>NC_065554.1:13770414-14970414 GCF_022605725.1 Anthonomus grandis grandis | reverse complement strand
GCAATTGTGCTGGGTGTTTAATTCCGATCCCATCAACGTTTGTTTAAATTCACTGATAGATAAATTTGTAGTAAAATGTAACCAAAGCATTTCTATGCAATCTATTAAATCAAATTCTTAAACTACTTTTAGTCTGAATTCTTGCTATATATTTTTTTACGTCAAAAAATATAAAAATCAACAAAAACCATGCAATAAGGCCTCTACTGGCCATTATTATTGAATTTTATTAATGCATTTGCTTTGAAATAATGAACATGAAATTAGCTTTCTTATGTTGTATAAACCGCAAGGCGTAAATACGTAGTGCTTTTAATTAAAATTCAATTGAGTAAATAAATTGCAATCTACGTATCTTTGATGATCAAGTGACGGTGTATTACGACAGCCAATTTAAGAATATTAGTGCGTCAAAAATTTTGTTTTGAGGCTTTGACGCAACCAACTATAAAAAAAAAATTACTTGCGAGGATCACTTCTCCTATCAACTCAGCAGCTGCTTTTTACATATTCATTATGAGTTATTTTTTAAGGTTTTTTTTAACTTCACCTAAAATATTAGCAATTTGAGGCAGGTGAAATACATTTCACTCTGTAAATATATAATGAAATCTTATATCAGATAGTAAATCAATAAAAAAGAGAGATTTAACTTTTTCAATCGCTGTTATTTCATCCCTTTTTGTCATTTGATCTGATAAATTCACTAACATGGGTCGTAATAGGCGGTGTAGAGCCTTGGTCTAAAGTTCTAGATGTAAGCTAATTCTTGTATTGGTTGAATATGATTTTAAACTGATCATTACTTCATTATATACCTTTAGGTCTTAAGGTGTTGCAATACTCTGCATAAAAAAAATTCAACATTTGATATTTGGCTGCTTCAAAAAGAGTTCGAGAAATATATTGAGACCTGTTGTGATTCCCATAACAATTAAACGCGTCTGAAGCGCCCATAACGGACCAATCTTATCACAACTGACTTTACTATACGGAGACCTGCTCTGTAACCACATCCTCATCGCCCGCACTCAATTTATCGATTAAGTTAGTCGACCTAATTATGTCAAGGGGTACACGCACCGCTCTGAAAATGCGTTTTCTGGTGCATTTTGTAGCAGTCTATTTTTAAGCATTAATAATCAAGTGAAACTTTTAAACATTATATAATAATTTAAAGTTATATAGGAGGGAAAAGCTGTCGACTCTCCCGTTCAAGACCTTTAAAACAAATGCCGTATTTTAATTCGTAAAAGTGATTTTTTAGAATTAGCATATTTTAGCGTTTTCACCGTTCGTTGTGAATTTCATATACTTGATGCACAAAACTAGTTAACTAATTTATTTTACACGTACACATTACAACCCATCACTTAAGACTGCTAGAAATATTTATTTATTACTATTTACGTCGATTTAAAAGTCGCGCCAAAATTCCAACTTGAAGTGACCTCCCGGCGGCGCGGGCTACTTATATACTCAGCAGACCATAGTTCCGGAGGATTCTGTAACCTTCCATACGTCTCTAGATATGTAGTGCGTTGTGCCGCTTGCGTCACCGCGATGATTCAAAGCGAGTTTGGGAATTGCTAGACTTCTCAAATCTTCAGCAAACAACTCCTATTTTAGAGAACACTAACCGTCCCAAACAGAAATTCAAAAAAACCAAAAAAAAATTCCTCTTTGGTAATTCGATTTTTGTACCAGTTTTTTCATCAGTTATCTTGAGTGCTTGTCCGACTCTGGAGTTAGACCGACGCAGCTCTTAAATTTTTCAGAATCTTTTGAGGAGAAAACCTTAGCTATTCCTCTAGACATTTGTAAATCCTTAGCCACACAATACGCCAAAGCGTAGTCAGCTGAAGCTGTAAACAGATCTTGGTACACTTATGTAACACAGGTTATGCCCCACCGGCTTTTTCGGCCATTCGGGCCATAAATTCATCGAACGTCAAACCCACCGTGATGAGATTTGCCGCATAATAAGAAGCCAGTCAGTTCAAGTAAATAATGTGAGCTTTACCCTTTGGCGGCTTTTATGTTTGTAAAGAACATCTTACTATAATACTTTATACTTACTAACTTTTTCATACTTGATAAGCGGTTTGCTACAATGAAACTATACTCTTTGTGTTCGTTAGATGTAGATTATTATGTTTTTTAAGCAAATTTGTCTAGTGCTAGTCTGTTTTTAAATATATATTTTTATTTTCTGCACGCGCAACCAGCTCTGGAAGAGAGTTCCATACACTAACAACTTTTCTTGAAAAATTTTTCTTTTTAGAGTTTTCTTGAGTGCCCTCTAGTTTTGGCCGTGCTTAGTAAGTTAAATGTTAAGTTTAGAAATTCAGCATAGTGGTCGCGGATGATTTGGTATGTTTCTATGAGGTCTCCGCTTTGTCTTCTGCCAGAGTTGTTATATCGAATAGCTTTAATCTATCCTTGTTTGGCATGTCCCTAGTGTCAATACGAATTCTGCTCTCTTTTCTTCGGACCCTTTACAAGAGTTCTATGTCTTTGGCAAAGTAAGGATTCCAGATCGGATGGCATAGTACTAAATGTTAGACTGATAAACGTTACATAAATTTGTCTTATAAAAGCTAAAGATTTATTGCAAAATGCTCTCCCTGTAAGGTAGATTTGATTTTTTGATTCATTTAAAGCTGATCTGTCTGTTGATGATTTGCTTGGTCCATCCCAGGAGCTTTTTCGGTGACAGACCATTCTGCCTCTTAGGGTCATAAAGTTAACTCAAGTCACCGTTTTTGTACCTCGGATCTTTGACATTTACATCATATGCGCCTTTCATCCGTTCGCTGACATCTTAAATAAACACTTGACTGTGAATGACATTCATTTTTCCATGCAGCTCTTCTATCAGTTGCTCGCGATTAACCAAACTTCAGATCGTATGGAAGACGGAGTTCTCTTCATATCACTATTCGAGTCAAAGACGCTCCTGTGATTTCATGGTCAATGCAGGAACAAATGAAGAAACTTATCCCAGTCTATTTAGTGGCTGGAGACCACTTTGGACAAATATGCTCTCTTACTGCGGGTGCAATGCGGTAGTCCTGGTTTTCTTGATCCCAATTCTTACAAATGTTCTCGAACAGGCAGGATTGAAAATTCCGTCCTTGGTCTGAATGTAGCTCTAACGGTACATCAAATCGGCGGCTCCATTTCTTTATTAAAGCGCCGGCAATAGTAGAGGCTTCCTTGTTTGGTAGAGGGTATGCCTCAAGCCATTTGCTGAAGTAGTCCTACTCCGAAATTCAGTCATAACTTTTTGCGTTCTTTCCTCCTTGCTGTTATGGTCAACTATTTTCTGCCGCAAAAGTCTATCTTCCAGAATTAGGTAGTTCCATTGTTGCCTATATCGTTACAATATTTTCTATTGTCAACTATAGCAAAAACATGGATTCTTGCTAATGGCTACTTTGCTAAGCTGAGAAAACTTCTTCAAAATAGATTTGTTCCATATACGCACCCTATACAATACTCAATAGTTTATACTAAAATATTAAACTTCATCTTTTCCTAATACTTTTAATAGTAAGTTCATTTTCAATAAATTATAAAATTCATAATAGGTGTCAACTGCCTGACTTTTTTACTTGACCATCCTGATTACAACAGAATGGATTATAATCAGCGAAACTAAGTGTTGAGTCTGATGATGATGAGTTATTTCTTCACTCTTGAAACAAAATTGGCATTTTACTTTGTGAAGAACAGACTTCCTTCCAAGAAAGTATCTTCCTTATTAATCCGCTTACAAAATTGATTTCTTCAGTGAAACAGTTTTCTCTCAAGCATATATTAACATCAAATTTATATTTACAACAAAATTGTACAATGCCACCAGTTTTTACGGAACTTCCTCGACCATATGATCGAAACTTCTTAAATCCAAAACTTAAATAAAGGGACGTTTTAATTCAACCATAGGGCCTGCCAGCATATGAATTATTCCATTTGTGCAATCCCAATTTGGTCGTACCACCTTTATATATAAATTCTTCCATTTTATATAAAAGTGTTTACCAAATTTTAGTACTAATAAACGAATGGTTTCCCCAGTCGTTTGCAAGTCAATGTTCCTGAAATAAAACAAAATCTATTAATTTGTAGTTTTTTATCTGGAGAGTGTACACTCACGTAAAATTTCTCCCACTGGATATTGCAAAAAGATTTTCCATAGTGTAGGGATGTTCAGATACAATCAAATGTCTTTTTAAAAGATCTACATTATTAAGATTGTATTTATATCTATTAGCTTTCATTTGTCGCCAAGCGTAATCAATTGGTACAAAATAAGTGAACTGGCCATTATTTGTTTCAAATATTTTATTGAAACCTGGAATAAATATAAAAAAAAATTATTATAAATTAAATGAAATGAAATATTACCAGTTTCTTCTCCCATTTCATATACTGTAGATAACTCTGGATCGGCAGCCAGTTTGTCTAGGACCGGTAAATATGGAAAAAGTTTCAGTTTCCTTTTAAATATTCCTATAGGTAAGGAAATTATATGTACTACTCCATTATCAACTGGTATGTTTGCCTGAACGATTTCTGCTAATACTTCCCCATTTGGTGTTTCGGTGGTGCCATGTACAGTTGTTCCTTTTATAAAGAGTTTATTATCTAAAAGATACATAAATAATTTGATAATTAATCTCGTTAGGTTAAGTAAAATCAATCGTTAAGGCAGAGAGATTTTATCTATATATTAATTAAGAGAATTAGCAGAGATGATTTTAAGGCTTTAACATGAATATTTGCCTTTACTTTGCAATATTTGCTTTTGCCTTTACTGTGCTTTTTCCTCTTTTTTTGCAGCAAAGGTATTTCAGAAACTTACGTTTGCTATAATGTTTTTTAACTATTATACATATTCTAATTTTGTTTTTTATATTACGACATGCTTTATATTTTATATTTAATTTTTGCAGTACCTATCTATCATATTTTATGTATATAAGCCTAAACCTTGCTACTGTCAATAAGAAGGTCCAAAATTTAAATTATGGGTTCAGGATAGTTCAGATAGTTCAATATTGTCTTGTGGACCAACAAGAGTTACATAATTTTTTTCAAGTTCCTCATGATTTATTGAAATTTCTGCTACCATATGTTCTAAGGCTTCTTTGCAAGTTCACTTTCTTTGTTTGTAAACTATGTCAAATAATTGATGATGATCTATGAACCAGACGCATATATTTTACATATTATTAAAGTTTAAGTCAAACATTTTTTGTAGCAAGATCTTTTATTAAATAACAATTTTAAATAACACTTGATGTTTTTCGCAGACTAGGGACAATTTCCGATTACATAAAGATTATTATCTTACAGTGTATCTACTGGTCCTACGAACTGTATATTCTAATCAAGAATCTTGCCTTGGTATGTTTCAATTTTTAACTACATATCTTGATTAAATTACCATCTAATTTTCTTGGCTTCGAAGGACATTTTGATTATCTTTGACTAAACATCATCAGCTTTTTAATTCTGATACAGGTACTTGTAGTGTGTGGCGTTCAAATTATTTGCATTTCACGTTATTTAAAAAACAACATTTATTTGCCAAACACAGTAATAAGTACAGTATAAATTATTAAATTAAATAGTATGACGCCATTGCTTGCGTCGTCAGAAAGTCAAAAACGAGAGAGTCCGTCGTTCCCACTTCTACACCTCGCGCGGCGCTCTCCTCGCGCATGGTGACGTCGTGATATGGAAGGGATGCGGTATTGCCAAGCGTTTACAAAAATAACTGTCGACCGGACAACCAGACATATCGCCCCCCTTGAAAGCCTCCAGGCTTTAAAAATCATAAATAGGCAGGACAGCAATCTTCGTAACTGGACGCTTATACTCGCCAGCAGCAGTCCTCACTAATACTGTTCGGACAATACCATCTCCTCCAGGAAATATTTGTACCACTCGGCCAGTTCGCCATTTTAATGGTGGTAATCCATCCTCCATGATGAGCACAAGAACGCCTAGTTTCAGGAGCTGCGGGTAATTCTGCTTCCATTTCGTACGTATCTGGAGTTCTGCAATGCATTCCTTGACCCAACGAGACCAAAAATGTTGCACCATTTGTTGTCTATGTTGGTATTTTGATAGTCTGTTCTCTGCTACTCCCAGTAGATCAACTTGTGGGCACGTCGTCAATGGTTCACCAATAAGAAAGTGCGCAGGAGTGAGAGGATTTGGATCATTCGGATTATCAGAAAGAGGACATAAGGGTCTGGAGTTTAAACAGGCTTCTATTTGAGTAATTATTGTAGAAAAATCTTCAAAAGTTAATGATAAACTACCAACTACACGCTTAAGATGAAACTTTACCGATTTAACGCTGGACTCCCAAAGCCCACCAAAGTGTGGAGCGCGAGGCGGTATAAAATTCCATTGTATACCTTGATTTGCTAATTTATCCGAAATAGTAGAAGAGTGTCCTTTGAGAAACGAATTTAATTCATTTAATGCACCCACGAATGTTGTCCCTTGATCAGAATAAATTTGTATGCACTTGCCTCTTCGTGACATGAATCTGTACAAAGCGGCTAAGAAACATTCGCTAGTAAGATCACTTACTAGCTCTAGGTGAATAGCCTTGGTAGCAAAACACACAAACAATGCTATGTATGCCTTGTTAGTTCTAAAATTACGTCCTTTGCGATCCCTAAGGGAGAAGGGCCCTGCGTAGTCAACACCGGACACAGAAAAGGGTCTAGAGGGTGTAATTCGTGTCTTGGGTAAATTACCCATAAGGTACTTTGTCGATTTTGCAACAAAGCGAAAACAAGTTAAACAGTCATGGTAAACCTTTTTGATTAAGTTCCTGCCATTGATTGGCCAGAAGCTTTCACGAAGTGATGCCAATGTAAGTTGTGGACCAGCATGAAGTAGCTTAATATGTTCAGAATGTGCGATCAAAAGTGAAAGTCTATGTTTAGGGGGTAAAACTATAGGGTGTTTCTTTTGATATTCATAATCAGATTGTTGCAAACGACCCCCAACTCGAATAAGATTAAGAGTGTGGTCAAAGAAGGGATTCAAGGTAAGGAGTTTGGATTTATTAGAGACCTTATTATTATTCTTCAGTGCTTTAAATTCTTCAGAAAATGTTGAAGCTTGTACCAAGCTGACAAGTGTATGCAAAGAATTCTCAATTTCCAGAGTTGAAAGCTCTCTATTAAAAAAGTCAGATTTAGATTTTAATTTAAGGATGTTTTTAAAGCGTAGCACAAAGGCAAAAGTACGAACCAGTTTAGTTAGATTAGAAAATTTGTCAATTAAAGTAAGTAAGTCATTATTGGTATGTTTTTCGATGGACACATGAAAAGAAGTGACATTTCGTAATTCAGGAGTATCAATATTTGATAAATCTACTATGTCGGTTGGCCACTCATCTTCAGTCAGCCAAGGAGGTCCATGAAACCATAAAGTCGAATTTAACAAGCTTAAAGGTGGAATTCCTCTAGTAAGTAGATCAGCTGGATTGTCTGCGGTTCTAATATATCTCCATTCATCAATATTAGTTATGGATTGAATTTGAGCTATTCGATTAGCAATAAATGTCTTTAGACGATGAGGAGATGATCTAATCCAGGCAAGTACTATTGTAGAGTCACACCAGTAGTGCTTAGAGTCTAAAGTAGAGGGTATTGAAGCTAACACAGTTTTAGCTAGTTCTGCTAAGAGTAATGCTGCACAAAGCTCAAGCCTAGGAATAGTCAATTCTTTAAGTGGAGAGACTCTAGTTTTTGCACAGAGTAGTTTAGACGAAGAATTGCCTAACGAATCCTTTGAACAAAGGTACACGCAGGCACCATAACCTGGCTCCGCAGCATCAGAGAAGCCATGTAATTGCAGCTCAATAGGATTACCGCAAAGAGTTAGTCTTGGTATTTTAAGATTACTCAATTCCACAAGTTGTGTCCTGTAAGATGACCAGATTGTAAAAAGATCCATTGGAATCGATTCATCCCATGATATTTTAAGCTTCCACAGCTGTTGCAAGATGATTTTTGCCGAGATTGTGACAGGAGAAAGTAGACCAAGAGGGTCAAAAATCTGAGAAATTGAAGATAAAATTGTACGTTTTGTTACGCGAGTGCTAGATTCAATAGGACCTATTTTATATTCTAGCGTGTCAGAAATGTGATTCCATAAAAGGCCCAAGGTTTTAGAAGCAATATCTGTATCAAAAGAAATCGAATGTATTGAGGAATCAGAAGTTAAGGTTGGCTCATTTGAAGCCCATTTTCTAAGTGGAAATCCATACTTCATAAGAAGATCATGGATGTCTTCTTTAATTTGTCTAAGTTCATCGACTGTTTGTGCGCCGGTTAAAAGGTCATCAACGTAAAAATCACGTTGTATTATGTTAGAAATCTTTGGACAGTCTTTAGCATGTATTTTACCTACTTCCTGCAAAGATCTAGTAGCCAGAAATGCAGCAGAGGCTGTACCGTATGTAACGGTGGACAAATCGTAAGTTAAAATCGGCTCATTAATATTAGCACGCCAAAGAATTCTCTGAAGTTTACGATATTCAGGGGCTACATAGACCTGTCGATACATTTTTTCAATGTCACCACTGAGAACTACAGGATGTATACGATACCGTAAGAGAATTGAAAAAAGACTGTTTTGGACATTAGGTCCGACCATAAGTAAATCGTTTAAAGAAAAACCTGAGTCAGATTTACAGGAAGCATCGAAAACGACCCGTAGTTTAGTTGTAGTGGAGCTTAATTTAAGCACACAGTGGTGCGGTAAAAAATATCCAGAAGTATCATTTTGATTCTTAGATAGGGTCATGTGACCGAGTTTTTCATATTCTGTTATAAAATCTTGATAAGTACGTTTTAAATCAGGGCTTTTATTCAGTTTCCCTTCAAGATTTAAAAAACGACTTGTAGCTGTCAACTTCGAGTCCCCAAGACGATCAATGGAGTCCTTAAGTGGAAGATGTACTACAAATTTACCATCAGGGGCTCTAGAAGTGTGCTGAGAGAAATGTTCCTCGCAAAAGGTTTCCTCTGGTGATAAGTATTTAGTTTTAGGAAATTCCTCTACCTCCCAAAATTTAGTTAGCTGATTGTCAATTGAAGTTGTAAAAAAGCACTGTGTCTTTGAGCAAAGGCTTGAACTAAGATTAGTTTGTAAAGGACCAGAAATAATCCATCCAAAATGTGTCTTTTGCAAAATTGGAAGTCCTCGACCCAATTTTATTTGACCAATATGGATCAGTTCCCAGAAAATGTCTGCTCCGAGCAGTAAGTCAATAGGTTTTGCAGAGCTGAAATCGGGGTCAGCCAATGCAATATTTTTGGGAATATGTAATAAACTGGAGTCAAAGGATATAGCTGGAATATTTCCAGTTATAGATTTAAGTACAAGACACGATATGTTCGCCTCAAAGTTAGAAAAATTGGATTGGACTTTAGCAAAAACTCTAGAATTTATGGTTTCAATTTTCTGACTGATACCAGTGATAGAATGTTTAATATTTTCAATAGGAAGTTGTAACAAGTTGCAAAGTCTTTCTGAAATGAAATTGGATTGGCTTCCACTGTCTAGGAGTACTCTACACAAGTGTGACTTATCTGTAGTGTCAAAAACTTTGATGATAGCAGTGGATAATAATACAGTGTTTAAATTAAGTTTTTCATTTACCACTAAACTACAAGGTGAGTATATAAGAGGAGTGTGCATCACATGTGTAGACAAAGAGGTTGTGGCTACGTCTTTCAAGTCAGTCTCAGTGCTGTTGGAATAAGAAGAGGTAGATGTGTTGTTATTATTGGTTTGTACAGTCCCAGAATCGGTTTTGTTGAAATGTAGAAGGGTATGATGGAATTTTCCACATTTTCTACATCCAGACGACCTACAGTTTTTAGTTGCGTGGCCTATAGAAAGGCAGTTAATACATAACTTCATTTGTTTAGCATTATTTAATTTTTCAATAGCAGAAATTTGTAAAAACTGAGGACATGTGTAGATGAGATGTTCTTTTTGACAAAACGTGCATTTTTTATTACTGTTAGTAGCGACAAAGGATTGAGAAGTATTTTTATGAAAGTTGGGGTGTGATTGGCGAGGCCTTTCGATTTTGTTTGAAGCGTTTCTTAAAGAGCTGTTTTCGAAAGACTCTAAAATTCGGCATCTGTCTTTTAAAAAGTCTATAAGTTCCTTGTAAGTAGGGAGTTCTTCAATAAAGGTTTTGGAATCCCAAGCTCTTCTAGTCACATTGTCAAATTTACCTGTCACAATATGACAGATTAAGGCATCCCAATGTTCTGTGGGCATCTTTAAAACCGTCAAGGCGCCCATGTGCTTCTGTAAGCCGTCAAGTATGACTCTAAGGCCACGTCCAGATTCACGTGATAAAGATGGCAAATTAAAAATAGCCGTTACATGGTTGCTGACTAAAATCTGTTTGTTTTCGAATCTCTCATTTAAGATGTTCCAGGCTACATCATAATTGGCGTCAGAGATTTCAAGTGATGAGATAGTTTCAGCGGCCACACCCTTTAGAGAGAGGCGCAAGTAATGAAATTTTTTGGCTGGTGTCAGTTTGAAATTGCTATGTATTAAAGAATTGAAAGTGTCTCTAAAAAACAACCATTGGTCATATGAACCGTCAAACGTTGGAAGGTTTATTGGAGGCAGTCTAATGTTGGCTAAATCATCATTAGAATTAGATGCTAAATTAGTTTCCACGTTTGGAGTTAAAACCTGCGGCTGCATCTGGTCAATTAAAAATTTGCTCGCTTCAGATGTTATGCGGTAGAATTTATTTTCAAATTGTTCAGACTCACTGTCATGTTCATCAAAATCAATATCAGTCTCCGTAGCGGCAATCTTTAACTGAGCAGCGTTAAAATCGTCCAACAATTGATCAGCCTTTTGCGCACGCATTTTGAGTTCCACCAAATCAGTTTGAGAAAGATTTCTGTTTGACTTAACAGCTTGAAAATAGTTTTCAAACCGTGTAAGAGCAGCTTTAGTAGCCTTTCTTTTATTTCTTGCGTCAGCCATCTCGAATAGTTAATAATACAAATATACAAGTAGTTTCAAAGAAATTGTTTAAAATAGAGGCAAAGTAATAAAACAATGCAATTAAATAGGTTTCTCAGAACACTTAATTAAAATGCATGTAAAGTTATCAGACCTACGTAAGTGACACCAAAAATGTGTAAAATATCTAATAAAGTAGGTATATTAAATGTCAAAATTTAATAAAATGTAAATAGTAGAAATCACCATCAAAGGGAGTGTGAAATACCAAAAGAAATGAGTGTAAATAGGTATAGTATACCAGCAAAATGTGTAATATATTGCAACGTAAACAAATGTCAGTTAAAGGTATTAATTTTGTCACCAAAGTAGCATCAAATATTACGAAATCGTTTGTAAATCAATGTAAAGTACCATCAAAGTAACCACCATAAAGTAACACAAATACAAAGCAGTTTAAGTTTATTAAAAAAAATAAACAAATAAATCAAACAGAGGCCTGTAAAAGTAAAGGAAAGAAAGTGAGAAAGGAACGCACTAACCTGTAGTGAAATAAGCAAAACCAATCGGTGTTCCCTGAGAAGACGGTCTTGTTGTTTCCGTCGTCAAAAAGGCAAAATATCCAAACTTGTGTCGATTGGGTCGGCGGTCGGCGTTTCTTCCAGTTCAAGCCACAAATAAATGCGGTAAAAGCCTCGTTGAAAGTCCCGTACGAATGTTAAAATGCAGTAAAATTCCGTTCAGGAGTCAAATCCAGCGACGAAGGACCATAAAATGTAGTGTGTGGCGTTCAAATTATTTGCATTTCACGTTATTTAAAAAACAACATTTATTTGCCAAACACAGTAATAAGTACAGTATAAATTATTAAATTAAATAGTATGACGCCATTGCTTGCGTCGTCAGAAAGTCAAAAACGAGAGAGTCCGTCGTTCCCACTTCTACACCTCGCGCGGCGCTCTCCTCGCGCATGATGACGTCGTGATATGGAAGGGATGCGGTATTGCCAAGCGTTTACAAAAATAACTGTCGACCGGACAACCAGACAGTACTTTATTTTTTATTATTTGGTCCGCGGTTCTGACAAATTGTTTCCTTATTCTCTTCTACCTAATTATTCTATGTTAATTTTATCTGTTACACGAAATTTTTATTCCCGGATATTTTCCATTATCCTATTCCATTATATCTACTCATGATTTCTTTTTAATTTCCTTGTTATTTTCATGTATTGTTAAACTTTAATTTTACTATGTATTTGTCTTGGAGTAAAGTAACGAAAACGAAAAATGTCTAAAATGTCTCTATGTGCTTCTGAATTTAACTAAAACACTTCATTTGATAAATACTACTTATTTAATAATTGAATTTAGTAATATACTATTTACAAATTTAAATTAACAACTAGTTGGTTTTAATCAGGGTTTTCCACCCTTACATATATTTTCGCTATTTTGTCGTTATTTCTAAATATCAGATTTACTATTATGTTATGCCAAATCCATTTGATTATACCCACTTCTCTTTCTAGGACTTCCATTTAAACAGGAGAGGTAGTAGGTGAAGTCCCATATAGTGTTTTAATCTTTCTCTATGTAGTTTTATATTGAAGTCGTCAGATAGTCTCACTTGAGTTGCTTATTTAAAATATGAATGTTTTCAAATTGAAATAATATTTGTTTTTATTTACCGATATCTTCGAATGATAAAACGATATAAACATCATCTCCATTGGCCATCGTCTCATAATTCCTGCCTTTTTCTGTAGGTCTCGTGAATAAGACCATGAGTGGTACTATATGCCCAAATATAATATCTTTATTGAACATGTTAAACTTTTGGGGATCTATGCCGGTATCTATCTAAAAACAAATGCATATATTGGATCTTTCGATTATATGTAAATTGTTGTTTAAATAGCAAGGGGTGTTAAATTATATAGACCGTTGAGTAATTTGACGAAGAGGCTGAGTTTATTTGAAACAACTCTTAAATTTTAATTACCGGTATAAAATAGGTATTTGTTCCTGGTGATCGATAAAGGTGTTCCAGATGAAATTCCCTAATTTTATGTAAATAATTTGCCACGGTTATTTGTGAACCCAATTTCCATTTTTCAATTGATGTTAAAAAGTCGTAGGCTGTGTACGAGTATTCTGAATGATGTATTATCGGATCAAGTACGTCATCTATTAAGTGCATAACCTAAAAATATTCATATTCATTTGATCCAATTTAATATGTATCAAGATAACAATTTTTCTTCAAACAGAACTACATAAAGAAAGGTTACCTGTTTTCCAACAAGATTATTTCCTGTCTGTCCATTATAGTCAGACCTAAATTGAATAATTTCCGCATTATTAATAAATAAACTGTCATTAGCTTTGGTCATCCAGAGTTTCGGAAGGCCATCTTTGATACTGCTTATGTTTCTAGTGGTTTGTAGATGCTTTAGTGGCCAAACACCGGATGCCATATGATAAAATGCCAAATCAGAATGTAGAGGTTTTTTGTAGCTTTGGAAAGCCACATTCGTCTGAAAATTGTTAATTAGAATATTTAACAATTTTCTTGATATTAGTCATTAATGAAGGTATTAAAATATACTTTTATCGGTACAAATATTGTGAGTTCCCTCTGCAACAAATCCACTCGAGCAACTCCATTAAAATGAATCAAATCTGCAAAATCTTTAAATTCTTCGTCTTGGGTTATCCTATTATAAATACTTCTTTGGGGTTGTGTGTTTAGCACTACACTTAGTACAGTGTTCCAGTTTAAAAAGGCACACCATCCTAAAAATTGTAGCTTTTGTATTTTCCACATGTTTACCACTGTCCAACTACTTATAATTAATATTTTGACAATGAAAAGTATACAGTCAATTATAATGTTTACAAGCTTACATAAAAAATTGGGATATCAGAAGTGGCAAGGCTGTGACCTGCTCTAATAATTTCTGCGATTCGGTGTTGATCTAACTGATTAGAAATTTACTTACTGCATAAAGTTATATACTAATATTTTGGTTGGATTTAATCGCAGTTTTTATTACCTTATTAGTTTTTTTAAATTTTTCTATAGGATGATAAGAAGTTTTTTGAGTTAAAGAGTTTAAAGTATGGCAACGGGACGTCATTTTAAAAATTAAAATTAAATAGAAACGGTGGGTCATGCGGTATATCGTTTGATAGCTCCCACTGAATGCTTTATGGTCCTAGAATATTAAGTCATTACTTCTACCCATAACAAAATTTTAAGCATTTTTATTTACTTTACTACACTTGTTCAGGTGTAATTTGTTTATAGGTGTGTTGTTGTTTTAAGAGTTTTTTGTTTTTGATGACAGATTCTTTTCTTTTCTTTAAATTTTATTACATCAAATTTTCAATATTTTACTTCTATTATTATTTGACAAATTTTTGTGTTACGAAAATTAACAGTCGTTTTCAAAATAAACTTATTTCTGAATAAGTATCCAAATTTTAATTTATTTGTGTTCTAAAAGCTTTATAATTTTTTCATTTGTATATATGTATAAAAATAATAAAAGGAGAAAAAATGTTTTTTTTATTAAAAGTAGATTTTTTTTATTGTTTATAATAGTTTTTTAATATATTTTATAATATATTTAAAATCTCCAATAAAACTTTATTAGTTTTTGAATAAAAAACATGCAAAATCAATGTTTTTCTTTAACTTAAATTCTTATATTATCTAATTCACAAATTTTTACTTTAATAATAAAGATTAAATAAAGTTATAAAACCGACATCTAAACATTTTGGATTGAATTCGATCTTAGTTCCTATCTGCTAACTAAATAATATAATAGTATAGTTTAAATTATAAATAAATAATTATACTCAATTATGTCAGATGATTCCATTTTCCATTTTTTTAATTTTGTTTAAAATTTATGTTTTGTTTGAAATGTGTCAATGAAAAATGGACAAACCCTTAAAATCGCTATCAAGATAAATATGTTATCGCACCTAAGCCGATAAGATAAAATACTATTTGTTTACTAGTTAACGATCGATGAACCATCTAAATCACTGTCACTAAATAATTTTTCAAATAAATGTATGATAAGTAAGCAATAGTAACAGAAGATTACTGTAATTTCTTTAATTAAAATAAACACAGAAAAAATTACAGACCCGATCTACACAAATAACTTTAATTTTGTAACTTCTTCTGGAATACTTTTAGCTGACCTAATACCGGATCATATGGCTATCTACACCACGTTTGCATACAGGCTGCAGAAGCATTAAAAACTCCTCGTATCGAGTTTTTCAACTAAAATTGATTTTTTTTGAAATCGCACTAACTATACCAGCTCGTATCACCTACATCACAAAAACACCGGGTTATAACGGGATTGGAGCAGAACTAAGGGAATAAGAGCACTTTAAAAATTCGGAAAAGGTCATTTTTTGACCTTGTTTTAGAGCCCAAAAATGGGCTTTAAAAATGCTCTCGGCTAATATGCGAGCTACTACCACAGATGTAAATAGCTCCGCACTACACTATACTCTATACTCCACACGTGCGGAGCTATTTACATCTTTGCTACTACCTTGCAGATGGTCTCGTTAAATTCGGAAGGACGAAACAAAGGGAAAACCGTTGAAATTTTCCCGATAGTGCCCATAGAAGCCGAGATATCGGCTGGAATTTATTCATCAAAAATTGATTTTTTTCGAAATCAAACCTACTACACCGGCAGCTTGCTCGTATCACCTACATCACGAAAACAGCGGGTTATACCGGGATTCGAGCAGAACTAACGGAATAGGAGCACTTGAAAACTGGAAAAATTAATTTTTCGACCTCGTTTTTGAGCCTAAAAATGGGCTCTAAAAATGCCATATCTCAGCTAATATGAAAGCTACGTCCTTGCAGATGGTCCCGTTGGATTCGGAAGGACCAAACTAAAACAAAATCGTTGAAATTTTTCCGATAGTGCTTAAAGTTGACTTAAAGTTGTTAAATTGCATACCTATGCTTATTCAATTTTTGTATACCGAGTATTTTTTTCCACAGCACCCCAATATCTCTACCATAAACTTGAATATCGCTATAATGCACACAACGTTGTCTTAAGATACAATCATAGACTTAGTACTATACCTCGTTTTCGTCAAGCATTTTTTAAGAATAGTTTCTCCTACATTCCTCCTATAACTCGCTAAATGATAACTAAAGATATCTTAAGAATATGAGCCTATTGAAGTTCAGGAAATCGATTAAATCCCTTCTTCTATCTAGTGAATAGTTGTTACCTGCTATGTATATTGTTTTTCTTTTAATCGGTTGTTTTAGATACGTGACTCACGAATATCGATCCCTTTTAACTAAAAATATTATTTATCTGCTTAATATTTTATTCTATACTCTCTTTTTTTTATCATATATCATGACATATATGTTAAAATAATAGACAAAATGACAAAAATAAAGACATTTATCATAATTATCACTCAACCTGGTATTGAATCCATTGCTGGACATGCATCTAGACATGGACTGCACTGGGTTCTGTCTTTAGCTGCTCTAATTCAGAGTCTATCTACTCTTTTTATATCATCACTCCAACTTATTGCTGGTCTGTCTCTGCTTCTCTTGTCGATGTGACGTCCGCTTTCTTTGAATCTTGTAATATGTCCTGGCCACTTCTAGTCTAGTATCATAATTCTTTGTTTTATGTCTTCTACTTTTGTTCTTTGCCGGATGTGTGTATTTATTACGCGATATTGATTTCGAATTCCAAACAGTTACAATATTCATTTTTATTTAGCGACCTTTAATTTATGTACAGCGTTCTTTCTCAATGTAAGCGTTTCTTCATTTTAAGTCATTACTGGCAATACGCATTGATTGTATACTTTTGTTTTTAAATTTATTGGTATATTGGTTTTAAAAATATACCTTAGCTTTCCATATGCGGTCCATTCAAGACTAATGTTTCTTTATAGTTCCAATGCTTATTTAACTCTATTTATTCTGATTTCGTATCTTAGATACTTATAATTGGTGGACTTCTTTAAAGAATTTGTTCTCTAAAGATATAGTTTCCCATAGTAGTAAATTATTTATTAGTTTTTTTATGACTTGTGTATAGGCCAACTTTTTTGTTGCCTTTTCCGTTCCCGAGTTCTTATCATTTAATCGGCCTCCTTCTAATCATCTGTTATTGGCATGTCATTCGCAAAGCCTATTTTGTTTACTATTTTCTCCTCTCGATGATGCCTTTATTTATGCCAACCTAGGTTCTTAAAAGCATGTTCTAGAACTGTTTTAAATAGTTTTGGAAACAAAGTATCACCCAGTATTACCCCTATTTGTATAGGAAACTTCTTAATAGTATAATGGATCTTAACACTTACCTTTGAGATACTTTAAATATGTATCTCACGAGTGTATCTGTAGTCTATCCGATACTTACTAAGGGCTTCTAGATTGATCGGTACCTTAAGGAAAGCATCCTGGTCAACAAACCACTGCATGTGCACCAATACGCCTATCAGGCGGGCAAATCCACGGACCTGGCCCTACACCACCTCGTGAGGAAGGTGGAGGTGGTGCTCTGGGTAGTGGCAAGGCTTGTCTGGGTGCGTTTCTAGACTTTAAAGGGGCGTTCGACAACATCCCTTTCGCATTAATCTGTCAAGCACTCGAGAGCTGCGGCTCAGAACTCTGTTTGGTTAGCTGGATAGAGGCTATGCTCTCGAAACGTCATGTATCTGCCCAGCTCAACAACGAGATTGTCGAAACGTTGGCGGCTAGGGACTACCCGCAGGGAGAAGTATTGTCGGTCGCTTCACCTCGCTCACCTTGTGGTGTCTTGTGGTCGACAGCCTGATAAATCTTTTAAACAATGCTGGCCTATACACACAGGCCTACGCTGATGATCTGGTAATCCTTTGCCCAGGGAGAGACGCCGTCTCAATGCGGGACCCTATGACGAGAGCCCTGCATATGGTGGACATATGGTGCCTCTCGGGGGGCTCAGGATTAACCCCAAAAAAGCATAGCCTCTACTATTCACGAGGAGACGTAAAGTCCTGAAAAAACTGGTACAGGTTGGCTGCAGGGTCCAGCTCGTCTGGATACCTGGCCACGCAGGCCATGCAGGTAATGAGGAAGCGGACTCTCTTGCCAGACTGGGATCCGCGAATGTGCCGATGGGGCCGGAACCTATAGTTGGTATCGCCAAATGCGTCGCGGTCGCGTCAATGAAGGGTCTACTGGACAAGTGGACCCACCGAAGACGGACTGAGTCCCCTGGTATGAAACAGGCCAAAGCGCACATAGGTGGGCCCTCTGCCTGTCTCACCAAAAATCTACTACGCCTAAAAAGACGCGAAATTCGGCTAGTGACAGGTCTTTTAACCGGTCACTGGCACTTAAGAAGCCATCTCCATACTATCGGTATTGCGGACAACCCGGAATGCCGATGGTGCTGTGAGGAGGATGAAACCGTTGACCATGTAGTCGGGGAGTGCCCAGCACTCACGCGCGCCAGTTTCAAATATTTGGGTAACACTTCCAATGTACCGAGTGACTTTAAGTCCTTCAGACTAGAGAGCCTTATCGGTTTCTCTAAGGTCGTTGGGCTCTGGTAACCCCCGGTGGGACATGACGGGTCCATCAGGAGACCTATATGCACAACTGCCTTGGCAGCCCACTGTTTCGACAATTCAATTCAATTCAAAAGGCTTCTAGAATGGAATGCACTTCGATTGTATCAAATGCTTTCTGAAAGTCAACATAGGCATCAATTGTTTTTTATCATTTTCTTAATAAGTAACTTTAATGTAAGAAAATGGTAATTTGTTTCGTAATTCAAACATGCCTGTTCTGGTATAAAAATATAGGTATTTCTCCAGTCTCTTATTTATATTCTTTGTGAAAGGTTTGTATAGGTTGGATAGCAATTTTATAGGCCTGTAATTTTAGCAGTATCATCTTTTTATGTATCAGGGTTTGCCTGCTGACTTATTATTTTTCATCTCATGAATTTTAAATTTTGCCTATTGGGATCTTGCAAATTTTCTCCGATCTTTAATTTATTATTCCACTTTGTTGATCTCCTTTGATTCTTCTTTCAATTGATATCTGTTTCAGTATAGCTCTGCATAAAATTCTTCTACTACTTTGAGTTATTAATCACTATTGGTTGTTTTTTGCCGTATCTGATCTTAAGCTTTACTATTTTTCTTTTACCTCTTTCAGCTTTTTCTTTAAGGCTTTTAGGCTTCTATTTTCATCTGTTGTATTCTTGATTTGTCCAATATCATAATTTCTCAAATTTTTTCTTACTTTTTTTGAAATATTCTTATTTGGTTTTCTCGCATTATGTTAGTTTAAATTTTCGTGATTTAGCAGTTCTCTTTGGTTGTTCGTACATTGTTGATGACCGTCTATTGCTTACGACACATTGGTTTAATCATTTCTTGATAAAGTTCTGCTGATTTCGGAATTACAGCAGCTGAAATCAGAAAAAAGATACTTACAAAACGTATAAAAATTTAGCATTAAGGAGTGATTATGTTAATTATAGTAGGGTGTAGACCTCGACTGAAATTCAAACATTTATGTCCGTGGTGCCATAAAATATGATTTGTTTAGAAACATAAGACAATACTGGTATTTTATCACGGTTAAAAGAAGTGACAGGTAAGGTAAGCTATGATTAAGTTATATCTATTTCTCTGAATATAAAATATTTATATCTACCATTTATAATGAGATGACTAATATTGACATATCTAAGAGCTTTGAGATCTTCTAGTTTTGTCTTCCACATCTAGTTCATATTTTATTTGGCATCTTCTTCGCCACAAGTATCTTTCCAGAGTTCCGGAAGATGAGCACAGTCAAAGTTATTTTTAATAATCTGGTAATGGGGTTGATAGATGAAACAATAGGCCAGTCAGCATTCTCAGGTCCATTCAAAAACTATGCCATACTAGAAAATACTACCTGTCCGTTTAAAAGCAAAATTAGGCTTATAGGTAATGAACAAACAGCTTAGATTTAGAAGCAATCGACATATTTAACTTTGCTAAGGAAACTTGAAACTACTGGTATCCAGAGGTCCAGTGTTAAAAAGGCTAAGGAGTTATTTACCTGTGCGATTTCAAGCATTTGAAATAAAAAAATAGGGATCTATAAATTTTTGAACATTCATCTTAGACATTTGCTATTTTCCTATTATTACTGATATTTCTGACTATTTTTAATTTATTCCATATTTGTGTTTTGCAGATGACTTAAAATTTTAGCTGCCAGTGACTTCCTTTGAGTTTTTTAAGCCTTAAGCTTTAGTTAGATGTGCTTAGAATTGCGGAGATGAGTCCATGCATTTAAATTAAAAAAATAAATAAAATCAGATATACATTCACAAGAAGTTCCATATTTGATTATAGATATTTTCAGAAAAATTAAGTTGTCCCAAATTGAAGGACTCGAAAGCTGTAAAAGATATAAGGTCGGTTAAATTGAGGCAAAATTGGGTTATTGAATGCTCAATAAAATGTCGTTCGAAAATTTAAAAAGATTTCGATGTTTCTCGACTTGAAAAAAATGAAGATTTACAGAATCGACGGATGATTCGACATTTCAGCTTATAGCGAGTATCAACAATTTCTTAAAGGAACTACATATATTCCAATATATCAGATTTAAATAATATCATTAATTAGCTTTTCAATTTGCATATTTTTAAGATGAAAATAAATTTATATGCAAAAATTATCTACCCACCCGTGTGGTTTGTAAAATTAAACAGATTTTTGATTTTTTTCAAATATCCCCTGCAGAATAGGACTGACGTGGGCAGCTTACGGAAAACTAAAAAAAGTTTTTAAATCAATTTATTCTCATGTGTTTAAAGAGGCATGTCTTTTTGATCAGTGTGTGCTCTCACATATGGAACAGTAACAGTGACCTTTACCAGGAAGGCAATAAACAAAATTCAAGTGGCACAGAGAGCGACGATGAAGTCAATTTACTCATCAGAGACACAGTTCCAAATAATATAATTAGGGAAAGAATCAGCATTACGGACGCAGTTGAATGGAGTACAATGCTGATATGGAACTGGAAGGGCATGTTGTCAGAGTCAGAGATGGAAGATGGACAAAGCAAATGTCCTCCAACGAGATGTCGTATTGTCGAATGACGAATGTCATATTGTCGAATGACAATAACGACATCAAGCGCATCCCGCACAACTAGATGCAAAGCGCTCAAGACTGGAAACAATAGAATGATTTACGGCAAGCCTATGTCCATCAAAACAGCTATTGATAATAATTTCCAGATTTTTTTTTAAATTTTTGAACAATTACTCGATTCCGATTGCTTCAATTTAACTGAAATTGACCTTGTAACTTTTACGGTTTCCAATAATCCCAAATCAAAACGGTTTTTATAACAATTGTGTAACATGCTACTGGTAAGTACCTAAAAAAGCTACAAAGAATTCATTTGCTCCTATAAATATTTTACAATCAGATATTATTTCCACTGCTATCGTTAATGTTTTATTGCTATTATTATAAGTTGGCATAAAAATTAGCACGAAGCGGACCATTGCGTACCCGATTTTTGGTTAAAATTAAACTAATCAGTTGAGCCAACAAATTACCCCACACACACACCTTCTCAGTTTTGACTTGAAAACCTGTAATACCTGAATAACACTATTTTACTCGGTTCGTGTTGTGTATTATAGAAATAGAAAAATCGTAAAAATTGTGATCATTAAATACTTATATGGACTGTATTGTTCGTGGTGTCGTTATTAATTTTGTCTCCCTCATTTTTTTTCAAGAATTGACAAGTGATAATTAATAAAAGTGATAAATAATGCGCATTAATTCTGTTGTAGTATGTTGAATTAATAATGAACAATTGCACATGGTGGTGGAATTATTTGTTAAAACTGTCAGAAAGAAGAAATTGACGTAGAGGCTTTTTGAATATATTATTATTTCTACATTGAAAGTAAGTAAAAGAAAGACGACGATATATTGTGCTGGATAATGTAAAATAGTCGATGTCCAAGATGGCTTAAATTGCCTTTTTATATTACTTTTAAAAATTTAAGAGGCAATAGAAATTTTCTAAGTTATAAATATCTTAAAACAAAATGGACAAAAATAGAAGATACATTAAAACACATCATGTTCATATAGTACTCTCGTCTTTGACCTTACTATTTTGAGAGCATTTTTATCAAATGACATAAAAGAAGTATTTTAAAATTGTTACCATCTATAAGGTGTTTAGAAAAAATGTGGCAGTAGCATGTTTCTAATAAGTTGTGTATGCCGTTTGCGACGTTGCCATTGTAAATTGTTTTTGACGCATATGGCAAAAATGTGTTAAGCTTGTTTTGAAATTCCTTGCAACTTTTCCTTTGTTTTTCTCCTCTACGTTTTAGTACAATTACGTTCTATTCAGTTAACCTTTTAAATGACTAGAAGGAAAAAATAATAAAGTTTATGAACAAATCTACAGGAAACAAATAAACATCAGGCATCACTTAAAAGAAAAGGTAGATAAACAATAATCACAGAAGCAGCAGGATACTACTTATACGTGATAATTTCAATACACGAGCCTACATATTTATTTAAAGTCTAAAATAAAATATTTCAAATAGTAGTATAATATATATATAATAGTAGTATATTATAGCTATTTTCATTTTAATCTAAACTAGAAATCTTTTTTTTCTCAATATATAAAATTTAAATTTATTTATATATTGAACTATAATCCTGATAATTTTGTTTCTGTTGTAAGTATATTTAAATGTTCCCATTTAATTTTTAATTTTAACCATAACTCCTCTTAGTTTTAATATACTTATTTAATTTATTTTTAATGTATTTTAATTGTTGATAATTTTTTTTGACCACTGTATAACATACCGTTTTGACTTGTCTATAAATGTTTTTACTATGTTTCTTTAAATTTTGTAGTGCCCTGAAGAGGGATAATATAGGCCGAAACGTTGGCGTTTAAAAAAAAATTAAAAAGCTTGGATTTTTTTTTACCATTTTTCCAACTCTTAAAAATTAAATAAAAGTGTTGCTTTATTTTATTTGACAATCTTTTCAAAGCAACTCTCTTTCCAAAAGTCTAAATCATGTTTTATTGCTTTGAGCATCTTTGAAACCTTTAAGCATAACATTCAAAATATCTGACCTGTAGATTTCTCCATTTTCAGGAAAATTGCTAGTTTTGCTTTAACTGATCATGTGGCAAATGGATGCTCTAGCTGTTCAATAACTATTTTGTTATCATTGGTTTTTTATTTTTTAAGTTACTGCTGCCTTAAGCCAGGTATCATAAATTAATACTTCTTAGATGCAATATACAAAACTATAGAGAAGTGGTGGTTGCATACAAACTGATTTTTGAGAAATCTGCTAGCGTCCTCTCACTTGGCAACGGAAACTGTTGTAATTAACCTAACAGTTTGAAGTGCCTAACTAGACCAATCAAAATGGTAGAAAGGCGATTAAAGCGTGGTCAAATTAAGGCGGGAAAATCAAATTTCATTTAATAGGAAATCTCATAATTTTGTTATTTAATCGCAGTATCTAAAGCAAACGCTTAATCAAAAAGGTTACTTTTTGATTAGGTAATAGCATCAGATATTGATCAGGATAAAATATGTATTTTACGTATCTTAATGAGCTAATGTACTGCAATAATCAGTTAACAAATCCAATTAAATATCCAATTTCAAAATGGAAATAAAACAATGTTTTTCCTTAATACATTTATTCATTTATTATACTTAATACATTTATTTATTTATTTATTAATTTTCCTGAAAAATTATTACTTACAATTATATATATAATATACAATAATTTATCATAACAGACATTACATAAATTAGAGATAATCTAAAAATATTTTTAAAAAAATTGTTAGCATTGGACTACGCCAACTCAAACAAATTAGAAAAAGTTGTGAAGATTTTGGTGCTATTTTTTATGATACATCTAAAGACATTACCAATATGTTAATAATATCACTATTTTACTAACACAAATATGGGTTTAATAGACCATAATATATTAATAATAAATGTTTTTTTATTTGCAAAAATACAATACATAAAATATTTATAAGTGAAATATAAAACTATATATGGAAATAAAAGGTCGACAAAGGATTTTTGCACTGCACTTCAACATTGTGATCCAAAAAAAGCAATATTTTATAAAGTATATAGTTCAACTAGCAAGCAATTAAGGCAATGCTTTCAGATAATAGTAACGACATAAGTACAAACATCCATGTACCTACTAAAGATACAGTTAAAAAAATACATAATCTATATTACTAAAAATAATTTAAAAACAAAACATGCCAGATCCAGACACAAAAAGCAAAAAAAATACATACATAAAATGTAACTACACCTTAATGAAATATTCTATAACAGGGTATTATCTAAAAAACAATATATCTATCTGCAATACAAAATAAACTCTTTGAAAATGAAAACAACTTATAGTACAGCATATATGCATATATCACTTACATAGTATATATTTGATGGTCTCTCATAATACTAACAACATACCTTGGAACTATAATATAAAAAAAAAACTGAATTGAAATACAAAAGCCCACAAATGACGCCATTTGTAGCCGCCATTTTGAACTTTTTGAAAATGAGATAGGGACCAAAACGTATTATTTAGGTTCCTAATGATGTATGCCAAATTTCAAATTTTTATACAAACGCATTCAAAAGATAAGAGGGAGTTAGAGAGAAAGAATTATCTTCCCAACTAAGACCGCACTGTATAAGAAGTTAATTTTAAAACAGCATCCTGTGTTAATCTCTTTTCACAAAATCCATATTGGTTATTGCAAAAGTTAATGAAATTATTTAAAAATAGATTTAGTCTATTTTAAAAAGTATTTTCAAATATCTTGGCTATGTATTATATAAGTAATATATGACTATAATCATTGATATCTTCTTTGTGGCCATCTTTACATAGGGAAACGACTACTCCCATTTTAAAAAAACAAATGCCTGTGTTAAAAAATAAATTTGGTAGAATTAAATAAATAAAAAACTCTTTCGTGTAGGGTGTAAAAAAGAATTAAATCTGGCTTTTGCACTGCACCTTGCCTATCAGTTCATGTACCTGGAAGCCGTTCCTTGGGCCACTTTCTAACTACTTAAAAATAATTAAAAGAAACCCAACGAGCTTCTTTTAATATTAAAAATTTTCAAAATTTCTAAAAGTTTGTTTTCTAAAATACTTCCATGGTACACTGAGCGGTATCTTTTCAATATAATTACCCTAAAATCAACTAAATCATCTATAATTATTAATATAAAGGGAGTGATATCTGAAACACTAAATCTTTTTACTTTAAAAAGTCGTTTAAATATTTTCTTAAAAACGATAAGATCTGTCAAATTTATTATCAAGGGAATTTAATTAAATGATGGATGAAGTCCTCATGAAAAAATCTTTAACTAGATTCAAGGTGAAGTTGTCGTTTTATTGATATTGCTCGATTGACTCATCATTGACATCAAGCTTTACTGATAAGGAATTATTATTTTCGGGCAGTTTATCCAATACAAGTCACGACCATGTTCTCACAAAAACCTCTGGATCATTATTGTTAGTGTCCAAGGGACTGTGGAGTCTAGAACAGAAATGTTATTTATCCATGTCGGTTAAGTAAGTATCACTGTATTTCTACACACATGAATCCTAGAAAGTTGAGATGTGTATTTTAGTTTTTGTGGAGTAAAAGATTATTAAGTAAGTTTCTTTTCTGGAAGAAAAGTATATGCAGTTGTTTTTCGATTAACGGAAAACAACATGAAAATTACATCTTACAGCCATATGGACTGTGTATGATTACTCAAAAATCAAATGTTTTTTTTTAAACCTGCCCTTTAAGATTCGGAGCCAACTTTAAACTGATGCAAAATGATAAAACAAAGGAGCAACAACAAAAATGTAGCCTTCATTTGTTTTTATTCAAACCACCTATTTTTTACGTGTTTTGTTAAACCATCTATCATATTCCTGCATTATGAAATGAAAATTTACGAAATAGTTAATTCAGCAAACAATCAGAATAATTTCTCAACTGTCATGTGGGGAATCATTAAAAAAATCCTATGGCTGGATACTTTTTCTATAATCTACAACCTTAAATATAATTTGTTGTGCCTTTAAGTATATTTAAATGAGAATACATCTTGAATCATATCTCTGACTGTCGTGTATTTTGTTATTTTTCCTTTTAATGTCTTTTTCGCTCCTAGCATTAGTTGCTTCCATTTATTTTTTTGTTGTACTCTTGTATTGTGAATAATTACTTTCATTTTATAGCTACATAGCTGTTTCAATTGTGTTTTTATTTTAGGCAGTGTAATGTAATGTAGTGAATGGGGTCTGGCCCAGGATGGCCTTTTGTACTGCGACCATTGTTGACCTATTGTGCTGTTCCTGTCCCTATTCAATTATTATCTATTCAATTATATCTATTCAATTATATCTATTCAAAATGTCTATTCAATCGCGAACAGGATCAGCTGCTTCAGTAGGAGCGTCAGCAAATTCTATTTACTCAGCATACATATGTATAAGATCCTGTATTTCCTGTGAGTGCTCCGCAATTTGCAATCTAGTGTTCCATCCTCTTTCTCATCGCAGAATCTGTAATGTCTGTGTCAAATAAGCCCATTTTTTAGAGGTAGTCATTGCAGATGTCATTGACCCTGCTGTGTCATTCCAGTAGTAATCTGGACCTAAAAACCAATTACCTATCCGAAAATATCTTAACCTATATTTCCATGTGTCCTTTCCGGATTACGATTTGATAGTCTCCAATATCCAGTTCCGCTTAAAAAATTGTTGTATCCTTGCTTAGTGTTATAGATTTGTGTGCTCTAGACCCTACTATTCCTGCCCCAACTCCTTGGGGCATTTTTTATCCATCCGTGTTTGCGATTCATCACCCCAATCACCTTGGGTTTGTGTACTATTCTTCTCTTGTAGGGATTTTCTATCCAAACAAGTTTACCGGGTCCTTATGATCGCCGGCCTGAGATATATCAAATATATCCCAGATTTCTCTTAGGATTGACAAATAACCAGTAAGGTTGCCCGCCTTAAGGTTTTCTTTCCTGGAGACTGTTTTCGTGGCTGCCTCCTGTCGTATAGACATAGCCGATGCCCAGAATACCATACAGTATGTTGAATCTCACCATCTGGGTATATATCCAATAGGTCATTTTGGAATTCATACCCCTGAATTTACCATGTAGTTGTCTTGCCCTTCAAAGGTTCCTTGTGGCCTTTATTATTACTGATTCGAGGTGCAGTTCCCAAGTTACCTTTCTATCCAAGATGAAACCTAGATATTTTATCGTCTTTTTGAGAATGACCTCGATGCCGCCTATCCTAAGGCTGGAACATCCATCATCCTTTTCCTGGTAAATGGTACGTAAAATGGCCATCTTCGCCGGATTTATGAGATGTATGAGATATCATTCACATAATCGATGGTCTTGTGCCCTCTCCGGTTAAGGAGCTTGGTCAGTATCTATATATTATTCACCAATACAGACTATGGAACGGGAGATAATGCCCCGCCCTGTGGGGAACCGCAGTGATACTAAGATCCGTGGCTCCAAATGAGGTCCTAATCACCTTCGATGTCGAGTTAAGGCTTCCCTGGACTGTTCCCAATTTTCAGTTCTTTTGGCTCTATTGAATTCCAATCTTGTTTTGCTGCAAAGTTTCTCAAGACTTCTGTTTCACGAAGGTACATACTCTTTTCGTGGAGTCTTGGAATGAGGATATTATCGTATAAGTTTTTCTACTAATGTATCCAATTCCTCAGATGATATAATGGGAAATATGAATCTAATATTTTAACCAACAGGTTTCCCTAGGGTTTCTATTATTGACTCTTTATCGGTCTCCTTACATCAAAAATGATGTGTTTATAATCCGACATGAAGTCCTCTTAAGAGAACCTCCAGTGTCACTGATCATATCAAAAGATTTGTTAGTTATGAGTGTCAGATCAAGAACCTCTTCCATAATAGTGTTGTAAACTGTTGGATTATTCTCCCTATGTGCAGTCCCCATGTTAGTGAGCATTAGGTATTCTAGGAGTCATTCAGCTCTTTCATTCATATCCGTGCTTCCGTGCCAACGATTAGGGTCTTTTTTTCCTACCTACAATACAACCATTTCAATTACAATATTCTACTAGTCTCTTGATATTAAGATGTTGTGCTATGTCTATGTCCCTCGGGAAGTATGCTGAGGCAATAAGCACCTCTCTTCTGCTTCCGTTTAAGTCCAACTCAACTAGCACTATAGCAGTTTCACCATCCTTAAATTCTATAAGAGGCAAATAGTTAATATCGGTGTACATGATAAGCGCACCCCTTAAGTTACCTTTTTGTACATTGAGGCCTGATATACGATCTCTTAATATCCAGGGATCTTGTATAAGCCCTATGTTGATGGTGCCACCAGCAAACCTTCTGCTAATATCGGCCGATACAGCCTTAGCACAATAAAGATTTGGCTGTACATATTTCATGTGGTTACCTCTTATTTGGAAGTTGGTCTTTCCTGCTTCTCCCCAACTCAACCGCCTCCATTTGCTGAAATACCGCTGGCTGCTGATTTTTGGTGCACCGAAAGGACCAATGTAACAAGAAAGCCTTTTTCTGCTCTTTTTAGCTCCCATGGTCCATAATTTTTATCAATTTACCCTATCCTTACATTGCGCTATCTTCACAATGCAGGACTAGGTATCCTGCCTTGTAAGTACACCTCAGAAAAGCAGATTTTGTAGCCTGATCCTTGTCAGCCACAATTTTATCCAGAGTGATACTCTGAATATCTTTGCCAGAACCGCAATTTTGACTCCCACTGTGATGTCTTTGTATGAGGTTGTCGGCTGCTTTTGAGTGGACACTAGTTTGTTTGACTGCAGCTCGCGAGGTGGATGGTTTTTCATCCTTGGGCCTCTTTTTGGCTGTGGATTTAGGTGCCGTCTCCTGTTCAGACCTTTGCATTTTCGGGTCATATGTGCTACCCTCAGCCCCTATGTCTGCGGCCACTGGGTGTAGAGCCTTGGCAGATGCTTCTGCCTTTTGAGTAGGTATGCCAGCCTTTTTTGCCTACTCTATTTTTTAGTCTTTTTTCATTGCTTGTTTTTAGGAGTTTGGGCCTCTTCATTTTTTTCTTTTTTGTTTTTTTTTTTATACGCGAATCAGAGTTGTTTTCAGTAATATTTATACGCTCTTTTGAATCAGAAAATCATTCAATCACCAGCCTTTTAATAAAATAATTGAGGATGGATTGCATATCAGACAAAATTTTCAGTAAATAGATCTTAATTATTAAGTCTTGATATAATAAAAATATAATTGGTTGATTTAATAATAAAAATTCAAACCTTAATTCAAAACTTTCAAAAGATTTTTTAAAAGTTCTTAAATTGAATTAAAAAACAAATGTCTGCGTTTGTTATGTTAGTCGTTTCGATACGATTTACTATTCACAATTTGAAAATGATTAGCAGTGACTTTATGTGAATAAAGTCACATACAGTCACTTAAAATGGGTTGTTAAGTTCCTTCAAAATAAAAAAAAAATTATTCCTCTTTTTTGACTATCCTGTATTAATAATTATAGAAATTTCATACAAATTCTAATAAAAATAGTTCTTTACGAAGAACCCTACAAGAAATTTAAAAATTTAATTTAATGTATTGGGTTTTTCATTTAAAATAACGACTAAACGTAAAAACTACTACACCTGTAGGTCTCAACTTCGTGAGTGTGAAAAGTGTCGGCATCTTGAAAGTATTTCAAACGAGTTGCTCGCATCGACTTAAGAATATTGTCAAATATTCTTTATATATTCTCCTTACATAATATTTAAATTTTTCTATTTTGTTTTTGATTTATCTATTGATTGTTTCACATCAGTTAAAATCCTAAGGAAAAAACCCTAAATCCCATGAAGTTAAAAAAACTTTTTTAGATATCTTTTAAACAAGTGTACATAAGTTATATTTGGTCGCAGTCAGATATAACTTATTCTAATTTAAAATCATAACACTCCTAATAATTACACTTTAGGTTAGTCGCTGTCAAAAATGATAATATTAGGAAAAAATTGAAAATAAAAAACATGGTAATGTATGTTAATATTCTACCACCAATTAGTAGAGGGTAAGTAGGCTTACTTAAGGGCATTAAACGAATATTTCTATTAAATTTATATAATTTTAGCTTGGGATATAATCTTTTTTTCACTTATTCATTAAACATTTTGCACTTATTTTAACTATACCAAGGTCTGTATGTTTAAAAAAAACGCTTTGCATATTCACTAGAAATTCTAATTCTGGCAGGAGATAAATAAACAAACCATCGTTTATCATTTATTGAATGGCACGTATCCTTAAAAATTTAAATACTAATAAGCGTTGGAATTGTAAATGGTTTTTTATTGCACAATAAATGATATTTAGATCCATTTTATCACACATATGGTCAATTATCATATTATCATAAAACTATGTATTTTGTATTAAATTTCTGTTGTACACAACAAAAGAAACCATATGGCCTCCGAATACATACATATATATTTATCAGTTTAATGCTAATATAATTTCCTTTGTTTAATGAAATTATATATACTATAGGTTTTGAGTTAATAGTGGTTTTAACAATGAAAAATCATCAATTTTAAGATTTGCTCAAAAGTTATATTTAACAATACATTAAGTCGTCCTTAACACTTTAAATCGTTTTTTTTATAAATGCTTAATTCTACATTTTAAAATATTTTTTGTTGATATTGAACCCGAATCAAAAATAGAAGATTCAATAAATCTTGATGTAGGACAAACAGATGGTCAAAGGTCGACTGTTGTGTATGTGTAAGCAACCACCTTTATGTTTTAGTCTAAAAATATCACCATTAGTCTGGACGCGAGTAGGAAGAGCATATTCCAATCAGAGTTTGAAATTTATTTTATTTTTAAATAATTCATTCTTAGTCGGCACATGCACGGTCATTTAAAAAAAAAAACCAAAAGTAAGGCACAAATCATTATTAACTTATTGCATGACCAGTTCAATTTACAACATACATTGGGGTTTTTTTAACTTGCCAGTTTCATGGAAGTGCGATCAGGCAAACCAGCTGGTAATTTTTTTTATAGTGCAGTAAAAATGTGGAAAAAATATAGTTTAATAAAAGATTTTTTGATTTTTAGCTTCAACCTCTTTGTCCACTTAAATATTTACTTAAATCAGTATAAATATAAATTTGTATGAGTTTATATGTAGATAAATAGGTTTAATGAATCTGAAGGATTCATTTTTGTTTCTTCTTGAACACTACATAAGTCCTTATTTTGAGCTCTCAATTAATATATATTAAAGTAAAGAAATAAATATTAAAGTAAATAATCAATAATTAATAAATGAAAGATAGTATATTATATGTATGATGATTAAATATATCAAATTTCTTGGATGTATTATAGATGAGTAAAGTAGTAGGTTAAAGACATACAAATCAAATTTATCTTCTTCAAGGTTAGAAGGAATTAACACAAATAACTTTTACTACATTTTCTAAAAAATAGATACCAAACGAAAATAACAGACAACTAATCCAACTACATATAACTCGATTTACCTTAAGTGTGTTAAGAAAGTAATTAATTAAATTAAGTAATTAACTGTGTTAAGAAAAGACCAGGTCTTCATTTTATTAGCATATTTAAAATTAAAATTATAGTTAACTTACCAATTTTTTAAAGTTAGAGGCTAACATCAAAACTAATTACTATCTTCTCTATAAAATCACATAAAATTAATACCAACGAGATCCAACAAAGTTTGTTAATTTTTTCCTCGCTTAAGAGGTAACGATGCGCATATTATTAGAAGGGCATTTCATTCATATTATATTGATATCTTCACTTTTATACACACTTGGTTTGATATTTTTACTATACAAAAGTGACCTTACTATTTTTTCTTTATTTGGGCTCAGAAAAAGCCATTATCAGAACTACGTATATCTTTTTCGACTATAGAACAAATTTTTCAAGAATATTGCAGTATTTGAAAATGCAAACATCTGCAAAAACTCGATTCTTGAATTGTATAAACTGGCAAAAATTTTAGATTTTTATGTTGAAATATAACGTCTCTTATTCTTGTGAAAAAACGTCTTATTCCTGTGAAAAAACGGATTGTCCGTTAATTTTGGAAAAAAGGCAAGTTCAAATGGTAGATAAAGCGATATTAAATTTACACGTTCGCTGGTATCTGTTATATTTTTATACTATTACTACGTTTCTATCAATCCGCATGTATTAAAAAAATTCCAGTCGCAATATCTAGGAAATGCATGTTAAACATATATTAGAACTTGACAGAATGATATGTAAATATATGCTAGAGAATATCATCAACCCTCATATTACTGAAATTGTTAAAACTAATGCCAAAAATAGTGAAATAGTGATCCTAGTGAAATACTGGTGAGTGCTACTATGCCTCACAGATAAATTTGAATTTCACAGAATAACCAAACAAGTAATAGACCCGCAAGAGTATAGGTTCTAGGTTCTAGATAATAAATATTACAGCATTTTGTGTAATTTATTTGCCCAATTACTCTTAGATATCAAAGTATTTATAAAAATAAAACACCTAAAAGTTGGCTTAGACAATTCTTCAACATGACATTACTATCCAGAGTTTCACGTACTATCCAGTGTTAATACCAAAAAAGTTAACAGATACGTCCTAGGAGGGGTTATTGGATATTAACATCTTAAATTAAAAAAATTAAGTGTTGTATTTTTGACTTAATTAGTTAGAATTGCTAAAAGAAGCAGAAGACTGATATGTGTCCTGCAACATTTATTTAAAAAACGATTATCCTTAATAAAGAAAGTAGTATCATCAGCATATCGATAAAATGTGAAATGACTTCAAAGTAAATAAAGTGATTGCTACCACTTAAATAGGTCTGCAATAGTTTGTCACTATAATGGTCAAATCTGTGGTATGGGAGTGCTGACCTGATTCAAAATTCAACAGCCTAAGTTGCTACATAGAATAATAAATTAAGTTAATAATTCATAATCCGATCTTTAAGTAGAGTCTCAAGTACCTTATACTAACAATCGGAACAAATTAACTCAAAAAAAGATAATTCTCTAAATTTTGGTGACCATTGGGGCCCTACAAAATGGCTATAAAAGATGTAAGAAGCTGAACTTAATGAAATTTAGAGGTATGCCAGAGAATATTAGGCATTTGTCGAAAGATTGAGCTTGGTGTGTATAAAAATGTTTGTCCGGATATGGCCAAACCTATTTATTTAGAAATCATTTCATTTTATATTAATGAATTTGTGACTTATATTGTGAAATAAAACAGAATGTTATGTTGTTAAGAATTTTATAGAATATCTTCGAAATTAGATATATGAAGTCAACAGTGCAAATCCATTTTAGAATAAGATTTATATTTTTCAAGCAAATTGGAAATTCAGCTCAACTGACTTTCTTCTTCCTATATATTGATAGATTTATTTCAGTCCACTAAAATTTCCTTTTCCTTTTCGTAAATCGACTTTCTAGCAGGTTTTTTTGTCTAATTTTTTTCTACAGACTCATAGATTTTAGCAATAAATCAAAATTTAGTAAACTAATTATTCGTATTATACAGGGTCCCTCCAATTAAGTTGGCACTATTGGCATCTTTGTTAATATTAATTAGATATACTACTAGGATTTTTTTTAAATTCAAATAGTGAAAGCAAAAATAAATGAACATCGAGAATGAAAAATGTACTTTTGTTAATTGGAATCCCCAGCATTTTATAATTACATAAATCAAAAGAAAATAATTTTCTTAATAAAATATGTTATTTACACTAATAGCCTAAACCGAAAAATAACAATGTTATAGCGATATTATTAATTTTACCAAACTCAGCCAAATTGGGTTTGAACTTTTGAGTGCAATAAAACATTTTTGAATAATAAAATAACAGTAGCCATAGAGATTTAACAAAATAAATAAATACATACAGTTACATGTTAGCAAAGTTTGTGATTTTTGTAAAATCTAAATTACTAAAATGCCTTTTACGCATATTGAAAAATGTGATATGTTAACATTTTACCTTATATGCCGAAAAAATAATAATGAATAATGACAGAGTGCTAGAAGAGTATCGCCAGAGATTCCACTCTTGGATGCCAATAGTGTCGACTTAGTTAAAGGCACCCTTTATACAAATTATAATTGTCATTATATTTCAAGTCATAGAATTAAAAGAGTAATTTAAAAAATTATGGTTTTATTCATAAAATGGCGAAGAATTTTTACCCTTTTTTTCCCGGACTACAAGGCATTTCAGTGGGAATATTGGCTATGAGGCCAACAGGCACCACTAGTCCAACGAGTGATTCCCGAAAATAAAGTCCCGCGTCATCGCGAAAATCTTTTTTTCTAAAAATTTTTCCTAGTAATTGAGTTTTTCCCATATGATCTATATTTTTTACTTGTTTCACTTGAAAATCCGGTTTTATGCTATTGTTTGTGATAAAAGATCAAAATTATTATATTTTCCTGCATCCTTTAATTCGCTTGTGTTAATTACCAATAATTTTGTCGTAAAATATTGTGTTGTGTAAAATAACGTGTAATATTTTATTACAAGTAGTTTTTGTGTAAATAACAATGAATTTCGGACAAATGATATCTGTTCCTGTCGGTTTACATAGTCCTTACATCGCAGAGCCTCATAGCAAAAGTGATGCCTCCTACATCGAGAGGAAAGTTGTAAGTTTAATTAAAAGTAAGGAGCAAAGGCCAAAGTCAGAATTAAAATAATATTTTACTTTTAAAGTGGGTTGATTTATTTATATTTTTTTATTATTTTTAATAATTAAATCATAAAAAAACGCTATATTATTTAATAATTATATATTTTGTGCTCTCGACTGATTCCCAAAAAGAGTAAACAAACCATTAATATGTATATATTTTATGTGATCATAGAAAAGTACATACATTATAGGAATGAAGTTGCTTAATTCATAGACTACCGGCTTGGTATAGATTATTTAATATTTTATATAAAAAGTTCTTTGTAAACTGTTATCATTTTATGTATCAATCTTTCTAGAAATAGAAAAAAAAACAAATTGCCTCGCCAACAATAAAAAATGAGAAATACTTGAACAAGACGCAAAAAGATTTTTTTTTTACATGCTATATATGTATAGGAAATTTCAAAAGAATGACATTTCTCATAATTTTTAAAGATTTAATTTCGATTATTACGATAATCTTTTTCCAAGTAAAAATGTCGGAGAATTATTTTGTTATTAAATGTCGTAAGCAATTGTCTAGAATAATATATTTGCATAGTTTTTTAAGGTTTTTAATAGTTGTATATAGTATAAATTAATTTTTTTAGGAAATCCTCTATGATACAAATTTAAAAATATGGTATAGAAAAATCAAACGCAAAATCTTCCTGAATATTAATTGTATTTTTTTTCGGGAAATTAAATTCATTTTCTCGCCTTAATGATGCCAACAATGAAAAACCAAAGAAACTCGTAATAGCGTGTTACTAACTTATAATCATATTTCTTTTTTGTAAAATTTCTCATTTTAGACTACGATTATTACCGTCTAGAACGTTCCATATTTACTTTTTGTGCAATTATTTTCGGCTCTAAAAATTTTCTTTTCTATATGCAAATTTTATGGAAATAGCCTACAACTTTATTCCCAGGCTTGATTTTAATAGAACAATGTAAACCATTTTAAAATAGCCCATTTAAAAATCATTATTTATAATTTGTAAAGGGATAAAAGAGAAATTAGTTGAAAAATTCCTAAAAAATAGAATTTTCTTGTATTATTCGAATAAAAATTAGCCTACAATTAAATTTTAAAAATTATTTTTTACGTTGCATTATATCAAAAGGTTAGATTTTATATGTAGCATTTTTTACATTCCAAAAAAATATTGGCATAAATACCTATTTTTATTCATAATAAATATGCTTGATATTTTTATTAATTTGCCTTATTTCGTAAGACCAGTTCAATTTTATGTTAAAAAATAAAAAAATATCATTAACTGATCAACTTTGTTTAATTGTTTCTGCTTTATCTAAAATCTACTTCAAACTACTTAATGTGATTCTGATACCAATTAGAAATCTTATTTCTTAAGAAAAAGGACAAAAAAAATATCATAACCAATCATTTTTATATTTTTATATTATATTTTATATTTATATATTATTTATATAGAATTCGAAATTTTTTTAGGAAATTGATACTTACCTACTAAAATAATGCAAGGAAACCCTAAGGAAATGCAAATTTACACAAAAGGCAATTTTTAACATGTAACAATCAAGAATATAGTTTTAATGAGTTAATTTAATTACTTTCATTTAATTGATACAAGATTGCAAAGTATTTCAAATTACATGTTGCATAAAAACAGTTTTCTTGAGCAAAATTTAAAATCATATGTTTCAAATTGACATTCAATTTAACCGTCAGCCTAAACATCTAATTTTAAAAGAAAAGATTGATAAACCTTGGGATGGGCGTTTTTTATAAACTTCTCAACATAAAAATAAATAATAGAATTATAGACTTTGACAATTTATTATCACATATCTGCCACATTTTTGATCACGTCATTATTATAAGTGATGTACTATAATTTTCTTTTATGTGAATAACTCGTTCTCAATCTCAATTTTATGAATCATACTCTCTTACTCAAATACTGAATAAACCAACCAGAATATTGGAGTACAGTAGCACTCTTATTGACCTAATTTTTGTAGGCCATCCAGATTTTGTGACATCATTCGGTATACATTCTACTAACAGGTTATCCGCTTATGAATCGTTTTTTTATTGTGTTTAAACTAAACTCACTTAAGCATCAGCCTAAACTCTATAACGTACTAAAAACTATTACTTACCATCCCATATTTTATTAAACCCAGAATTTTCTGTTAATTTTTACAAAATATCTCTATTAATTTTCTTTTGAACTTTCTTTAATTTCGGATATCCCTAAAATATTCATTCAGTAAAAACAACTTCTAAGGGGACATATATTATCAATATGTTTTTTTTCTTTATTGGGTATAACCATAATAGCAGGCATTGATCAATAATTGAATTATTGATCAAAGTTCGGATCACGTTCCGGACTGTTGGAAGACTATTATTGGCATGCCTTTGGCTAATCCATCATCGTTTTCTGATCTGCATAGAATTAGTATTTTACTGAGTCCAAAATTTTTGAAAGGATTAGTTATATTCCTTTGTGACAGAAAAAGCATAGTATCGATATTCTCTTATCCCCAAATGATTGCACAGCTACAGCTTTTCTTCTGATGATAAACAACTTGTTTATAACATTAGTATAACTAGTTGACCGTTTTAACTAAGATTTAAGATAGATCATTATGTTACGAGCACAATCTACAAAATAACTCAAATAAATCCAAACTTGTACATGTATAATGTACTGCCAAAAAAGGGACACATGGTGAAAAATTATGTTAATATTAGCTTAGATGACTTTAAGGCCGCATTTGTAACCTCTTCTAAAAATGTAGGTTTACATTTCGATGAGAATCTGCATTTTAGTGAACATGTCAGAAAATTGAATAAAAAACCTTTTTTATCTCTTAAATTAATTTTTAACCAAAGGCTTTTGTTCAATTTTAAACTAAAACGGGTACTTCGTGGCTCTCTTATTTTTAACTACTAATCATACTGCGATTATATATACCATGCTTAAGGTTGTTCGAAAAACAAAGAACAAAAAAAAATCGTGAACTCGTGTTGCGAATTGATATATGGAACTAAAAACAGTGATTATATATCTCATAAAATATTTAAAAACTAATTGACTAACTATGTCCAACAGATGTAATTGACACCTTACAAATTTTGTCTACAAAATGGTAACGATACACATAAAGTAAGTAAGCTTAAATAAGCGATAACACTAAGTAAGCTTAAAATTGTCATAATAGACCTGAGAAGCAAGGAATTGTTTACAATGCCGAAATTTTAAATTTGTATTTAAAAGACTTTTAACGAAACGTAGTCTATAATCCACATCCTTCTCCTATATTCCTAACTCGCCACCTTGATCACAAAAATGATTAAAATTATTAATTAAAAGAAAATAAAAAAATGGTAATAAAATATGCAGTGTTTCTTCGAAAAGAATTAAGAATGATATTGTTTTCAACATTTTCTAATGACATCTTTTTTGCCCAAATTATTTCTATTTAATAACCATCTTCAGAGGTTCTTTCCTTAATAGTCAAACAATTCTTAGATTAGAAAAAAGCTTTTATTACGCTTTCATTTTTTATGTGGTTCTTTTCAATCGTCTAAATCAATCTAAATGAGGAGTAATTAAGCATTTAACCTCGCCGGTGTCAAGTACCGCATATACAAATTCTCTGAAAACGCACAAAACACGCCGAAAGTTATTTTTAAACTCAAAAATAAGACACGTCTGGTTTTTCGGTTAGTTTTGATTTTCGAAAATTTTTTGCGCCCTGAGGTCAATCAAACTAAGAAATCCTAAAAATAGAAGGAGCAGGCAGTTGCGTTTACATAAAACAAGATTTTTCAGCGGTGCGTAAAGATGCATGGTTAAAACTGAAGTGCTTTGATAAAATGTTTTTTTTCATTAAATATACTCATCTTGGATGATGATATATTGTTTTTTAAATACTTCTTCTAATTCTTAAATTTTTCTTCTAGGTTACCGACCTCTACAAGCAAATGAAAGAACAAAGCTATACCGCGCCCACAAGATCTCTTAGTAGCGCAGCAACTTTGACATCACTCTGTGTGGACATCTCGCCAAGTTCGAGTAATTTTTTTGAGGTAATGTCAAAACATCTATTGATCATGTAAGAATCTAAAATTTGAACTGTGAAAAAATAAAAATCTCCACTATTCTTAATTCGCTTCCATTAATTTCTTTGTTCTTTTCTAATAGAATAAGTTTTAATTACTAATATATTGGATACAACGATAGTCTTCTAGGAAATAGATACTGAAATATACAGGGTGTTTGAAAGGTGAGTAGCCAAACGGAAATGGTGAATAGGTGAGATTACTGGCTATTTAAAATGCATAGTATTTTTTTGTTTTTTCTCAGATTTAAGGAGTAATATATTTTTTCCTTTTTTTAATAGATTTTCCCCGTTTTTTTAATTTAACCTTCAATTTTTTTTTAATTTTTGGCCAAAATGGCGCACAATTAATTTTATTTTTAAGACTAATGTTGTCTCATTCAGATTTAGGTAATAACTGAGAAAAATATTTAAAGAGAAACTACTAGTGGAGTAACAAACTTCCTTAAATCAATAGAAAAAAAATCTTACGTCAGCTTTACAATGAAAAAAATAATAATAAAAAAAGTTGTGTGGTTTTAAAATGTGTTAAAAAACTTCGCTAGTTAATAGCCTTTCTAACGATGTGCCACATGTAACAAAAATAATTAGGTAACTTACGAGAAACAAATAAGTTTGTCTTCAAGGACGCGTGAACTAATTTCTTGAAAGCAACGCCAATCCAAGTATTGGAAAATGCATTGTCTAGGTGCTCCCGGATCGCCAACCTCCAGTGCGCTGGGCACCCATCGTGTTGGAACGTCATTTGTTCTTCATTGAGAAAATTTGGAACCCCGTTCAAGAGATAATTATCCTCATTCAGATTATCCGGTTAATAATGTGGACCAATAAGGGCATTACCAATTAGGCCTGCCCAAACGTTTACTGAGAATTTCCTTTGAAAGGACACGACTTTCTTCATTTTTGGGTTTTGCTTATTTTGGGGCCCAATAATGCAAATTATGAAAGTTGATAATTCCCTCCCTTGAAAACTTGGATTCATCTATCCACAGTATGTTTTTCAAGAAATCGCGGTTATCCACGTCCATATGTAGCAGGAGGCGGCAAAACTGAATGCGTCTTTGGTAGTCGTTTTCTTCGAGATCTTGCACGGGAGTGTAATGAAAGGGGTGCTTTCCGTTGGCATGAAGATCAGACCAGACCTGCCATACACTTAGGTTTAGATTGGCAGCTACAGTCCGGATGCTCGTTGTGCGATCTTCGTCAAAAGCTTCCAGAATTCGTTCGTCATCAGCAACATTATCTTGTATATCAATTGTCTGCGAACTCCAGGTTCACGGCGACTTAGACTACCAGTTTCTCTTAAGCGTCTAAAGGTCGTTTCAAAAGTATGACGATTAGGTTGGCGTCTATTGGGAAAACGCTCTTGGTAAATTCTTTTTGCATCTCGTCCATTTCTATCAGCTCTACCATATGCCATTAGGATATCGGCGTACTACTCGTTTGTAAAGGCGCCAGCCATAGTAGACAACAGTAATAATAAAACAAAGTTAACGAAAATGAACAACAAAAACAATATGCGTAGAGCGGAGTTAAAAATACGTGAAGTAAGTAAACTCATCAGGTATAAATGCTTTTTGATTCCAAAATGCTTTGCTAAGATTCTGACTATAATTATAATCTGCTTGCTTCACCATCCAGAAGTTATGAAATCTTCTTTCCCTACTATTCATAATTAAGTTAAGTGGTCCCAGAAATAGCTCTGGCGCGACTAGTGGTTGCTAGTGTTGCATTGCAAATTAAATTATATAACCAAATATATATTTAAATTTACTGCTTCCTTATCCGATCCTTTGCTTCTTATAACTATGAGCATCTCTCTACTTTTTCCGCAATTTAATGTCCTTTCATATCTGCAACTTCTTCGATTCTTTTAGTATACCTTCAATTGTCAACATTTTACATTTATTGAAAAATAGAGAAATTCCGAGTATCTTGTTGAGTCTTGATATTTATGGAACTCTTTCTTTAACCTCACACGATTCTTATTTTCTTGAGAAGATGTATTGTTTGCAGTAGTCTACTGAGTATTACGTTTATTACCATTTAAAACTTTTCTTCCGTCTTTAATTTAGTGTAGATCCTCACGTCAAATGTTAATAGCTTCCAATACATGTATTTAATTCCTTATTATCTGATCCTTTTTCATTGTCTATCAATATAAACAACTAGATCATTCTATAATCAAAAAAAGTAATGAATTCTTAATAAAAGCTGCCATGAACTTCAACAAAATATGTAGAATCATCGCTTGACATTTGCATGATTGAAGAATAGAGTCCTGCATTCGCTAAAGAAACTAAGACTTATTTAAGAAGGACAATATTCAGGACAATATTGGGAAAATACTCATAGAGATATTATTATAAATTAATATAATACATACAACCAAGGACCCAATAAGCAACTGCCAAGGAGAACCAGGATCTTATGCTATTATTTTCAATCATATCTTAATTAGTTATTATTTAAAGATCTTAATCCTATTCAACGAATCAAGAAAATGTTTCATCGATTAGAGTCGTCTCTTTTCCCTATCTTTATTTTTGAGCTTGTAGCTTTTGTCAGTCTTTATTTCAGGCTGTATTTTGTCTAGCCCCTAATTGTGAATATTGAAAACGCTTTTCGAACCTTTCTAGGTAATAAGACTGTAAGCAGCTAGTACAGTCGTATGTGGTAGGTGATAAAACTCTTGATAAAATTTATAAAATAATTTGAAGCCACAAGTTTCCAGGTTCAGATTCAGATTTTCCAGAGCCCAACTCTTGAAAATCTAAAAGCAAAATACAAATAGGTATTACAAGTAAATCCTATTTTTTTCTTCATATTTATTTCTCATTTAACGGTCTTACGGAACCAAGCACGACTTAGAGACTTGTCTGATTGTTGAATCGATCATGGATGGTGTCGATGGTGAATGATTGAATGAACACTATTAATGTCAAAAATCTCGCAACTTTAATCAATCTCTAAACTATTTGATCGAACTTTTAAAACCTTCTTCGATCTCCTATATTGATTTGTCTGCTGACAGACTGGAAGAGATATACCTCCCCTTGTTATGAGTAGAATAAAGTGAAAAAAGTTATATTTTCCTGTCGACTGGTAAACAAACATAATTTTCTAATAAATTTATTATCAAATAGGTTTATAAACCTTTAAAATGTTAGCAATATAAATTATAAATTTCGGTCATAAATTTAGTTTCAGTAAACAAGTTTAAAGTTAAAAACACAGTGCAGGGTATGAGGGAGAGAACTGATATGCGATGCAGATTTATTGTATTTAGCAAAACTTAGGTAGTTAATTTAATGATTTGAGTCAGATTTATTATTGCTGGTTAATTAAAAATTAATTTTGTATATACTTTCTGTATAATTATCGTAATAAAAATGTATGAGAACTGCTATTTTTTTCGTACACCACTGCTATGTATAATACCAGGGCGTTAAATGAAATATTAAAAGCCATTTTTAATTTATGAAAACTAAAATTAGTAAGTTTCTTGAAAACTTCCAATATACACCCATATATTCAAAATGAGGTTACAGCAAATTAAGCGTAGGAGTAAGGTAATACTATTTTTAAATTAATATTAGACGAAATTAACTTAACTTGTAAAATAATGAGATATTTATTAAACAATGTATTCATTGTAGGTTTTATATATTGGAAAAATTAAAGTATGGCAAAAGAAGGTCGCAGACACATTTATAGATGACGCACTAGAAAAATTTCGAATTCATGAACTAGAAAAAACAAAATTGCGACAATTAGAACATGTTGGAAAACAACAAAGTGTGGATAACCTCTACCACAGGGGATCCATCGTAAGTTAACTATATTGAACAAAGCGAAGTTTTAATTATTTATTATTCAATGCTTTTTCAAGGATTCTACAACTAGCGAAAACAGCTCATCAACAGATAGTACCTCATCAAGCACTCCGACACCACAGATTCAAAGGTCCATATCTTATCATTCAAATATTTTACAAAAACCGCCCCGCGGTGTGAACGAACATGACAAGGATGTCGATCCCGGTAAACTTACTAGTATTGCTCCAATAACCGATGAAAATGGTAATCCAAAGGATGCAAAAGAAGACTCAACAAGTCAGTCTTCAGATATAAAAAACGACGATTCTCAAGCAAAAGAAGTGAAATCATCAGAGAATGACGAGCATAATAGAACGATGGTTCTGCAAGTAGACCGGACAGATCTGAGATTAATAAGTCCAGATAGAAAAGTTATCTTGCTGCATAAGCATCATCGGGACGTAACAACTTGTGTGCAAGTAAATATTATTGATTATGTTTTTTTCAATATCCTATTCCTATTGGTTTTTAGGGGATAACTCGTCCGGACCATTTTGGCTTTATATGTAAAGAACAAGCTGGAGGCCTACAAACGTTTATGGGTTACATTTTTAAGTGTGAATCTGCCTCTATTGCGAGTGATGCTGTAGCAGGTAAGTAATCAAAATGTTACACTGATTGTATATGCTGCTTAATTGTATTTAATAACATTTTATGATAAATACCTTCAAAATCCTCGATAAAGTCTATATAAGTAATCTCAAAGTTATTATGATTAATACCAACATTATATATTAATAAGGTCCTGAAGAAGTCCATACTTTTATATTTACCTAACTGTAACTGTTTTATTATTTTAAGCTATAACTCAAGCCTTCCTAACAACCGAAGCAAAAGATAGAGTCTTAATTACCTCATGTGAACACTGCCCTATGGTCTGGTTTCATAAACTTTGTGCAGAAGTCGTCCAAATGTCTGATAAGAAAACTCAAGCAGCAATTTTCAGGAAGTAAGAATTAAAACTATAATTTCTATGCTATACTTATACATTAAATTTCTAGGCTAGAACATCTTGACCCTGAAGAACAAGCGACTATCCTCACCAAATTCCGAGGTGCTGAAACTGATTCTGTTAGAGAACAAAACGAGTTTCTCATGATGCTGCTGAGGGCTCATTGTGAAATGAAGCAGGCCAGGCATATACACGATACGGCAGAAAACAGGTTAATTGATAAATATTTCAAAGAATATTCCACATTTTACTTTTTAAATTAAAATTTTTAGGTCAGAGTTTCTAAACCAGTATTTAGGTGTAGGGGGATCAAATGTGTTTAGTAAAGCAAAAAAGTCTCTTACCAATTCATTTGACCAGTTTCTTAAGAGACGGACTTCCAATGCCGAGTTCGCAAGCAGTCGACAAATGAGTCTACCAATATCACATAATTTGAATAAAGTATGTATATGTATATGTCTTGTTTTTTATAATATATCTAAAATGTATTTATTCAGGAATCATCACCATCTTCTTCCATACAGCCGCAAATAAATGAATCAAATTCCGATAAAGACTCTGAAGGATTTCGTTCCAGATCTTCCACCCTAGAATCCCAAAGTGAAGGAAAAGACCAGCATTTGTCTGTTAGGCAATCTAAACAAGCTTCAATATCGCCAGATAGAAGCACCACAGGATCGGATAAAGGGCAAGGATTGAAATCACCCATGATAGATATGTAAGTTCTCTTTTTAATAAGTATATAAAATATATTTATTTATTTATATCATAAAGCTTTATGAAAGTTGGTAACAACCCAAAGTCGTCAACTTCGGAGGACGATCTGCATAAATTGGATGCTAGTTCATGGAGACAGGCGATTTTTAAAAGGGTAGTTACTCCTAAAAAGGAAGAAGATATTCAAGAGCCTAGAAAGAAAAAAACTAAAGAAGAATTGCGAACTTTATGGAAAAAAGCCATAAGGCAAGCAATTTTATTGGTTAGGATGGAGAAAGAAAATGAAAGATTAAAAGGTAAGAGGTCTTTAAAAGTGCGATTTGGTTGAACGAGACTGGCGTTTTTTTTTTGCATGAATTAATTTAATATTGAATTGTTATGCTCCAAGACTATGGAATTGGGTATGAATGTGGAGAAGTCTACTGAGCTGAATCACACTATTTATTTTGCCATCATCAGTTATCATCATTAAGTGTGGATTCACAATTCTCTAATGAGATGAGGTATTTGTAGTTAGAGAAAGCCTTTTAGCCCTTATTTCAAAATAGTTTTCATAAGTTCAGTTATTTGATAATTTTCATAATTAAGTAGTTGGCTTTTCTGAAATACTACCGATTTTTTTCTTTACGACGGCATACATTATCTCTTCTTGATGAAGTATATTGGGGTTTGTTTTGCATTTGGCTTTCTGACATAACACTACGGTCAATGAACTAGTGATCTAGTAGTTTCGGCTTACATTCCTTTAGTATACTTGATTCTGATACTTCTTTATTCTTTTGATTTTCTTACTTTTCTATTTTTATAAATTATTTTCTTTATGTCTATTATGTTTTAAAAAATCACGAATTATATAAGCTTTTATTCATTTTTTAGGAGACTCTCTTTTGAAAAAGAATTTTCTCCATGAGAAAAAGAAACCTAAATGAGCTGGTTTATCAGTATTGATAAGCCAGGTTTTATTTTAATGCATTTCTTTTTTTAAGCTCAACAAGAAGAATCTGCAGTTAAAAGAATAAAACTGGAATACGACGAGATGAAGCCCAATCAACGCGAAGTGATGGAAGTTTGGGAGATGATAACGAATAAGCAAGAATCTCATATTAAATTAAATAAGCCCATGCTGTTACAAGCCATTCGGCAAGGTCAGTGTTAACTAGATCACCTAAGAAAGTCTCAATTTATGAAATTTGTAATTATTGTAGGTGTTCCAAGAGGTAAACGTGGAGACGTATGGCAGTTTCTCGCAGAGCAGCACTGTATTAAGTCTGCACCTCCCGATCGCACCAAATATCCTAATTATAACATACCTTACGAACAACTCTTGAGGCAACTAACTTCACATCAGCACGCCATCCTGATCGATCTTGGCAGAACATTTCCAAATCACTCGTATTTCAGTAGTCCATTGGGTCCAGGACAGTTGGCACTATTTAATTTGTTAAAGGCCTACTCCTTGCTGGATCCTGAAGTTGGTTATTGTCAAGGGTTAAGTTTTGTAGCCGGAGTGTTACTTCTGCATGTAAGCTTAACTCTGATACTAACTAATCATTTATTAATATGGATTTTTTTGACAGATGGAGGAATCAAAAGCCTTTTCTCTTTTGCGTCATTTGATGTTTCGCAGAGGCATGCGTAATCAATATCTTCCAGATATGGTGGGTCTTCAGATTAAACTGTACCAGCTTTCTCGACTGTTACATGATCAGATCCCTGACTTGTATGAGCATCTAGACTTTCACGAAGTCGCGCCAACTTTATATGCTGCTCCGTGGATGTTGACGGTGTTTGCTTCTCAATTTCCTTTAGGATTTGTCACTAGAGTATTTGGTAAGTACTGTTAGTTTCTAAGTACATACAATAACAGAAACATACAATATTGGTGTAAATAATTTAATTTTAATAATTGTAAGGATAATATCTGGATTACTTCGCGTTACAAGCTTTCTTAATGAATATGAATAATTAATGAATGTGAAAGGAGTTTCAAGGGTACTAGTTCTGAATGAATCAGGGATATTCATATAAAATCGCTGTTGTGCCATCAATATAGAAATTCATGGAATGGCATATTAAACCTTTTATATATATTTAATATATGAGTAGAAGCAGAATTATTTTTAAAAAGCTAATTCGAACGACAAGGTATTAAATTTTAGTAAATAGGGCAGTAAAATTATTATTTAAAATTACGAGAGCGGTACTATTCTTATTCTTCAGTTTACTATGGCCTCTTGCCTTGACGGAGCATTCAGTCAGTGGATTATATCTGGTTTTATCATCAATATGCAGTCAAAGCGTGGCACACACGTCTAGGTCTGACCTATCGATACTGCTTACCTACAACAGTTATCATGACGGCTGTAGACTTCTCTAATTTGTTAGTCTCGGTTCTGGCAGTTTAGTGCTATGTGTGTCGAGTCTCCCAGTTCTCCACATAAATATAAGGGGTTGTCTTCAACCCCGATCTTATTTAGGTCTGCTGGTGTTGTAAATTTTCAGGGCTTCAGATCTTTCTTTGACTGATTCCTCGCATGTTTTATCTTACCAGTACGGTTTTTTGGAATTTTCTTCTTCCCTATGGTTATTTTTGTTGCAGGATCCTCCGCTGCAGCGAGTATTGGGCTTACCAGATCTTCACCATGTTCTGGCCTGGATTAAACTACTCTATGTAAAACTTGCGGTTGGGTTTTCTGATATTCCATTTGAGTCTGGGTTTTTCTAATGCCTGGTTGTTGATTCTTAATTTCATGCTACAGTATATTGGATGGTGGTCGCTGATACTTATTTAATCTAGTACATAGGGTCCTACAGATGTTTGGGGACATGAGTGATGTCGCAGCACCTAGCTCCCTGCGTTGATGGGTTATTCTTGTAGGGGCTTGGTCATTCAGTACTACAAGATTGTTGTCTTCGAATATCTGAGCTAAGTTTCTTCGTGTTGGAACCCCATAGGTGATTCTGTCTGTTCCAGTTGCCCATGATTATAATGATACTAATATGAATGTTGAATCAGTATGTATTAGGAATGCAATTCCGTCACTGCTATCCTCTCTGTCTTGGCGGATTAGTGAGTAGCTGGAAAGTTGATGTATTGTTAGGTTAAGCCAGGTTTCATTTAAGACTAGAATATAGAAGGTTTTACTGTATGTGGTAAATGGATAGTTTTTGGGTATTTGTTTTTGACGCTTTGGCAGTTCTATTGTAGTATCACTAGCTTTTTACTGGTAAGCATTCTTTAGGTGTCTTTGGGGGTCTGTACTTCTGATATATCAGACAACTTTTGTCTTCCCTTCTTTTACCAGGGCCTAGCGTTTGGTCTTGTTCAATGTTCTGTTTCTATTTCCAAGTTTTCTGCTTTCTTTACTTTATTCAACACTAGTTTCTTTCCCTCATCTGTAAAAGTGATTTTTGCAAGCAGCCGGTTCAGAAGATCAGGATCTGGATTGGTTCTTTGTTTGAGGTTTAGCTCTTTGATATGATTGTGGTATCAATTCGGGTTCTCGATGAGTTTTGTAATAGTAGAGGTTCATGTTCTTGTTTATTTTTGCCTGAGGTTGCGGACCTTCTTCTCTTTCTTGTATTAGACATTATTTTTAGAGTATAGTGTACGCTTCTCGTCTCGTTTAGGTACATGCTTCTTTAATTCAGGGTTATGAAATTTGTTTGTGCTTTTTATTGGAGAGTGGCTGGAAAATCCCTGTGTTTGCCGGAGAATTGTGTGGTTCAGTTATATTTTGTATGTGTTTGTAAGTTCTGGGGCATCGGCCTCGGGATTCGTAGTATGAGACTTTTTCTAATGTCATTAATTTCTTTATTTGTTTTTATCTCAGATACTCAGAGCCATTCCTATCCGTAGTTCTGTGTGTGTTGGTGCAGTATGCGCAGGTTGGGTGGTTTTCTATATATTCCTTTTCTTTCTGAGTTTCGGTGGATACCTGGCATCTTTTATTGCTTGTACACTGTTTTGCTGGATGGCCAAAAAATTTGAATCTGGAGAGTCTTCAGTATTTGTGCAAATTAAATTTTTACTAGTTGCTGTTTAGAAATTTGTGTTTTTTTTTAATTTTGCTGTTGATTCCGTATTTGGTTGACGCTGCTATATATTCATATTTCTTGTAGGTTTGAACTAATTCTCATTTTTGTTCCAGGCTTTTAAACACATTTCTTAATTTGTTTCATGCATTTTACAGTTTGTTTAAAATTAAAAATAGTTTTTGCAAAAAAATTCATTTTGTAGAGTGATGTCCATATTCTGGGTTTTTTTTATAAGGTGAAGGAAAAAAAGGTCTTGTTTCTTCAGAAAATACCTATCCGAATATTCCTATAGAAATTTTCTGGAGAAATAAGACCTTTTTTCTACCTTCACCTTATAAAAAAATTAATTGTAATATTTTTTTATTTTTTCTAAAAACTTAATATTTTTGTACAATTCCCACGCTTTTGAAGTATTCGTTTATGCCTTCTAAGGCTTCTTTTTTATTCTAGGCAATTAACGCATCTAAATTTTGGTGTTTTCCAGAAATCGGAAATTATTTTTTATATTTTGTATGCATTTAAAGTATTTTTTAATTTTATTGTAGGCCTTTAAAATAACTACTCTAAAATCTTACTTTAATTAAAAAATATTCTATGGTCTTCGCTAATGTAAATAGCATTTTCCAGTTAAATATGTAATATTTCAAAAATATCAATAATGGTTAAAAGTAATATTTAAAAATCTAACATATATTTAAGTTATTTACTTTAGAACGTGTATATTTGTAATTTATTAATAACGACCAAAACAATTGACTTCCTGTCTTCTTTTTTTAATCAGTACTTATCTGTACTCAATCTTTTCGTCTTTTTTTTAGATTTAGTTTTCCTTGAAGGCCCAGATGTGATATTTCGAGTTGCTTTGGCCCTCCTTACTTACCATAAAGAAAATATCCTCTTATGTGATAGTTTTGAAGAAATTATGAATTATTTTAAAGGACCATTGGCTACCATAGATAAACCCATACTAGATAAAGTCATGAAGCATGTAAGTAATGATTTATCAAAATAAGGATTTCAATTAACTCCTAATTTATTCATTTTCCAGATCTATACTACAGATATCTCAAGGCATCTTGACGAATACAAAGTGGAATATCAAGTATTACAAGAAGAAATGGCCTCTGTACAGCCCCAAGTCGAAGCGATGCGCAAATTAGAGGCACAAAATAAACTTTTAAATGCAAAAAATCAAGAACTAATGGGGCAGTTAACGGTAGCGCTGACAAATGTTGAGAGGTTAGAAAAAACGAGGGGGTTACAACAAGCGCAGCTCAACAGGTTGGAAATGCAAAGTAGAGGGTCGGATGTAACCATATCTATCCTAGGAAATTTTATTAATAATTTAATTGAGACAAAGGTAAAATTTTAAGAAAAGTTTTAAAAAGCATAAAAAATTAAGACTCAATGTAATTTTAGGTCGACATAGAAATTCCAGATGAAGTAAGAAGGATATTGTCACAAATCACGTTTTCCGAAAAGAAAAAATCTGAGGGAAAAGGGCAAAATAATTTATTAAAAATACTACAAGAAAAGGAGAATCGTATGCAGCCGCCGGATCGTTTGATGGTTAAATCTCTCAGTACCGGTCAGTAGTAGTTATATTTATAAATATAATTTTGTTATTTATTTAAATTATATTTTTAGGCAAAATAACCGTTCCATCATCCTTAGACTTTATGTCTAGGGCAAACAGTCTAAATACCAAAGAAGAAAATATAATTGTACCACTATTAAAAAACCAAGTTCAAAAATCACCATCTGGTTCTACCGAGAAAAAGTCTAGCTTTTTTTCGAGTTCGCATAGTAATATATTAGAGCAACAAAGGTAAATTTATTTACTGTTAAACCCATTTTTAAACCAACTTTTATTCAATCTTTGATTACCAGACACTGTTATACTAAAAAATTATTTGAGCTTTTATTTCACTTTGTTTCTTTTTAAAATCTTAATTGTTGATTCCTCCCTTTCTTTTTTCTTTTCGACGAGCTTTGCTTTAATATTCCTAGACAGTTATTGCTTTATGTCTTATTTTCTTTAATGATTTTGATCAGGTATTTTTGTATTTTGGTTTGAGGTTTGGTCCTTTATGTTTTCTATTTTAATTTTTAATTTCTTTATTGCGATTTTCACGATCAGGTCTTCTTCTTGTTTGCGGTCTTATTCATGTTGTTTTTATCTAGATCATAATATTCTTTGCGAGCGTTTTAGAATTTTTAATAACTATTCTTGATCGATCTAGATCCTAGGAATAAAAAAGAGAAGTTGAGCCATGTTCGTGTCCTCATAAGGATGTAAGGTCAAAGACTCCTTAAAAGGCATCTACTAATTAGACCCGTTGTCATTTACTCATAATAACTTAATGTTGGGCCAGACCATTGGAATACTATTTAGATGGCATCCGCTATAGTAATATTTCTGTTCCTTTTTGTATCTTATTGGAGGCATCATGCTGTCTCCTATTTCAAATAGAGCCTTGAATTGAGTTTGGATACTACAACTGAAATAAAACCATCATTAATTAGTATTCAGTATGTTCTTAGACAACTTTAAGATTTATAGAAACATAAAACAGTAGAGAAACTTATTAAAGTTCTAGCGAGGATAGTCTCTGGAGTTGACCAGTGGCTAATAATTTTTCTTTGGACATTAAAAACTATTGCTACATAGGCTTCTTTAGAAATAAGAAAGTTAACCTTAGATATACAGGTAAAATTTACCTCTTGCACTGTTTTTATTGACAAAAACTTCTTGGTTGAATGAAAAACTGTACCTTTATGAGCACATATCCTTAAGATTAGCATAAAAATCCAAAACATCTTGGGATTTTTTTATTTTCTAAATGCCACCAAATTGCTGTACAAAACATTAGTGAGATCGACTATTCCACCATCGTCTATAGTCACAGCGTATCAAGTTGAAGCAGTATAGTAGCAGATATTTTTCATACTCGTATATTCAAGCTCAATTGAGGTATTCAATATTTGCTCTATTTTTTAACTTTCTTTTTCACGTCTTTTGTCCATAATCAGTTTGCATCTTCAGCGGTTATTTGCGTAACACTATAGACAAATCTCGCCTATTAATAGATCTCTGCAAGTCTAAGTCTTTGTCGTCTGATTTTTTTTGGCATCCCTTTGCACTTTACCCTTGAAATTGAGTTGCAATATATTAAGTTTTTCCAGAACTTACCAAGTGGCTTATTTCTGCAGAATTTCTTTATATACTATTAATAAATGTATGTTACCCCGTTATCAAAACCTAATTTAAAAACAAGTCATGATTTTATACCTACGCTTAGCTACATTTAAATACCGATAACTTAATGCTTAATTTTTACTACTACTATTCATCTCTTCTAGTTCTTGTAGAAAAACAACAAAAAGATTCTGATCACACATAAATCTGAAGATATTTGGCAGTCGCATCAAATTATTCATTTAACATCAATTTAATATTTATTTTAGAAAAATACTAATCAAATTAGAAAGATATAAATCGTACCACAAAAACACAAACTAATTTTTGCATAATTTAATTGGATGCGACTATTACCTAAAAGTACAATTTAAGGACCCTAGAGAATGTGAAATAATAATTTGAAGTTGAAGATTTATTTGTGCATTTTTTCTATAAATACTTTTAGAATGACTTGGGTAAATAAATTATAATAATATTCACTTTATAATCACAAAATCTACAAATTTCAATCACAGTTAGATTTTTGATTTTAATTTTGAGTCTACTATGATCTGCTCAATACGAACATAACTGTAATACTGAATTTGCATTTTTTGTCTTTAATTTTGCTACGGTAAAGTAGGGCTACTTTGTGACACTACAGCCTAATTTGTGACATTGCCACTTTTAATTAAAATTAATTTTTTACCAGGTCGCTAAAAACGATAGAACCATTTAAATTTCATATAACAATAGTGTACCGGGTGCGCCATCTAGGTCAATATGACAAAAGCCGGTAGCAAAACATCGCTCCTCATACCAGAGCAGAGTTGAAAATTAGGCAAACAGATGTTTTTCGATTTGTGTGTAAACTTTCTATTGAACACAAAAAACCGTGAAAGATTTTTTAACTAAGGTAAGTTTATATTAAAGTATAATATGTTTGCTTGCCTTACTGTAAAAAATGTATACCTACTTTCGAGTTTTTTTTTAATTTGTTTTTTCTATTTTTACGAAAAAAGTACAAAACGAGCAGCGACTTTGTGACAAAAAAATGTCACAAAGTAGCCCCTTACCTGTTAAACAAAGACCAAAAAAATTGTTTTGTTTTAGATACAATGCCAAGGGCGTACAAAGAAAATTGGCTGCCGCAGCTACAAAAACTATACAGAAGAAACGTTAGCTGAAGCTCTTAATGATATAAAAAATAAACGAATATCATTACGCGGTGCTGCGGAAAAATATTGTATACATCGAAATAATTTATGGCTGAAAATTAAAGAACGGCACAAAAACAGGCCTGGACAACAAAAAGTATTTACCGACCAAGAAGAAGATGCCTTTGCCGCCCATATTATCACTGTGTCAACTTTTGGTTTTCCCGTAAGCACATTTGATCTAAGATGTATAGTTAAATCGTATATAGAACGTCAAGGCAAAAAAGTTAAGCCTTTTTAAAACAATATGCCAGGACCTGATTGGGTCAAGTTCTTTTTAAAGCGACAACCACAGCTTTCACAGAGAATCGCACAGAATATTACACATGCTACTGATGAAGAAACTGTAAAAAATTTCTTTGATAATTTGGAGGCTGAGTTAGAAGGAATTCCTGCAGAAAATATATGGAATTATGACGAAACAAACCTTGTTGACGACCCAGGCCAGACAAAAATAATAACCAAAAGGGGAACAAAGTACCCTGAGTGAATCAGAAACTCTTCCAAAGCCTGTACTTCTCTAATGGTATGCGGAAATGCCGAGGGTCAATTAGCTCCACTTTATATTAATTATAAATCTCAAAACCCGCAAACGCGCGATATAATAGAACGGCTTCGGGATGGTTTGACTACCAAGTTTTTGAGAATTAGTTTTTAAATCTTATGCTGCCAATATTAAAACGCCAAGAAGGGCGAAAGGCCCTTATAGGAGATAATCTTAGCTCGCATTTAAATCAGCAGGTCATTCAAGCATGTGAAGCTAATAATATTCGCTTTATACCTTTACCTCCTAATACAACGCATCTACTCCAACCACTTGACGTGGCCTTTTTCCGCCCAATGAAGGAAAAATGGCGCAAAATTTTAAACGAGTGGAAGGCAAGCCACTACGGTAGCAGAGTCTCTTCCATACCAAAGGATGAATTTCCAAGCCTTTTAAAAAAGCTGATGAGTTAGTTAGAAGAAAGAGGACCTGATAGCCTAAGATCTGGTTTTAGAAAGACAGGCATTTATCCTTTAGATGGAAACGAGGTCATGGACCGTTTATGCACTCGTATTGTAACAGCAGATACCGAAATAGCTAAGGTTGTGGGTAATAGTTTTATTTAACACCTTACCAATGTAAGGACTGACGCAACCAAAGGGAGGCAGATCAAAAGAAGAAAGCGGCTAAACATTCCACCAGGTCAAAGCATAAGTAGTAGTGATTTTAACATCCAATCTGCTGCCATTTCTGCTGAGAATACGCAAAACAACGATGACCCTCAACCTGGACCCTCCGGCATTCAACAAAAGAAACGCCTAAAAAGCGGTCGAGGTAATGGATCAACATCAGATAGTTCCAGTGAAAATCAGGACCAAATTAAATACATGGAAAGTGATGACAGTCCATGGGATGAACATTTTTCCAGTGATGAAGATGAACGGGTACTTAAAGAAAGAACTGTAGCCCAAAAAGCAGAAAAGTCAGAGGGAAAGTACGTCGTTGTTAAATTTGAAGGAAAGTATTTTACAGGTCAAGTTACGACCGTATACAGCATAGGAGCGACAGTAAATGTGACGGAACGTGTTGGAAAGCAGTGGAAGTGGCCTCAAAAGAAAGACGAGATATTTTATAAAAATGATGTGAAATGATATCACAGGTGTATCATATATTATTTACCACCAGTTTTATTCCTTAGTTTTCTTTTGTTTAAAGTTACCTACACATTAATAAACATTTTGTTAATATTTTGCATAAGAGCATTTAGACATGCAAAATAAAAGTTATTTTGTAATTATTTATGTGTTTTTATCAATCAAATATCCTTATTTAAAATTTTAATATTATATATTTTTTGTATATAAATAGAGCATGGGTGTTACTTTGTGCCAAAATTGTATTTCACGTTAAATATCAAACAAAATGATCCCTGTCACAAAGTAGACTTTGCGACACTTTATTTTGTTTTTTTCTCAAATTCTACTTCACATGTCGAGTTACCGATTTGAATCAAGCAAGAACAAATATGAAACGATAAGTTGGTGTATCTAAAATAATATTATTTGCAAGTTTACATGATTTATCATCAAAAAACCTAAAAAATTGTCACAAAGTAGCCCCACTTTACGGTATTAAAAATTAATATATTTATAATAATGGATATGCGGTTTTTCGATTATACTTTATAATTATTTTTCTTAGGTTAAATAGTAGCCAAACTACTTTATTAAATAGCAAAATAGACATCAAGGTTCAAGAGTGCGAAAACAACAGGAAAAACTCCGAAACACCATCAATAGATATACCAAACCCAAATAAAAATACCTCTCCTACACATTCAATAGGTAAGTACTTAAACATTACTGATAGTTAACAAATTAATAATTACCATTTTTTAGATAGTGGAGTTGGTACTCCATCAAGCCCGAAAATACCCGAACACCACCCGCTCAGTAATTGTGACGTAACATTTACTTATAGTGGCACTAAAGAATTAAAAAATCTGAAAAGCCTTAAGCATTATCAACGAAACTCGAGTCCTGATATGCTTGAAAATGCGAAATTAAATTAGGAATGATGATAAAAATTCTCATTTATTTGATTTTTCGTGATAGTTCTTAGGTTATAGGTATTTGTGAGAATGCTTTACAATCCGCCTTAAAAATATCCAAAATATAAAAAGAAATAAGTTCTAGAGTAAAAATTATTCCGCAAATTGAAAATTCTAGGCATTTTAAACCAAAAAAGATTTTTTTAATGTTTTTTTTTAATATTCATAAATTCACTGCTTCTTAGTACTCGTGTTAAAATAAGGATTGTATCCATTTTAATTTTTAGATATTTCACGTTAATCACAGAATATATTAGTTTTGGTGATATTAGCCTATATTATGTTATGTTTAGTTAAAAACACACCTAAATAATTTTTTTAACAACGCAATGTATATTTTTAGAAATTTTGTCAGAAAACCCTAATAACTGCAACAAATTGATATGAATTTAAAAAAAAACTAAATTAACTTAAGTTCATACTTATTTTCAATGTCCAAATTTGGTTTAGAAATAAAACTTACAGATAAGTTTCAGAATATAAATTACAATACAACAAATTTCGGAACATATATTGTTTTGAACTTTTTTATAGCTCATACCAATTTATGGCATTATGGAACACCTTATAGATCGTTTATATTTTTTTAATGGCAATTTTTAAATTTTAAAGAAAAATATTGTTGTAGTCATAGTATGTATATTTTGTACTTAAGGTTATTGTTTAATTTATTTTTAGCAAATAGTTCTGATAATATTAATAAGGGCATATTTGTTTATGTAAGCGTATGGCAATATAATTTGCTGAGTATTTCGTCAATAAAGAATAAAAAAATATTAGTCATGTGGTCACATATATATATATCCACGTATATACATATACGCCCGCAAAAAAAATTATATAATATGTAGATGATATTATTTTATGAAATATTTGTAATTATTATTAAAGTAATAAATTGACAAAATTTTATAGCAAAGTTTCTTTAATATTATTTTTATTGTCAAACCTTTATTTTTGTCAGTTATGTTTATTAATTAATTAAGGGTAACAACCAATTACCAAAAGCCCACAACCTAGAACAGTTATTTCATAATACGAATATAAAAACTAGTTTGTAAATAAAATTAGATAATGTATTGCTCGATATAATTAAGAAGAGATAAACATGCTAATAATAACCTATTCCTCTCGAGCGCCCTAATTATAAAATTGGAATTATTTGATGCTGTGATCTATTAGACTGCAGTGAGTCCGTAATTAAATTCGTGTGATTCGTTGTATGACCATTAACTAAAGAAACTTTGTTTAAATGAGCAGTTTATTCAAAATCTTTTTTATTTTTGCTTAATGCAATCAATATGACACATTAAAGATAGCATGACAATAAGTCTACATTTTTTATTTCATCTGCCCAAAATAAGGGGTTTCTTTCAACCCATTTTTAAAATATCTAGCACTATTAACATATTGAACTTTTTTCAATAAATTAATATGAGTTGGGGAAAATTAAATTAACTTAAGTCCATAGGTACTTGTTTTCAATGTACAAATTTGGTTTAGAATAAAACTTTTAGATCAAAATCTAAAAACACCATGTAACAGTAAAAAAGTAGCAAGGCAAAAGTGCAAATTATCTTAAAATCGGATAGGAAATAAAACCAGAAAAAGCCTGGTCATAATGTAGAGATTGACAAGCGAATTTTGAAAAATTTGCGAGAACGCAGATTATACGTCAAGCGTTAGAAAAGTAACCAAAGACCTTGGCCACCCTATATGGGCGACTATCCACCAAAATGGAAAGTATCTCTTTTACGGTGTGGAGGTGCCGAGCTTAAATGAAGAAGACCTTGCAAGAAAAATTTAGTTTTGTTGTTAGAGTAAATACATATACGGTCGCAACACAAATTATATATTATGTAGGTGACAATATTTTTTTTTAATTTGTTGTTATTATTATTATAGTAACAAATTGACAAAATTTTATAACAAAGTTTCTTTAATATTATTTTTATTGTCAGCCTCTGTGTGTGCTTTATTTTTGTCAGTTATGTTTATTAATTAATTAAGGGTAACAACCAATTACCAAAAGCCCACAACCTAGAACAGTTATTTCATAAATCGAATATAAAAACTAGTTTGTGAATAAAATTAAAAAATGTATTACTCGATATAATTAAGAGAGAAATCTGCTAATAATAACCTATACCTCTCGAGCGCCCTACTTATTGGAATTGGAATTATTTGATGCTGTGATCTATTAGAGTTATTAGACTGCAGTAAGTCCGTAATTAAATTGACAACACTGATTCGTAGAATGACCATTAACTGAAGAAACTTTGTTTAAACGAGCAGTTTATTCAAAATCTTTTTTATTTTTGCTTAATGCAATCAATATGACACATTTAAGATGGCATGACAATAAGTCTAAATTTTTTATTGTTTCATTGGCCCAAATTAAAGCTTTCTTTCAACTCATCTTTGGAATATCTAGCCCTATTAACATATTGAACATTTTGCAATAAATTAATATGAGTATGAGAGGTACTTGTTTTTAATGTGCAAATTTGGTTTAGAATAAAACTTATAGATCAAAATCTAAAAACACCATGTAACAGTAAAAAAGTAGCAAGGCAAAAGTGCAAATTATTTTAAAATCGAATAAGAAATAAAACCAGAAAAAAATTAAATCAATTTTTCAAAACTTAGTATTTTTTCATCTGCGGAAACCATTCCGATTTTTTTTTAAATCCCAACTTAACCATCTTCGTTTCTCTTATAGATTCCGAGATCCCCATATCAAGGGTCGAATTGAAACACCCTGTAGATGTTGACGGTGTGGTTATATTTGATTATTTAAGCAAGAAGTTATTAAAAATATTATTATTATTATTATTATTATTATTATGAAAATAAAATCAAAGTACATAATATTAAAGGAAATCGCAATCCTTAATCCCGTGCCCTGTAAAGGTTGTTGTCTATTCTATATCATTGGCCTTTCCACAATTAAGACCTTTCTTTGTCATATATGTCAATTATTCATACCGATGTCTGACCAATTCTTCAGAGCTTCTATTGTAATACAGTTTAGGTAAACAAAAGTTTCTGGCTTAACCCTTTCGGCCCCAATGGGAAAAATAAATCCCAACATACATTTCATAACATCTGCGGGGCGCTATCTGTCCCGTTTTTAATGGAAATTGTCATTAGCGGGTATTTTAAGGTTTTAACAATTTTTCGACAGGCAGCGACACGATTTTTGGAGGTCATTTTGATTGTAAACGCCGAAAAGCGAGCACATTGTTGATTTTTGACACTGTTTTTCTACAAATTTGATAGTTTTTGTGTGGTTTTTGAAACAATCTGTTTAGGTAAGTTCAGCATATATAATAGCAAAGTATTTTGATGGTTTTTTTGTGTTGGTTTTTGCATTTTGGGTGTAATATTTGGATATGGGATATATGTGTCCCAGTGGGTTTTTTGATAGGGTGATTTATATCCCAATGGTATTTTACAGTATGTCAAGAAAGAAGTTGACTAGGGCAGAACTTCAAGATCTTGCTGACAATTTAGAAGAGTTGTCATCCGGAGAAGAGGTACAATCCCCATATGAAGACTCTTCCTCAGAAGAAGACCCATTCCATAATAGTAAAGTTGTATCAGCCCTCGGATACTTCGGACGAAGATAGTGGAGACATTGAAAGTGATGCAAACGAGAACCTAACCCAACCCAACGACGGCGTTATTTCTGCTGAAAATTCAGATCAAGAGGCTGAAACTCCTGTTACAACTGGTAATATAATTTGGTCATTACCTACAAATACCTATGTCCCAAGACTTAGCATTCCAAATGAAAGTCAATGTATCATACATCCTTCCATTGCTGCAAATGCCTCCCCGCTGGACATATTCACTAAAATTTGTCCTCGAAGTTTATTTACTTTTATTGCTGAGTCTACAAACCAGCGAATCAAAATTTACAAAGAAAATTTAAAAAAAAGGCGACTTTCACTGATGCAGGGGAGATTAAGATTACTATTGGCTGCACATTAGTTATGTGTTTCAATAAGGTGCCAAAACTTCGCCATTACTGGCCATCTTTGGGAAACAAGGCCATCAAATCGGCCATATCCAAAAACAGGTGTTTGTTTTTACTATCCAAGCTTTTTTCAATAATCTAGTCAAGCCAGAAGGGGCCAGTAAGATTTACTATGTACAAGAGCTTCTATCTTGCTTCAAATATACGTTTCAGAAATATCGATCCGACAGTACAAGTTAAAGTATTGACGAGAGCATGGTGGGCTTCAAAGGAAGATCTTCACTGAAACAATATATGCCACAAAAACCTGTGAAAAGAGCCATAAAATTATGGTCTAGATGTGATGCCAAAACAGGATATACATACGATGCAAATGTATATTGCGGCGAAGACGACGTTGAAAGAAGCGGAACTTTGGGCGAAACTGTTGTAAAAAAATTATGTAAAACTATACAAAATCCAAACGTAGTTCTGGCCTTTGATCGATTTTTTACATCAGTCCGTTTGATGGATTCCCTCCAATACCCAGCTGTAGGAACAGCCATTATTACAAGAAAAGACATGCAAAAAAAAATTATCGAAAAACGAAAAATGTCTAGAGGTGAATGCGAGTTTTTATCAAATCAAACAAACTCTATTGCGATCAAATGGCAAGATACAAAGCAGGTTATTCTTTTGAGTAACTGCCATACCCCTGATATGACCTGTGTGAAGAGAAAAGACAAGACTGGGCAGAGAGTTGACGTACCATGTCCCACTGCTATTGCATACTACAATGAAATCATGGGTGGTGTAGATCTCGCTGATCAGATGAGTGGTGTGTATGACTTTGGCAGAAAATCATGCAAATGGTGGAAAAAAGTATTTTATCGACTTTTGATGATTGCTGTTGTTAACAGCTGGGTAATATATAATGACTTACGTCGTACCCAAAAAAAGATACCCTTACTGAAATTTTTATCATCAAAAGTATTGAAAAATGTGGTCAAATAGATCAAAAGTAATGAAAAATTTGGTTGATCACCTTCCAATAGAAACATCGAAATGGCGAAGATGTGCTCGTTGCGCTCTTCAGAAAAAAGAACGTAGAACCACTACTATTTGTGCAATGTGCGATGTAGGGTTGTGCAAGCATTGTTTTGCGCTTTATCATTCGTCCTAAAATACTTACCTTTGCGGGTTGTCTTTTTGTGAATAAAAAAAATTAAAATTTTGAAATACAAAAATGTGTTTTTTTGGCCCCTAGAGATATTTATAACCCACCTAAAAATCCCGCTGGGATATATTTGTCCCATAATTTTTTGCTCTCCCTCCTATTTTTGTTATTTTAACTAGTATATATTGTCAAATCTTCTCTTAAAATACTATAACTCGCAAAAACATCCTTAAAATCATTAAAAATAAAATTGGGTCCCAAAGGGTTAAGATCTCTCATTAAAGTTCTCAGAAGTAGTGCCTCTATTGTGGGGAAACCTATGCAAATTAAAGTTTACCCAATCTAGTAGCAATTTGTACCTGATCTGCAGTTTAGAGTGGAGGACCCACTTAATAAACAAAAAAGTGTTTTTAGTCACTGAGCATCTGCCCTCGTGACTAATTTGTATAAGGTTATCATGAACTGCAACGTACATGTTTTTTAAATCAAGTTCCTTCACGTTTTACGGACCGAACACTTTACATTGCCTTCGCGTATTGACAAGCTGATGGTAATGAAGCTTTGGCGCGACACTTGTACCAGCGTTATTAGAGTTTACTTCAGGGTATTTCAAAACACCTTTCGTCGGCCTAGTTTAGTGACCCTGGCCCTGGTGATAATGTAGAGATTGACGAGGGAATACTGGCAGGTTATACCGCAGATCCTACGGCAAGCGTCAGAAAAGTAGCCAAAGACCTTGGCAACCCTAGATTGGCGAGTATCCACAAAGATGAAGTATCGCCACAGATTACATCTGTCGTATCGCTTTTATGGTATGGATGTGCCGAGCTTAAATGAAGAAGACCTGGCAAGAAAAATTTAGTTTTGCCACTGTTTGTTGAACATGGACAATAAAGATCCGTTGGTTTTAAAAAGGATTCTGTGGACAGACGAGTTTCAATTTTCGAGGGAGGGTGTTACGAACTTCCACATCTCCACGAGTGGACTCCTAAGGGCGCAAATTTTTTGTTAACATATAGGCTGGAGTAATAGGCGGAATTCTTATAGGGCCACATTTTCTACCAGATCATTTAGATAGAGCTAACTATTTATGTAGTTCCTGTAAAATAATATTAATCTGTAATTAACGGAAGCTGGACTTGGAATAAGAAAGGCCAAAAATCTTCCAACAATATGATTATCCAGCGCATTGGACATTGGCTGTCAGGAATTACTTGGAAGACTGTTTTTTCCGGAGGAATGGATCGGTAGAGGCGGAACCTTTCCTTGGCCCTCTCGATCGCCTGACTTAACTCCCTAGGATTTTTTCGTCTGCAATCAAGCCAAGGAACTTGTATACACAACGAAGATAAGGACGAAAGAGTTTGTTGGCAGAATCAATCAGGCATTTCCAGAATAAAAGAAGGGATGACGATAAGGGTGACCACTACTGATGTAAGAACTACTGACTACTGACACTACTGATCTCGCGTCTCTATTAGAAATGAATGATCATATTTAAAGTATGAAAATAAATGGATTAAACAAAATTGTGTTTTATTAAGGCTTGAAATTACCCTACAATAAGATGCTCCACAATACAGACTCTAATTCTGAGAATTTTCCAGACATCGATGAATAATAACCTAAAATAAAGGGCAGGTACTAGCTATATTTTTAAAAAGGGTTGAAGGATGAAGACAATTTTATTTAAGCATGAAACACAGTATCTTGTTTTACCTCTAAAACTATTTTTCACGTTTTAATGTACCTATTTTTTTCTCAGTTAACATAGATGCTTCGAATTAATGGTATTGATTAAATAAATATTAGAGAAAACAAAATAAGGTTTGAAACTTAGATATTAATTGTATCTTGCGCTGTATTGCCGGTTAAGTGCGAAATTTGGATACTTATTGGAACAAATGCAAGTTGCAATAAAAAATTTAAAAACGGACTTCGACCTTTAAATGTTTGCCTTAAAATGTTTAAAATTAGGTCATCTCTCATCCCCTTAAAGCATTGCACCTATTTTCCAAACACCCTGTAATTAAAATACCCAATTTAAGAGCTGTTTTTATGTTTCTAATGAGTTTGGCATATTTAAAAAAAAAATTATCGAGCACAATACGCTATGGGCCAAAGTAGATGCTCATAGTTTTACGTAGAGTGACAAACTGTATTTTGGCAGTATTAAATAAGGGTCAATAATAGATACACATCATATAAAAACAGCGTAGGAAGTAACTAGATTTCTCGAGGGAATATTCAGATAAATTAAGTAAAGCTGTATTCAATCCAAAAAGTTTTTGCTTAAAATAAACGTATTTTAATAATTTATCTAAATAGAAAAAAACAACAAAAAATTCCAATTGTGTATCGTGTGAAACTCCCAGTTTTCGAGCATTTAAGCTAAAATATCAAAAGCTCTGGTATAATGAATCTATTTCCATTATTCTGAAAAGCATTTTGAACGCTGGTTTTTATCTTTCAAATTAGAACAACCTGTATAATACTAAACTTATTTTAAAAAGAAGATCACTAATTGGCGGATGCAACTAACATGTAAAATCCCCTGTATATTATTTTTAGCAGTGTCAAAAAACTGCCAAACTGACTTTAAGCCATATTAAGAGTGCTATGAAATAAGAAATCCATAGCAACTAAACAAATCGACAATCAGTTGTTGTTTTATTTTTCATGACCTAACATCATCGAGCCAAAATGGCTCTCAGACCATCCAAAATTAGCAGTGAATTAATTCAAACCGTAAGTTTATTGTGTTTTATATCGTACTTATTCCCATCTGCAATAAATTCCATTTTTTAGTGTAACAAGTACATTTCGAGAAGTGCCGGCTTAAGAACGCACATTTCAGCCAACCTAGAAGCGCAACAATGTAAAGAACCTGTTAAAGCTCAACAAAATTTTCGTTACAAAATATCAAATGTCACCAAGCCTCCAGGGGTGCCTCTAATAAGTTTCAAGGAGGAATCGACGACTTTATTTGCGGACCTACAACCCTCGGCCAAACCGGAATTTAAATTTGACTTTAGCTCCCCAAAATGGGCTGAAAAAGCGTAAGTTTGACAGATTTCATGCTAATGTCAAATAAAAAACTGTTTTCAAAATTGAAAATATATTTTTTTCTAAATTTAGAACTAATAACAGCCCGTTCCCTTCCAACATCAGACAGAAAAATAGACTTCACGTAGCTTACACGGACCAACAGAAAGCCGAAGATAAACTATTAAAATACAAAATGTCAGGATTTTCTCAATCGAGAAATTATTCAACCGTAAGTTAAAAAAAAATTTAATTGAATTTTTTAAAATAATTGTTTTATTTTAGACCTATAAAATCCCGAAACGATTCTATACTTATCCCGCTGACAATACAGGTTCAAGCGATTGTGGTAAGAAGATTGACAAGTGCGCCTTCAGGCAAAAAGTGAATAACTGCAAGGTGGTGAATAAAAACTGTCCTAAATTTAAATTGCCCGATTGCGAACAATCAAAGGGATCCAACTGCACATTGAATTATTTGGATGTAAGTGATTTTAATATGTTTAAATAGGCAAGTGAGCAAAGGGTTAGTGGGTACATTTTTTGACTTGATTTATAACATGATTTTTTACACAGCAGTTTTGAGATATTCATTTTTCATTTCCTTATACAGGAAGTTAAAAATTCTGTAAGTAGAAATAAGTTGTCCTCTATATCTAACATGATGTATTATATAGAGATATGTTTATACTATAAACAAAGTATGAACTTTCAAATCTTGATTTAACTAGGATACTTGAACAAATTAATTTGCATATAATTTTATATTTATTACAAAATAATTAGGAGTATTATCAAGTCAATGGATCAACTACAAACTAAGTTTCTTTTAGAGAAAAATTCAAAAAATAAAATTTGAAGATATTTCTGTTACCATATTTTACCTAGCTCTGGTCATGCGAATTAATTCTCCTGTGGTTCTTATGCATGTTCAATGTTTGATATTTCTTTGCCACGTACGCTGTTTTCCTGCGTTTCATCGTGCCCAGTTGGCGTTCTCTTTCTATTATCTTTAAAATTTCCTTGTTGGATTTTTTGCTACCCATGGCATTCGATACATTTCAAATGCTTTCATCCTATTTATTTTGTTAAACCTCCAATGTCCAGCCTTCGATATCAGATTAAGTTCAAAGTCACAGTTCGTAAAGACTTTTTTGAATCTCATAAATGAGCTCCTCGCTTTTTTTATCCGGCATTTGATTACTATGTCTGAAGACCAGTCTCATATAACCAGTCCCCAGATAGTTACACTTTTTTACTCGTTGTATGCCTTCACTATCGTATGCCACTTTAGCATTCTGAAACTCATCTAATTAGCAGGTGATTACTAGATTTTTTTTCTTTTTTATGTTAATGTTAATTCCCTTATGGGAATGAATTGCAATTATGTCCAGAAGCCTTTGGATGTCATTCATATTATGTGTTATGAAGACTGTATCATCTGCATACCGCATATATTGTTTATCCATGTGCCATTAAATAGTAGTAGTAGTAGTAGTAAATAAGGTGGGAAAGCCAGTTCCTTTTTGCCAACCTCAGAATTACTTACCTTTACGCTTCCACTCCCAATGCACGGTTTTTACTGAGTCGGCAGGTCCTTTTAATAAAGGCTTCCACGTTGTCACAGTCGAGATCTTTAGGATCTTCCCGTTGCAGTATCGTTGTTCCAAACTTTTTTCATCTCAGGCCACTGCACCTATCACAAGTTCCAAATATGTGGCATGAAATTTTCTCCCCGATATCGCACTTCAAACAGAGCGGACTTTCTATACCAAGAAGGTGTAAGAGAAAGAGATCCCCGTTTAGGCAGTTATGCTCAGATAGGATTCCCACCAAGTCTCTTATTCCCTGTCGGCTCTTTATTAACAGTCTTTGCCTTCTCCAATAATTCCTGGCTTTTTTCCCAGTCCTAACTATTAGGTTCAATAAATTACCTTGATGCCTGAATATTGGCCTTCAAGAGCTTGTTGGAACATGTTTTTAGAGTTAATGTTAAACAGAAGTGTGGAGAAGATATTTCTTTACATCTCTGTCTTACACCTTTAAGGATTTTCTGTGCTTCTTCATTGTACAAGTTTTCAATACAGCGTATGTCTTTATGATCTATGTCGAGTCGCTTTAACATTTAAACGAACTTATTATGTTGCACTCAAACTCTTTTTTTGAAATCTATAAGACACATCTGTTCTCTGATCGTAATAGTTCTGAACCAACACTCGAATTGCGACCTCTTCTAAATTGCAAGGATCCAACAGCGCTTTTGCATTTTGTGAATATTTTGTAGTAAATGAACTTTTACATAGATTAATAAAGGTCTTGACTAAGCTCAAGTAGCTTAATATTATTTAGAATTCTGGAATTTTTCCATCTTCCACTGCTTTATCTGCACTTCACTTTCACTGAACTTGGCTATCATTATATTTATCAAGTAGATTGCTGTTATTTGGTACTGCTACGTCGACAAGAGTTGTTTGCCTAGCATTCTTATCTACAAGTATGAGATCTGGTCTATTATGCATCACTCGCTGATCTGTGAGAATACTGGGATCCCAGTATAGCTTATAGTTGTTGTTTACGAGAACAAACTGAAAGATGTATTTAAAGTAGAGGAGAGAGATACAGCTCTTGATCTTCCACTAAATCTTGCCTCTCTTTGTATTCTGTCACAGCCAATGCCTGTGTATCTGCCTGATGTATCTCTGCTCTACCTGGCATCCATAGTGACATTTGTCACTATGTTCAGACGTGTTCCTAACAATGTACTTTAGTAGCTTCTTCTTGAATTGATCTTAAAAAGCCAGCAAAAGACGCTCCGTTTCTGGGATCATCTTTCCTGACATCAGCCAATAGTTTTACATGATACTGTCAACATAATCCTGACTCACCTTGATGTCGCCCATGCAGAGAATTTTCTTTGCAAAGGCGCATTTTCTCTTGCTTGGTCTTATGAGGTATCCATACTTCCTGTTCACTCAAGCTCAAAGATATTGCGTAGTCTACCTAGCATATTGATAATAAATTAATAAAGAGGTATTTGCCTGTTTCTAAAAATACGATCGCAGACCGAATGGTTGACCATCCAGCTATCTGCTGATATCCATGAGTCCTCTTCCTCCAAGATGTCGAGGTAGCAGCGTCCCCTGCACAGCGAGGGTGATGTTTGTGTGCTTTTGTCACAAGTGTCCTGATCTTCCGTTGTAAGTTCTCCATATCAGTTTTACTCCAATCGATTATACTGAAGGAGTAATCAAGTGCGGAGCAATCATATAATATATTCAATGTTTTGAAAATGTTTTCACTGTTAATATAAATTCGTAATACCTATCTCACCCTTTTAATGAACCTTGTAGTTAGTTCTTTCTTCATTGCTTGATGCTTTTAGATATTTGTAAAATTCGTCAGTACCTTAAATAACCATTATCTTATTCTGATTATTATTATTAATTATTATTCAGAAAAGTTAGTTCAGAAAATATCCTGCACGATATAGCAGGTCTGTAGAGCAACGGCCTGCGGTACACATCCCGCGATCTTCTAAAGTAGGACAATTCGCTGAAGATTTTTCTTAAATGTTTTAGTTATTTCTCCTTCAGCAGAGATACGTGATCCGTATGTCTTTCAATTCATTTGCCAAGCTTTCGTATTTGTTTTTTTCCCACTCTGTTTTACCTATATTATGATTCAATGTCACTTATTGTTCAAGACTTCTGATCCTTATCAATAATTAACAGATCCGGTTTATTACATATAATCTGCAGTTTTATCCCTAGTTATTAGTCTGTCCTAATAGAGAACTGTTAGCTCTGATTCTAATACTGCTGCAGGTTGATATTTGTAATATGCGTGGATAAATATTTAATAATTCGTTCTTAAGTGTCATCTGTTGATTAATGATCTTTGCTACATGGTTGTGCCGGCGTAAATAAGCCCTGTCGTCACGCACTACAATACGTTCAATCTACCACATTTCCTATATTTGTTCTCTATGTCTAGTTTCAAATAATGCTTCTCATAGTTGTGTGTTCTTATAACTTGGTGTTGAATAGCTGACAGGAAGCCCTCTGATTTTGCATATAATTGGCCTTCACTGAGCCATGCTAAAGAAGCTACTTGGTATATGTTTTTTCCTTTAGGTGTTTGGGGAATCTACCGTGCATACCGTGTAATCTCTAACTTTATTTGTTCGAGACTCGAGCAATCGTTGCCTTAGATTTATGTCCTGAGTTTTGCAGAGTTATTATTGTATATTCAGCAGTCACTTCCCGTCTTTATATAGAGAGTCGCCGTCTATGGAGGTATAGCCTATTTACTGATGCGTTGGTGTGAAGACATCGAAATTTCCTCAATTAATCTAACGGCTTAGCCTATCGATTTCATTCAAATTGGCATCTGACTACTTCAAGATTTCAAAAGAATATATCAGTTCTTTTATTTGCTTTTAAAACGAACTGTGACTGATTTTATTATATTGTATGAAAAGATGTATAGAAAGAAATTATCTCCCTGATTTGGCAAATGGCTTTAGTACAGTAACTGCATTAGCGAAGGTAACAAATGCCATTTTTAAAGCCTACAATAAAGGGTCTGCCACGCTCCTTATTTTGCTTGGCTACTTAAAAGCATTGCACCCTATTAACCATCAGTTACTGGTTTCAAGCTTAAATTTTATGGCTTTAATTTACCTGCTCTGGAGTTACTTGCATCATATCTATCTCAAAGCAAATCATATAAAGACAATTGTTCCGAAAAGCTAAATATTTTATTTTGAGTTCCACAGAGCTCGCTTTTGGGTCCTTTATTTCATATCTATACGTCATAGTTCGTAATCTCTTCAAGACACTGCAAGGTTGTTGCTTATGCTGATGATACACAATTGTATTTTTTATTTGACAGTAATAACTTGCGCAAATTTGTCATTCAGATTTCACCATCAGAATATAATTTCAATTTAAACTCCATTCCTAAGGTGATGTTATTAGCAAGTAAGAGTAAGGTTGATTTTTAAAAAACAATATAGATTTGTATTGATCATATTTCGCTTGAGTATGTGGACGTGGCAATTTGGGACATTTGAAGATAAATTTAAACGTCACGTTGATGAAGTTAGGAAGAAGACATTTTATAGTTTAAGTTCTTGTATTGTAATCGTCAATATCTTAATTTAAACTTAAGAAAGGTATTATCGAAGTCTTTAGTTCTATTAAGATTCAACTATTGTGACTTTTTACAGAGTGTTACAGGATAAGATGCTGATCTTTAAGGGTGTTAATCCTTAAGTGATTTTAAGACGAAAAGTTTAAATAAAGCTATGTCCTAATCCCTTAACTTTTATGCCATAAGGTGTTAAAATCTTAAGAAAAAAATCGTTTCTTTATCATAACTTTAATAACTTCCTAGATATGTTTATGAAATTTAGCATACACGCTTTGAGTATCAATAGCCATTTTTTATGTATATTTCATCAATTAATAAAAATATTCCGTATAAAAAATCTCCATTTATTTTATGGCAAATTTGATATCTTGACTTTTTTTCATCTGACATGCGAAAGAAAAAATGAAAACAATTTTATGCGTGGTCAATTTATTAATAGAAAATCATATGTACATACATTATTTTACTATTAAATTAAAATAACAATACGTGAAGAAAAATGAAAATAGTTTAGATTTGATTCAAGTAATGCAAAATGCAAGTTGTAAACTTATTTTTGTTCTAAACAGGCGCGACCACATATCTGAAAAATTGGGTTTAGTTCGAAGTCTAAGAATGGAAAACCAATGGAGACTTTATTCGAGTGCCTTTCTGTAGAATATTAATTTTTCTGCTGAAAATACGCAGATATTATTTTTGTTATGTACAAGATCAATACTTCACAGTATTATAATACCATGCATAAATATTTCTTCCTAAATTTAAAAGTTCATTTTTTAAAAATCTTTTACTTTTACATCAACTTCTATTTGAACGAGTTACCAGTAGAATAGAAGTTTTAATATTTTAAGGTGAAAATCTTAAGACTAAGTTTGGGGTTGGAATGTAGAGATCAGTCTTGTTTGGTATATTGTTATAATTGTTATGGTTATAATCCGCTACATTGTGTTTTGTTAAAGGGAACCAATTTTCTCATGTGATATGATTTTTAGTTCAGTAGAATAGCAGAACTTGCTAGACTTCGCCGTTTTGATTTTCTTTTTTACTGTCACTTAATAAAGGCCAGATTTATTTATTTAATTGCTGATGTAGCGCAGGAGTATTATACTGTTCTTATATCAAGCAATAAACTGCTTTTAATCGCCTGTGGTCAATTTGATGGTTTTGCATGTGTCTAAATATTTGTATGTGACAATGGGACACTTTCTTGGCTCCCTTATTTCAAATCTTTTAATTTTTTTCAGACAAATTGTACAAAAAAGTTTGCGCCTTATCCGTCATATAGCGAAGCCTGCGCAGAAGCGTTGCCAGAGGATCCATCTGAATGCGAGCAATGCCCGTGGCGTTCCTGCGATGCTGCCGATTCCATCGAACCCGGAAAACCAGTGAGAAATAAGAGAAACTACAGGTAAAATGATTTTATAAAAAAAGTGGATTATTTAACAAAAAAACTTAAAAACAAACAGTAAATAGTATTATGTTAAATTATTTTCATTTATTATTTTAAACAGTACGTCGGCAAGACATCTCGGTTTTAACACTGGAGTAGTTGTTGGGCCGACCCTGCCTCCTCCACAAGTTGTCGAAGTCATGGATTTAATTTATTTGGACAAATGTAATAAGCAAAATATTCCTTGCAAGCCGCCACCTGGACCGTGCGAGGTGCGCAAACAGAAGGAGGACGAGTTGCGGAGAGAAAAAGAAATTAGGATTCCTCCTAAGCCCAAGAAGGCTTCTGAGGAGATAAACCGCATGGTTTTAAGCGACGCTGCTATTATTGGGGATCCTTCGAATTCTTTGAGGTAAGATTTATGTAAACACTTTTACTTATAGCGTTTTCCATTTGTAATGATAGTGCAGCACTAAGTGAGCACTTTTTTTGTGTTATCAAAATTGTGCACGAGTGTGTCGTAAATGAAATAGTATTTTTAACCTTGGGTGTAAATTGTCCCATTTTCACTCTTTTGGTTAAGTTTAAATGATTTTGGCAATTCATTTATACGTATTTCCCCTTTCCAATTTGAAGTATTGTTTATACTGCAAAATATTTGGCAATCAATTATCTTTATAAGTATATGCATTGCAAATTTATTGATATGCAGGGAAAAGTACATACATATATAATAGAACATAGGAAAGGTTTACTATTGCATTTGAAAATCACATCTATAAAATTTTTCACTTTGGGTTGAGGGATACGTTCAATCATTATTATTTCATCTTCAGAGTCTGATTCGCTACTGCTTATTATAGTTAAAATAGCAGCTAGATGACTTTTGGACTTTTGTTTTTGTCGCTTTATTTTATGTTTGATAAAGTACACTGATCTCCCAGCGAAGGTGCGTGAAAACATTCATTTGGTACAATATTACATGCACTGGTTTTCAAATGGAATGCAAAAACTTAAAAGGTGCAGTAAAATGTAATATAAAAACTGGGATTAGTGAGCACCAGTGCATCAAATAGAAAATGCTGTTAAAATGTATTTTTATGCATATCTTTTATCTGATTTATCGTAAGATCAACATTTGCTTTTTTTAAAATCACGCCATTTTAAGTTGTATCTTATCTTTAGTTTATTTGCCGCTATAAATCAATTAATCGTAGTCCAAATTTTAAAAAAATCTTAGAAGGGGTACTTTTTACGCGAATTACAAGTGTTAATAACAACTTTGGATAAAATTTTAGAATAGTTTAGAAAAGTTAGAACAGGTTCGAGAGCTAATTATTTTAAGTATAGGTATCTTACAATCTGTAATATGTTCTATAAGGCATCGTAATATTCAGATTATTCCTTTTAAGACAATATTAGAGACATGACTTTATAAATAGGCTCTAAACATACTAAGAGATGTGATTTGTGTATAATTTTAAAAGCAAAGCAAAAGTCAACATTGTGCCTCTTCGAAGCTACTGCATAGGATTATGTAGTTAAATTAGTTACTTTAAACAACTTTTTTATGGACCTAGATTATAATTTAAATACTCATTTTAATAGTCAACGAAAGTCTGGAATCAGGTTTCAGCTAATAAAGAAGATTCATGAATATTGTTTTGCAAAAATTGACATTTTTTTCATGAGATTATTATTATTAAATATTTAATATACAGTGAGGCTCTTAATTGTCCCCCCTCTTCTCTTATTTTTTGAATCCGTTTATATCAAAAATTTGGCACACATTGTTAGCAGCCTAAATACTACTTTTTAGTCCATAGCTCATTTTGCAAAAAGGTTACCAATGGTTTTATTATAACAAGAAAATTTTCATTTAAAATTCCAATGCTCTACCAAATATCGCAACGTATTCGAAACCGAAATAACTCAATCTTAGGATTAAGAGGAATCAGAGGTAAAATTCAATCCAGTGGTCCAATGCCTGCAGCTGAGAGGCTGTATGTACATTTGTTGATTTGTACCTGAAGAGCGTGGACATTGGCTTACGTTTGGCCTCTTGGTTTTGAATCCATACAGTTTAGCCTTAATTTTGTTTTAATTTTTTTAATTTTTCGAAACATTAGCTCTTTCTTCTTAGTGACTATGTCCTATGAAAATGTAAAAAATAATTTTTGAGGTCGATGTCGGACAAACCATTTGGCCAATTATAAGAATTAGACATGTTTCATAAACAAATTACGGTAAAAAGCAGCATAAACAAAAGCTTAATACAGTGCGTGTCTCTAACTTTGAGAAAAATTCAATTAATTTTTTTGAAATATGCTCGGATATGTGGATAGTATTTTAATTTTTTTTTATGTAAACAATTTTTACAGGCTGTCTGAAATGTGAGATATGACGTCATCGATATTTTTTTTTTAATGGCAACCCTGTTTTTTTAATGTCTAATGCTTATATACTATTAAAGATACTACTTTATACTTTTAAAGAGTTTTAATTTTTTTACATGCGTGTCCAATTTAAATGTTTTACTCATTGTCTTTTAAAAGATATTTAACAAACATTATCTAATTCGAAAAATGAATTCAAGTCAATAGTCTTTCTTAAGAAGTATTTAAAATGTTGTCCATTTACTAACTGACAATACTAACTAATTACTTTTCCGGAAATTAGCCTATACTCCTGTCTTATTGGTTCTTTCAAATCCTCAATATTAGTCGGTTTCGCCATAAAAACTTTTCCCTTCAACTAACCCCAAAAGACAAAATCCAAAGGTGTTAAATTCGGAGACCTAGGTTGCCATTCAAAAGGCCCTGTTCTGCCAATCGATCTACCTGGAAATACATCATCCAGGTACTAGAAAGTCCAGGTAAAGAAAATGAGAAGACGTGTCGTCCTGTTGCAACCAGGTATTTCTATTCGAAACTTCAGATTCTATATTGCAAGGGAACGAAATAGCTAAATTCAGAACTATATCCTACTGCAAAAATTTTAAATACTAAGATTATAAGATAAGTAACTAAGATAACTAAGATATACTCTACTAAGATTTTCTTTGAAGAAAATCTGTCCCATAACTCGGATCACCATTGAATGTGGCCTTAGCTTATCCAGTGTGGGTTTCTGTCTGCCCAATAACGACAATTTTGATGATTTATCTCACCATTCAACATAAACGTTGATTCATCAGAAAATAGGATGTTTTATATTTGTAGAATATTCCTGTCTAGTAGCTCCATCATTTGCTCGCAAAACTGGAGTGGTCAATTCGAATCATCTTCGGTGAGTTACTGGAGGATTGTTATTTTATAAGGATAAAATATTTCAGCTTTAAAAACTGTTCCCACTGAAGACTGGCTAATTTTGTAATAAAGTTCCGTAGCTATCTGCCTAGTGGAGACATGGCTATTTTTTTCGATTTCGTATACATATTTCAATACAATTAAGTTCCAGGAATTATCAAATTTCATTTATGTTCACTTATAAACTTTACTGATTGGAGACCTTATTCGCCTAGGATTACACCCAGAGTTTCCCGATTGATCAACATGAAAATTTATAATTTTCTTTTTTTTCAAGATTAAACATTGACCAAATACCTGTTGGAAAACAAAGCTCTTGGACTGATATCGAAGTTGTTGATATGTTGTTGGACAAAAAACAAAAATGGCCCAACTGCAATAAAAGAAAGAAGCCAAAACGGCCGGACGAAAAAGCTCCTAGAGTAAGTAATATTCGATATTTAGTTGAAATAAAGTGATATTTAAACAAAAGTATGAAACGTTTGCTTAAAACAATGTCAAATTTGTCTAAAATAATTTTAGAATCAAAAATGCCCGGTTTAAATGACTATTAGTTATAAAATTTTGTGCTTATCCATATTTAATTAAACTTAGTGATTGGCAATAATGCAATTGGGGAATGTGCATTATTGTGATAACCCCTCTTTTTTACCTAAACCTATTTAAATCTAATATATTTTCAAGCCCTTTGAGGTTGACATAGTATATTAGACACAATAGTGTATCATATTAAGGCAAGTTCCCCATATGCATTTTAAGTGTCAGTGCCTAATATGTAGGTAAGTTATAATTTCTCTAAATAATTTTTTAATATTGGAATTATGGGTAACTTGTCTTATTATGAAATTGAGCATATTACTTACACCAAGGTATTTTTTTATTTTTCTTTAATTTCAGGTTAAGGTCCCCTGTGTCTATCCGACCAATAGGAAGAATCGAGACGACCCAAACTTTTATTAACTTTAAATCACTGTTACAATTGTGAACTGATGGTCTGTACAAATAAGAGAGAATAAAACAGCAACTCATATTCATCTCATTTAAAATAACCCTTTAAATGTAAAAAATTAACATGGTGAATAAACGAATGTCGACACTTAATATTTCACATATTTTTTCTCTAAAATCTTTCTAGATTTCATTGGTTACATTATTACTGGGTTGCATTATTGTACATGATTGTATAGAACATCTGTAAAAAAATACATTATTTTATTATACTATAATATATTTGGGAAAATGACAGGTTTTTAATAAAGTATAACCCATATGTACACTCATTAAACTAAAAAACTTGCATTTAAATAATCACACATTGCATTTAAAGTTTCTGATACAGACAGAGAAACATAGTTATAGTTTACACTATTTCGGTTATAAAATTTTGAGCCCTGATTTATGTAAAAAGATTTCACTAAATACATGCATTTAAAAAATTGAATTGAAAAAATTTTTTTAAGTGCAGACCATAGAGTTGCAATTGCTTAAACCTTTTTAGGTTGATTTATCGATTGAATATGGAAATGTGGATTGGTGGTCAGGGCGAGGAAAAAAGACAGTTATTATCGGAAAAAAGGTATGTACAATCTTAAAAACTTTCGAGTTTTTTCCTTAATAATTAAAAAAAAAAATTTAAAGCCTTGTATTAATATAGAAAATTAATTAGTTATGAGACAAACTTGATAAATAATTCGTTTTTTAGCATCCGGATGATAAGCACGATTGTATTACGAAATGCCCGGAGACTACTATCCGAAGCAAACAGGTAAAATAGTAAAATGTTGATCTAAATATAAAATTATGATGCATTTTTATTTTTCAAGGAGGTGACAAAGAAGACGTGGTTCAAACGACCAAAGAAAATTGACAAGGTTAACAACAAGACGACGCCATTTCAGAGTCGAAGAAAATATTGAGATAAAGTGTAATAAATTTCTGGATGTTCTTAATGCGTTAGTACATAATTATAACAGGAAAATGAAAATAAATTAATAGGATAAATTAATAAAAACTATTTTTATTTGTACAGTTCAAAAATTACCAACTTACTGAGATGGGTTTTTAATACTCGATACCCTTTATTCTTATATACGTCCACGGATTTGAATAGTATACATGTCCTAAATAATCAAAGTAGCACTAAAATTGCAATATATGTACAGGATCTTTCCCCATATATAGACCCCTTCCGTCTACAGGGGTTAGGTGAAAAGTAAACCAAAAATTTTATACAAAACTTTGATAATAAAAAAATAATAACTTTGATAATAACAAAAGTTTTTGTGACTTTCAATTTTTTAATCCGATGTCATGACCGATGGTCAGTTTTTTCTTATGGATCACCCTATATATGACCTCATAGTTAAAAAGAGCCGAATTTTCTGATTTCAAATGTATATAGTTTAGCTACTTTTAATTAAACCGTTTTGGAATAAATTAAGTAATAATAATAAAACCTTTAATGTTTATTAAGCGATATTTAGTTTTTTTTTGACAAAAATATATTTTTTTAATAATTGTTTTACTTTGAATTAAATCCAAATAATTATTACTGCTATACATGACCACCACCATTATTAATACATTTTATAAAAACGTTCAATTTTTTTATTATCGAATTAATTATAAATTGTCTAAGATTTTGGTTAATATAATAGAATTTATAATAGAATTATTTATTTCCTAGTAAATGTCAAACAATAACAATGCACCGTCTACCAAGATCGCCAATATTTATTTTTTTAAAACTTGAAACCGATATTTCCAAAACAGTTTAACTAAAAGTAGTTAAACCATAAATATTTCAAATCATAAAAGTTCCATAAGAAAAATCTAACCATCTGTTAAAATTTGACATTTCTAAAAAAGAGAAAAAACTTTGACATCGAATTCAAAAATTTTAAGCAAAACTACAAATGTTTTTTATACTTTTTTTCCTAAATGTTCATCTAACCTCTGTAGAGGATGGGTCAATATATGGGGAAAGACCCTGACCATAATATGACTAAAAAATAACCATAATAAAATGACTAAAATAAAGGCTAAACACAATTTTTGTTATGTTTAAAAACAGTTATGTAGTGTTTAATAGAGACTAAGAATTAATTTAAAGAGTAAGAAAATTATATAATTCGTTAAAATTTCGTTAATAAAACATAATTTTTGACAAAAAATGGTAAAACCCGAATTTCTTCTGGTTATAGTGGTTACAATCTTTAAGGATGAGTATATCTCTCGACAATCACCCCTGTACCCTTGCACGGATTCTCAGTGCTTTACATTCAAAAGTAAACACTCTGTATATTCTAGCTGACTGTTTCCATATCACGTTCGCTGCCAACTCGGTCTATAAGACCAAAAACGAATTAGTTTTATTCGCCACCATGGTCTATAAGACCGAAAAGAAATTTTGCCACCCTCGCCAATGCGGTCTATAGGACCGAGCTAAATATTCAATCCTCCTTCGCCAACTGTTTTATTTTACATTGGTTTAGGGCTGATAATAGACCGAGTTGGCGTCTGACGATAGTTGGGAAACATATTAGTTTTCTAAAAATATGCCGAACTCGAGTTGTTTTTTATTATTTTGCATATTTTATTTCTAGATATGGTAGGTTAGAGAAATAAGAATATTTTACATAATATATTATTTATTTTTGAAATAATCTTAAACAAAAACCAGTAGTTTACATAATAATGTATGAACAAACGTAATAAAAAAAATCCTATCTATGGATTTTCATATCTATGAACTTTATTGAAGCAGTCTAAGCAGAAAAACGGTTCACCATCGCAACCGTTACAATAAAAACGTACTCTAGTGAGCTTTCGTGCCTCTTTCCATCCTTTTTCGGTTCTTAGTTTTTCATAGCATTTACTGCAAGGTCTTCGTTTCTTATAGTCACTTTTACTCATTTCGTGTTTTTGGCGTTTTCTTTTTGGAGTAATCTCTGCATCCGGTTGCTCTAAAGGATCCTGCGCTTCACATAACTTATATGTAACAGCTTTTCGAAACTGAAGTAAGGGAATTGTGACATCCACACTTTCCTTATACATAATCCATGCATTGACCATCGCAGTATTCAGGATAATTTCCACGCCTAACTTACGGTACCAGTTAAAGGTTCTACTTAAGGGTGTCTGATAAGCTGTCATTTGATCAGATATATCGACCTATGACTTTCCTGCATTATATGCTGCAATGGCTTCAGGCTTCTTTAAAGTTTTTTATCTGCGGTTTGTTGTGTCTACTGTTGTATTGCTATGTTTTGTAGAAAGAACTAAAACGTTACGTTTATCATTCCATGAAATTACTGTGACACCATCCTGGTTTTCGAGAGCGGCTATTTCTCCAGATTTAAGTTTTTTGTTTACCAGATCTTTTGGAAGCCCTCGTCTGTTTTTTCGCAATGTCCCTATCAAATATGTTTGTCTATCCATCAGTCTTTTTGCCAAATCTACACTTGTATACCAGTTATCTGTTACGAGAGTACGGCCTGAATCTAATATGGGTTCAAAAAGACTCATAACTACAGATGTAGGAGTAGTACGACCTTGGTCTAAGTGTTTTCCTGCATAAATTTTAAAGTTGTAGGTATAACCTCCTTAGGTATCTCCCCCTAAATGGAATAAGAGACTCATCAATGCAATGCAAGTTTCAGAAGGTTAAATGATGATTTAAAATTTGTAACTATTTTGCCAAAGGTTGAATCTTATGGAGTCAATTTCTGGATTATCCTGATTATCTGCAAAGTGCAACATACGTAGTAACAGCTCAAATCTATTACGTGTCATAACTTTGGGAGCCATAGAGTTTTATACATATCTTCTCGGCTCCAATAGGCTTGTATATTAGGCAGTTTTACAATACCCATATAGGAGAGCAAGCCAAAAACTTTCTTGATTTCATTTTTATTTGTGGGTAACCAGTTATGTAACCTAGATTTACTACTTACATCTGCCTCAATTGTAATAACTTGTGTGGCATAAAGATTCGTTTGGTCAGCAATGTATTGGAAAATGGATCATCAACCAGTGAAAAAAAAGAACATTTCAAAAGGTTCTTTGCACAAAAGATTCGATCCATTTTGTCTTGTAACTCTTTTTGCGTCAAAGCACGTTTCCTGGACATTATAGAAACGCAAAGTACAAACAAAAATATCAACAAAAACCACTTATTCCGTCTGAAACGTTTACTAATTGAAATGTAATTAGAAAGACAGCAGACTCCACGTGCTGACTTGTTAGGATTGCGCAAAATCGCTGTGCGGACCGAGGAATGGACCGCGTTGGCGCGTATGATTAAAAAAGTTACTTCCACGCCGCCTCGGTCTATTAGACCGCGTGACATTAACGTCACTTTTGACATAAAAATGACATCTACAAAAAAACTAACTGCAGGTGACGTGATAATAACTAAAAGCCTTTGACTAGACAAAGTGGCTTCAGGAGAACTTTTTTTTTCTTGGCCCCTACTTTTGTGGCGCTAGTGGAATAATTGCAAATTTTGCTTGGCAGTGAACGTGATATCAGCCGGACAAAGGGTGGACGTAGTATTTAGTAGGCAGTTCTCAAATTTAAATTGTCACTCGACCAACGGCAATTTTGGGAAAATATTTTTGCATTTGACGAATATGTTGTCTTATCCTAAAGAAGAATATGTCGCTCTATAAATGGGTTATCTTCTAAGATTCCTTGGATATGACAGCAGAATTCAAAGCGTCGGTCACAATCTCCTGGTCTTAACGTATGAATAAATTGTTGCTTACATGGGTGAAACCTGTTTTTTTTTAAACAGTCGAAATTGTATCTTTGTTTATAGGATATGACATGGAAGCTGCCTTTTTTCTGAAGGATTTTGTTGTATGGTCGATTGTTGACAGCATTATTTCGAAGTTCATGTCATCATTGACAACCCGTTGTTGGCGTTCTTTCAGAAATTTATTAATTACATCTCCAAAAGTCTTAAATTTGGTTAATATTTCCTTACTGTGCCATAGTGAAGATTTTTCTCTAGGTGTCAGTTATTAAAAATACCTGCAGCTTTTTGATACTTTTTGTAATTGTGGCGACTTAAAGACGCTAAATTATAAATAATAATTATTATTAGTATAAATATAGTACAAAATAGTTTTGGTTATTAACCGAGTTTTACTTCTTCTTTTGCCTTATAATAAATAATGCTTCAATTCACCCAAATTTTAATAATTATTATATTTTTTTTTTGCTTTTACTAAAATTGAGCAATCAGCGGCAACTTGGAATATTAAGCATGTTTAGCAACAAAATATACCCTCTGTGTAGATGGTGTGCTCAATCCAAAGAAGCCATTGGTTATTCTAGTGTATTCAATGTTTAAACTAATGGTGTTTTGGACAAGTAATCCAAGTTATATAATTTTTGTAAATTATTTTAAATTAAAACAAAATTTTGTTGCTATTTTATTTTTATTGAAGATTTATTAATCTTCTTTAGGAGATCGTTGATTTTAATGGAGGATTTATTATTTATGTGTCTAAGATCTTGACAAAATATGAACAAGAAAAGAACAATATTTTTAAAATCTGTATGCCATATTATTCACACACTAGATCTCTATTAGTTTGTAGATTGTAAAAAAAATAAAACCCTTTCAAGTAAAAAAATATCTAGTTATTTATCATCTAGATGTAAACTTGTATCTAATAATTTTTTGTATCCCATTGATTGGAAGAATCCATGTTTTTTATGTATGTAATAGTATGTTTAAAAAATTATTTTATTTTTAGATGCTCGCGGCCGAGGGCATGTTTTTGGATAAAAAACCAGTCAAAGGAGACGAAGGACATCCGCCTCCTTGTTGCGATGATCGTGCCGAAAGTTTAAATTGTCCAGAAAAGCCTATAAAAAAACCAAAGTACAGGAAAAGACCCATGAACAGGGGTTACTACAAGAAGCCCGAGGATCCTTACAACAAATCAAATGGCAGCTAAAGCTTAATTATGTGCTTTTTTGTAAGTTTTTTAAATTAAATTACCAAGGGTATACTATAGAATGTTAAAAATTAAAGACCATTAAAATAACAAATGAGTTTATTTCAGCCTAAAGAGTTCCTTTACAATAGGTAATAGACAAATAATCCAGTAAAAAAAATATAATTGTAAAAGAATTAATTATTAAGAAACATGAATGAAAACTTAATGTAACAAAAATAACTAGTTATGAGCAAAGAACAAACAACTATCAAAAAGTAATGAAGCTTGAGAAGCAGATACATAAAAATTCGATATCAGAAAATTAAAAAAAAAACTTAAATTTAAAACTTACTTAATTTTCTTAAGAGTAACTGTAAATACTAGGGTCGAGTTTGGAGGGATTGCTGGGGGTGAACCTTTAGCACCATATCTGAAAACAAGACATTGAATAATTATCTGGTATAAATCATAAACATATTTTGGTAACTCTGTATTTTAGCAACTTATTTCAATTTTTGTTAAAGTGCCTCATTTTAGTATAAAGCTTGCTGTGAAGACAAATGTACATACATACTTGTTATCAAATAAATTTACATTAGTAAATAGGAAAGCATACACCTAGGAAAACGACATCCTGTATGCGTCACTACAATTTGGTACAAAGACGGGTGTCAAAGGAAAATTTATATTATATCTCTCTACACAAAGATAACATCCATGTAAAAGCAGTAACTTATTAACAAAAATCACTTATATGATACTTATTCCAAAAAAAAACAAAATATTCTATATTTTCGCCTTAAAAACTGTTTAATCCTACTTGAAAATATTTTATGGTTTTCGATATTTCTAATTAAAGTTAAAAGCCTGTTCATTACTTGTGGCCCTATATAAGTTGCAAATCTTTGACTTACTGTTGTATCTTAAAGCGGTACGTACATTCTTTGCCTTGTATTGCGGGTATGATTCGAAACTTTTACAAGCTGTGGATTTTTATAGTAAAACATGACGTGGGCGTACATTTAAGATTGAGTTGTCCCAACATAACTTTCAAAGGAAAAAATCTATCCTTCCTAACATGATGCTTAATATGTAATTTTGCCTTACACTTAGTGCGTGAAGAGCAATATCATATAATGCATTCCAAACAAGAATACCATGCCTAATTATTGATTTAATATTATGTATTGTAGATCATAATAGGTTGTCTAAACATTTTACTGAGAGCCACAGTTTGATCATGCCACTTAAGGTTCTTGTCAATTTGTACTCTAACCATTACTATTTTTAATACTTTATTTATTTAAATCTTGCCTATTTGAATTATTTAGTGAAAAAGCAGTAAGTGGTGGACATACTGAGTCATATGCATATGAAATTATTTCTCCATCTATTTCGATAATTTTTAGTAGAGTTTATGTAGAGTATGGGCCCAAGACTGCGCCTTGTGAAACTCCCATTTCAAAGTGCGTCACTATATAGGGTAGACCAAAATAATGCGGCTTTCGTTATGCCATTTTTTAATTGGGCGCTCGGTATTCAATATACAGGGCGTCAAAATGAGAAATATAAAATCGTTATTTTTAATAAGTTGAGTATTTCATAAGATATTAAATTAAAATTTGGTGTGAGGGGGTTTTTTGAAACGAGAAATTGAAATCCGTTCACGGATTTGCTATACCTCGCAGAGGGCGCCACCTACGGTATAATGCATGTGTTAAAAATGCCAAAACTTTTTTGTACCCCTGTATAATAAAGTTATAGTAAAAAATTATAATTATCCAATCTTTTCTTGTAAAAAAAGTATTCTTAGTAAATGTCGGCCTAAGAATCCGTTTATTAAATATCTTAATTTTAAAATCTAGATACCTCTTTCTAAACAAATTGGCTGACCTCCCGGATCCAGTAACTTTTTACGTACTGTCAAAGTAACAAATTTAAACGCTTCTGACGCTTTTTACAAGCTTCTCAATTACTCCTAAAATAAATATTCCTTTTTTAATTACATATTTGTATTTGGTGTGTTTTCTTACAACTTATAAAACCATAATGGCTCATAGACCAAGAAATGTACCCTTTTCCAAAATGGCGGATATGTTTTTGATGTTTGGCAAGTTTTAAATATTATTGTAAACGGTAAATACCTGTGAATTCTTAACTAGGAAAATGTGACTCCAATGCTAGTTTAGCCGCTAGACGCTATACCCACAATCCCAAACCGATTTCATCCCAAAAGAAAATATTTTTTAAGTTTGATCAACTGCCTAAGGCAGACTGGAAGTTTCAGCGAAAGACGGAAGGGTAATTGCGGCGGATCTCGTGCGTTGCAATCAGGGCAAGAGGAAGAAATTTTAAGAATTGTCAAAGAATCACCAAACATTAGTACTAGGGTTTTGGCTGAAGGGGTGGGCAATATTGGGAAAACCGAGACACAATATCATATTTTATGGAATCTTTACCCAACTTTACCCAATTCATCTTCAAAAAGTACAGGGTCTTTTACCCGACGATCCCGAGGCAAGACTTGGTTTTTGTAGATGGTTATGTGAAATGAATAATAGAAATGTGGATTTTATAAGGGCGATTCTGTTTACTGACGAGGCCACGAGAAAGGGCATGACAAATATCCATAACGCACACATATTGGCTGAAGAGAATCCTACGGCCATAGTTGAGACAAAATCTAATTCTAATTATCCAAGATTTTTTCCAAAATTTTTTACTAGAACTTTAATATACAGGGGTACAAAAAAGTTTTGGTATTTTTAACACATGCAATATACCGCAGGTGGTGCCCTCTGCAAGGTATTGCAAATCCGTGAATGGATTTCAATTTCTCGTTCTAAAAAACCCCCTCATACCAAATTCTAATTTAATATCTTATGAAACACTCGACTTATTTAAAAAAAAAACGATTCTATATTTATCATTTTGACGTCCTGTATATTGAATACCGAGCGCCCATTTAAAAAATTACATAACGAAAGTCGCATTATTTTGGTCCACCCTATATGTGGCCGGCGGATTGGCCTCTTTCCGGACACCCTGTATATTGTTTATCTTTAGTATTTGTTTTCTTTCCCTGAAGTAGTCTTTAAATATTTCATAGTCAAGACCTCTGATGCCATTCAGTTAAAGCAATTAAAGCAGCAAATCAATTTTTAAAGTGGCACTGTAGCAAAGGCCTTTGCTAAATCCAAGAATACTGCAACACATTTATCTGCTTTATCTAGAAAGCCTTCAATTTTACTGACTACTTTTAAATATAGAATCATTTGTATCTAATTTAGGCAGAAACCAAAACTGTTTGTACTCAAAATGTTGTAGAGATTTAAATAGTCATAAAGCCTTACTTTTAAGCACTTTTTAAAAATTGTTGAGAAACTTGTGATGAAACTTATAGGCCTATAATTTTTATGAAGGTTTTATTTCCTTGTTTTAATATTGGACTTACAATTGAAAGGATCTGGTATTTTCATGTGCAAAAAATAAGGTTGATAATATAGAATAATGGTTTAGGAACAGATTTATTAAATTTTTTGACAAATGTCGAGTAAAAATTACTGTCGGTATTTGTTGCTTCAGCTAAAAGTTTATACAAAATGTTTTATTTTGTGAGTATTCTGTAACTCAACATTGTTTAAAAATCTAAAGTTTATCTCTTTGCTTATTAGGTTATCCAGCGAGCGAACTCTCTAACACGATAGAAAGAAAATGCCTTTCTATTATAGAAAAAGTCTAAACTCTACTCTCAATCTCAACTGGCTTCGATCGGGTAGAGTTCGGGTTGCCGTCGGCAACCTTCGGAATAGAAATATAGAAAGAGGTTGTATGGTCTTGCTATTACTTTCGTCTCTTTTTAGTACATTGAAAAAAAGATGTATTTATCTTTGTTGTGGGGATGTTTTTGTAGCAGATTTGAAAATCAACGAATTCTCATATTAGACCATTAAGCCCCATTGTGCAAGGACCAACGTTTTTAAGAAGTGAGAAAGGGAATACGACCCTATTCCCTTGAAAGTGATTCTAAATGAAACTTACTAATTAATTAAAGAATAGTATTTTATTAGAAAATGTTAAACCATAAAAGTCCACGAAAAAATATCTTACTTAAATCACTTGGTTACAACAGATAATTAGGGTTTTATTGCGGTCAAAAGATCAATGGCATATCTTTGAGTGAACTATAATTTGTTAACTACTTTTTTCAGGTTTAAAACGATCATTAAGTTTATAAGGGCATATAGTTTATACCACGCTTATTTACGCCCCGAAATTGGGAAATTCCCAGTGACTCCACAGAAGGGAGTAAAATGGGTTTTATTACTCTTCACAAATTTTGAAAATACTATATATATAATCCTTTTATCCTTAATTCAATGGTTTGTTCTTTCTCTTCCATTTCTAAGGCAAAATTAATAATATTATTATCTTAAATCTATATTTTAAGGCAAATATTAAAATATAAATTTAATAGTAAATATATTTAAATTAAAAAAAAAAGAAAATGTATTAAGCTATTATAAATACACACTAGGAAAGAGATAAGATAAAATTAGGAGGATCCATCATAAAATTCGCCGTCTTATTGATACCTAAAATTACTTTAAAAATCTATAAGAAAACTTTTCCCTTATTGGCATCCCTTATGGATATAGGATGAAAACAGAAACAATAACAAAGCATACTTATAGCTTAAAAGATCGATAATGTCAAATGACATTTCAGTAATTGACATTGTGGGCTGTGAAAAATCCCATGAGCTATAAAAATAGGCTAATGTTTGTAGATTGGGTAGTATAAGAATGTCTAAAGCCGAACGATGCCGAGTGACATAGAGAAAAGGTTAGCAAGTGCTAATCGCGCATAGAAAGATATTTTTTCTTGTCTATTTTTATGTTTATCGAGTTAGAGAGTACCGCTTCAGGGTTTTAATTTACGTTCTATTATAGGAATAAAAGAAACAACGGCAATATGTTTTAGCCGGTTAGGCAAAAGCCGGCTCAGATGAGAGTTCGTTATGATGCGGAATAAAAAATAACTGTTTGAACAGGCACTCTGTTCTCTCCCAATTTCTCCATCTGATGTATTTAACTCTGCGTCATGACATGTCTAACTTTGAACTTTCGAAACGTTGATATGCTCATAATTTAAAACTGGAAGAAACATTCTGAATTTCTTTTTGATTATTGTCAGTATTGAAATTCATAAAAAAACGTTTACCAATTTGTTTTATTTAATTAAAATCATGACATTTTTAATCGATACTCCAATTTTTAATTCAGAAGAAAGTAATAACTACAAAGTTGCCTAATTGTAAAGATGTATTCACAGATACTCTTTTTTTAAATATTATTTTCTTTATTTATTTAGTAGAAAAGCCTTTACCCAACTGAAAAATATGAGGTTGACAGTCAACCGAGAATCCAACGTAGGTATCTAACTTTCCTGGCAATGAATGTTGTGTAAATAAGCGAATTCTATAGTTCTGGCTTAGTTGTATAAGTAAAATCTGTATTTTTGTGACGAATTCATAAGTTGCTTGACATTGATAAACTGTTTTAAAGGTTACTTTTTAAAAATAAAGGAGTGTGATCCTAATGTAACTTAATGATGAGAAAATTTATGAATAAAATATATTTCAAATTATCAATAATGTTAATAACGCTCTATCATACCTTTCTCTTTAGCAAAGAAATCCATGTATTATTAAAATCAGCCGAAGAAGTAACTATGCATTTAACTTCATTTAACATTATACATGCACTTTCCTTTAATTTATGTGATTTTTGGTTGAAATTGTTTTCTCTGCTTTAATTGAGGAAGCAGCCCAGTTTATTCTATGGTTATTTCCGAATGCATATTGTGTAATTTTGGATTTTTGGAAATCATTGTGCTTTATATGTAAGATTTATGTTCATTAATTCGATTAAACCTTTCAATGAAAATTAGAAATTATATATTAATAAAAATATGATATATAAAATTCCTTGTACTTGTGGTAAATTTTACATAGGTGAAACCTGTAGAGTGTAGACCATTATCAAAAGAATTAATGAACATAAATGTTACATAAAACACAATGATTTTTAAAAGTCCAAAATTACACAACAGGCATTTGACATTAACCATAACCAGCATAAACTGGGCTGTTTCCTCAATTTTAGGAAAGGAACCAATTTCAACGTACGTACAAATTACGTAAATTAAAGGAAAGTTCGTTTATAATGTTAAATGAAGACAAATGCATGTTACTTCTTCGGTTCATTTTAATAATACATGGATGTCTTTGCTAAAGAGAGAGGTAGGCCTTCTTAAAATTAATTTGAAATATATTTTATTCATATATTTTCAGTAAATTATATTAGAATCACACCCCTTTATTTAAAAAAAAAATAACTTTTGTATTTTTTGTTATTTTTCAAAACAACAATTTATCAAAGTCAAGCAACCATCAAATTATAAAAAAAGTATATTAAAAAACATTTTTAAGAATGAGAAAGAAGTAAAAAAAGAAATATTTTTTATTTGATTTTATTCATCTTGATAACGGTAGATGTAACTACCGAAACGTTGGTTCAAATTAGGTATTTTTATCCAATAAGTTTTTCGTTCTTCTCAATTTCAATATTCAGAATAAGTTAGGTAGGATATTAAAAAGAAGAAACAAGCTCAGAGGTCCATAGATAAAATCTGAGCACCTGGTACATAAAAAATCTATTATCAAGTAAATTAACCTCTATACCTCAATAAAATACCTCAAAGTCAAATTTTATATTTGAAAATTGACATAATAAGTTTTTGCTTTACATTGTTTTTAATATTAGAAAGAAAATATGAATGATATAGATTAAAAAGTTTAAAATTTATTTAGGATAAAAAATACTTGCAAAATGATTCTTATCTCCAGTTTTGAAATAAGTTTGACGCTAAAATGAGTCATTTTAACAAAAAAAATCCACTAAATTAAGTTCATTATGGTGCTTAAAGAAGCTACATTGCAGAATTATTGTTGTTATTAATGGCTGCTTTATTTTATCAATTTTGTGCCAAATATATGCTGTCTTGTTATAAAACATTAATAAAAAAATGCCTGGTATTTGTACAAAAAAGCTGAAATGTTTATACTTACGCCGTTTGCGGAGGGCAAACAATCTTTCTCACTCCTCCAACTTTCATGCCTACTACTCCGACATCCCAAGCTTTAATTACCTCTCCGCCTCCCAGCCTAAACCTAAAGCCTGGACCTTTTGATGTTGAATCAAACATTTTATTATTCTTCGCTAACCTGCCCTCATAATACACCTAAAAGAGTATCAAATAACAAAACATAAAATGATAAATTAAATCAATATACTCACTGTGACAAATTGACCTGCTTTGGCTTGTGGCCCATTACCTTCCGATACATCTTCGACCGTAACACCGCCTTTTAGCACACGTTCCTGTTTCTTTTTAGGTTGTTCTGCGTTTTTCTTTTTTGCTGCCTCGATTTTTTCCTAAAAATTATTTATTCTATGTATTCTTAGTAATGTTAATTACTAAAAAAAAAGTTTTATTAAAAGTAATTTCCCAAAATGGTTTTTATCCACAAAGGTTTTGTTTTAATATCATAGCTGGTGTTAAATTTTTTTAATAAAGCCTGCAACTCCTTATGGGCTGGATACTAAAAAGTTGAAAATAAGAAACTAACAGAAAGAAAAGGAAATACAGTGCATTTGTAAAGTAGTGGATAAATCCAATAAAAATTAAATGGACCGTTTTTGAAAAAAATGCCTGAACTTGAAGATTTTAATATTTGGTTTAAGGTTTTTCTATATGGAAATTAAATCCCTAAATTAAAATCGACGGGTTCAAGCATTTTTTTCAGGAACAATCCATTTAATTTTTATTGAATTTATCTGCTACTTTACGGATACACAGTATTATGCAATTCACTAATCTAGAAACTTTTTGTACGTAAGTGCAAACAAATGTGTACTTGGGTCATTTGAACCAAACCAGATAAATACTACAGATAACTAGTTACAGATAATTAATATATTGACTTAAAATGTATGAGTAAAAAATTAATAAAACTTCAGTCTCTCTTTTTTAGGACAATTCTGTCCTTTTTACCAATAAATCTTTTTCAAGTCTCTTTCTAAGCAACTATTCCTAGACAATATAACTAAATTCAAACATCATCATATTATATACACAGATGGGTCTAAAACGGAAAACAGGGTAGGATCATCTTATTACAATACTTACTTTGAAAAAATTTCTCACTGACTAAATCAACAGAGATTCTTACAGCAGAACTATTCGCAATACATAAAGCAATTGAACATCTATTTACTTTAAAAAATCCAAATTGGTTAATAGCCACTGATTCCATGGGTGCATTACAATGTATTGAATCATATCTCCCAAACCACCCACTTGCTCTTGATATTAAGCACCAATTAGAAAACGCATATTCACATAAATATAATATCATGTTCATCTGGGTCCCCAGTTACATTGGAATAAAGGGAAATGAAAAAGCCGACTTACTCGCTAAAGAACAACTTAATGCAATTACCATACATAAACATCTTTATGCAAAAGATATAAATAACTTCTCCCTTAATATTATTAAAAATCTAATACAACTCGATTGGGACCTTCAAGACGAGAACAATAAACTATACAGAATCAAAGACAAATTTTTCTTGAGAAATAAAATATTAAACCTCACAAGAAAAGACAGAGTAGTAATAACTAGACTTAGAATAGGCCACACAAAAATCACCCACGAATATCTAGTACAAAAAGGTAACCAGCCAATGTGTGAAACATGCAATATACCTCTGTCAGTCCAGCATATACTAATTGAATGTATTAAGTATAAAGACTCTAGGCTAAAATATAACTTAACAATATCAAAATCCTACTCAGCCCTAAATACAATGAATTAATTATCTTACTTCTAAAAGAGACAAAAATATACTCAAAAATTTGAAAACAAATTAAAGAAGACACATTTATTATTAATGAGATCATTGATATATACGAGCCTTGTACATAGACATTTTAGATTTATTTATTTATTTATTTGTTTTGTTGTATTTATTTATCTGTCTGTCCAATCTATTTGCATACACATACTCTTATATTGTACATAGACATTTTATAGATGTATTAACTTGCTTATTTATATAACTATTAAAAATTCTGATACGACGCCAAAAGGTCTAAATTACCGGTGCGTCTATAATAAATATCTCTCTCTCTCTTTATAAGGAAAAATTAATTATTCACTAAAACTAATTTAAAATAATTTATACATATCTACCGTTAATTAATTCATAATACTGTAACTTTAAGACATGAAAATTTGACAGTTTCGGCGAAGTTGCGCATTTTTGTGAAACAGCTAAAAATATCATGAATTTCCAAAAAGTTACTTACAAAATCTGATATTATTGCAGTGCAAACTAATCTTATTTTACAACTGATGATTTTACAACTTTTTACATTTTTGATGATCCTGATGTTTCTGATAAAGTTGAGAGAATTGCAAAAAAAAATTATGTTGATTATAATTTCAGAGGTATAATTGATTTTAATAATAAATAAAATTCAATTTTATAAAATTAAGGCATTCTTCAAATAAATAAAGTTCTAAAATATTGATATGCTATGATAGGTAAGTATATTTGGTAGTATATTTGGATCACAGACTTATTAACAACAAATAACCTTTAATTTTTCTTAAACTTTGAAAATATGTAGTAATCAATATGACTAGAAACACAAATTGATTAAAGTTGGGGAATTCACTTAATAAGGTAGGTTTGTAATATTTGTAAATTTAAAAAAACACAGTAATTACCTGTTTTTGCTGCTGCTTTGACTTTTTCTGCACAGGCTGTTCTTCTTCCTCCACTTCTTCATCACTGCTATCATTTTCATCATCTTCCTCATCATCATCATCATCTTCCTCTTCACCAATACCTTCTCCTTCTCCCTCTTCATCACTAGCTTCCTGAAAAAATATATATATACAATTAATTATATGGTGCCATTTATTATTATAGTACTTACCTCTTCATTGTCACTAGCTTCTTCAAAATCTGGATCATCAGATTCCTCTTCTTCAGCATCAGCACTGCCATTTGCTAACTTTGCTTTTTTTGCAGCCTCTAAGCAGCAAATATTTTTGTAAATTAATCAATCACAGATTGCAACATGCTACTTACTGTCATTGTTCAGACTTGTTAACTTTTTTCTTTTTCCTTTTGATTTTATTTCTTCAACCTCCTCTTCTTCCTCCTGCTCTTCCAGGTCAGCAAGTCCAAGTCCTTCATCTGGTTCAGTGACATAACCAGTAAGGTGAATATGTGCTTTACCATTTGCTACAAATGACACCTCAGTACCTTCCTGGAGGACAAATAAAAAATTAATACTAATTTTTGTTGACCCTATTGGTAAATATACAGAGTGTCTCAGAAACAAATTTTTCATTGTCAAGTAAGTTTTTTTAAATAGATCGCCCTATATATTTTACCAAATTTTTACTCTTTATTTAATTCCACATCAATCATATACAGAACTATGTAATATGTGCCTTCAACAAGATAATGCTCCACCTGATAACTCACAAATTGTGTCAAATTTCCTTGACAATAGATTTGGAAGGTACTGGATCAGAACTGGATCATGACTTAACACTGCTAGATTTTTTTCTTGAGGTGATGTTTCAAGGGACAAATTTACACTAAAGAGCTAAGAAATTTGTTAAATTACATGTGCTTGCAATCGTGCAATAATGGCAAAATTCGCGTTTACAGTACAGGCCTTCTAATACCAGATGTGATGAAAGATATATACATAAGACTAATCAAAGTGGACGTTCTAGTATAAACGTTTGGGCCTGGATTAGTTTTAGAGGACCAGGCGTTTGTCAAATAGTACAGGGAAGGCTTAATGCCTTAGGATATTGCAATATCCTGAACAATGTTATGATGCCATCGGTTGGTGTAGTCTATCGGCAAGATTTTATCTTCCAACATGAAAAGCTCCTAAACATACAGCTCGTATAGTTCAAAACTATCTAGACGAAAGACGAATTCAAGTTTTACCGTGACCCTCGAAAAGCCCTGATATCAACCCAATTGGATACATTTAGGGTAAAATGGCAAAATATATGTATAAAGATAACTTAACCTAAAGATAGATGATGCATGGGACCAAATAACTGAAGAATATACCAGAAACTTAATTTTAAGTATGGCACGACGTTTGCAAGCTGTAATTGATAACGACGGTGTGCTTACTAAGTATTAATAATTTTTTGTTCCATGTTATCAAAAAAGATATTAGTTAGTTTTGGTTTATTTATAAAATGTGTTCCAAATAAAAATAAATATCGAAAAATAAAAATGTTTTGTATCAATATTATTTTTTAAATATGTAATTATTAAGACTCCAAAAATTCATAATGCGTAAATATGCATACCATACCCAAGGAATGCGATTTACTATAGACTAGGAGACAATTCCCTACCTAAATTTTAATGTCCCAGTTTTTTTTCCGCACGATGGTACCTTTGTGCTAATAAAAAGGTATGAACTCTCTCAAACCGAGAACAGTCAGCAGTTTGAACATTTACTATAAGTTTTTTTTTAATTATTCTAGTTTTATAATCACACTTTTTATTTATTTTTTCACATTATATACAGGAGCAAAAATGTATGAATTGTATTAAATAGAATTGGGACATCCTGTATTCTTTTGAGGCCTTCATATATTTTATCACTTACTAAAATTTGAATTATTTTAACCATGATATTTTATAGTTGCTAATATGCCACACAAGCTATATTGAATATTGGAAAACTTTTACACATTAGTACAAAATTAAAATAATGTTTTGGTATAAACTGAATAATTAGTTTTCAGAGAACAAACTATGATGCAAAATGGCATAATTTAAACCACCTTTAACTGATAGGCTGGCATATAACTTTAATTTTAAGATATCACTTTGAAGGACCAAGAAAATTTAAATATTTAAATTTAAAGCTCAATGGTACAAAAATTTTCATGGTACTTGATAAAAAAAATTAAATAGAAGTAATGGTATAAAACTTAATTTACAGAGATCTTTTATATTGACTAATCTAGACATTGGAACTAGACTTTAAAGAATACTTTTTAAATATATACTGCACATGTAGCACTTGGGGACTTTAATGTCTATTTTGGAACAGAAGAGAGCCTTGCTCTGTGATCTCCTGAACAGCTTTGGATTCATAAGTAAACCATTGAGACTGAATTCCTGTGTGGACAATGTTTTTTTGAATTTTGCATCTGAAGACTCACTAGTTTACATAATTGAACCCAAGTTTTCTGATTATAGATCACAGTTAATAAAGTTCAAAAACTTCCAACAAAATAAAGAAAACTGCAAAATAGAAAATAGGACTTGTAGACCTATAATTCAGTTTATTTTTTATTTATAACACAGTAGAAGCCATACTGTTTAGAGATAAGTTAAGATATAAATCAAAAATTTTATATGTTTTAATGAGGTATTAGAATATGCATATCTAAAAGCTTTTACTGAAAAAAATTCCATATCCCCTCAAATCAGGTTAATAGCCCTTGTTGGTTTAATAATGACCTAAAAATAATATGCATCCATCCAAATGCTCTGGCAGAGCTAAATAAGAAGTATAGAAACTTGAATATCAGTGAGGACTACAAATGTTTCAATATATAGATATGCAATAAAGGATGCAAAAATTACTGCAAATTGTAGAGCCTCTGCAAATAACCCAGAGAAAAAAATATTGATTATAGATAAAACCAGAAATGTTGAAACCATGACTCAATTATCTCATTGCACATAATCTTCTTTGCAAATTACCAAACTCTGCTACTAACCATTTAGATAATTTTAAAAACATTACTGAGTTATTCTCAAATTTTCATTTACTAAGAGAAGAGGTCTTAAAAATTAAGCTTGCCATGATATCTTTGGTTTCAGTGTAAATCTCTTTAAAACAATTCAAAAACTTATAGACAGTTTTCCCTATATCTTAAAAAAAGGCTCTGATGATGCCAATAATTAAGAGGTAAAAAAAAAACTGTCAAAAAATGTCAACCAGTTAGCTTGCTTCTTACCTCTAAGATACTAGAAAAGTGCATTGCTCTGAGACTTGTTGCATTTTTGGAGAAAAGTGGTTATCTTGCAAGGCCTCGGTTTTGCTTTCAGACCCATTTGAGCAACTAAAATACTGGGCTCAGCTTTTTTGTGATTTAAACAAAGCATTTGATTTTATGAACCATGATCTCTTGATCAAAAAACTACAAATTAAATCCTGTTGTTGTTTCTCTTTTAAAATCTGTATTTATAAAATAGGTCACAGGTAGTCAAGATAGGACAAAGCACCTCTCAGGAGAGGGAAGTGCATGAAAGAGTCCCACAAGGTTCAGTTTTAGGCCTTATATTGTTTATTTTTTTCATCAATAACCTGCCCTTTCCTAATGTAAAAGCTGCTTTTACTTTATTCACACACGATACTACCCTTTCTGCTAAAGGTGACTCCCTTAATCTAATCTAGAGGATTGCTAGTCTGATACCAAGGCATAGTTTTTGCTTAATTAGAACAAAACTCGAAGGATGGTCTTTTTATTTGATCTGGGCATCACAAATGTGGCAACTGACTCTGTTAGGTTTCTTAATGGTGTTTATCTTGACCCACTACTTAAATGGGACATTCATATATTTGTAAAGCTAACAAGCTTGGTTCTAGCATTTATGCACTATGATGCCTTGCTTGAGCATTGCACTTTTCTTGAGCTTATAGGTGTTAAAAACAGCCTATGTGGGATCACAGTGCAGGTGTCTGCATCTTTGGGCTACAAAGAAAGGCTAATCAAGCCTTAGCGAGGTTGAACTAAAGGGGTGACTGTAAAAAATCTTGCTTCCAAATATCAGGGTGTGAAATTTTTTAATCATCTGTCGAGAGGTATCGGAGATATGCCTAGGCAAATTTAAGAATACCATTAAAAGCATTTGAGTCTCTGGCACCTTCAACAGTACTGATAACCATTTATATTATGTTATTGTCAATTAAATTTAGTGATGACTGTATTGCATTGACTGCATTTTTAAAGTGTATTTATCCTGTAATTCAATCTAATAAGTGTTATTTTAATTTAATTGTTATGTTGATATGTGTTATGTTACATTCTTCTTTTTGATATATGTAAGCATAATTAATGCATATTAACATGAATAAATGAATTTAAATATAGGAAAGCATTAACTTACAATTTAATACAGTAACTAGAAAATTTGCTTCTTCAATATATTTCAGTCCAAAACCCTAAACTATATAAACTATCTTATAAGTAACTTTGTAAGTAACTTTGAGGTTTTAATCTTAACTATTACTAGGTAATTATTTTTGATTTTTATTAAAAATGTTAATTGTCACCTTAAGACACCTAATACAATAACCTTAGATAAATTAGCGAATATATGAGGTAGTGTTCCCTTGAGCTGTTGCAAATAAATTTAATATTAATTGTATTTTTATTATTAATTTATATGAAACAGAAAAAATAGCTACTTGAGTACACTGTATTTAAAAATGATAAACTTACTGCAAATTCTAAATCCATCGGACACTGGATAATATCAGGTTTCCTCAGAGTGCACAATAAGTAATTTCTGCCCTCATATCCACACATAATTTGTGAAGGAGCTAAGTCTGATGAATTAATATCTAATGAAGCCATGGATATATGAAATCCCTTCTTCACAACTTGAGTGTAGCGCCTTTCAGGCTCCATTATTAGTCCTGGAAACAATTCAAGTTATAAATTAACACTTCAGGAAAGGCATATATTTAAAATGTTAGAAACATACAGAAGATTTTGTAAGTCAATGCCAGAAACACTGATATGGTATCAGTAATAAATTTAGAGACTTTAATTTTAAAGATTTATTGGACAAAAAACATGAGAAAAGTAAAGAAACCACGTGGAAATTTCAACACATTGTACTTACCCCAAAACATGTTGATTTCGTGTTGTGTAAAGGAAAGAACGCGAAAAAGGATTTTAAATTATAGTAAATGAACGTATAATATAGCTGTGAGAACCACTTCCCAAGATATTCTTCAATTTTCTTTAAAACGTAAAAAGTGACTCGAGTAATCGAGTTGACCGAACATCCGACGCTATTCTGACAGACCCTGCCGCTCTAAATTTTGAGGTTAGGAAACACATTTTGGCGGTTATTCTGCTATTTTAGGGTCATCGAAACTAGGGTTGCGCATAATAAGAAGAGCATCGATATTTAAGCATCGTTTATACATCTGTGACTCCATGATGCACTGTTAAATGTTAAGGCGCTATTTATTTTCTTCTTAACTTATTATAGCTATTATATCTTTTCCTAGAGAGCTAAAATTATTAAATGGTTTTATGGAGGCAATTCCGCAGTGCAATCTAGGAATATGTTATTAATTATATTTATTAATAACATAGTAAGTCCGTAAGTCCGAACGTCGGACCTTACACGTATCCTATTTGAGCTAGAGGAACATGCTCGGCGCGATACTCCAGCTTAAGAAATCCGATGAACGCTGATTGGGACCACTTTCGAGAGGAACTAGTCGGTGATAGTGTGAGCATGTTTATAAGGTACACCCTTCTGGCGAACTCACCCTCGTGCGATAGTCGCAGCATTGAAGGGCAGCTATCCACTCAGACAGAGACCACCAAACGCTTTTTTTTACACCGAATGCACAGGCCCGAAAGGGCAAATCTTTTGGTACTCGAGCACCACGAGTAGCGCCAGTACTACGAAGGTGTCGGTGGATAATTTTCTTCTGTTCGTTGTAAGTTCTGCAAGTTGTAATGTTCGGGAAAGATATACTATCGGAGTTGATTCCACACACTTTCATTTCTCCATAAAAAGAAGTCCCAATATGGCGACATTCATAGAGGCGTGTGCAGATGCACTTGATATTCATAAGTCGCATCTACCTGTCGAGTAGATCTTACGTGTTTAACTCTAGGTGGAAGGATAAAGGCCAGTTCGGAAGAGCATATACCGTGATAGTATCGATAAAACAAAGTAAGCTCCGCCACCCTCCTTCTATGCGCCAAACTGTCCAAAGTTCTAGTTATCTTTGGATCTCCTATAAGATGTATGGCCCTCTTCAGGATGGAATTAGGCAGCTTCAAAATATGTTTGGATGCAGAGCTGCATATGTGAGAGCCATACTTAAGAGATAAATGAATATGAGGCTTGTAAAGCATTAAAAGCTATTGACGTGTGTGTACAGGGTGTCCAAATTTGGACACTTTTGTAGGTTATCTCGGTTGCTATAGGAAATGGAGTCTTGCGGTTTTCGCATTACTGTGCTATTTTTTTAAAAAAAGATTACAGTTTTTAATCTACAGAGTAATTTTTAAAATTTTTGATTTTAGGACCTCCCTAGTATTTCCGTTAATATGTAACATTTTAAAAAGTAAATATTGTCTTTAATAGGATTTTCTCCGTAAAACCCGATTATATAATTTGTTTTATTGTAATAGTTTAGAATATTAAGATAAAAAAAAAATTTAAATTTATAATACTATGGACTAATTAAGAGACAATTTTCGTAAAATATTTTTTTATTATTTTAATCTTAATAGTAGGTCATGATCATGCATCCGAGTATCCATGAGTAATAATGCCGAATTGCTTTTAAGGGGGTCGCTACAGTATGCCAGATAATTAAAAAAACTCTCAATTTAAAAAAAGTTGCGTCTTTCTAGTTATAACATTTTGAAAAATCTGATATGCTAGTTTGCTATATCAGATGTAGTCAAAATTTCCTACAGGCGGTAGACTTATATTTTAACAGGTAAATACAAATTTTTTATCCATCATATCTACTTATTAACGGGTTGCATTATCTCTTGTAATTAATTATCCCCAGAGAAGACAAACTTTTCCTGACAAGTTTTTAAAACTTAAAAGCGAAACCATTTTTTGAAACCAAGACCAAAAAATTATCAAAAAGCGAATCAATTGGATGAAATTAGTGTTTTGACATGCGAGGCTGCAAATCCATCTACATCTTATAGAATCATTTGAGTTTGAAGTCGGGGTTAAGAAAAGCAGGGCCCATTTGATCCTAAAAATTCATAAATTTCACCCTAACAAGGAAAAAATTATTCAACAGATGGAATCTTTAATAGGCATAATACCAGGCACCAAGAAAACACTCATATTGCTCTTGAAGGTCAACGGCAAGGAAGTTTCGGCTTTAGCGTTGCATGTTTTATTGTGGATGGACCACTAGTTTTTAGAATATTTAAAGGGGTGCTAACAGCAAACCGATATTAAAATCTACTACAATAAGTCACTCCCATCCATTTATAAAATGTTTCCTTAGGAAATTCAAACAATATATATTTTCAACAAAATGGTTGGTATAATGCTAGTATTATTCGGCCATTCCTAGAATACTAGTTTCGGAAAAAAAATATAGAAATCTTATTTATTTAATAGACGGGATCAACCCCATTACAAAAAAAAATATTACAATATTTACACCTAAACATAACTTAAAATAGCTAAAATACAAATATGTTTTTACAGGCAAACCAACATAAAATCAACAGAAGAGTTTACACAATCTCTCTAATTTGATTCCTAAAACTAGACAAGCCAATGCCCACAATTTCAATATCCTCATGGTTGATAATATTTAAGGTTCTTTCGATAGGGGAGTGAGTGGCATAGTTGGTACTGTGAAAAGGCAAAGCAAATAGTCGGTTTCGTCTCAAGAGTCTTGAGGGGACATTGAAGCTAATTCTATCGAGAAGGTCGGGGCATACAATCAGATCATTAAGAAGCTTAAATACAAAGGTTAAATCACCACGAATACGTCTTTCTCTCAATGTTGCCATAGCCATCACTTTCCGTGCATCATCATAAACATGATCGTTCGGTATTTCCAAATTTAATTTAAATAGACAAAATCTCAAAAACTTATTCTGAATCCTTTCAAGGGCCAGGCAGCTGTTCATGTAATAGGGGGACCATATCATTGAGCCATACTCCAATAAAGAAACCACCAAAGACATGTACACTGTCTTACAGGTCTCGACTGAACCCAGAACCCTGGAGGACCTAACCACTATATTATTTATGTGTATATTAAAATTTAAATGATCGTCAAAATAAATGCCAAGATCCTTGATTGTATCAGAATACTGAACAGGGCTTCCCTCTATATTGTATGATGTTACAACTTTTTTACTTATTTTGTGAAAACTAATATAATTACATTTCTTTATGTTTAAGAATAAGATATTGTTGACACACCAATCATTTAGTCTATTCAGGTCATTCTGTAACAAAATTTGGTCTTTGGGAGTCTGGATTACTCTATAAAATTTCAGGTCATCTGCAAACAATAAAAAGGCACTATTTTCAAAACATGTAGCTATATCATTAATGAAAATGTTAAAGAGCAATGGTGAGCAGTGTCCACCCTGAGGTACACCAGAACATACATTGATATTGCTGGATCTAGCACTACATCTAACCTGCTGGTCAAACCAGGCAACTATATGATTGGAGAAACCAAACACTCTAAGTTTCTCCTGCAAGATTCTGTGATCGACTCTATCAAAAGCCTTGGAGAAGTCTGTATAAATCACATCCATCTGACATCCCCTCTCCAAGGCATCCAACAGATCCTGATGATAGATCAACAAGTTAGTGACCGTAGATCTGCCCGAACTAAACCCATGCTGCTGATTGAGCAACAGCTCCTTACAATAGAAATAAATTTGGTCGTAGATAAGACTGTCCAACAGTCTATGAAAACCATTTTTTACTTTTTTAATATGTTAAGTAATGACGGAGATGACTGGCGTGGTAAATGGCATGTTTATTATGCCCTACTTTTGTCCATCTCGACTGACCGGTAAAATTTATTTAGATTTTCTTCTACACAATCTGCCACAAATATTAAAAGATGTTCCTCCAAATGTGAGAGAGAATATGCATGTATATGTTTTTTACATGATGGAATTTGAGACGAGAAGTTCATGACCATCTAAATAATGAGTTTCCGATTAGATGGATAGGGCGCAATGAACCTATTTCTTGACCTCCACGCTCCCCAGATATAACGCCTTTTGATTTTTTTCTGTTGCAATTTGAAAAACGTTGGTGTATCATGATAGAGCAGTAAATACTTCGGAAGAAACTCAAGACGCATTGAAAATTCTTGTGATTTAATTTGTGAAAACTCTGATTTTATTTTCAAAGCTTGTAAATAGTCGTGGATTCGCCGAGCAAGATTGTGTGTTAACCGAACAAATGGGAACAATTTTCAACAATTTTTGTGAAAACCGTAACTTTTTTTCTATTAGATAAACTAATAATAGGAACTGGAAAATGCTATTAGGGTCATCAGAGACCCAAGGCTAGACTGTCAAATATCAGCAGTAGTAACTGTCTCATATGCCAACATTGACAAGGGTCAAGGTCAATTAATGTTTATATATTTTTTTATTCCTCATCAATATTCCCTTCACTTTATTAACCAAAAGGTAGAATACATTATTATTTTTTGTTTAACAAACGCGTCGAAATAACTTTGTCATTATGTGAGAATATATCTAAAAAAATAAAAATTGTTGCATTAACTTAAACAATCCAATTTCATGAACTTACTATGTTTGTATTCTACAGCTCATTGATTTTCACCAAACTTCAAAAATCGTAACAAAGCTCCATGATTCCAGAATTCATAATGAACTTGTCTATATGGTGGTTTCTCTACTGTTATGTTCGCTCAATTATAAAGTGGTTTCTTCGAAAAACCACTGGATTTTGTGAACTTCAAAGAATCTGTTATGGGGAAGTCAGTGGCGCTCCAAGAGTCAAGGGAGTCGAACAATCATTATACTTATCTAAATCTAAGCAGATTAGACAATTGGTAGATCATTTAAATGATATTGCGGAGAATAGGAGGTTTACTGGAGCTAATGAAAGAGAAATATTAAGAGGTAAGTATTTTTTCATATGATAAAACTCACAAATTTTTAGTATATCAGTTACATAAATTAAAACATACATTCGATACATGTATTATTAGCTTAACAGCTTTGTGTGTTTTAACCACACGCTCCATATATCCATATTCAGTATGTAATATTCTTTACAGGGGCTGTTAGTACAGTTCTTTTAGTTAAAAGAATCAACCCTAAAATCCACCAGCAGTTTGTTACTGCATTTGGAAAATGTGTTGAGCAAATTTGGGGCTATAAGCAATTGATGGCTGAAGTAGAAATGTTGCGCCAGACCCCATTTGATTGTGATGACTTTGAGCATGAAAGAAAGTTATATGATTTGTGGGAGAATTTAATGCCACATGAGCAATTAGAAGGTTAGTCAATAATAAATTTTAAAAGTTTAAGGTTGAAACCTATTATATGAATCAAAAAATGGTATATACTCACTTTTCACTGAATTTATGATATTTAAATACAGTACAACTTCTCTTATTCAGACATTCACTGTTCCGGACACTCCAGATATATCTTGTAATTTTTGCCTCTATAAATTGGGCAAAGTAATATGCTGGTTACAAATATAAAAAAATCAACTTATTTTGTCTTATTGAAATATCAAATCAAACCATATATGCTATAAACAGGACTGAACAATGAGAGTAAAGTAAAGATACAGTACATACTTATCTCTACCAGAAAATATATTTAGAAATGTACACCATTTCATTTCAATTTAAGAAGAAATACTATTTATATTCCAAGGCATAAAATACAGTTATTCAAATGATCATTTTCTTTGCATAACAAATAAATTCCTGAAATTTAGACCTAAATCAAATATCAATTTATTGTAATACTTTCTTTTTACTTAAAAAAATAATTTTATTTCTAATGAATCAGCAGGGTATAAATTGAGTGCTTAATTATGATTCTTGGATTGTTTATTGCAGTTTTTTTTTTGTTTGCTAAGGCTTTTAATATATAGGGATTAAACAATTGCTTATTTTTATATATTTAATTTGGTAGTGACTTTTTGCCTGTAAATAGAAAGCCTGAAAAATATTTTTATGCATATGTATTATAGACTGTTAGCGTCATTAAAGTTTGATTTAATGATTTAATTATAATGAAATCATTGGTTGCTTCCACTTCTGTTTAAGAACTACAAACATTATTGTATATAATAAGCATTTTTGTGGTTCACTACATTTTTGTGATTGTACATTATAATGTTTGTCAACAAAAGGTTTTTACTTTTTATCACCCTGAGTTTGGTCTAATATAAGTAATATATTATAGTAAAAGTAAAGAACATTTATATTAAATGTTATTTCAAAAAGTAAAATATAGAGTTAAAAGAGCAAAGAACTAATCACATACAGGTTTGAAAGTCAAACATAAATACCATTTAAAAGTTATTACAATAAAATTCATTTAGACCATAATAGCCCATCTAATAAGCAAACCTTGGATCCTCCTCCTAAAGAATCTCAAAGTAATGCAAGTTTTAATGTCACAAGATTCCTTCACATACAGATGATTTTTTTATTAAGGCTGAATGAGGTATTGACCTTAAAAGGTTTGAGACATTACTTGTTATACCTATACACTTAATTTGATGTAAACCTCTGCCGATGTTTGTAGACTCATAGTTTTTGAATCAGCCAAAAGATAAATTTTTGTCCTTTTTAAACAAAATTTACAATTGTCTTTAATTTTTGCTCCGCCAATATACCTTAGCACATTCTATGAGTCTATGCGGTACTAGCTTCAGAATCTCCAAAAAGAAACCATATCTTAGACTTGATTAGAGCAAAATAAACAGGCTAATGAGTGACCAAGTTATCATTGGTTGCTTCTTTAGCACATGTGAGAATCGCTTTGTAAACTATGATGTGTGCACTGTGTCGATCCTTTGCAAAAAAATGGCGCCATTTATTAAACTGCTCCACAAAACATTACTGCTTATTTATTAAATATTAAGAATGTCTTGATAAAGTAAAAAACGTTCGAAAAAAAACAAAATTAAAACAATGAAACTGGTCATTTAAAAACTTATCATTAAAAAATTTGAGCTGTAGTTGAAGAGATGGGGCTAGGTAGGCACCAGATTTATAGTGCTTATCAGCAGCTTTTTGGAGGGCGTTACTTAGCTAACCACTTTACAGTTAGACACCACTTTGGTCCACAGGTATGAAAAATCAACACCAGATCGAAAATTTTTCAAATATTGAGTAACATTTATGCATTGCTGTACTACATAAATTAAAACTGTTAGTGACTGGTAAAGCGGCAAATCCAAGGACTTTTAAGAACTCGACAATACCAGTCGTATATAAGTCAATGAGCAACGGTATCTATGGCATATAGACTTTAAAGCATTGTTACTTATGCCTTGCGGCCAAATTGTAGTTTGACCATGATTTTGACCAAGTTTTGTTTATCATCCTCAGTTGTATGGCAATTTTGCAACCATTGGATCAAAATTTGATCCAAAATATATAAGTTACACCTAAAAGGGTTACTAAATAATATTATTTATCGTAAATGGTGATGGTTTTAGAGCAGTTTAACTTAAAAAATTAACTTATAATCTAGATATATATTTGAAATCTAGATCTCAAAAAGAGTATTAACAATAGTTGAGCAGCATTGTATCTAAACAGGCTCCCAGATACAAAGGAATCAGATGAAGCAAACATTTCACTATCGGGGCTTTAAAAAAGACTTCCAAATAAATAAGAAAAAGATGCAAAGCCTTACAGATTCTCTATGCTCTAGATCCAGAATATAACTTTCGATGCTGTCAAGAATATTGAAATTGTACTGTAATGACTATTTATTATAAGTGATATAATTTAAGACTAAGAGTGGAACAAATGGAGAGAACCTACAATTTTCCAGAAAGATTTAAAAAAAATTAATTATGAAATTTCTTTATTTTTCCATTTGAAAATATGAGGCATTAAAATAATAAAAAAAAGTGGACAAAATTAAAGCAACAATATTTGCAATTGTTTTTTACATAATATCTAAACAATATTACTTAGGTATTTATATTTCATGTAGTATTTTTTGGCTTTCATTAGACCTCTTTGGCATGGATAGGGTCAGATGGCTAATTACTCTAATGATGGAAATCTAAAACAAGATTCATTACATATTTTTAATGGATTACTCTGTTGGTAGTTTCCCGAAAGTTAATTTTAGGTTAAGGTTAAGATTGCAACATAATTATATGATGTTAATATGAAGTTTTCCAAATTATAAGTTTTTATAATTGTTGCTATATATTTTCATTTAATTTTCTATAGGTCGCATCACGAAACAGTGGCAGGATATAGGATTCCAAGGTGATGATCCTAAAACTGATTTTCGAGGGATGGGCTTGCTTGGTCTAGAAAATCTACTCTTCTTTGCTACCGAGTACAAAGCGCCAGCACAACATGTGCTTTCCCACTCGATGCATCCTCAATATGGCTACTGTTTTGCAATAGTGGGAATCAACTTGACTTCAATGGCCTGGTCAATGCTGAGAGACGGTAGCGCCAAGACCTACTTCTATAATACTTCAAGAAGCTTGCCGGCGATACGCTTGTTTCACTCGTTTTATAGTTATTTATTTTACGAGTTTGACAAGTTTTGGGTAGATAGTAAGCCTACGGATATAATGGAATTTTCGGCAGTAAGGGACAAGTTTGAAAAAAATGTGCGAGTTAGTTTGCAAAATCCGCGGACTGAGTTTAAAATCGCATTGACGGTGGAAATAGTTTAGTGGTTAAGGACTGTTTAAAAATAAGATTTAATTTATTTTGCGCTTTGGTATCTGAATATCAACACTAAAGGTGACCAGAGGTTAAGGCATATGACTATTTTCAAACTATGGGGATGCCGTGACAACTCCCCATATTTATATAAAATTTCACGGCCAAGAGAAATATAAAAGTGTTCTAGTTTGCTGTCTGCACTTTAACATAAAGTTTGAAAATGCCGTTCAGATCTGTTATAAAAATATGACAAGTGATAATTTAAGGCAGTATTAAATACAATGGGTCAATGTGCTTACTAAAAAATTTAATAAATTTTTTAATTAGCAATTATTTGAAAATTTTACTCTTAGGTAGTTTTTACTTGTTCTTTTAAATCCATTATAAAAAAAAAAATTTCATCCTATTATAAAAAAGATAGCTTGTTTAATTTGAATATTGTAAAACATGTTATATAATGCTCACTTTTATAACATTCTTAAAAAATAAATAATAGCGAATTATTTCAAGTGCCTCAACAAGATAGATAAAAACAAGAAAAAATATTAAGTATTTTTTAACTTGGAAAATTAATTAGTGCAATATAGACTGGTATTTATTAGCTTTTTCCTATAAATGGTAAAGGATCTCGTTTCGTCATTTCGTTGACGCTTTAGAAAGGTACTATCTACCTGTGACGTCAATTTCTCCAAATATAGTAATTAATGTTTCGAAACACTTTCATTTCACCTCAGGACGATAGCCAAGAAATAGTAGATTGTTACCGATATTCGAGGGTTAAATAGAATATGTAAAAAAAAATGGAACAAATCATAAGAAACATTAAAAATAGAGAACTGTTTTCAATAAATCGGAAATAAAGAAGGAATTTTTAGTGAGGAATTCAGGAAACATAAGAAATAAATATATATTGGAGATTTTTAATATACTAAATATTCAAAACTATTGAATTAAAATACCAAAAGATAAGATTACGCTACAAAAAGATAAAACTATCTTTTTACTGATTTTTTTTTCTTAAGAAAATATAGCAGTTATTACTAATAGAGAAATATTATTGAAACTTCTAAGTTTCAATGGTAACACGCTACTTTTTCTAATACGGCTTCGTTTTTCTATTAGTTTGTTTGATTTTGATGTTGTGCATGATGTGTCGCTCACGTTTAAAACGTACTTTAAAAACCAAAATAGAAAAATAGTGTCTAACAGAAAAAAGTATTTAACATTTTTAAGTTATCATACCTATATTTTGAATCAAGCATCGCATTACTTTAATTAGTAACATTGTATCTCTCGGCTTCTGAAGTCTCCAATGTGAGCCTCGAATTTGGGAATTTTTCAAAGGACTGAAGTTAGCGTTTAGTAGAGATTGGTTGTATATTAGTTTTTGGTTACAATAGTGAATAATATCGTTTCGATATTCCGTTGACTCTTCAGGTAGGTGGCGTCAACTTGTGACAACGTTTTCAACAAATTTAAGAAATATATATTTATATTTGAAATGGTGATTTTTATAAAAATGTCGTATGTCGAAACACTTCTCAGTTTCAAGTCCTAAAACAGTAGGTGTAGTAAAAAAAGAGTTTTTCCAAAAATTTTTCTATCGGATTGAAGTACACCTTTAACATACAGCCGGTTAACCGGAATCTTGTAACGTTGTTTGCGGAAGGAGTTGGACGATTTAGAAATCGCACTGCGTACTCCTGAACAGGTCGGATACTGTTTGAGTACCATCTCATCCCCGTAAATGAGTACTATCTCATAGTAATCGTGGTTCCGATATATTTGTGAACAAGTGATATTTCACTAAACGCGGAGCGTTTTTTGCTACAAACAGCTTAATATGCAAAAGCGCACTAAAAATTTAGACCAAAAAACTTTACAACCATCATATCACGTGCGTAACATATTACGCCACCGGCGGTTCAGCCGGCAACAAGCTCTGATGGTTATATTTCTGATGCGCATTAACCAGAAATTTTCAACTACTTTCCGTAAAATGGAAATTGAGAAAGTACTTTTCGTCTCCGGATCTTACAGAGAACACGCTATTTCATTACTCTTCGCATACTGGAATATTCTATATATACAACACAAAATTCGGTGCAAATATTTTAAAAGCGTATTGTTGGATTTAAAATAAGACTTTTTTCCTATAAACATGCACATGCGACGCATCCTAAACATATGCACCCTCCCAAAGCTACAGCCCGCACAAATTGCTTGAAGAAAATCGATTAGTTGGAACACTGACTACAGTTATGCGTCAAATCTTTTGAAAATTTGCAAGTCCACGTTTTTTTGGCTGCTCTTGAGATTTTCTGTCCCAAAAATAGTGTCAACCCAATTTAAGGGAAGAATTCAGGGTAAGATGAGAGTATTCCGTTAAGAAATTTGAAAATCTAGAATTATCATTTCTTGCATTTTTTTCGATACGATACAAAGCCTTTCGATAAGAATAAATCGAAAACATAAAATAGGGACAAAACGGTAAAGTTTTAAAGTTGGATTTTTTGAGACGGTTCCAAATCATCGATTTTCTTCAAGCAATTTGCGGCCGTGAAAAGGTCGCATGATTTCTCGAACGAGCATACCCGAAGGCACCGGCTGTACACACACACACACAAGACGTAGATGGAGCGCGCACAGGAGACGTAACTGGAAAACTACTCAAAACGAAAACTGAGCCACTTAAAAAAATTTAAACCATTTTTTGTGAATAGTTTTTTGAAAAAGTTATCCTTTTCTCCTTTATTTGTAAAAGACTACTGTTAAAATTGTTAATGTCTTAAACCTGTCGGATGTGTTATTTAGGAATAAAAAATTCAAAATTGAATAAGTCAATAAATCATGATATAATTTTTTCCATCTTTTAATGAGGCAATATCTTAAAACTATTCTTAATAGCGAGTAAGCCTTCCTCTGGATCTGATAACTTTAGCACAACGACTGGCCATAGTCTCAATCAAGGTTCTGATCAATTCCTGGGGTAGTTGTTCCCATTCTTGAATAAGAAGTTCTTCAAGTTCGTGGATGGTTTGTATAGGTTGCCGCTCAAATAATCTTCGTCCTATTGTATCCCACAGATGTTAAGATCTGGACTGCTAGCCGGCCATTTCATAACTTGAATATTATAGTCATTTAAAAAAGTTTTTGTTATCTTAGCCACGTGTGGCATTATTAAGTTGTAAAATGAAATCTGCTACCATATTATCCGTAAAAGGAATCACGTGGCGTCATAAAATGTATTCTAAGTAACGTAGTGCCATTAAGGAACCGTTTACGATTACCACAAGTCGGTGCACCAATTTAAACATATACCAGCCCATATCATAATAGACCTTCCGCCAAACCGAACAGTTTCTTGCATGGAGTCCAAATACCGCTCATCTATTCGTCGCCATACACGAACTCGTCCATAGTTGTGATGTAAGCAGAATCTGGACCCATCCGTAAACAAAACATTACTCCATTATGGTATTGTCCAATGACGGTGTGGTTCGGCAAAAATTCTTCGAGCTTTTCGATGCTCTGCTTATGTTAAACGAGGCACTCTAACCGACCTTCTAGCATGCAACTGAGACTGACTAAAGTCATTACGTACTGTTTGATCAGAAATTCTGGTTCAGACTTAATAAACGGTCTTCTCGAGCTGATGTGGTACTTTGACATTGAAGTAATGTCACAAGTTAAATACCGAGACTATGGTCTGTTTATAGCGACCCGACTAACATTTTTTTCTGAGAAAACTAACACAAAGTCTATATTACATTGTGATTGTAAAATAATATATTAATTTAATTACAAAATACGTGAAATATAAGCTTATGGAGTAGTGGCTCCTTTTTCGTTTTAAGTATTTTATATTGTATATCGCTCACTTTTATAATAGCTATAGAAACAAATTTAGCAAAATATATTAAGTGCCTAACAAACAAAACGAAGTATTTAAAACTTTTAATTATTTTCAATCTGAAGGTACCCAACGAGTATAAATTGGTTAGATGTTAGTTTTCGCAAACAAATGATGAATAATATCGTTTCGTCATTCCGTTGACTCTTCAGACAGGTGGTATCAACCTGTGACGACATTTTCACCAAATTTAACATAGATAGGTGACCTCAGATATAATCATATTTGAAGTAACTTTTATAAAAATGTCGCCTTTCGAAACACTTTTGTTAATAAATCTACCCAGAAATAAACGAAATATATTTTCAATATCTTTCGTTAATATTCCATTCCTCAAGGTACTGCGTGCGGAGCTATTAAGGAGACAGACCAAAAGATAAGATTATGTTACAAATCTCCATTATACCAAATATTCATTTCTACAGTGTAGCTACTAGTATAGCTACCCACATTCGAAACTATTAAGGGAACATACCAAAAGATAAGACTATTAGAAATATCCAATTTTAAAATACGTCAAAGATAAAATTATACATTAATTTTTTAATGAAATGTTCTATTTCATACCACAGTTAATTATGGAATAGTGAATATTAGTTATAAATATATTTATAACTTAATATTAATAATAAACTTTTGTAAGGAATAATATTATGTATACAAAATTATGGTGTATATCATCAATTTTACCATGCATACATACAACATAATCTTAGGCTAAGGGCAATTTCTTCCAAATATATATGGAACTAGATATTTTCAGCTTTTTACAAAAACCTGCGTCCCAAAATTTGGTATCCCAACGATACCTACTTATATATTCGGTACATTACCAACAGAGGGCTGACAGGTTTATCAATATTCTATATCCATGTCGACTGTAGTTAATACAACCTTATTTTTTATATGAGCAGTCATATTTTAAAGGTTTCTTTGCTTTCCTTGATCACCTAACCCTGATGATACCATAATTGTGAAAAGAAGACCAAGAAAAAATGTTGATAAATGATTTATATAGTTTTTCATTGTTATCTCCCGTGCCTCCCTTCACACTTTATCTAGGCTTAGGACTAGTCCAAATTATGTTGGGTGCAACATTTGGAGCGTGTTTAAAGGCCAACAGGCTATAACAATAAATTAATTTAATCATGAAATTTTTCTTTAATCCTAGTTAACTTTTTCGGCCATTTTAAGGGGTGAGAAATAAACCTACCAGCCATAAATTTTGAAAATATTTACATGGGATGTCAACATACCAATTCAACTTCAAACGTAAAAAAACTAATAAAATAGTTTAATACCTCTGGAATGAACGAAGATTAAACAGTTTTTTACAAATCTACTTTATGATGTTAAAGTTGTAACGGATGAGTTTTCAGTTTTGCTCTAATTTATTACAAAACGTTTTTTCTTATGCACTCCCTACTTATTTTGTTCACCATGTACTAGTAAATAAGTTCAGGTTTACTTAAAATTCCTCTTTAACGTGTGGTTCTGAAATACCAACGAAAATGTGCTGCGTTCAGTCAATTCTTAAAGTGAATTCACCTCAATAAAAACTGTACCTCCTATCTCTGTTTTTTTTCCTAAATTTCTCACTTTTCCAAAAAATTAAATAGTTTCCATAAATATTGCACTGTATAGAAAATGTCCCAAAAAAACTTTTAATAAAATATTTACTCTCAATAGTCATTTGAAGCTTCGAACTTTTAATTGCTAAATTAAGAAGGCAACCAATTATTGGTTCAACCGTAATTTTCATTTAGTAGCCTAAGGACTTATTGGATACAAGATAAAGTAAACGTCGCCAGCCTGTGGCGTGTGGAGTGAGACAAGATGAAAGAAACTCTAGGAATTCAAAATCGGAAAATTCAGTGGCGGCTCATGTGCTTTTTTATAGGGAGGTCAAAAAAAGTTTCTTAAAATGTAAAAATTACTGTTTTTTATTAACTCAGCTGTCGACTAGGTGTTCAGCAAAAGCTGCTATTGTTTTGACCCTTTAAAATCTTCGAGGCACTTTGAAGTAATTTTTTTACATCTTTCATATATGTAAAATAATTTAATGTGTGTTTCAGACTTTTGTACTAATTTTCAATTTTATTCTACCTATTTCAAGTTATTTTAAAATTATTTTTCTTCCAGATATTTGACGTAATTTTTTAATATTTTTCAGACATTTAAGTGCAATGACAAGTCCAATATAAGTTTGTTCTATCTTTTCTATAGTAGATAAAAGTTTTAGAGATTTTTTTTTTTGGGTCATGATTTAGTGGAGCAGGTGCCAATGATAATTATAATTAATACATTTTTCTAAACGCTTTTAACTCTAGCAGAATTGATAAAAAAACTGATATTTTTTTAAATAAAAATCAGAAAAAAATAAGCTTAAAAAAAATTCTTTGCAAATCTGACACCAGCTTAATTAATAAAACCCAAGAATTTTAAATAATCGTTATAATATTGAAATCGTTATAATATTGAAAATAGTGCAATGCGATTTTATTTCAATTATTTATTTTTTACTTGTAGTTATTTTCAATTTTTAGTTTATGGAATCTGTAGAGGTTAGGAAGGGCCCCTTTGGCGACGCCTTTAGAACATTATTTTGAATAAAAATACTTTATATCCTACTAAACTGAAACAAAAATTCTGAAATTACGACAGGTATATCTATTTTTTAAATCTTGCAATGAACATCCCTAAACATAAAAAATATTATTAACCAAAACCTTTGTCCCACTAACAAAGTTTTCCTTTTGTGGGTAATCGTTTATTTATTTTACCTTATTTGTTTTACTGAGTTGTAATATTGAGAAATTTGATATAAATAAACTTATAATTATTATTATTAAATAAACCATTGCCAAAAAGCAATAAATTAAATCGACAAAATTTTGGCTTCTATCCCTAAAAGTACTGAATATTCTGCGAAATCAAAATGAAAAGATATTTAAAAAAAAACTAACTTAAAAAAAATCCAGATATTAACTTTAAATTGGTGACTTACTAAGCCACATTACTAAAACCATAATTTTAGGATCATGACAGATTTCTTAGTTTTGTTATGTCCATTAGTTTATTTTTGCAGTTTGCGCTGTTTTTCAAAATGTTCACCTCATGATTGTGAAATAGCTATCGATACGTATGGTAGAATCATCTATATAATTAGGTATACAATGTAATTTTCCGGGAATTGCATTTTTGGATTAAAGGAAAACTATAAATAAGAAAATACTGAACATTTTTCAATGTTGCAGGGCCATTGGGGGACATACCATTAAAATATTTGATACTTTTCTTTTATATCACATCCTATAAATTATTATAGATTCCATTTGAAACTAAATTTTCACCTAAAAATGTAACCACATTAGTTGATATACATCTTGTAAAGCCTAATATGCCAAAACTAACAAAATATTTTAGTTGTATTCCGCTCAATAATCGATACATACAGTCGATTTTGCTTCTGGGTTTAAATGTTTATATCGCGCCACTCTTTCCCGTCAAAATAGCCGGGACCAGCTCTTTTGGCAAATAAAAATTTACTAATACTATATCTAATCCGGGCAAATAAAACTGCATGTAATTCTTAACTATTATTTACTTACTTAGTTACAATTTCTCCTAAATTTATTTACATTAAAATGAAGTTATATCACTCGTAACTCCATCCGCTATCACAAGATAAAGTAATATAATATATGGGCCTTTTTAAAAGGCAGATCACAACGAAAAATTCATTTATTTTAAAAACCTGAGAAATAAAATTGCTTCTTCAGGCATATATTAAAAGTTTTTAAAATAAATGGTAGAAAATATGATTTGCAGCTATTTAAAGTCAGCAAATCAACTGAATGGTATTCAACCAGAATTTGCGAACTACGCGATTTAAAAAATAAAGTGGCAAAATTCCGGATATGAAAGATCAGTCCATTTTAGTGTGCAATGTATTATTTTTCTGTACAAGTTGATTAAAAAATAAATGTCTTAAATATTTAAGCAAAAAAATCGGCCCTTTGCAAGGTTAAAAAAAATGTTTCAGTTAATTCCACTGTGTAAAGTTTTCACCTAAATGGTTAAGGTGATGCAACATACATATATCAAATTTAATAGAATGTATATATATATAGAAACAGAAAAATTAAGATTCTGAATATTAATACAGTTTGTGAAAAAGGCGCATTTTTCACATGGTTAAAATATGTTATTGCTCGATTTCTTAAAAAAATTATCTGCTCAGCCAAAAACGATATTTAAATATGTGTTGTGTATTTAAAATTGTATTTTAATTTTCATATAATTTCATTAACAAGTGGATGGACAATACTGCTATAACAGTAAAGCATAACAGATAACAATCTTGTACAAACCAACAGACTTCAAATTATCTTTGTCCAGTGGACTTAAGTATAATTAGTTTAACTGAGTCCAATAGAATGATTTTTTTTGAAACGCGATTGGACTCTGGTACTACTTGATGAAAAATGTTTCTTCATATTGATGCATATATTGGACGTCCCAGACAGTCCAGTACTGCTATAAACTAGGTCGAAATGTCAATGGATTAATAATGAACACCCTATGAATAAGAATTTTGGAAAACCAATGAACATCAAAATAACTTTGAAAGGTATAATTAGTTTACTTGAGTCCAGTGAATAAATTTTCTTGAGAAGCCATTGGACTCTTTTTTTAAATTTATTTCTATATATGCATAATATGTCCATCTGTAGTCGAAAAATGTTTCTTTAATATTTATGGGACGTACGATAGATTTACGAATTTCTTAATCCCATGGCTTGAAAAAGAGAGCAGCCATTGAACTAATAAAAATGAAAAGCCATTTAAAAAGATACCATATATCTCTCGAACATATAGAATCATATTCTCGAACTGTGTCAGTGTGAATAAATTAACGGATGTTTTCTAGAGCGATTGGTACTGCCTATGAATCTGCATGGATGACTGCCATAGAACTCGTGAAATTTATGTCACATTTCATAAAACCGGCGAATGCATCCGCAAATTAACCCGAAGCTGGCAATTGGTCATGGTATAACGATGATTCAGTTTCCCCTCCATTGTTCACATTGCATGCAACCGTATTTGGACCATTCAAATCCATGTATCACAACCAACGCCATACTGGTTTGAAAAATATCATCAAAATATTATCAAAAATATTGACATTTATTAGCTATCGCTGATAAATGTCTTGATGCGGCTGCCAGGCCCAAGAATATAAAAGCGGGTTTTCGGGCAACTGGCATTTTTCCATTTGATCCAAATGTTGTTTACATCTGAAGATTTTGTAGCAACTAGTTTGAGTAGAGAAAATAAATGCACCGAAAACGAAAATTATCACTCTGATGACTATCGAATTGTAATGGTTCGTTATGATGTCTTAGAGACAGCAGCACACAAAGGCGTGATGTTTTCCAAATCAGAAGGGTCCAATCTTGGACCCATATCGTCCATCGACTTATAGTGCATTAAAAGAAGAGATGAAGTAAATCTTCTCAAAAGTAGTACTCCAGGGATAAGTCCGATCGTCGCCGAAAGTCGATGCGAACCACCATTGTGACATCGCCAGAGAATGCTGACACTCTGCTTCAAAAAGCCGAAACCAAACGCAGCAAAAAAAAAATAGAAAACTTCCGAAATTCTACCGAAGAAACGCGGTCGTCCCGCACTTTCCACATCCTCAAAGATTTCAAATTTATTGGATTTTAAAGAAAAATAGTTTTAGATTGGACATTGCGTGTTATTGTGCGAGTTTTAGTAGTTTTTTTGGTAAAATGACTGATAAGCGCAGAGCTATAAATTTGAAAGAAAAAATAGACATCATTAAAAGTATTGAAAGTGGCATTAACAAATCGGAAATTGCGGAGAAGGAAAAACATGGCAAAAACAACAGTTTCTACAATTTGGAGCAATCGTGAAAAAATCAAGCAAGCAAGTGAAAATAAATCGCAAAGAATTAAGAAAATTAGGAATCCCGTACGCCCAGATGTGGATCAAGCTCTTATTCGATGGTTTGAGGTGAGAAGAACCGAAAATATTCCTATAAGTGGACCACTTTTAAAAGCAAAAGCAGAAGATTTATCTAAGGGATTACACGGTGGAGATTTTAAGTGCTCTACAGGTTGGCTCGAGCGTTTTAAAGTTCTTCACAACATCAATGTCGGCAAAGTGTCCGGTGAAGCAGGAGATGTTAGCAAGGAAGCTGTGGTGAACTGGTTAACCGAGAAATGGCCAGGTATTGCACAAAATTACAGCTGTGAAGACATTTTTAATGGGGATGAGACCGGACTATTTTACAAGATGACTCCAGCCCGTACACTGAAATTTAGAGGAGAAAAGTGTATGGGAGGCAAACAATCAAAGCTAAGATACACCGTTTGGGTTTGTGCAAATATGACAGGTAGTAAAAAACGTAAACTTCTTGTCATTGGTAAACACGAACCACCGAGGTGCATGAAAAATATTAAAAACCTGCCTGTTATTTATAAATCGAATAGACGCGCATGGATGACTTCAAACATTTTTATTAATTATTTGAAAGAGTGGGATGAAAAACTAAGACGTCAAAAAATAAAAATATTGCTTCTAGTGGACCATTGTGCAGCTCATCCAAAGAATGTAGATCTGACAAATATCAGATTAGAATTTTTGCCTCCCAATTGCACTTCTGTCATACAACCAATGGATCAAGGCATAAAAAAATGCCTGAAAACCTATTACCATAGATATTTTATGTATCGCCTAATTCAAGCATTGGATAGTGAGGAAACGTTCAATCTAACAATTCTAGACTCGATAAAAATAATTGCGAAATCTTGGAATGAGGTTTCACAAAAAACGATTCAAAACTGCTTTCGACTGCTGCTCTAGTGAAATCGATCGAGGAGTTTGATTCAGATGATGACTTGCCTCTGAATCAGTGGTACGAGAAATATAAAAGTGTTGATGATGATAATGACTGCGATATTCCGCTAAGTTATTGGTTGCAAAATCACTACCAAGACGTAACTACTGTAGAAAAATATCTTCCTGAACTAGATAATTTTACGACCATCGACGACCATCTGGTAGCAACAGAGACCTTAACGGATTGCGACATTATTGCCGAACTTATAGAATCAAACTGTTCAACGAATGATGTATGTTCCGATAACAAAAGCGGCGATGATGATGGACCAGTGAACGAGCCCATTCCAAGTTATTGTGAAGCACTTTGTGCAATTAAAACTGTTACGAATTTCTTACAATATACTGATTACGGATCTGATGATACAATTTTACAAGCCTCGTTAAAAGTTGAGAAGCACATCGAGAATTTCAAATTGTGTAAAAAAAAATCAGCAAACAAAAATAACACGTTATTTTTTTGAACAATCGTAACTAATAAATAGTACAGATTTATTTTGATTACATATGTATATGTATCCTATTTCAATGTTATATTTTACATATTAATATTATATCTTTTTTTGTATTTAATACTTAGAATGTATTTTTTGTTAATTTAGTCCTTTAATTAATACAAATAAATCTTTACATATTTATTTCTATGGGTTTCTTTTATAGCGTACCTCCGGTTATAAAGTAATAATTTTATTCACCCTAGAGGGTACGTTATAACCGGAGTTCACTGTACTATAATACATAAAATTTAGAACTTAAAATAAAGATAATTTTTCTAGATTGTACCACACACAAATTCTACTAGTCCAGCAGTAATGTACCATTATTTTTACTGTGATATTTTTCACTTATCAATTTTGCGTTGTCCATAAACCTGTTAACATTGAAGTAGCCGATTAGATACATGTAATAAAGCATGTTGCTACACTCTTGTATGCTAATTTTTACGTCTTCTTCAGAGTCATAAATCGAATTAAGAAGGATCTAGTTATTGTTCCTTCTCGTGTCCTGAAGAAAAAAATTCTAGAGAAGTTCAGATAACATTTATATTTTCTTCGAACGTCTTCTTCAGTACTATAAAGTGTATTTAGAATTTTTTTTTTATTATCTAGCAAATAAGCTTTATTGCCCGTTCTTAACACGGTATTCGTTAATTTAAATTACCTAAAGTTACGCTCCTATCTTAACGTAATTTAATTAAAGTATTAGACACACACTGTGGTCAGATGCGACTTTAGGCATCAGACCAAAAATGTGAAGAGTGAAAATAAGAAATAATCAGTTCAGAATATATATATACTTTTAGTAGGTTACAAAGTTTCTAATATCCACTTAAATAAAAAGTGGGAAGTTTTGTTTGTTGCTTAAGTAAATCAACAAAAGGTTCAATGATCTTCCCTCAATAAAAAATTGAAAAAAAAAAGACATTATGTTATCTCTCGCTAGAAAAAGGTAATTTTTATCTCAATTCTCTTCTATGACCCGAGTCTATGCTTTTTAGGAAAATATTTGAACATATCTAAGTATTTTGTTTAACAAGAACTGCATCACAAAAAATAACTATTGATCAACATATTTTAATTTAGTAAAATGAAAATCTTTAGATATTAAAAAATATGTTTAGGCGCCAATTATGTTCAAAAAGCTCAAGCAATAGTTATATTAAACAGTCAGCCAAATCTAGTCATTATACCTGATTCTTATTGAATGTTGCACCACCTTAAAAATAACCACGTTCTAACTCATTCTACTTAAATAAATGGAACTAAAATAGGTTCTTTAAATGCTAGGAAACAGTCATACACGATATCAACTGCTGGCAAAGTTGATTATAAACGAGATGATCGCCGGAAATGCGTCGCATTTTTAAGCCCTTCGAGTCCCTTGGCTTGTCGACGATTTTCAGCTCGATCTGAATACCCCCCTCATACTCTAGAGATAACCTATCACTTACATCATTGGAACTTACTAACTGCTTAGGAGGTATCTGGTCGTTAATAGTTTTCTTTACCAGCTCTAGGATATCGTTGGCGTGGAGTTTCGAGCACACGTCGCTCAATTCGAACTCGAACGAACCCGAATTTTTGTGCAGGTTCGAGTGATGCAGGCTCCCGTGGCAATCGGAACTGTTCGGATATTTTAACGGTTCGTTGAGGTTTAGTTTCAGGTTTTGAAAAATCTGAAAGTTCTCCGCTTGACCACCTGGAAATAATGAACGGCTTTTTGAAGAAAAATACTAAGAAATATCATTTTCTCAGAGAAATATTTATTTTTTAAAAACACGGCAATTATTTATGCCTTTTCAAAATTGTTTTTTAGTGGTTGACTTAAAAAAAAACTGCCTTTGAATTGTGGTCTGAAAACCTACATTTATTACCTAAAAATTATTTATTATTTCGAGTTTCAAAGAGGCAAAAGAACCATAGACTGAGTCGCATACTTGGACAAACAACAAGACTTGGACAGCCAACGGTAAAGACGAACGGTACAAAGCTATACAATCTGGTATACTGGTACTGGTAATTCAATACATTCCTTTGGAGATGTGATAGGGGATGCAGTAAGCAGTATAAATTGAATTATGCTAAAGTTGATAGTTTTTGAGATATTCAAATATTTCTGTTTTTCTCCAAAAGGTAGTAGGTACTCCAGAAACCTTAATTTTAAGGTTTAAAAGTCAGTTTCCAGAAAATCTGCTGTAAATATTTTTAAGCTTTTAAGCAAAATACATGCGCAACACTATGGTATTACGTTTAAACGATAAAGTTCAGAAATAGTTATAACCATGGGTAAATTAAAAATGCAAAGAGTAAGTTTTTTTTTAAATAAATATTACATTTTCTAGGCGTTATTTTTCGAAAAATATTTGAGCTACATTTGTAAAAATGTGCTTAAAACTTCCTTATTACCTAAGCTATCTCACAGCCTACAAATGCTTTCAAAACTGCTTGACACCATTTTCTAAATTTATTATGAATAATAAAAAAGTAACTTTACATTTCAAAAATCTTGTTTAAAATGAGAGCCTTTATTGAGGATACAAACTCGGCAGAGTCCGCTCATATCCGTCTTTACTGTTCTGGTTGTTATTTTACTCCGGATCTCCTGGACGGGTTGGTTATTCTTAGGATAAGATTTTCCTGGGTATTTACTGGGGTCGTATAAACCAGTGCTTTCTTTCACCCCATATGCTATAATCAAGGGGCGTTGAGTCAGGGCTTCGTGCTGGCCAAAGTATTGGAACTGACCTTGTTGAAATGTTGGAGAGGAACTGGGTATAGATGAACCATAAATTGTAATATTCGTGCAGTTTAAACCCTGCAAAGACTTATTGAGAAACATATACTTCCAAGAACAGAAATTTGGACAGACTCTTGAGGAGGTTATAGTTGAAGTATCTCCATATAAAACTGTAAATTAATGTCGAAATTTTGTGGATCCAATGATGGGCGTTTGTACAAATCACATAGAGGACTTTCCACCAGAATACGTCGATCAATTCATGTGGTGGCAGGTATTAGACACTCCAGCTTTTAGACTCTTTAATTTAACAACCAACCCAACCCAATTGCGAATATAAAAATATTAGTGCGTGTAAAAATACAATAATTAGTTTAGTATTCTTATTAATTATATAAACACTGAACTATAAGTAATTCACTTAACCCCGTGTACAAACCAAACTCACCATTGACTGTTGCTAATACCTGCGGACTTACTTTTACCTAAACCTTATGAAATTTTGTATGGCAACAATGCTAATAATCCTTGCAGAAAATTGACATATCAAAGAGTTTTGCATTGTAAGTTTTGAAAATGACTTCATTTAGTGAGTTGTTTGCCTTCTTTAGTACAGAGAATGGTTCATCCAAAATTTTCTTTATTTTAAGATATTCCAAACTGTACCCTTTCTATTGAAAAAAAAAAACAGAAAATCACTGGGTCTTAAATTTCTCAAGTATCGATTTAACGTAAACTACAATGAACGGTTAGACAGGCAACGTGAATCAAGTGAAAGTTTAGTACACTGACGTTGACTATAAAAAGAGTGTGTTCCTAGCATAAGCATGTTCCTGAGTTTTATTACAATATTTTACTACAAACTGACATTTAGAAAGAGAAAATGCGTTTTGTATTTTCTCAAAAAGTTGCTCAATGTTTTCAAAGCCAATAATCACCAACAAAAATTATTTAAAATGTTTATTCTCCTATTTAGAATAATTGGATTTAAAAAAAAAAACATAGATTTAATGTAACCTCATAGCGTACGGATTTAAAAAAAAGAAACTTACCGGCATTACTAAGTTCCCTATTTAATTGCACCGTATCGATTGCTCTACTCCTAAAATCGCTGTCAAACGCGTGGCTCGACTGCGTATTGGAACTACTGCTCGGACTTTGATTCCCTATACTCAAACTATCATTGGACAGGGAATCGTCCGAATAGCACGAGCTTTTGTCCGAGTTACGCCTCAGAAAAAACTCGTCGGAATGTTGCGGTTGTTGAGACTCTTCAGCCGACTGTCTCGGCTCGTTTTCTTGGCTGGTTTTTCGGCCGATACCCCGGGTTATGCTCGGGGTGTTCTCTGATGGTTCGGATATGATGAATGATGGGATTTTCGAGATTTTTGGATTGTCCAGGCTATCCATCGAGTCTTCGGACGTATCGGAGCCTGCTACCAAAGTCACCTCGCTTCCTATTTTAAAATTCCTTTATATGGAAACACATAAAATGGAAATAACATGATCTAAATGTTAGGGTTTTATATAATTGTAATTAATGATTCTTTACAGAGGTTACGAAAACAAGTAAAAGAAAATGTGTTTACACATTTATAGTAGTAATAGCTATAGGTTAATAGTAGTGCAAAGTTAGCAGATAAATAAAACAACTTTATTTCACAAATAATGCTGACGTATCGACTATTTATTTAGGTCTTCTAACTAAAAGCAATTTTCGTAAACAGAGAGATCTCCGCAAAGACATAAAGGTGTTATCCTCTGAACTATAGATTATTATATCAAGCAAAATAATATAAAATAAGAGGCAACACACCATGGGTATGTACAAAATAAATTTAAATATATGATATTGCGGAGGGTTGTTGGGTGGGGTCAGAAATAAAACAGAAACCTGTTTACCTAAATGTCGACGCTTCGACTTATATTAAGTCATCCTCAGGACACTGAAATGGATTCAAGTAATTACAGAGATAAAACAAAGTAATTTGAAGTACATAAAAAACACTATTAAAATAAATGTTCTTTAAGTGTACAAAAATTAAAACAACAAAAAACAAAAACCACGACACAGTTAAAATTACATTCAACCCATGTTAAAAATAATTTAACCCATGTTAAAAATAATTCTACGCTCCTATTATAAATGTGTTTTAATTATAACTAAAGAAACCTAGACTTAGGTGTAATGTATACAAAATTAATTTTATATTGTTTTTTTTTTATAAATTTTTTTTAACGGATTGTACCTGAATGTAATTTTAACTGTGTCGTGGTTTTTATTGTTCTAATTTTTGTACACTTAAAGAACATTTATATTAATAGTGTTTTTTATGTACTTGAAATTACTTTGTTTTATCTCTGTAATTACTTGAATCCATTTCAGTGTCCATAATATAAGCCGAAACGTCGACATTTAGGTAAACAGGTTTCTGTTTTATTTCTGACCCCACCGAACAACCCTCCGCAATATTGAAGATATTGGGTCACAAACACGAAACTGAAAATTAAATATATGAGTTTTAAATATGATCATATTTAAGTTTCTGTGTGTTTTTTATATTATTTTAAATCATTGTGCTTTTGCCACCATGTAAAGTTCAGTCCATAATATCTTTATGTCTTTGAGGATAAAAGCCCATTTTTTTACCAAAACTGCTTTCACTGAGGAAATAAGCTCTGAAGAGAACTATACATATGTCCTAACCTATTAAACTACAAGGATGCCAATTTTCCAAAAGCAATTTAAGGCAAGAAAGCAATTCTAAAAACAACATATTTTAGGTAAATCTAGAAGGCTGCTAATAGTTCTAAAACTATTCCAAAAGGTTGTTCTTTAAATAAGTTCAGGAACTGAATTTTTTAGAAAGTGAACTTCCTTGGTGTAAACTTTCCACCCAGAAATCTAACAATAATCTTTCGAGGGTTTTCGATATGTTGATCCTAAATCTGCGTGCAAAGTTCTTGCTTTATAACAAACGCATGCCTACATAAAGTACGCTCGTAAGTTTGCTCTTACAGATTTAGCTTTTTTAAATTTACAAACTTAAAATTTCTTAATAAACATAAAAAATACATAGAAGTCAGATTAAAGCTATCTATTGTATTGTTCTTATGTTATTTCCGTGAATTTCCAGAAGACAAAGAAAAATTTGAAAAAATGTATTTAAAATTGCAATCCACCTCAGCGCAAAAAAAATATTGAGAAAACTTGACGCCATTTAAAAGAAGATGACTTAAAATCTTGAGTATCCTTTTTCGCGAAAAAAACTTGTCGTACACAGATAGAAACGTTTTTTCCACTTTTCGATTAGGATATCTCAAAATCCTAACGAGATAGAACATCAGGAAGCCACTGAACACTGAAAAGTAATGAATTGAATATGTTTTTTTTTTTAGTTTTGTAATTACTAAGCTAACCAATGTTTCCTTCCATGTTTTTTCAGACTTGCCACTGAAACGAAAATTACCAATTTCATCAGTAAAAACCCAATCTTCTAATGATTTTGGTCACTAATTAGTTCGTAAAATTAAGTTGCGAGATTGCAATTTTCCCCTTGTCTATATTGTAAATATAATAAACAGATCTCAGAAGCCAATCAGCGTAAATCACTACATGTAGAAAATGGGTTTTGTCCAAAACTTGTAATAAAATAAATATTTCTGTCAAGATATTAATAACAATTGTTATTGAGACATAACATAAAATATTAGGACAAAAAAATATTTATAATACCGTGAAATTATCCCAATAGCTTGAAAGATATTAACTTACGCAACCTTTGAAGTTGAAGCTAGAGTTTTCACGTTATTTATTGCTGGTAAATATTATCAAAAGTAGTATTGGGGTAGAAGAGTTCCTGAACAATATTCCACACCTTCTCTTTCCTGAAGTTTTTGCAATATAAGTGTCGTTATCAAGAAAATAATGTTCTTTATTTGAATACCTATTTTGATACTGCCTACTAAATGGTTTTGTACCACTGGTAACTAAATTAATCCAATCTTCATAAATAAACTCCCTTTTATTCGTCTTTGATTTAATGACTGCGGATCCGCATCATTCAGAAGAAGCTATGACCTGACACGATAAATTTATGATCAATTGAAGAATCAGTAATTTCTGGATCTTGAACCAGTCTAAGCAGTGATAGACTTAATTTAACATTTTAGTCTTAATCTGTACAATCTGTGTAAATAACTTTTTTTTACAAAAATGGTAACTGGTTCTCTTTAAAAATGTGAAAAAAATAATGTTTAGTTAAGCCAATTAAACTCAGTTAATAACAGTTAAGCCCTCTGGTGGTTATTTTTAGAACTGCAAAATATTTTCAAGATATTCTTCATGACCGATTTACCCTTTATAATTCCATTTATAATTTATATATTTTTTTACCCCTAAGTCCTACGTCGAACGGTTTCCGAGATATGGCCAAGAAACAGTCTTATTGGGTCACCCGATATATTTTGGAATTATTGTTATGGAAATAAATAAATTAATAAAGGTGTAAATTGAACGCACCGAAAACCTTCGGAAAAGTATAGTTTGGTTTTTGGATAAAAAATTTGTTGACCGGTATAATCTGCTTAGATTTTGGAAAAAGCTTTTACTAAATAAAATATTCACTTACCCAACACATCAGTAACTGAGATCTGCGGATGGCTGGGACCATCGGCCTTCGCCTGAAAAGGAGCCAACTGTTGCGACGCCTCTTCCTGAATCATATCCAAGCCGGGACTACCCGGATTGCTTATCGGAGAGTTTGTAAGGCTCCTGTGGCTGTGAACATTTAACACGTGCATGTGATGAGGCACCTGATGAATGAAGGGCTGACTCGACGTCATATACGAAGGAATCGAATGGGTGTCCATTTTACCATCGTCCATCGGAGCTCCCATTTGCAGGTTGACCGATGGTGTTCCTTGGATAATCGACCCGCTACCAGCGGTGTTTAGGCCGCTTAAACCTAAATTAACACATAAGTTCTACTGGATCGATTTATAAGTCAGATGTCGTTTACCTTGCGTAATTGACGAAACACTATTACCGGCCCCTGTAGGCGTCGAATAACTACCGAACCCTGAAGAGGCAGATGGACTTAACAGGGGATTCATCAATGGTGGTACATTGCTAAACATTCCTAAGCCACCAACCTAAAATAATTATATGTTATGAACATGCAAGTAGTGGATCATTTTTGAAAATATTGTGAGATACTCAAAAAAATTTATGATTTGATTAAAAGAATAAAAAAATGGCTTATTTTTGTTACTTTAAATCGTCAGATGGCACAAAATGGGAACACTCAATCTTTAACATCTAACATTTTTACTTTTTAGGCAAAATAAATGAGAAGTGTTATGTAGGTATGGTATGTAAATCTGCATTTTTTATATATTATATATATTCAGTTGTTTTCTGTCACCTCCGGTTCGCCAAAATTTTTGTATTTTTTTTGTTTTATTTATATGTTAGGTGTTTTGTGTATGTTATGGTATGATGATGCTCTAGTCAAGCGAAACATGTAAGCTTGTTGTTTTTATTTCATAAGCTTAAATAGGCTAAACACCTCATTATTACATATGTCGATAGAAGATGATATTCTAAAAACAATCGTAAACGCCCAGAAATGATTTAATTTTGAAATAGAATGCAATAAATAATTTTGTTCGTATTTCATTTTTTATATTTTTTTACACGAGTATTAAGAATATGTTAACATACAGTGCATCCTAAAAGTTATGTCTAAATTCATTTAAAATTCAGGGGTGTGTTCGAAAAAAAAAACGCGAAAAAAAATTCGATTTTTATTTCAAGTTGCGCATTTTTGTACGTGAAGTTTGTATATACAGGGTAGCTCAAAAATAAATTACGACCATCAACTTCATTTTTTCAAATGAAAGCACCTTTTTTTACTTCATTTTTGAATTTCGCGTGGAATTCTACGTATGTTTCATGCATCATGTCCTATACCTAAAGTCAACAGTTATCGGAAAAAAGACGACCAAACATTATTATTGAAGTTCACCTTACGGGTCACCTTATCTCTGAGAATTTTTATACAGAGCAAAATTCCATTCATTCGTGTTTTTTTATTGTTGGCTGGCGACAGTGTATTTTCATAGAAACTGTATGACAGTTGTACGCCAAACAGATATTGTCAAGTGTGAAGTGTACGAGCAAAGTTGCGGTTTTCACAATGGTAAAGTTAACGGAACGAGAAAAAATATAAATTCTGTGCATGGTTGGGTTTGGTGATAGGACACGTACTCAAAGAGAAGCTGCTCAATTATTTAATGAAATCCATCCTGATCGTCCTCCGATATGTCAAAAGGTGGTGAGTAGAATAGAGGCTAAATTTAGAGAATTCGGTCATGTTAGAGATCTGCCGAAATCTGGTCGTCCTGCTCAAGATGAAAATGAACAACTTGACGTTTTGCTTTCTTTGGAAGAAAATCCATGCACTCCTCTGTCGCAGATTGGGGCAAATTTACACATGGTGAAATCTATAGTTCACCGAATAGTTAAAAAGCACAAATACCACCCCTACAACGTTATTCCTGTGTAAGATTTATTTGATGACGATTTCGATAGGCGAAATGAGTTTTGTGAACGCTTACAAAACATGTGCAATCTAAATAATAATTTGGTAACAAATATTATTTTTTCCGATGAAGCCACGTTCAGTTTGAATGGTAGTGTGAACAGACAAAATTGTCGATATTGAGCAACAGAAAATCTGCATTGGATGACGGAGGTAAACACCCAGTACCCTCAAAAACTAAATGTGTGGTGTGGAATAGTGCGCCGAAGAGTAATAGGTCCATTTTTCTTTAGACAGACTTTAACGGGACAAGTGTATCTCGATTTTCTCCAATTTGAATTAGTTCCAGCATTACTAGCTTTATTTCCAAATCCATTTGACCCAGACTACCCTGACGAAGAACTAATTTTCCAGCAAGATGGCGCTCCTCCGCACTATGCTGCCATTGTGCGTACATTTTTGGATGAAATCTTTCCCAATCGGTGGATAGGAAGGAGAGGACCCATCGAATGGCCTGCTAGGTCGCCTGACCTAACATCAATGGACTTTTTTTTGTGGGGATACCTCAAGTCGAAGGTATTTGTTAATAGGCCAAATAATCTAGACGACTTGAAAGAGAGAAGTGCGCGCCATAACTCCGGAAATGATTGAAAATGTGCAACGAGACTTTATTGATCGCCTTGGATATTGTCAAGCCGTGAATGGCAACCATTTTGAACATTTAACTTAATTTTTGTTCTTTTTTTATTTGTTACATGAATCTTCTTTTTTTCGATAACTTTTGACTTTAGATATATGACATGATGCATGAAACATACGTAGAATTCCACGCGAAATTCAAAGATGAAATAAAAAAAGGTGCTTTCATTTGAAAAAATGAAGTTGATGGTCGTAATTTATTTTTGAGCAACCCTGTATATACAAACTTCACGTACAAAAATGCGCAACTTGAAATAAAAATCGACGGGTCCGAGCGTTTTTTTTTTTTTTTTCGAACACACCTCTAAATTTTAAATGAATTTAGACATAACTTTTGAGATGCACTGTATATTTTGAGCGTTTAATCGATTTTTTCTAAGGCCACCCCAATGGGATCAATCACTTTTTAGAAGTTTTCTTCAAATGTTTTGCTGTAATCTTTATTAAAATCATTTGTTTCATTCTAATACTCTAAAAGACTTAATACCATAATATTTAGGAATTCAGACATAAATAAGATTTGGTATTAAACAGAAACCATCATCAGAATATTTTTGTTAATCTGGTGAAGCCACATTCTTTGCTGATAATTTTTTAGTTTTTAAGCGCTCTGTATGTTGAGCAACTAAATTTTATCTAAATAAATAAGTAAATAAATAAACGAGTATTATGCAACCACAAAGTATTACATTCACATGTGTTGCTCCATGCTACTTGAAAAATACAGTATTAGTGAGTAGTTCTAATACAATACTACTTCATGCTAAATTCATTACTTAACATTACAATAAAGGTATATATTAATCTAACAGAAAAGCCTCGTATTTCTTCTTAAAAGTGAGCATGAACTTATTAAGTTGTATACTTTAGAGTTTAACAAAAAATCAGTTCTATTCAGCGGTATTTGAAGTCTTATAATGTTTCTTAGGCTGTAACTGTGTAAATTTTGTCTTACTGTGAAATAATCTGAATGATATTTATATAAAATTGAATTCATTGCAAAGGACGCATTGAATCAAATGGACAACAAATTTTACATCAGTTCCAATAAATATTTCATTATACATTTTCATTTTTTAATTTCGTGTTTCATTAGTCTATTCCGTCAAATTTGACAAACCACTGACTTTATGCATATGGTATGCTATCTATACAAAAAGTATACAGAATATAATGTAGAAATGTAAAATGTAGAGTGTTCCATTTAAAAGAATAAATGTTGACGCAATAGTTTCCACTTGAGGTACCCTGTAGAAAAAATTTTTATTGCAAAAAACGCGCAATGCTAATGGACGTGTCCAAAAAATTAACAGAAGAAAAAACACCTTAATTTTAAATGAATTTGTTCCTTTCATGGCACTGTATATGGACAGTAGTGTTTCCAATGATACCGATATTTAAAACCATCATTCAACGCAACTCATATGCTCTGCAGATAAAGCATCTATTCAGAGTTCTTAATTTTACTTAATCAGGAATTGAGAATTATTTTCGGGATCAACTGCGATCGATAATTTTCATTTTTAAGTTAAATAAGGCAATGTTTCCAAAATATTTCAAGGAATTTATTGTTTCGAGGAGAGAAATTCATTGGTTATAACCACAAGAAGAATCAATGATTTATTTTTTATTGATTTTAAGCATTTGCCATTAGTATTAAAAGTGTGTCATCAGTAAGAGAGTTTAGGGTAAAACTTTAAAAAAATATATTGTGCATATAAAACTATAAAAGTTTATTTTACTGAGCAGGTAAATATGGGAATATAGTTAAATTAAATTAAAATATTAAAAACGAAAATAATTCTGATATTCTGTGATTTTTAATTCTTGCATTATTTATTGATATTGATTTTTAGTATAATTTTTATTTAGATACATATACGAGTTTCTATCTAAATATATTCATTCATTCGTAATTGAGACGGTATTCTTATATTGAGTTTAAATCAGCAAAAAATATTGTCACAATAATATAGTTTTTACATAAATAAAATCTAATTTCTATAAATATCAAATGTAGTGAGACAAAGTGGCTGCATTACCTAAGATAAAAAGGCAGTTTCTATAACTTATTCCCACTGGATTTTAGAGTGCTATAACTAAATATTTTAATAAAAGACTAAAGATGTATTTGATAAAACTATTAATGAGATTCGACTTTAATTTTTACTTTTACACTATTTTATTTTTAACACTATTTAATTACCCTTATTTTAAAAAATTTCGGATAATTGTTTTTTTTTGATGTTTTCCTTTGATACGAAAATGTGTCTACGAAAAATGTATATTTTCCAGAGACAAAAACAATTTATATTTCATATTTAATTTATACTTACTTACCTGGGTATAGGACTGCGTAGTCGGTCCACCATAATTTGTAGGCCCATGCAAGGCGCTCCTGTCGTATCCCCCTAAAGCCCCAGGTACAAAAGTTTCAGGCGGCAAACCCAAGGTTGGATCTCGTATACCCGCATATTTTGAATAATCTTGCAAATTTGCCTGATCTTGAGTGCCACCACCGTAAAACTGGTGAATAGGTGATGCGCTCTCCGAATTTATCTGGTGTCCGGAGGATATTTGGTGGATTGGGGAGTCTAACGTGAAAATAGAAATTTTAATGCCAATAAATATACACATCAAAATGGTATAGGTGACAAATGTATTAAAATCCAATTAAATGAAAATTTGAAAAATATTGAAATTAAGCACATCTGAATTCATTTGGAAAACTGCTCGACATAAATTTATCAAAAAGACAAAAACTTATTGTAGTATACCAGGAGATCAATATTGTATGACAATTTAAAAAAGTAAAATATCAAAAATTCAAAATAAAAAAAATTATAGAAAAGCACCGAATTCTGTAGTGTGAATTCAGTGCTTGAAGAATCATAGGTCTTCAGGTTCCGATGGTATCTCTTCACGTCTGCTGTTACTTCTGCCTGCGAGCGCTTTAGGTGCTTTGGTTTGGGCAATCAATCAGTCATTTCTTCGAGGCGAGTTCCCGTCCTGTTTAAAGAAAGCTATGATTATTCCTCTTCATAAAGGTGGTAGTTTGGACCGACCCTCTAACTTCCGTCCCATATCAATTTTGTCTACCCTCTCCAAGGTTCTTGAGCGGCTTGCAAAAAAGAGAATTGTCTCTTTTTTGACCAAATACAATGTGCTGTCCCATAATCAGTATGGATTTCAGCCATCTAAGGGCACGCAGGATGCCATTTTCAGATTCTTGGAGAGTGTGTATCTATCTATGAACTCCAAGGAGGCTGCAGCAGCGGTGTTCTGTGATCTGTCCAAGGCCTTCGATTGTGTGGATCATGGAATACTGCTGTCAAAGCTTGATTTTTACGGATTTAGGGGAGTGGCTTTGGGGTGGTTGAAGTCATACCTATCTGGCCGCACTCAGAGGGTGGTTGCATCTGGATTTTCGTCAGGGATAGCACACCTTAAATGTGGTGTACCTCAAGGGTCAGTGTTAGGTCCTATTTTATTTTTATTATATGTTAATGACTTAAGCTCTCTATCACTGCATGGACTAGTAGTTCAGTTTGCCGATGATACTACAATTCTGTGGCATAACAAAGATCAAAAAGTAGTCAGATCTCTCATAGTAGAGGACCTTCACAAAATTAAAGAGTGGTGCATCTGCAATCAGCTTGTATTCAATGTTGATAAGACTTTTGTTCTGGGCTTTAAGTGTAATGTAGAGGGTTTTTTGTTTGATGAGCAGAGCCCACTACATGGTGGGGATTATTGCCGATTTCTCGGCCTCTTCATTGATAAGAGTTTAAGGTTTGACAACCACGTGTTGGGCCTCGCTGCTAAACTTTCTTCTGGTTGTTTTGCAGTCAGGGTTGCCAGGCATGAGTTGGGGGGGTTGTTTGCTTGTTCAGTTTATTTCGCCTTAATAGACTCTCATATCCGTTATGGGTTGCCATTTTGGGGTTTGTGCTTCAAGGGACTCCCTAACATAATTTTTACTATTCAGAAAAAACCATTAAGGTATCTGTGTGGTGTTGGTCTGAGAGTCTCTTGTAAACCTCTTTTTGTAGCTGAAAGAATTTTAACAGTTTTCTCACTCTTTATATTGGAAACCGCAACACTCATACATAAGTCCGAAAGTCCACCATCCTGCACCAGTCATAATACTCGTCAAGTGGGCAACTTATCTCTTCCAATCCCCACCTCCTCATTTACGAGAAACTCTCCTATATTTATTAGTCGTAAAATATTTAATCATGTTCCTTTTTCGATTAGGACTGTTAAAGACCTTAAAAAGTTTAGGAGAGAACTAAAGAAATTAATCTTACCGAGAGCTTACTACAGCATTGAAGAGTATTTTAACGACTCATTTTAATATTTAAAATTAATTATATATCTGTTGATCAGATTAATTTTTTTTTATTATTCTTGTTTTATGTTGGTTCTCTCTTTTTCTTTTCTTCTTTTTTGGTTTTTTCTTTGATTATATAAAATATGCTTCTATGTACAATCAAAATCGATTCTGTATTTTGTTTTTGTCGTGTATCCTGTATAACCAAATAAATACTAGTATTATAAATTCTAGGATTAGGAAGCCAGCACTAGTTTGTAAACTTGGCAAATAAAGTATATTTTGACTTTGACTTTGTAGTAGATGGATGAAGAGTGAGTTCCAATTGATCCCAATATGCTGGTAAAATCCCTTCAATGATACTAACGTCATGAACATTTTGAAGTTCACTTGCTGGTTGGCAGTAATAGAATGCGTGAAGGTGAATAAACCTAACATGTAAAGCTTCTGTTGCTCTTGTTGGACCAGTATGTCTTTTTTTCACATCACTCTCTTCAAATCTCTGTCACAACTTTCCTATAGTGCTGTTGATAAAATTTACAGCTTCTGCGACGTTAAAGATGTTGGTACCACCCTGGTACACCAACAGCTGGTAACTGTATTTCACGATCAAGAACTTGCCTTTGTATAATGACTATGTTGCACTCATAATCAAAACAAATTCTCACTACACTCGCAGCAAGAATTGTACTGAATACATTTTTCAGTTTACCAAATATGCCTTGAAGAATTTAATGCTATTTAATATCAACAAAAATAACTTAATATCAGGCCCGAATTTACAAATAATGCCACCCTGGGCACTGTGAAAAATGCCGCCCTTTTTTTTTTAAGTGATTTTAGCTTGCGAAGCTAGGGTAGGTAAAATCGTATGCTGAGGTTTGTTATTTGTTGCTGGTCAGTCAAGCTGGTTTGTTGAATATTAGATTGCAAATTATCTAAAACTATCATATTAAAATACTGGTAAAATCCTTATTTTAAAAATTAATTTGTATCCAATTAAACATAATTTTCTTTCGTCTTTTTTTTTATCACGAATGGAGGTTAAGACAAAAATATATAAAATAACAGGAGAAAAATACTTTTTATTAAGAATTGAAAGATGTAAAATGTGGTATTTAATACAATTGCAAATTGAGACGGATTTTTAATAACAGACTTGTTTGATCATGTAGACAATGAAAATATTATTAACTGTTTCGAAAAACGATCTGACAGCTATAGAAATCTAAAGATGTATATGAGCGTGTCGTTTTCATCGAAAGACGCGACTTTTTGTGTTGCAAACTGTTCGATGATATCTTCGCAATTACTTCATTAAAGCAAATTTTACTCTTTATATTTGACAAGTAAACATTCCTCATGGTAATTTATAAGTATAACCGTTGAAAATATTTTATTTTCTTTCTTGAGATTTGCCGCTCCTCAAAATTCTGCCGCCCTGGGCACTTGCCCCGACTGTCCCTGGTGAAAAAAAAAAAGTAAATCCAGGACTGCTTAATATGATGAATGCCATAAGGTATGTTCAAAGGAATGTCGAACAAATAATAAACACAATTAAAACTAAAAATAAAACGCCTTTTTTTTTTGGCCCTAGACAATTTTAATGTGTGTATTTGTCAAAATAAATTGACTCTTAGGGTTTCAAAATAATTATTTCTATTGACAATTGAATCCTGCTAACTTAAGAATGGTTAACCTTAATCAAGTTCAGAATACTTTTACTTGCAAAATACTTTTTTTTTCTTACTTGGAATGGATCTTGGTGGACTCGACCTGTTTTGAAGGCCTCTCTGCAATCTCTGGCATTCTTGTTGCGGTGTAGAAGGGCTTAAGGTTCGCAAGGGACCCGCTGATCCTTCACTGCCGCGTCTCACGGGTGAAAATCTTTCAGATTTTTGTTCACGACCTACGAATGATAGAAATATTGTTTTGATTCAAAAGAAAAGGCACAGGTTTTGGAAAAGTGTAATTGTATAACTAATAGTTTATAATTTCCTATACGGGATGATTGATAACCGGTATTATGAAAATATGCTAGAACTAGAAAAATCATTTTTCTCAAAAAACTACTTACTATGGTAACAGACCTCTTTCAATTTAAAATATTGTTTTCATTCCGACCTACATCAAAAAGTAGCAGCAACTCTGATTTCTTAAATGAAATATCCTACATATTATTTTTTTTTTGATTCTCTTTTCAATACTGAGCAGTTTTGCAGCACTTCATAAACATATCTGCTGCCAAGAAAAAAATAATAATTTGTATTTTTCTTCGTAAAAACGTCCACCTACGTTGACTACACTACATGTTTATTGTCAGGTAATTAATACTTGAAATGAGTTCAAACATAATAAACACATTTTATTATACGGGATCGTTTAATATATCCCTTGAACATTAAATAGCAAAAAATATAAAATTTATATAAAAAATAAAAATATTAAGATTAAACCATAAAATAGCAAAAAGTGCTTTTTGTTGAATGGAGCATTGATGTTATTCATTTCAATTTAAAATGTTTTCTTAAAAAACTTGTAAAAATGTAAAAGACAGCGCAATATTTAAAGTGGGTGTTTGCGTTTAAATATGCCCGTTAAAAATAAGTGCGAAAGCCTATATTAAAGGTGTTTGTAGTGCTCTAGCTTACATTCGTTTATGGCCTTCTTTTCTTCCAACCAACGTGGAGATGCTGGCTATTGAGAAGCGAGAGAGACGGACGTAGTGACGCTGGACCGCATGTTTGACAAAAAAGGGGAGTCCGCTTGTTTTGTTTAACTTCTAAAATTCATCGTGGAATAATAGGCAGAAGATCACGAGTATAACTTAAGAAAGGTTGATTGCGGTAGAGATTAGATAATATAATGTAGCCGATTTGTTTCGTTTTGTTAACGTTTTATTTTTCTTTTATTTTATTTAATACAATTCAAATGTAGTTTAGTAAAAAGTGTTTTCATTTCTACACCAAATAACAGCCAACCAGTTAATAATTCTAACAGTGGGTAAGATAAGCAACTGGCAAAACACTTTTAAATTATCACTTAATGTAACGTATCAAAAACTCACTATATTGCTTTTTCATTAACTGAAGCAAATCTCCCTAAATTTAGTTCCCTTGATATAGAAAATAATACAGGATATTAAGGTAGTTTTTGTCATATTTTTAACGATCAGTTAACCTCTTGAAAGTTGCATTGTTCATGAAAAATCCGGAACTAAATAATGCTGTACACATAACCATAATACTAGCAATAACATAAATAAGCACTTAATAATTCCCAAGAGTAACAAATATTTAAATAAGCGTTTTATAAATTACTTTGCACCAAAAATACTCAATTGAATTCCAAAAGATGTAAGAAAAATAGTAAATAGAAAAACATTTAAGTAATCTTGCTGAAATTGTATCTATACAAATGATAGAATATTTAAAGAATTATTTAAGAGTAGATTCAACTATAAGTTTGAATTCAAATAGGTGAAGTTTAGTTTAGAATACTGAATCGGTAGTTTAGGTAGAGTGAACATTAGCATCATGTCAATTTATAATAGAATATGTATAATAAAAAAAAATCCTGTTATTAGGCACATTCAGGTTTTAAGTCACCTAGGTGCCTCTAAATATATAAATGTAATTTATATTATGATTTTATAATAAAATCCCTTTAAAATAAAGTACTATATTCCCATTATACATATTACGCTATTTAAAAGACCCTGTCACAAAATGTCATTTAAATTTAATAGAATTTAGCTCCTAAAACCAGTAGACCTCTTTTATTTTGTGAAATAATTTGGACACGAAGACATATTTTCTAGAGAAGGTCTCTGTAATTCGAATCAAGTAAACTTAAGAAATGGGATATCAAGAAAAAATGTAGCCTTCTTACAATCGAATAAGACTTGATTTACAAGATGAACCACTGAACTGTGCTAAATATGTAAAAATGAGAAGGTTAGTGGTAAATGTCTTAAAAATATGCCGTCACAAGAGTTTGAGAAAATCGTTCGAAATGGTTTCTGACCAGTGGTTTTGGCGCGATCCTAGCTCTTGATTTTTCAAACCACTTGATTTTCCTTTATCGGGTTACACAACATCAGTATAGTAGAGTAAAGAAGATCTGCGGCAACGAGTTATCAATAGTTGTGAAAACTGGAGACCAATGAAAAAATAAGTACAAATATATCTACAAAATAATGTTTTTTTTTTAAATATTTATAAATCAATGGTGGTCATATGGAGCATTAACATAATATCTGGTTTCTTGAGGAATTAAAAAAAATATATTCCAATACGTTAGGATTTGTCGGCACTTAGGACTTTTTATTTAAACTGGGTTGTTTTTTTTACATTTATATTTGAACAAAGGCTGTAATTCTCGCCTATTTTAGGGAAAGAGACTTCTCCCTATTTTCAGTCTCTTCGGCTTTAATGCCTGAAGAAGCTGGAATTAAACCGGCCAAACGTCGCACTAAACTAATAGTGTTTAATTATAGTCCTAGTCTACGTTCCGACAAACCCTAATGTTTTGCAAAGAAGTTAATTTAAGGAGACGAAACTTCAATTTGTTTATATAAACACTTGAAAATATACAGGGTGCTTTCAATTTATGGTTGAAAAAAAACACTCCGAATTAAAAAAAAGAATAAAAAAACTGTTATAATATACTGCGCATTAAACTAAGGAAATAAAAGTTGTTGCTACTTTTGATTTGCTGGTTCAGGAAAATTATAGGTACAATCGATCATCAATCAATCTGTACATTCGGGGAACCATAATTTAAACAGCAAAAAAAGCTTAAAAACATCAAAAACAAAAAAGTTCCAAGTGTAAAAAATAAATTAAACCTACCTAACTCCTGCACAGTCGGCAACTGCGGCCTGACATGTCTGCTAGGCTTACGCTGTGGCAGAATAGAGGGCATATAATTACGGTTCATGCGCGCCTCGACCTCCATCACGAGTTCGGGTGGGATTACTACATTTTACAACAAAGTGCATGCAAAATAAATAAAACAAAACAAAAAGTGAGCACAAGCCATAAAACGGTGGAAAATATAATTGCCATACATTCGGGACATAAAGGTTTGTCAATTTATATGAATTTTAAAAGATTATGAATTCGGATTCGTTTAAAAGGTTAAGTTATACTGGTGAAATTTTCGTTTTTACCAAATTGGATATTTACGAAAACAGTTCGACAGTCGAAACTAGGTTTTAAAAAGTCATCGTTAACAAGACGTCGTATCTATTGGTACGTAAAAATAATTAAGTTATATTATGTTAATAATAATTCGATATTAATTATGAAATAATAATAATTAATAGGTCAACGTTATATATTGGCTTTAGTGCAATATTTTATGTTATTGGTATTTCTTATCATTTTAACATTTAATTTTTAAAACAAAAAAAAAATCAAATAAAAAGTAATAAAAAAAGTGAATCTGTTATTACTAAAACAGATTGACAGTACGTATCCGACTTTTTCTCTACGACGAAGTATCTTAATTGCAATAGTCAAATATTGTAAGATATTTCTTATAAAATAACAAAATATAGTAGCAAAAAATTACTGAATTTTGAATGATTTTGACAGCCTAAGAGATTAACTTTATTAAGGATTTTAGAAAATAGTATTTCTCAAACAGATTAAACTCAAATCATATAAAACAAGCAAGGACAACAGACATCAAGCTAGAAAACACGCGCAAAAATTAATAATAAAAACGTAATTCCTTACCGGGTGGTCGTTCCATCACAGTAAGCAACCCTGTTCTACGGGTCCGGCTTCCCGAACCCGATCCAGATTGCAAGGAATGTACGTCTTCGGGGTTCGCCATTGTATGGCGTTTAGTATGTCCTCGGCCTTGCAGGTACCTAAAAGTTAAAAAATAACTCAGACATAGCTTTTTTTAAGACTAAGTTACATTAAGTTGGTTTTTTGCCTTAAGGATTACAAGGAAGCAAAGGACAAACAAGTGATATGTTAATGAGAGCGAATCTGCAATAGAAGAGAATAAATTCACTGATCTCCAAAGGGAGTGGCTTTATGTTAAATTTAGGGAAAAAAAAATTGACTTATTAATCAAACAATAGTTATCAAGAGAGAAATTAAAATTGATTGGTCAAAAGATGATCCAAGATCAGAAAATATTAACATTTCATACAGACATTTAAAAAAAATTGTGTTTTGAGATGCTAAAATTGCAAATCGTTCTGCAAAATTAATTATACATATAAGGTGTTCCTTAAAGACATGCGATTATTTAAAGAGATGATTTCTATGAACGTTTGTCCTAACAGTCTTAACTTTTGAGATACAGGGCGATGGGAACAAAAAAATATTTTAAATAATAACCGAGATTTATGTTTTCAAAAATTATTAATCGATACTGAAACAATTTTCAATTAATTATTTTAATTAAGAACAGTGCATCTGACAAGAAATTTTTTTTTGCATTTTCTCCATTTCTTCCTTTTTTGCATCTCAGACTTTACTTGATTCACAAGCGTCTCCATACCGTACATGATTTTTAAGAAATTGATTGAAAAACATGCGTCGGATAAAGAAAAATCGGGAGATCAAATTTGCTCAAAAATGTATGAGGGTTTAAGAAAAATGTTTTTTAATAGAAAGCAGTGACAAAAAATTTGAAGGCCTTTAAGACATACATTCATAGGATGTTTTTTCTTAAAATGGATCCAAGAATCTTCCCCTTAAATATAAGCATATCTTTAAGCACCCTGTATATCAACAAGTAATATTTCGTAAAATGACTAATTATGAAATTATTGGTATTTACTGTGTCCACTTTTACATTAGAAATAAAAGGGAATAGACTAATGTGGTCTAAATTACAAACTTTAGTGAAAAGCCAGGATAAGGAGGCGGGTTTGGCAAGGATCATTTTCTAATGGTGAGGAAGGACATATAAATGACTTTTGTTCTGATAGCCGATAAGAAATGAAAATATTTTTTTTAAATTTAAGCAATTCAAAGTATTGCACAATATTAAGAGGTTCCAAGCACAGTTCGATACAATAATTGTGAAAAAAGTCGTTGTAAGGTTTGTCAACAAGAGCTTAAATCTATTAAGCAAAATTTGTAAAAATAGCACAATTATACGACTAAGAAGAAAAAAATGTTCATAATTTAGAAATCACTTAAGGTGTATGTGTAAGTTTGTTCATTAAATAGACCCACAACATGACGAAAAACAACTTGAACGCAATTGTTGTAGAAAATGGCAAGAAAACACGTTTTAAAACTTGTTTTTATGCTAATATATTGCGTACTCAATACGCATTGTTTGGCTATAAGGGTATTTTCAACTAGGTTATGACTAGGGTACCTTTGACTAGGAAAAAAAGTATTGAATGCACTGGTTTTAACGCATTCAGTAATAATAATCTGTATAATATAGTAATAATAATGAATACATATACATTAATATTTCATTCACAAGAATTGTAGAATTTATTGTTGTTTTTTTCCCGATAACGGGTAATTTTATTATCTGATCTCTTTATTTTAGTATCTGATGATGGCTGTTTACACAGCCGAAATGCATAATACATTTACCTAAGTGTCCCACATGCATTTTTCTTGGAGATAAAGACTTCCCCTATTTGTTATCTTTATATACGCATTCTCCTACAAAATATGGACTTCTATTCAACTATCATCTATTACCTCAAGCAGTGCTGTAGCACAACCATACTCCGAATGAAATGCTGATTGTCTATCTAGTAGGATACAGTATTCATTAATATGATCCCTAATTTGTTTGCACATAATTTTTTATATAACCTTGGATAATGGTGGTGGTATAGAAATGGGTCTGAATATGCATTGCATCTCAACCCTGTATATTTGATTAGAAATAGGGAGGGTATAAAGAGTGAGGAATAAAAAGTAATAAGTGCAGAAATTATAGAATATTTTAGTTTGGGAAGCAACTGCCAGCAATTTAACAATACTATTTTGTTATAATATAGTTAAATAAGAGATTGATTGAAGTAAAATGTTTATTATTATTAATTATGAACTTACCTAGTAGCTAAGTCATCAAATTGCTGACTGGGATCCAAAGGTTGAGTGCCGGTGCCGCTGCTTAAACTGCTCGGGTTGCCACTAGAACTGGTCGACATCATCGACAGCTGCTCGTGGGATCCGGGTGCACCCCAACTCATGTGTAAATTAGCACCACCATCTAAAATGTTATTATGAGGATTCTTGAAATTCCATTGCACTCCTTATAATGAGGTAAAAATAAACTAGCTGTTACATATTATACACGCAGTGGAGGGACACAAGGTGCCCCACACTATTGATAAATGTAAATAGTAAGATGAAATAAGGTTTATAAAAATACAAGCACACGCGAACTGTCACACATTAAATGATTGCAATTGTAGAGTTTTATTTTTTAGACTAGTCTTACTAAATTTATTTATTATTTATTTTCACATTTAAATACTTTATAGTCCTATTATTATGTCATAATCCAAACTCTCGCCCTAACCCGCACTACTGACCCAGTTTTGCGTTTGTTCTACTTAATAAAAATCGATACAAAGCTTCGAGGTCATTTCAAGTTTAAGCGTTGTGAGATACTTGTAACTGATTCTTGTCACGATCACTATCCGTCATTTACACATGCCTTGTCATATGTCACTCGGTTGAACAATGTTTTTAACAGGAACGATTTCTTTCTTTTCACTTTGCGGGCAGGTGAAAGGGACAACTTTGAAGACCTTTTTCGGGTGTTTTCTCTAAATGGCTCAATTTTGAGGCTCTTTTTAATTTAATTATGTCTCAAAGAAGTATCATCAATATTTATTAACACCGCCGAGTGAATATTTCTTAAAATCTTTTAAATGCACATATAGGAAAATAAGAATTCGATAATCACGTGTCACGTGTTCTCGAAACTTTCTTTTGTGCAAAACCTTTATGGTTGGGGTAACTCTTTTTATCCATTTTCGTTTATAACCTCTTTTATACACCTATAATATCGGTGATTATAAGAAGGCTTTTGTCCACTGATCGCCAACAGCTCTACCCTGGTTTAGCTCACGTACCTGACTAAAACTCAGCTATACCTTTCGAAGTGACCCCCATGGTGATCACCTAGTTCCAATCAGAGGAATTTTAAGGCCAGTTATCATTCTTATAATATTAAAATTTTGTTTAAAATCAAGATTCACCCATTATCTATTTAAAACTTTTATTACTATAACACCATTTATTTAAAACTTTTCTGCCGATATTTAAAACTTAAGCAATTATTTTCTAAATCTTAATATTTAATGTGAAACAATTGTGATTACTAATTCTTTAATATTTTGTTTTTTTCAAATGCAGTATCTATTTACTCTTTGGCCAAAGACAATCGATATTATGCGGTATAAAACAAAATAAAAAGGGTTTCGATGCATTTTTACTTTGATTCTCATTTCGGAATCAGAAGAGTTATTTCATATATTTTGTGTACATATTTGATTGGGATTTTTTTATAATAAAGCTTATTAAAACCTGATATAAAAGTGTTGTTCTATTCAAAATACCGTTTCAGTAGGTAAGAAAAGTTAAATAGTGAGTTAATGTTTCAATTCAAGTGGCTCCAAACAATTAAAAGGTATTGTAATTTAAATTGAGTGGCGCCTAGCTTATTTTTGATTTATGGCAATGTGGTAAGTATTTATCAACCTACGACCAAAAGCTTACCAATATAAAGCTGTGTAGCAATATTTATTTACATATAACATCTTTAAAAAAAAAGCTATACAATAATTTAATTACAACGATGAATAAGCAAAAAAACTTACCTGAAGCTCTTCTACCAAATCCGCCCACGCTTAAGACAGTTGGAGGTTTCAATAAATGTGGATCTTTACCGCCAAAGTAATGCGGATTCTGCTGTCCCAACATGGGCAAGTGAAGATTTGTACTGGGCAACATTTTGGTGGCGTTTGGATCTTGGGGCGCCATTTGACCCAAATAATGGTTTTCCAGAACCTGTATAAAAAAAACCTTAATTTATACATATATAGAATGCATCATATAGAGAATTTCCTCTGATTTAAAGCCTAGTCCAGTCCTACATACATTTGCCAGCCAACATTGAAACATTTGTTTAAAAATATTTAAATGAATGTTTTAGGTTTTTGGTTTCCCAAATGCCAATTGTCAAACCCATGTTTTTATATTCGACATCGAAGAACTCTGGCTGCGTTTGGGGCAAATGTTTATTTCATTTGTCAGTAGCGCTTGTAATTATTAATATTTTATTCTTTTTTGTTTTTGTCTTCTTCCCTACAAATTATGTATTAAGGCACTAAAACGATAATATTTCTCTCATTTTTGAAGTAACGTGGGTTTTTCTTAATTTTTTTTAATTATTTTATAATTATTAGGAAGTAAGGCAACGGTTTTCAAAAAATATCTTGAAATAAATACGGATTTATTAAGTGTAATGTGACAATGTTAATATTATGCAAAACATATCATCGGATATCTTGTATCGAGTTGAATGGGCGAAGCACGTCACAAATAATAGCCCTGACGATGGCCTACGGCCGAAACCGCTAGGCAAATAATATGAATATATTTTTTACACTGAATACGTGTTGTTATTTATCCATTTGACTTCCCGATCGGATATCTTGGTAAAAAATTTTGCTTTGAATAATTTTAAACTCTAACTTTATTTAAACACTTACTAAAATAGGTAAGTACAAAGCCTTGCAGGGATACAAAATATTCTTTGAATTGTTCTCGTATTTCTTGCCCTGTAACTGGTGATTTTCTTGCAACATTTTGCAATCCAGACAATTAGTCTCTTTGGACATCTTGTCTCCACGAACCTGGGATAATTAAATTATTATTGAGATCTTCAGTGCCAAAAGCTCTTGGTGGGAAATAAGTGTTGATGATTTCAACAGTTCAACATTTAACCAGTTCTACTTTGTTTAGGTCTTATGCCATTTAGGCTTAAGTAAAAACTCTGAATTTTGAAGATACAATTCCCTTTCAATTATTCTTCTTGCTCTAGAATGTGTATAATTGTAAATTCGTTTGGGATTGTTCGAACCAGGTAACTGACCAAGATATGGCTTTATAATGTTTGTCGTTAAAGTAATTCGTCGTATTTCTTCCAAACAATGGTTGATGGGGTTGAAACCTTTCTTCAGTAAGTTTTCTATAAAAGGTGTTATGTTTCAAAACTCCGCCATCAGATATTCGCCCTTGACATCCAACATCAGCACATAAAACATTATAATTTGCGTCTGCAATGACGAAACATCACAATACTGTGTTTGTCTTCTTATAATTAAAATAAAAGCTTCCTCTATGTGCTGCTACAATAATTTGAACATGTTTACCGTCCATAATGTGATGAAAGACAATTCACAAAGCCTTATTAAAGATAAAACTTATGCAAGTGAAATTCATCCCTAGAAAAACATTGTCGATCAGTCTAGAACATTACCAATAAAAAGAAACGAATTTGTTTCACCACCACTAAAGAACTTACAAAAAGTTGATGATTCAAATGCAGTTGAAGGTTATAAATTTATGAAAACGCTTGCCGACATGCTTCAAAACGTGACGAATATATTGTTTACGGGGAGCATATTGCTAATAAACTTAAAGATAGCGATAGATCCAACTTTGATCTGCTCAGAATGCGATTGATAATATCTGCTTTAAATTATTGATGGGTCAATTTTCGATTACATCATTCTCTGCAAGCTCAGTCATTGTATCAAGTTCCCCACAATTTAGCATTTTATCAATACCCCAACCTGCCACAGTATTAGAGTCTACGCGAATACCTCATGAAAACTCAGAGTTTCAACATTCTAAGTCATCGCATCAAACAGCAAACACTAAGTTTCTGCCAGATGATGTCAAGCGCAGGTTCAACTGATCGATGAAAATGAAGAAGAGCATGGCCAATAGCAATAATTTATTTATTTGTTATTTATTTGCTACAAGTATCAACAGCTACAAGGCCACTTACAGAGACTAACTTAGCATACCATAAAAAGTACTGAAATAAATAATAAAAGGGAATACAAAAATGAGCAAATACGCAATGCGCATAATAACGCAGAAATTATCCACATTAATAAAATACAATAACAAATACCCAACACATCACTGATCAGTTCAGTTCTGTTTTCGTTTATTTAGTATTATTTTTTTAAACTGATTTAGACTAGTTGAATCAATGTAAATATCAGAAGCATATAGTTAAAATATTCACAAACTATATAAATAGGAGAATTTTTATATAGCTTGGTTCGTAGATAAGCCAGATAAAAAACTAATGGATGGCGAGTGTTAATTTTGTTTAAAGCAAAAGGTAACTGACTAAGAATCTCAGGACAATCTATTTTGTTTTTCAGTATTTTGAAAAGAGTGCACAAAAATATTCTAATTCCTCTTTTACTCAGAGACAGTCTATCAAAAACCTGCAACAAATGATCATTATCACAACCTCTCTGGGGATATATACCAAATTTCCAAAAAACATGCACTTCAAGAACCTTCTCTGAACGCCTTCAACCATTGCTACCCAGATACTATACTGGGGAGACCAAATAATGGACCCTTATTCCAAGATTGGCAAAACTAAGCTATCAAAAAGATGGAGACTAATTATAACACTTAGCTCCTTGGTGGTTCTAACTATAAATCCAGAAATTATTTGGGCATTTTCTACTTAAGATAAAATATGTTTAGAAAATCAAAGAGTCGGGTCAAAAATCACTCCTAGATTCCTCTACTGGAGTACTCTTTGAAGTTGTTCACCTTTAAAAGTGTAATTAAAAACTATGGAATTACTATTTAGGGTGAATGACATACAAGCACACTTCAGGACATTTAATCTGAAGCTATTTAATTCGCATCATCTCGCAAAATTCATCTTGCAACGCCTGACAATCATTCTCAGACTGAATCTGAAGGGAACAATTGAAATCGTCGGCAAACAATAATCCCTTTGCATGTTTAATATTGCAAGTCAGACCGTTGACAGCAGCCAAAAACAAGAGTGGTCCAAGATTGGAGCACTGTGAAATACAAGAAGTACTTTTAAAGATACACGACTTCAAACCTTTAATTTCAACATATTGAAACCTACAACAGAGGTATGACTGAATTAGGAAAGTAATAGAAGGAGACACATCTAAGTCTGATATAGATTTCAGGATTCTACAGTGTCTCACTATATCAAATGCTTTCTCCATATCCGTGTAGATATCAACCTGGGATTTTCCATTAATAGATTCATGGACATATTGGGAGAATGAGACAAGATTCTTTTGTGAAAGAGTGAAAGTGAAAGTTGATTTTTTGGGCAATAACCCATGTTGCTTCATGTCAACCAGCGCGACCTTAATGCGACTAGGTATTTCACTAAATAGGCACTCAAAGATAATCAATTCCAAGACTTTAGAAATAGAGCTCATAATAGTAATTGGGCGATAGTTCTTAATTTCATAATAAAAAATCATTATGCCATAAATTGTAGCCATACAATTTTAATGATGATAATTATTTTATTTTTTTAATTTGTCAATAATGCAAAGATTAAAATGTTATTTAAGAATGAATTTAAAAACGTAAATTTTGGTACCACTGATAATAATATAATTTAGAAAAAAAATAGGTTCATCATAAGTATGTTATCTAAAAATTACTGAAATTTAAAGAGTTTTACTATACATACTGTCAAAAACTAAAAAGACCTGTAATCAAATAACTAACCTGTTCATGAGCCGGATCACCTGGACCCACTGTATGCCTTCTTATAGTCAAATACCGATCACCACTTGAAGAACAACTACTATATCCAGTGGAATATGACGGAATAGCTAACGAGCAAGTGTCGTCGCTCTGATCCAAATCCATTTCACCAAACTGCAAAATAATTTAGAAAATTAGCCTTCCTTAAACCACCCGATAGATTGAATGTAACCTTTTCCAGCGGTTGTGCCTCCCCATCCGCAGCCAAATACACGGCAGGAATGGCCGGCATAGAAACAAACGGCGAACCAGCTTCTTCTCCTTCCTGTAATGATCTTCTCCTTTCAGAATCTTGATTCATCGGAGCATTTCCTCCTCCACCTCCCTGAACGTCTCCGCGAAGGTAATTTTCGTTAAAACTTTCGCGTCGCCAGTTAAATCCGGTTGAAGCAGGATCGTTGCGAAGATAGGACTCATTGAAGCTATTAAGGAAATCACATAAGCTTCTGTAAATTACCTATTTTATTTAATATGTATTACGTCACTTCAACTCACACGTCATTTCAATCATTCAAGAAATACTCATATGCTCCATAATTGAAAAGAAGAAGCTTATACACAAGAAATCTAGAAAAAATGTGGTATAGCTATTAATAGCTGTCATTTGCGTTTAAAAGAATTATGGTATGTAAACATATAAAATTGTACTCAAACAGAAAAACAGCATTGTCACAAAATATGCAGATTCTATTTTTGTAAGAATTAATTGAATTTGTGTGTTGCTAAAAGGCAGTTTGCGATATTGTGGTTATTATGTTTACGACAATATAAATGATGTCACATTTAATGAATCAAGCTATTGGGTTGCTTGCTGGAGGTGCGTGAGAGATTTATGAGGCTAATGGGTTTAATGTCTCTCAAAGTGTAATTTCCCGACTTCATACCCGATTTAATGAGACTGGATCTGCCATGAACAGGCCTAGGGAGAGCAGACCAAAATCGGCAAGTGCTAGGGAGGACTGAAGATTAGTAAGAGGAGCTGGATGGATCCTAAAATAAACTGCACGGTGCTCAGCCAGGATGTTTTCGCTGCCAGCAGAATTCGTATTACACCTCGGACAGTCTTAAACCGTTTAAATAAAGCAGGTTTACGTTGCTAGAGACCTATAAGACGCCCTCCAACCGCAGCCCATAAATCTCAAGGTTTTCTTTGGTGTAATAAGACAACTGGAATAATAAATGGCGTACTGCGATGTTCAGAGCTGAAAGCCGCTTTTGTCTTCCTCCTGAAAGACGTACAGTTCGAGTCTAAGAAATTCAAGAGTTATAACCGATTTGTTCAAGAAATGCATCCATTTGAAGGTGGAGGTAAAATAGTCTGGAGTGGAATTTTTTTACGGGAGTTGTACGTTTGTAAAGGTACCATGAAAAGTGTAATTGATGCCCGCGACATGATTGATAAATTAGTAAATGGTTATCGTTAGAATAAAGAAACCAATTTCAGATTTCTAGATGATAAGCACGCATAGAGTACAAGAAGGGCTAGCATTTAATTAAATTAATCATTTGGCAATACCCTCGCTCTCCCAAGATCTAAGCTGTATTGAACATGCTCGGAAGGGCGCCATAATTGCCCACCAACCTCTAGTTCAGGACCGCAGATCACCGAGCCAACATCTTCCACATTTATGCGATACCCTCGATCGTTATTAATGTTTTTTCTTTTTGACAATCTACTGTTTTGTTACGTTATTAGAGAAAAGTTGGAGTAAAGGTTCCAGGCCGAGGGTATAGTTTTTCTAAATAAAAGGTTTCCAAAAATACAGCCTCACTTTCTCGTTACTTGTTTTTATTGGTACAGCATGACGTTTCGTCTCGGATTTGAGACTTTTTCAGATGGCTAGTATATAAACAAACACGCAAACAAAGCAACAGTTACATAATTACAGAACTTAAAACATTTAAACTCCTGTAAATCATAAGTATATTTTTTGACTAATAATAAAATTGAATGAAAGTAAATGTAAGTCTAATTTTTTCCGAAACCTAAACAATTTACAATATCCTTAACTTTTTTTGATCAGTTTATTTCTTCGAAGAAACTTACACCTTAACGACGCCTTTCGTAGTTTAATTCAATTAAGTTCACTAATTCCTAATTACAATAATATATTTGAGATATAATGATTTTTTTTTATGTAAGGCTTAAAAAAAATAAAGAGGGAGAAAAATAAAAGAATTAGCAACAGAACTTTTGGAGAAGTTATCGGAAAAGATCATAGTACAGTATTGCACACATTAAAAAAATACAAATACCATTCCTTTAAATATCAAAAACATCAAGAGCTAAGGGAAGGCGGTGAAATTGAAGTTATGAAAGGGCGAATAACCACAAGGATTTTTTACATAAGGTTTGTTTTACGCACGAATTTACCTTTACTTCAAATAATGAGCCAAATGTTCAAAATTTTCTTTACTGGAGTAAAAAAACAAACACAGATATATTCTTATAAGGACCCAGTACCATCAAAAGGTAAATATTTGGGCGGATATTTTTGGTCATAAAATTATTGGGTCTTTTTTTTTGGAAAAATATTTGGGAAGAGACGCCTTTTTGGAACTTTTACAAAATCAAATGGGACCAGCATTGGAAGAAGTTGCACCTGAAAATGAGATTTAGTTTCAAATGGATGGCTGTCCTGCGCACAATTCACAGCAAGTCAGGGAATATCTTCAAAACGTATTTAATGGACGCGTAATTGGGCTAAAATACCCAATGTATGTGGGGTCAATTATAACACTAGATTTACCTCTATTTCCTGGAAAAATTTTAATAGTGTTATCGGATTTAAGGGGTTCTACAGCTTTTTATTTTACAGTGTTCAATTTGTATTAGTTTTTCAATCTTTGATAGACTTACTTGTTGTTTCTTGCATTTTTCAAAGCTGAAAGAATATTTACTTTAGGCAGAATTATTAAAGTAATTGGACTTTAAAAAAAAATAGTTTTTTTTTATAGGTCTGTTTTAGATAAAATGCTAAATTATAAAATAGTTCTGTTCTTCATAAAATCTCTATTATTTATGTTTATTAATAGTTTAAATAGTGACGTAACACTGAATAACATAGTTAACTAATTGTGAATTCGTCACAACAACATAGATTTTAATTATAAATTTATATGTTGTATAGATAAAGTACCTTTCGCGCCTCCAGTTATTTTGACCGGATTGATCTTCGGGTTGGAATGAGAGTCGATCATCAACGGATAATGGGGTCGTGGCCGTACTAACTCCCAATTGCATAATAAGCTGTTGCTCGTTAAATGACTCGCTGCGCTCTGTATATTTGGGATTTCGAGGTTGTAAATAACAATCAGAATCTTCTGGCGCCTGTAAAAGTATAACAAAAATTAGCTATTATCAATAATTCTCAAGTCATAACAAAAAATTAGACCTTCATTTGCTCTTGTGTAACAGTGTTTCTCCTATGTCTGGCCACCTTACTCTGGAAATTCATTGTTCTTCTTTTCAGTTTGTCGAGCAGCAAGTGATATATGGCGTAAATGTGATCAAACGAATTATCTTCTAACGATTTTTGTATTGCAGCCCTATCTAACCCCGGAAGCTAAAATTAATTAATTAATTTTTAACAACTTGTTTGTTAGAATACGTTAAATAGCTTACGTGAAGCATGTGATCTATAACGGTATTATTTAGCCGTTGGTCCTCCTCATCGTCTAATTGAAGAGGTGGCTCCGAGTCCGTCAACCATTTGTGTTTTAATATTTGTGGTATGGTTAGGCGTTTCTCGGGATCCACAACTAGCATATGCCTAATTAAGTGCTCACAGTCTACATGGAAAAAAATAGGTAGATAATTTGTTCATTACCAATTAATGTCATGTTACCTTGTGACATAAAAAACGGTATCCTAAATTTTCCTTCTATTACAACATTTCGCAGTGCTGGTAAAGTGTGACCGTCAAAAGGCAAGGAACCGCATACTAAAACGTATACTACTACTCCCAAACTCTGTAAAACGTAAATAAAAGTATAATTTTACTAAATAGCTGAAAAAAGTTATTTTTTAAAGTTCAGTGTTACTTTTTTTCCATAATATATATTATTCCATTATAGATTTCTTTGAAAAATATTAATTCCCGACTTGGCATGAAATATTATAAGATTTTACGATATCACCCATATACATTCTTTATCACTTAAAACCTATACCTTTAATACTAAAACGTTACAGTCAAACAAGTTTTATTCTTTTACATGTCATAGAGATATCATTTTAGATATTGTAGACAAAAGCAATTAAAAATTAAAAATAAAGGAATATCAAATCGTAAAGGTAGAAAAGAATTAAAATATAAACATTAAATTTAAACAACCTACAAACTGAGGTAAATCATTAAAAGAATGATAAAAATATACAAACAGCGTAAATTAACTCATTAAGGACCTCTATCAATTAGACCATTTTTCATCGTTCTACTTGCTACGGTAATACCATATTGATCGGAGATTTTGCTTTTAATAATTCTAATTATCTTAAGTAATTCTAATTTTCTTGGGATCAAGTTTTAATATTCTTAACAAATTTTTAGCGCATATTATTTTTTGTCTAAAGAGACGGAACACATCTCAAAAATTGAGTTATTGAGTTTACTTCGATGGCTAAGAATGGAAAACTACAAGAGACTTCATTTGGTTGCATTTCTGCATTAGATTATCAACTTTTATTTTTGTTACTAGGTCAGCACTTCACAATGTTAATATCAGGCATGAATACGTATGTACAACTTCTTAAATTTAGAAGTTTAAATATTTTAAAGTTTAAGAATAAGTTATAAATATTTCTTCTCTTAAATCAGACAACTAAGGAATATTCCCTGCTATTATTTATAATAATAATAAACGTAAAGTATGACTAATTCTAACATCTAGCACTGCTAGTCCATTTAACTGTCAAACTAAAAATATTTCCATAAAATAATATTTCTTAAAATAATTAACTTAAAATAAATAATGAACTAATACAAAAAAAATACAAGGCGAAAATAAGAATATTAGAAGTTACTTAACTTGTTAGGTATTCCTTCACCTTTATAGTAAAAATCAATTTAGAAAATACTATGTCACACGTTCAAATATCGAAAAAAAGATGGAAATAGACTTATTCACGTATTTAAAAGAAATATGATTGAGTTGAGCTATAATAGATTTTTTATATAACCAGGAATTGAGGTTTTATCTATCGATCCCTGACCTCGTTTTTTCTTTTCGATATCCTAATTAGATTGAGAAATACTAATCATTCATCCCTCCCTCCCCCTCACCTTTTTTCTTAATTCACCCTTTTCTTAGATAATCTCCTTTACAAGTATTTTCATTTCAATAATAATTCGAGCTTTTTCGCCTTTATCGTTATAGATTTATGATCCAATGTTCAAACCTTAGTTTTAACTGCGTTCACTAAATGTCGTGACTTTTACCATTTGTTTATTATAATAATGATTGTTTTTCATGTAAACATTACAGGTATGTAGTTTAAGGTAAGGTTTTTAAAACTTTTTTTTAAATTTTTTGTATAATTTTGACTTACGTTTTGTTTATTTAATGTTTCTCAAGAAAAATTAATTTTAAGGTCTGATGATGAGTCAATTCATCAAAATGCATTACTCTTGACAAAAAGATTGGCATTTTCATTTGTGGAGAAAAGTCTTCCCGCCCTTACTAACCAGCTTATATTATAGCCACCCTACTTCAAGAATGGACTCCTTACAAATTCTACATATGTATTCAGAGAGTGTGTTTGATATTTTGCTCGAAAAGTTTTTTGGAGTATTCATGTTTTGGCATTTTCATAAATATTTTGTAGCATATCAAAAAGATGAGTACACAAAAAATGATTATTAGTGATTATGCTTTCAGTGTGAAAGAATTTATGCAAAAAAATTATATTAGTTACTTGGTGGGGTAAAAAAGTTACATACTCTGTGGGCAAATGGAAAAAGTAGCGAATGAGGAGAAATGCAGCACATTAAGTGGGGAGATGTGAAGCACAACAAATATGATAGATTTAAACTTAACTTAACTGTTATGTCTGCAATTCCAATTTTTTTTTCAATGAATTTCGTTATACTTCTATACAATTTCGTTATACCTTATGCAATTTGAAAACTTCACAATTGTTTATAGTCTTTTTCACAAAAAGCTGAAGGCAAGCGAACCAAGAACGAACAGAAGAAAATGGAAAAAGCAGTCTAAACCATCAGCAGCACGTAAACTTTGTACATTATTGGCATTACTAGAATTGGGATCGGACTCGGAGGAAAAATTTTACATCACCTGCAACGGACTGATACAGGAAAATTTGACCAAAAACAATGCAATTCATTGTAATGGATGCGACCGAACAGTCCACTTCAAGTGTGCTGATTTATAGGCCAGCAGTTATACTTGTGGTCATTGCGAATCTGAATAGTTGAACAACTTGTCATTTTTTCAATTTTTTTTAAACTTTTGCAGCTATAATAATAATTATATTAGCTAAAAATTAGATTACAATTCACAATTTGTTATTTTCTCCGATTCCAATAAAGAAATTTCATCACAAAATACAATTTTCTGCAATTTTCATTTGTGCTTCACAACCCCCACGGTTTTTGGGAATTTCCAAACACGAGCTTTTTGGGAAAACATTCATAAAACGTTAATAAGATTTTGAATTTTATGCTATCGTCCAAATAGGAATTATATCTTGAATTACTGTGGAGACTCATTTTGAAAAAATGTGAACATTTTTTTTAATTTTATGAAAAATGGTCTACAGTGCTCCCTACAGTGAAGATTTAAAATCGTCCTCAAACCTCTCTTCTGGCGTCGAAACACTCTTATTGAGTGAGAAGAGTTACCCCATAAAATTACACCATATGAAATGTGTGAATAAAAAATAGCATAGTATGCACTTAAAAGACCATATTTTTTTATATTTATCCATTATCCATTATTCATTATATTTATTATGAATCAGACAATACATCTTAAGTATGAATAAGACTGGTAGTTTTCGTAAGTAGGCCGCAACTAAGGCGTAATAAACACTCCTAGCAACTTTTAGTGTCAACTCACAAGCAACAACAAATCATCCACAACCCTCTTAGTTAACTCAGCTATATGCTTATGCATAATACGTGAATATACATGATGAGCTACATAACATATAAATTAAGACGTCAAACTGTAATTTGAAATTCACACATTTTAAGAATTCAAGAAAGTTTATAAGTAGTAAACACAAATTAGTGTTAATCTTCGCTTAGAAGTACACATAGCTCGTACTTTCAAAAAGTAAAAAGCTGGCCTTAATTATGACTTTAATCCACCAACATACCCATATGTCTGCTTTTGGCCCATCATATTTAAGCCCCTGAAATAGTTCAGGAGCTGCATAAGGAGGCGAACCGCAAAACGTCGTAAGTAAATTTCCTTCAGTAAACTGGTTACTGAATCCAAAATCTGCAAGCTAAATAAAATGGTGATGAGTGTCATATACTAAAGTAAAGCATCCACACTCACTTTAATGTTAAAGTTGTGATCTAACAGCAAATTTTCAGCCTTTAAATCTCTATGCACGACCCCCTGTGAGTGACAATAGCTTACTGCAGCCAAAATCTGGCTAAATACCCGTTTCGCCTCCGGCTCTGACATGCGCCCTTTGGCGACCAAATGATCTGTAAAACAATAGATTTGAGAATATGCTCGCTGGATCTTTCTAAAAATGACATTGGTTTCAGACAATGGGTTGAGAACACTTAAGAGTTACAATATTCGCTATAAACCGCTTACCAAAAATTTCACCATTACTGGCATATTCTGTAACCAAATAAATGGTTTGTTTGGTTTCCATCAACTGATAAAGCCTGGTGACATGGGGGTGTCGAAGTTTCTTTAAAATAGCAGTCTCTCGAAATATCTTAGTTAGGTTTTCTTCATCTAGGACAGTCTTATCTATTATTTTTATAGCCACCTGAAAATAAAAATAATTCTGCAGTTATTATAAAGTTATGTTATCAATTAATTTTTTTTCATTGATTATGTGATAAATGAAAAATAAATTTAGCCAATTTAGGAGAAAATAGAAAAAGAACTATTCTGCAAACAGTATATTCAGCTATTTTTGACAGATAAAGTCACAAATGTTATTAAAATGGATACGCGTGTTTCGGCCATCATCAGACCTCCAAAATACCTTCATACTTTTGCTTAATATCATCAATGAACTTGGTGTTTTTGTAAAAAATATTTCACCTATTTGGACCAAAAATTATGAGAAATAAATAAAGATAATTTTTTATATAAACCACTAATTTAAAAGGAGTTCCAACATGAAAGATTATAGACCAGAACTGGACGAAAGATAGAGGCATAACTCCCAAAAATAATAAAATGGCATTTAATTTAAAACATATTCAATCATAAAAATATGATGACCTAAAAATATTATACCGGTTAAAAGCCTACTTCAAATTAAGCAAAAAAAGTGATGTATGGCATTATGTAAAAATTCCATTATTTACATAAAGATAAAGCAATATTGAATAATGAAAATAAAAAATTATGATCTTTCCAAGCAATAATTATTGTGATAACTTTTTAACTAAACATAATTGTTTTAAATTACGAAATATTTTTAATCTAAGTATCATTGTAGATAAATTAAGTTACTGATCAGATTTATTATTATCACAAGATGATTAAAGTGTTTAAAAAATATATTAGTTCATAGAAGAAATAATCAAAACAATGTAGAAATAGTTCTAGAATTAAATCAAATAACTTATTACAGTTTACAAAATGCAGACTGGGAGCCTTAGAGGGATATATAAAGTCAACAGAGGAATTTGGTGTGGAAAACTGGAAACTTTTCATGAAGGGAAGAATAGCTGTGCGGCACTCTTTTAAATTAAAGACCTAATTTCGTTTAGTATCGTCTTGCTTAAACTAAACTATACTATGTTGGGCCTATATTTTTTAGTCATCATAACAAAATTATACTTTGATCAAATTAAAAATTATATTCTATAAGATAATGTGGAAAAATTGTGAATTTATTTTTGCACACCTTGCCTATTTATGTTTTTCACAAAGAAAATTAAAACGTAAAATAATATCCTTAAAAATCAATGAACATCCCTAAGATACATCATCCTAAGGTTGAAACCCCTGGTGTGACACTCAAATTATGAGACAGTTTTACCACTAACCAAAACTATTTATTTTTACTCTCGACACGTGTTTCTATATTTTTCTTTATATACTAATGATGTAACTAATAGAGCGGAAAATGCAATGAAGCAGGCCGAACAAATCTTAAACACTAACTAAACTATTTAATTGACTATAAGGGATTGGACCTTTATCCCTGTTAAGAATGTTTTTTTTTTATTTTGGAATATTGCTAAACTTTCGTATGCATCTAATTTTCTATTGTTATTAACTGGTTTAAGTAATTTTAAGTTGTCTATTTCTACAAAGTGGCCAGTATTTAATACATGTTCAGCCACACTTGACTTTGCAACTCTTCCATATTTCACATGAGCAATATGTTCGTTAAACCTAACATTAATAAAATAATAAATCATAATAATGAAAAATCTCTATCTACAAACTTAATCATAAAAAAAGTATGAATATTTGATGTAAGCAAATTTTCCCAACCAAAAAAACAAAAATGTTTATGCCTCTTTAAGCGTCTTCACACTTGATATTACGTCATGATTGGATAATTGTTTTGATAAAGACGTGATGGGATAAAACGCATTCGCATTAATTCAAATGAAACATATGAGGTGATGTTTTTAAATCCTTTTAGCGCCTAAACACGTGTCTGATTGTCGTTCAAACGTAAACGAATCAAATTATATATATTGGCCTTTAAATAGAAAAATAATAATATAGCTATTTACTGTTAAAATTAAATTGATTAGAAAAATTATGCATATGAAAAAACATTCTATATAAAATTCATTTAATAGCTTAAATATATGGCACAATATCTTTTTGTTAATTTGTTAAGTGGTTATAATGTGGTTTAGGTAATACAGAACAATAGTATTTCATTTGAATGTTTTAACACATGATTCAGAAAAAAAAACCTGAAATCAATATCTTATCGCATATTTGAAAAATTCAATAATTAATTACGAAATTCCAAGTAATCATTAAAATAATTTCAATGGTAATGATTTTAAGTTTTTTTTAGCCATGTGAAAGGTTACTTACGTTTTTAGCCATTTCTTCTAATTATTTAAACCAGAAGAAATATAATTTCCAAATTTATAAAATCTTAGATCACTACTAATTCTGGTCATATTAACCTACACTAATCATCAGTCATAAATTATTAATTATTCAGAGTTATATTGTTGATAGATATCTAATCTCATTAATTATTATCTCCAAATTCATATTTAAATTGTATATTTCTAACAAAATTGTATAATGTCTTGGATGGATGAGGCATTCTTATTATGTATTATTTATCCTAGAGGTCATCATGTTTAATAACATTATCTTTTAAATAGTTAACAATATTTCACTTTTAAATTTATATAATAAACCTTTTTTATTGATTGAACAAGTATTATTTTGTAAGTAAACAAAAACTTAGATAAAACAACTGGTAAAGTATATCTTCAGGATGACAATAAAATTTGTGGAACCATTGATATAAAATAAGTCAATATAAAAAAGATTCCTCTTTTTTATCTTGACTACTTTCAACAAAACCAACCTTTAAAATCTGTTTTTGGTTCACAAGTACACTTGAAAAAATGACAAAAAGTTTATTTACATACTGATTTAACTACATAGGTACTCAGATAATAATGATTAATGATTTATATGTATATAATTTTAGGAACTATAAAAATCCCGTAGGACGCTATTTTAATATTTTGAAATAGTAACTATAAAGAGTCTATCAAGAGTAATAACCATACTGTCTATACATCTTTCTCTAATGCTTTAATTCCAGTGAATAAAAAACCGAGTATTAAAATTTGCAGATATCATCTAATATTGTCTCTTTTCTACATATGGGTAAGTTTTATATTTCATATTTAATTTTCCCAAAATTTTCCAAAAAAGGGCCCAAAGTTTCCAAATTTTGTGTGCAAAAATTTGCAAAATTTTAATAAAATTTTTTTTTTTCGAAAATCTCCACTTTGCTAAATTAAATTTATCTTAGACAATAATGTATATATAGTAATATATGATACGTACATTAATTGATTGGTTTTTATTACAATTTAGTCCTTAAAAAATACCATTTGTTATTTGAATTATAATATAATGAATTATAAATTATATATGGTTTATAAACATTAGCTAACAGTAGTCAACAATGAGGTTTGAAAATTGGAATCAGCACATTGCCGCCTTGGACTATACGTTTTAATTAAATAAAAAAAAAACTTTTAATAAACCGGGATTTTTATAACTATATCGTTATGTAGATTACTTTTTTATTATGTAAGTGTTATAAAAATAAAGAATTTTCAAATTCGATTTGCATCAACTGCTATAGTGTCTTTTACCCAAGCAGTCTAGAATGCAGAACTTTTTTAAAAGCCTAGGAAAGTGCAAGATTCCTTGCTTCAAAAAATATGAGCAGCATAATGAGGCTTTAAGAGGCATAAAATCTAAAATGAACAATATGCAAAATACATATTCAATAAAAGAACGAGAACTCAAAAGTGAAATTACCTGAAGAAGCAAAGAAGTCTCAAAGTTTTCGAGATGAAGCAATTGAGACAAACCAGAAGCTAGAGTCGGTGAGCAACGAAAGGTTATTGATTCTTTACAGTCACAGATAAAAAAATTTACTCCAATCAAAACTATTGAAAATTGAGCAACTTAGCAGGACTTACAGTGTGGAAAATTAGGAATGAAAGAAAATTCAACAGGATTTGGTCTGTTCGATGAAGACTTTTGAAGTAAGCAATGAATATCAGAATAGTGAATTACAGGAAGCTAGGAATGACATCCACTGTAATCTCAATATCCCTACATACTGATGCAGATCTAGCACTGGATCCAGGTATGGATCCAGATGATTTTGTCATGATAAAATCATGACAAATTGGTGATAATGTGTGTTATAGAAAGACTGTTGCCCAAAACTGGCTCGAAATTTGTCTTTCTGTGAGGACCTACCTTATAAAATAAAGGGACACGTATATAGTGTACTAACTCTATGGAAATTCTGAATAGAAAATTCTGATAGTTTTGTTGTGTCATTAAATTTGAACACCCTACTCTTGTCCATTAACAATCTCAGAAAGCTTCTAGCTATAGGTAAAACAAAAAATGTAATAATGTCTATTAAATGTAATTAAACAATGTATTCTGATCAGAAATACTAAAGGATCATAAAATGTATATCGACCTACTTTCAAAGCTATAACTCTAGCATTAGATTAATTGCAGACATCAAAACAAATCTTAAATTTAGATATACAAATAGATCCCTTGGAAACCTCTCTCCATATATATTGATGTTGCAAACGATTTCTCATGTAAGAAAATTTCATTAAAATCTGTAAAAATTAGTTCTTCAACTTATACAAATATTAATTATGATATTGTTTAAAATTTGTATCTAAATATCGTAAACACTGAGCCAGATTTAGTTGTTAATACTGATGTTGAGTTAAATTCTGGAAGAGAATAACATTGTTAGTCCATCACCTGGTGATGAACTTGAATTATTTCTGGAGAGTGTAGAGTTTCTTAATATTTTAGTATTTGTAGAATACTGGTTAAAAAAAGATGATTTTCATTTATAAATGTATCTTCCGACAAGTCTTTAATGGTCATTTGAAGGAGAGGACTTTTTAATTCTCTTTGGTATTTTATGAAAGTTGATCCCTTTATGTTTTAGCCTTATATTGACTTCCTTTAGAAAAAGTAAATATATTTTTAGAAATACTAATATATAACTTGCCTATAGACCCTAGAGTATTGCTATGTGGTAATTTAAGCATAATTTTTTTGAATAAACAAGATAAGCACAGTAAGTACCTAGAAAATCTTTTTACATCAATGAACCAAAATATGCACAAAGATCAGCCAGCTCGTTTCACAGAAATTGATTCTTCATTAATAGATTATTTTTGTTCTAATCTTGATCAGCGCAATATCTATTGCAAAGCTGTTAATGCCGGGTTATCTGGCCACCATGCAGTTCTTGGTTATGCGAATTTTAATATGAAACAAAAGTCTAGTGTGAGAATAGGTAGATTATATGCTGCGAAAAATTTTAAGAATTTAAGTCAAGATGTAATCTAACAGACTGGCAATGTGTCAATATCTCAAAATTTTTAATCATCTCCCATGTAGAATAAAGAGAGCTAAGACTTTTCCAACTTTTAAGAGGGCTCTTAGGGCCATGTTAGCTGACTGTCCTTTTTATTCGTTGACAGAGTTCTTTAACTCTAGATTTATTGACTAAATTAAGTTCAATTTGTTTCCTTTCATATCTTTGTAATTTTATACTATTTTTATTAGGATTGTAGTTTTTTATTGACAATTCCTATACATAGTTATGATGTCGATGAAAATAAATGATTTGATTTGAAGGGACGCGATTTTTCGCATTTCTTCGAGTGCTCTATGATAGGTTACTAGCCAGTGATGCTGCTGCAGAGGTGTTTTGTGATTTGTCAAAAGCTTTCAACTGCATGAATCATGAAGTGCTATTGATCTATGATGTCAGGGGTGTTGATTTGAAGTGGTTTCAGTCCTACATGACCGAGTCCAGGGAGTAGTTTTTAATGATGAAGTATCAAGGGACTTGTCTGTCAATACTGGTTTTTCTAGTATTCAGTTTGGGCCTAGTGTTGTTTCTTTTATATGTTAATGACCTACCAAATTTTAATTGAAGGGAAGTTCACTGCATTTGCAGAAGATACAACTGTCTTGTGGCATGCGAATCTGTCTCAATTAAACAAAAAAAAATAGATGCCGGTCGTCACAAAGTAAAAACCTGATGTGATTTAAGCTTGTTAATTTATTTCTTTGTTCCTATTATAAGTATTATTGCTTATATTTTATATCTACAATGAAATTTTTATTTTATTTTATGGCTTTGTCAACAACCATGTTATAAAGCTATCTTTGACTTTGACACAATTAGATGTTAACTCTAACTATGTTTTAGTCTTAATCAATATGTTCAATAACTATTTTTTAACTATTGTTTTTGATAACTATGTTTTTAATAAATTAGGCCAGACAAAAATCATGGTCAACAATGATCACTATTCTCTAGTACAATTTAATTTTTTATGGCACTATTGAATAAGACATTTCAATGCTGCTTACAATGTGTCACACGATGGGGGTTCCCATTTGACATATCAAAGTGAGATTAGCTGGATGTGAGGAGCTGATTGACAGAACTTTGTCAAATATAAAATTAAACATCCCCTGTATATCTAGATTGACATTTCTTGTCCTTTTTTCTTTAAGAAGTTAATAAGGATGCTTCATTTTGAAATGAAAGTATATTTATTGATTTTTCAATATACACATGAGATAAATCTCTGCTTTTTCTTTATCCTTATCTAACAAAACCTACTTTTAAAATCTGTTTCAGGATCACAAACACACCTTTTGAACATTAGATAAAAACTTTATTTACATACCTATTTAACCTGGTATAATTTAAATTCAAAATATGGTTTATTGACAATACAATATTTTAAAATATGATTAACAAAGCTTGAATAAAAAATTTACATATGACTAAAGCAGCATAATTTAAAATGAAATGAAAATACATATGACATAAAATTGTACACAAAAACACACAATCTAAAGCTAACTAACAGTAGAAAGTCACATAAATCACATAAAATAATTATATAATGTTATACTAAAAGTATAATTTAAAACAATCAGGGTTTAAAAGGTGAATTTTAAACTTAATTTATAGCACTAAAAAAATATTGGTTAAGGTTATAGTACTAGAATAATATAATAATATGGAGGATCAACAATATTGAGTTTACACCATATGGTTTTTTTTAAATTGATCTGATGTAAACCCCAAATCACACATCACACAAAGAAAGAATTTTGTATGCAAAAAATAAGAAATATACAAAACAAAGATTGATAACAAAGAATAACAGGCTACATCAAAAATTAACAAAATATTTTTTAAAACACATTTAAAGCATTAAATCATAATAGATACATCAAAAAGTCCACATAAAGGACAAATAATCCACATAAATATTATGTAGGTAGAGATCAACTAAACTTTCAGTTAATATACTGGAACTTAACTCTATAACATAAACTAAAAATGACAAAAAGAGTCTTAAATATGACAATAGACTAAAAGATAAAAGACACCTATTTTGTAGAGTCGGTGTAAGCTTCATCAGTCTTAAAAGAGATGTGTTTCCGAAATTTAAGTTGAATAGATTCAAGTCTAATAATGTGAACATTACAGTTTGGATACCGCAGTAGAGCCCCATAAAGTAATCGAGATTTTAGGTAATTAAATAAGATGATTCTACTCAATATATATTAGTGAAGTCTGATGTAGCTCTTATAATAGAACCAAGATAACTCTATGATATGTATATGATGCAAAAATTAAGCTTCTTATCAATAGTGAACCCAAATCAATCATTTAATGTATAGTTGAAGCTAATTTATTATCTTATTACACTTTTCAATATTAAGAGGAAACCTATTAATCTTGCATCAGTTGTAGATTAAATTAGTATCATTTTGGAGAAGCAAACAGTCTTCCCAATTAGTTACAATGTGAAATAGTTCTAGATCATCACCAAACAGAAGCACTATTGCTTAAAATGTTAACAGATATGTCATTGATAAAAATGGGAAACAAAAAAGGAGCAAGATTGCGACCCTGTAAAGCACCAAAAACTCATTAATTTACATAAGTAAAAAAATTTACAATCATGTTCCTCTATGTGTTAGACATATATCGGATGTTAAGAGAGAATTAAAGACGCTTTTATTGGCTAAGGCATATTATAACCTGGATGACTTTTTTAATGATAGGTTTTAACCTTGGACATGTTGCAAAGGTTTTTTTTTACCTTTTTTCTTCTCTAGTTTTGTCAACAAGTTTAGTAATTGATTGTTTTATTTAATTATCTTTAATTCAAGTATGTTCAAAAAGTTTAGTCTTCTTGTGTTTAATTTTGTTCATTGTTTTGTCAATTTTTGAAATTGTATTTTTGTTTTGTTTTTTCAGCTTGTAGGATGTTTATACACAAGATTATTCCTACATAATATAGCACAGTTTCTTTCTTTCTTTCACTTCTATATGCTTAATAAACATATGACCTAAACCGATTATATTCTACAAACTGGTGTCTATTTGCCAGAGAGGAAGCAAAAAATTGTACAACATTGGAATGAAAACCAAGCCTGATAAGTTTCTAAGCAAGAAGTTCATGATCCATCTTATTAGAGTCTTTGGTGAAGTCTGTGTAAATTATTCTAGTTGACATTTATTATTTATAGCCTCATGTGCAGTCTGAAGAAATGATATTAAGTTAGTTACTGTTGAAAGATCATGCAACATGCTGGATTGGTAAAATTATCTCTTACTTGGTAAAAGAGGCTATCATCAGAAAAGTCAGGTATAGTATCATCAGGCTATTATCAGAAAAGTTTGATAGTTTGGAAATTGGACAATAGTTTTTCACCACATTTTTTACTCCCAATTTGAAGATGAGACAAATTTTAGCAAATTTCCAGTCTTTAGGAAAGGTATTTATATAAAAAAGTAAGTTAAAGATAGTACAGAGGCTTTGCAAATGCAGAGGCACAATCACACATCGAATAGGATTATGTTTTATGGATAAGAGTATCAAGTTTTTTATTATCTTTCAGTAGATATGAACAAATAACTAGAGCTTGAAATTCTTAAATAAATTGTGCTCCTTGTTTTATTTGCTGATATATCTGCTACCAACAAGAAAAAATGTTACTGATATATTGCAGAAACTTAATAACATATCTTGACATAATATTCTGCTAATAATTTCACAAATTATAGAATGAGTTTCAGATTTATGAGTTTAAAGATTCTGCTAGTCCTTAGCTTTCTATATTTTACAACTGCAATTTGAAATACCAGTGAAAATCCAGGTCAAAATATTTATTTATTTATTTACGGAATCCATTTACAAAAGTGTTACATAGCATACCCATACAAACATATATATTCAGATACAAAACTATCTATAAATCAATGAAAGGTGTAGATGAGTTAATTAATTAAAGCCCCTATGAAATAATATTCTTTAACTGCCCCTTAAAAGAATTAATTCTAGAGTCAAAAAAGTTTATCTGTCCTGACAGACCATTAGCACTTCGAGCCATACGTAATTGGCTCATTAATGCCATAATTGGTATGGTGGAATGGGACTGAAAATATTTCTGATTGTCTATTCAATCTGGAAGGCACCCTAAGTTTAAAAAGAGACAATAACTCGGGACAATCTATAGTAGCATTTAAAACCTTATGCATAAAACATAAGTCGAGTAATGTTCTTTGTGACTCTAATGTGGGTAAGTTCAGGTTATCCCTGACCCACTGATAGTAATACTCCTGTCTCCTGTAACCACATCTAAAAGCCGCCACCCTTAAAAATTTATTTTGAGTTTTTTCAATCTGCTCAATGTAGCAGTTATATGACAGGGACCACACAATTGAGCCATACTCCAAGATGGGCCTAACAAGAGAGCAATAAAATAATCTAAAAGTAAACAAAGACAAATCAGTTGTAGACCTTTGGATAAAACCCAGCAAACATTAGCACATGACAATTTTCAAGTTTCCAAGCTAAATCAATCAAAAAGAGGCAAAACAAAACAGGGCCTGAGTGAGAGCCCTGTGGCACCCCAGATGGCACCAAAATTTGAGAGGAACATGTAGCTCCAAGATTAACAATCTGGGTTCTACCTCTGATGAATCCCGAGATCCACTGAAGAAGAGTCCCCACAATACCTAAAGCCCTAAGCTTCTGCAAGATTACCCCATGGTTAACCCGATCAAAAGCTTTGGAAAAATCTGTATATATTGAGTCAACCTGAAGTCCCTTCTTCAAGCAGCGGTAGAGGTAGTTGACATACAGCACCAAATTAGCATCAGTAGATCTGCCTTTTATAAATCCAAATTGCTCAGGATTAAATAAAGATTTAAAACTCCAGGCAATCCTATGACTGACCAGGCAGTCAAGCAGCTTTGGCAACTCAGATTGGTTACACACAGCCTGATAATTGGAAATTTCATTTCTACTATCAGATTTAAAAATGGGTTTTAGAAAACTTCTCTTCCAGAGAAAGGGATAAGAACCAGTACCTAGAGATTTGTTAAAAATGAACAGTATTGGTTTCGTAAGAACACAAACACATTTCTTTAGGAAGAATGCCGGAATTCCATCTGGTCCAGTGCAGAGCTTATTCTTAGAGGAAGTAATAACCTCATAAACATCCTGCATTGACAGAGTTAAAGTGCTCAGACAAATTGATTTATCAAAATCAAAAGATGGTATGTCATTGACTTGCTCATCCGAATAGACGGATGAAAAGTATTCTGCAAACATATCTGCAGTATCGGTGATATTCATACTAATCCTGTTATTGTATGTCATTCTGGAGGGAAGACTAAAACCAGTTCTTTTATTTTGAATATATAACCAGAAGTACCTTGGATTGCTAGCGAGATTCATTTCCACCTTATTAATGTATTGTTGATAGCACAACTCTCTTAAGTACTCACATTGTTGTCTCAACAATACAAATTCATCATAATCCTGCTGTTGACCACTAATTTTAAACTTTTTGTGAGTTTGTTTCTTTCTTATGATCAAACTGTGAAGCTCTGAAGAAAACCAAGATGGAAAAGAAGAACTTTTGTACCTCTTTAGAGGAATAAACCTTTCCATTGAGGAGTAGATCACATTATAGAAAATTAGGGCTATTTCAACCATATGTTATTGCCTTGAATAATGGGACTAATCACTAACTAAAATTTAAGGCTATATTACTATACTAATATAGGTATTACTATACCTACTATAATAATAAATACAGTGACCTAAAACTGCTTCCTTCTAAACTGTTTGTTATGTTTATTTTAAATAATTAAATAGTTTACCTTTGAAGAAACCTTACAGGCCTAAAAAAAACATTATAAAGCTAAACAAGGACAATTTGGTTTAAACTCGTAAAGGATGCCACTATAGCTGTGACCTCGGCAGTGGCCATCCACTATTGCATTTTATATAAAATTTATTTTTTATTAAATGTTTATTTAAGTATTCTTTTACACATTTTTTAACTTAATAGCTTGTGATTAACTTAATAAATTGTAATATCTTACAGGAAGAAAAAAAAGAAATTCCTTTAACCTACATGAATTTATGTCCTAAACAATGTATAAAGCATTGGTATTGGAGACAATATTTTCCATTCTTATTTCTACAGGTAAATAGTTTTAAAAAGTAGAGGATGTTTATACTGGATTATGTATAGCAAAACTGTCAAGCATTAATTTTTAGAGATCCTTTGGTCTTTATATAGCTGTAATTGTAATTTAAAGAAAAAGCAGATAAACATAAGTGCATTTTTCCTATGAGTCACAACTAAAGATATCTGAGAAAACATTAGTGGAGAAGCTTAAAAACATTATTAATATTATACATTCTTAAGTAATCTCTGTAAACATTGCACTAAAAAAGTACCCTGATCAAAAGAAAAGAAAAATGCTAAATAAACATACAAAACAGCAACTTAAACATGTCTTAAAAAGGTTCATGGTGAACAGCCAAATACAACACCTTGACAAACACAATCTCCCAAAACACACACACTTACATGCAAATAAATCATTTAATGTTTCAGGTATGTTTTGTAAATATTTAAAGCCTATCACAGAAACACTGGTGAATTTACTGGGTCCACCAAAAATTAAGTTTATAAGAAGAAAATTTGTAGTGGATATTTAAGCAATAAATAAAAAATATCGCATTGCCCTTAGAGGAGGACATGGACCTGTCAAGGCTAATTACCCTTCTGTTTTCATTAAAATTGATTGAATTTTGGTGCTAATTTATTGGGTTACAACTGGTTTACAATTGCTGTTAGGCGCGTAGAAATGGGACGCGACGAATTCTAAACGTTCCTACCGAGGAAAATGGAGAAATTGTCCTTTAAAACGCTAAAGATTTCCCTTGTCTTTGAAAAATTTACCTTTGTACGAGTGACGATGTGTGTTGCTAGCTTCACCACAGCGAAGTTTCCCTTGCCTATCGTTTTGTCCAGCTCATAATATCCGACCCGCACTAGTTTTTCGACGGGAAAAGATTTTCCGGACATGATTTAATGTTTTCCACAAAAACACCATGAAAAACTTCACTATTCTTCAACTAGACAACTAAACGAAATTCTCTAGTACGATTTTTCACATGTAGATCTCACGTCAGTCAATGAAATTTATGTCACATGACGTCATTCATGCTTCCTTGGAAATTTGACAGGAAATTACGAGTGGGTATTTTCTTTAGTCAAAAGACTACGATGGCTAAACAATCGAATTGCACCACTGTTGCCGTTGTAGGCATTTTCGAGATTTTCTTCGAAGCTACTAAAGGCACACACACACATTGAGGGTACGAAGTAAAACGAATTCGGCCCCGAATAGATTCTTTAGAATGTGTTCGGCGTTTAATGAGAAATTTGCTCTGCTATCCACAAGTGACATTTGTAGTCAGTGGTATATTTATCGCTAGTATTTGTATAATTGATAATTGATAATATTATTTTTGCATAGATATATTTAATAAAAAATTAAAATTTTAATTCTTCTAAGTATTTTTCGTGTACACTTTTATTGTGTTTTGATAGAAATATCGTGCTTTTGTCTCGCATATCTAAGGGCCAAATTATGGACCGTCTGGTAAAGTGTCTGGAAAAGTTATCCTGCTGGTATAATTATAAACTTCTTGTTTGTCTTACCAGCAGGATAATTATTGCTTACCAGTATAATAAGTTAACAATAAGAAAAAGCAGTGTATAAAAAGCTTACCAGGAAATTTAATCTCAAATTTTTCAAAGAGTTGGAGCTTGCATACTTTTGCAAGAAGTTTGCCTATAATATTCTAAATTTTGTTCTTAATCTGTATGAGTACCTTGTGATTTTTCATCTGGTTAAATCTGAACATCTAAAACATCTAAGAGATCTAGGTGAACGTCAAATTTGAGCCACTATATTCTGTCACTTACTATCATCATGATATCATCAGGCAGTCCCTAAACACTCAGTGTTATTAAATTATAAATTATTTCCTCATAGGTGGTAAGAGGTGTTACGGTTGCACTACCGCCAGCAGTTTTAAATATTTGCTGTTTGTTCTTGGCTACTTTTTTTTCTTAGATCTTTTTTTATACCCTCATATACTTTGTTTGAAGATTATTGTCTGAGTTTGAAGTAAGAGTCTGAGGTAAGAATTATTATTCAGGGTTCGAACCACTCCTGACACAGGGTTTGTTACATTAAACTCTCCTGTCAAATTTTCCCAGCCTGATTTTTTTCTTCCCAAGATGTTGCATCAGTCTTTTTTGATTCAATTGTACCTGCATATTGACTTAGTAAATTACAAAGCAAAATAATTTATTATTCTTTTTCAGAAAAGTTTACCGACTTCTTTTTTTATCAGGTTGTTTATCATCCTTTAAAAAAATAATATAAAAAAATGATTAAAATTCTACCAAATTCACTGCACAGTATACAGTTTCTAAAAAGCTGTGTTCTATGATTCACTATCAAATGTCTGGTGAGATATTTACAAACAATTAGTGAAAATGCAAATACCTATTAATACTAGTACTAACAGAAAGAATATCGCATTTGGCACAAAACAAGTATGCAAGTACCTGTAACTATTATTAGAAATTAAAAACCAAACACTTTCATTATTTTTGTTTTATTTATTTATTTTCTCAGGACCGGAGATTCATAGCCCTAATCTTTCTTTTTTTCTTAAGATTATTGTATCTACCAGAACAATTACGATGTTGCCAAACTGTAAACCTTCTGTTACTTAACAACAGGCTAAAATTTGGTTTATAATTCCTCCTACAGCTATAGTTAGGTTTACCGAGAGGATAGAATTTATCTGCCTGGTAACACACAGGAACTTTACCAGCTGGTCCGTAATTTGGCCCTAAATGACGTTAATAATAGAAAAAAGGAGCACACTTCGTGCTACTGTGAATTGGCTAAGCTTGACAAAGGTCATATTATAGCTGGGTTTATCAAAATTCAAATTCAAAAACATAAATAAATAAAAGCGCCTTTATTTTCAACTCGGCGAAATTCAGCTTAGCTGTTGTTTAACCGAGCATTAAAAAGAAAAGATACAAGTTCAAGTTTAGCAGAAAGCAGGATATTAGTCATTTAAACGTAACAGTTGCTTTTTAAATTTTAATTCAAATGTGCAGGAGTTATTATTATTAACTTGACTGATAATTGGATATTGATTAAGAAGTTTAACTGATGTGTAAGAAAAGCAGTTCTGAGTCATGGCTTTGTTAATTTTGGGTAGTTCATAGTGCGTATTGAAACGAATTTTACGTAGATGAATATTATCTCAACGTGTTAGTTTTTTAGACAAGTAAAAAGGGCCCTTAGATTTGATTTATGCAGGAAGCAAGTAACATGGAGTTTTTGTCGATAGGATATATTTAGCCACTTTAGATCTTGAAGTTTATTGCTCACGTGATCACTACGTTTCAGGTTATAAATGGGACGAATACAGGAGTTCTAGACTTTCTGTAATTTAAATTTAGTTGAAATATCTAAACAAGGTCCGTATACAAAATTTCAATAATTTAAATGACCTAAGACGTTTTAAGTGCTTCGCATACATTTTTTTTCTCCCAAAGTCCAGAACATCTTTGCTTTTATAGATATTGCGGAGATTAATATAGGCTCTTTGGATTATTTTAGATACTTGGTTACGAAAACGAAGAGAGTTATCAAACACTACACCCAAATTTTTATACTCGGCAAGAATAGGGATTTTAACACCATCTATTGACACATTTATATTTTCAACTGCACAATCCTTGGCCGGTCCAAAGTAAATAATAGCTGACTTATTTGGGTTAAGTTTTAAGCTGTGATTTTGCGAATATTTAAAGACGCACGCTAGACATTTGTCTCCTTGATGCCTCCACTGCATCAGATCGTAAAAAAAATTAAATGAGGAACCGCGTATCTACAACCACTATACTCTCTAAAACAATTTGACATGTCAGCTGTGAAAATGATAAAGAAAAGAGGACCCAAGAGTGATCCTTGAGGTAGCCCCCTATCAACTTCTACAGGCACTGATCTTATATTATCAAGTATCACTAGCTGGGACCTGTTGTCCAAATAACTATGGATAAGCTGGATGGTCTTAGATTTGAATCCGAAATAGCTTAGTTTGGCACAAAGCAGAGAGTGGTTGAGGGTATCGAATACTTTGCTGCAATCTAGTAAAACTAGAGCAGATGTTTCTCCTCTGCCTGCTGCTAATAAGATGTCATCCAACACTTTTAGTAAGGCCGTGGCTGTGCTATATCCTTTATGGAAACCTGACTGCGTTTTGGCTACCAGGTTGTTTTCAGTGATATAATCGATGGTTTGTTTGTAAATAAGCTTTTCAAACTCTTTAGAAAGCAAAGTAACAGGCTAATGGGTCGAAGTTCCATGACTGTTTTGAGGCAACTTACTTTTGGCAACGGTATAACTTCCGCTACCTTCCACTGTGAGGGAAAAATGCTGAAAAATGCTTTTTTTAAGGCATGTGTTAAATATTTCAGTAAGAATAGGAAGAATTGTTGGACAACACAGCCGCAGCATTAGAAGCGATTCCATCTGCACCAGTCGTATTGGATTTTATTTCCGAGAGAGCTCAGACGAGTTCATCCTCGTTTATGAGTTCGGGTTCAAATTTTGATCTGGTGCATTTTGTGTTAAGGTACATGGAAATGCTATTATGGTCCACATTATTAGAGATTTACCTTACTGAGTCTATAAAGTATTTATTAATTATGTCAGGGTTTTCCAAGTGATTAGGAATATCTATATTACTTTTCGACCTACTGTAAATAATAAAAAAAAAGTAATAAAGGTCCGTTTATATTTAGAAAATAAGTTATTACGATGCTTTTTCATTTCACGCAGGGCATCAGTAAACCAAGGAGAAGAAGGTCTAGTAAGTAACTCTTTTTTCAATTATTGGAGCATGACACTCAAAAAGGGCATGCTTTATTATAACAAATACATGGTATTTGTTGACAAAGCCACTTATAATATAAAACATAAAGATAAATCGGCATATTACTAACACATAATTAAAAAAAACAATACTGGGTTCAACATACTAGCATAAAAAATAATAACACAAAATTCAAGACGAAATGAGTTAAAATTTTATGAGAGTAATATCACAAAAATAATATAAAATATAATATGACAAAAAATCTAACCTAATATATAAAAAATATACTATTTATATTTTTTATATATTACGCAAGCAGACTCAACATCTCAACAATAAACAAGCACCACAAGGTAAAAGCATCTTTAAATAGGGGTCTACATGAGTCCTGTGGAGATTTATGACACATATAACCAATGGCTCTTTTTTGCAAAACAAACACAGAGTTAAAAAGTCCTTGACCACAACAACCCCAAAATTCTATCTTCTACCATAGGGTGACTTTCAATCAAAGAAAAGTAGACCGATTTTGCAGATTCCAATCCCACTTCATTTGAAATCACTCTAACAGCACAATATTTTCTTGTATTCTTGCTAATAATTATTTCATGTATTAATACATTATCATTTCTGTTTGTACTAGACTAGGTTCTATAAATATCTACACCGTCCAATAAATAGATCGCTGCAGGGTATGCAAAGTAAATCTTTAGATCATATAGTATCATACCGCAAGCTTTCTTTCCTTATAAGTTATACCACAAGAGATCTTTCAACCTTTATTATGTAACATATGTTTTATTATGTAACAATTGCTATTTAGAATTAATAAGTCTTTATTATATATAATATTCTAACTCTAGCTAGATTAGAAATTAGAAGTTTTTTAAAGTTGCTTCTGTGTTTTTGTCGTCAAAAGCAATATTCTATTCTTATCCTTGCCTATCTGTAGAACTCTCTAAGGGGTGCTTATGCATGACGTAATAAATAATTACTATTACCAGCTTTTATTAGAAACAATTGACCATTTTAATTCAAAGTTTAATAGGCTACACAAATTTAACGTAAAATCCAGTTTTAACTTGATTACATTACATTTAGGTCTCTTAATTTTTTAAGCCTAAAAGTTAATCTTTCTTAAAAAATAATTACAATCATAAAATATAAATCAGCTTTATTACGAAAAGGAACTGAGTTTAAAAAGTCAGTCTTAAAAAAGTTTTCTGTACGTTCTCAATGCCATCAATATCAAACATATTAAACGGTGAGCAGGTATACATTTATATATGTAATAATAAAATTTTTGAGCATGAAAAGTCTTTACTACATGTACGTGTAATTGTGCTTTGCTTGTTTAAACTAATAGATGAATAAATAAATAAAAATGTAGAGGCCAAGTCTACAGTTCTATATGTTTCCTGAATAAACCTTTAAAGATAAGCACAAATAAAAGCTTCTTGTCAAGCAATTATTCCAAAATTTTTTACCGCCGTTATTCCATTTAACAGTGCACGGTAAAGTCAATATAATCAAATAAATTAGGATTTAGAGACATTCACATTCTTCATAAATTAGATCAGTCAAATCAAAATTGCTTCGTATTTTACATTGAAATATATCGAGTAAATAGCAAATAGTAACCGACAAGTACTATACCTCTCAAAATCAATAAGTTGAAGTTTAGCCAGCAGAAGTCGCACTACCGAGTTTCTTCTAGCAGTATGTATACACCGCTTCTACCTACGATTGTAAGTACGTGAAATTCGTTTGAGGAGTAAATAGAAAGAAAGAAAGAAAATGTGCTATATTACGTAAGACAACAAAATCTTGTATACAAGCATCCTAAAAACTAAAAAATTCCAAATTCACTTTAAATTTCAAATTTCAAACAAACATAACATCTAAGACACTTTACCATAAAATTTTCACACATTACCAAAATTAATCATAACAAAACAGATTGAGAAAAAAAAAGCATCTTTTTGATAAATTTCATTAAAAAATAAGTAAAGCTGTCAATAAAACAGAATTTAGAAGAAGTAAATTAAATTATTTAACAGGAAAGAAAACTAAAACACTAAAATGATGTCAGAGCACAGGTTAAAAGGTATCATTAAAAAAATCGTCAAGGCTATAAGATGCCCTGGATAATAAAAGTAATTTTAATTCCTTTTTGAATCTCTTAACTTCTAAAATTTGTCTGATACATAGAGGAACATGGTTGTAAATTTTTTTGCTAAGGTATATAAGTGAGTTCTTGGTGAGGGAGGATGTAGGGATTGGTAAGGGAAAATCGTTAACCTGACGAGTCATATGACCAGTGTTAGAGGGAGGTTTAGGACATTTATGAATAAGAGTAGCTGTTTCTAAGATAAAAAGAGAAAAAAGAGTTAGGATTTTTTGACATATAAAGAGAGGTTTACAAGAATCTCTATAAATAAAAATATTACATTAAGACCTTCTGTGACTAGTCATGTCGCAGTTAAATAGCAAAGTTAACAGTTAATAAACAGTTAAAAACTCATGTAAGAGGACCTTAAAGGCTTCTAAAACTGCCGTATCGTTCATCTTGCAACGTTGGCATCTATTGAACATTTATCCTTTAATCGATTTTTCAAGCTGTCAAATGTCACATGTCAATTACCCAAACAAAATTTTTCGTTTAATTTTCGATTTTGCTTTGCCGTGTTTTCAGATTTTTAAGTAAAATTTTCAGATTTTATGGATTATATCCCAATGTATTAATTTTTCTAGCATTACTTTTAACATATTTAAATGCAGTGGTGAAATTAACAGTCTGTTAGAAGATATACACGTTAAGCAGGGAAACTACTAAGTTTATATTAAAATCATTTCTTTTTATCCTGAAAAAAATCAACATAAATATGGATATTGAAGAAGGTGATGATGCTATGGACATTGATGAACCTGTTCCTGTCACCCCAATAATTGAACGAAAGCTAAATGAGTTCCCTACTGAAAACTCTGATCCTAATGCTTCAATATCTCACAATGAGATTACATCTACCACTTATGGAACTCCCGTATCCAGTAGATTACAGGGCTCAGAAAATAGAGTCTCTGAGGGGTATGTACTAAATCTTTGTATAAAATTTAAAACAACAATTTAAGAGTAAAAGCGGAACTCTGAAGAATCTGTCTTTAACAAAAAGAAATAAAAAAACTGATTAGAACAACATATAGGATGTATATTAATTAATTGAAAATTGGTTGATCTGGTCAAATTTATTGAAGTTTCAGCCTCTTGTAAATAGCAAAATAGTAAGTTTTAAAAAATAGTTGAAGGGAAAATATTAGTGAGTTAAGTGCTTTTAGTTGAATTTCTTTTCACACCAAACCAGATGTTTTTCACAAATCTCATTCTTAGGTTTTATTTTTTATAGCACTTTACCTAGTAATTCTATTTATAATATTTATTAATGAGCAATTTTAAGATATTTAAGTGCTTTTTCCTGTTTAGAACAAATAGTCTAAGTGCAGTTTTTAAACATTTAAAAGTTAATTACATAAATATCTGTTGCAGTCTTTTGAACAAATACCTTGTTGTTCCAAAGACTAGTTATATGTATTAAAAGTGGTCTTAATTTCCTGTTTATTAGCAGATTACTTATTTGGCCTATCAGATTCAGGTCATTGTAAGATGCATTGCATTATAAGATTGTATAAGGCACCATCTTGAGTTTGCTTCAGTTGTATCAATAATAAACTTTACTGTAAGAAGGCAAAAATAAAATCATCCTTTAATGAGAAACTGTTCTAATGAGGTGACATTTTTGGGTGTTTACCTGAGCTGAACACTGTCTTGGAACTACCATAAAGAACATGTCTGCACGAAGCTCTCTAAACTGTTGTACTTGATTAGAAATTTGCCACATTGTGTTTCCACCAAATGTCTCTTAGTGGCATATCATGAATGCTTCGAGTGTGGTTGTGGGTTATCCAATCTTAGAATGAGGTCATTCTCTTCATGGCCTTAAGATCTTTAAATTATAAAGAAGGTGGCTTGTGGCTGGTGGCTGGACTGGGTTTCAAGGAGGACTGTCATCAGACATTTGTAAGTCTTGGGGTATTAACATTCCCAAGTGTTTACATCCTACAATTTTTAATGTTTGTCCAGCAGAATCTGTAGGTTTTTAAAAACTTATGAGGATGTACTCAATTAACCTACTATGAATAAGGACACTTTATTTATTGAACATCTTTCAACCTTTTTAGGCTTAAAATTTTTTATTTCTCTGTCCCAACCTGTTAGGAAGCTTGACAAAATATAATATATAAAAGTAATAAAGAACCTGCTATTAAATTGAGCCATTCATGACTTTGGGGAGTATTTCCAGAACTGCCATATTTTAAACTAAGTTAATATTTCTGTTTTTTTTAATGTATATTTATTTGAATATTTTCCGTGTTTAAGATGTAAGCCAATATATTTTACTGGTTTACTGATTTTTGATGTTATATTTGACATATAAAAATACTATATTTATGTTATACTTATGAATAAACTTCTATCACTTCAAGTCATTATAAATCTAAATCATAACTAATACATAATATATATATAAATCTAATAGAATAAGTCAAAAGAAGAATTATTATGTAACTATGTCAACTAATATAATATTCTTACTATTATACTATATTCTAAGTACTCTTCAATTTGGGTACTGAGAGCAACACAGTACAAATGATGCCAGTTTTCACTTTTTAGGACTATATTCAGGCATTAATACTGGTGGAGTAAATGCAGCAGCTTTCTGTGACTTTCCAAAAGCTTTTGACTGTGTCAGTCATCACATTTGATGAAAATCTCCACAACTATGGCTTTAGAGGGTTGTCGCATTCTTAGTTGGAGTCATATTTGTCTGGTTACAATTATATCAACACAGGCTTCAGCCTAAGAATGTCACTCATATGACTTGAAATGCCTCAAAATTACAATTACCCATACCTCATTCATCATTATTAAAAAGATCAACTGTTTATGAGAGCATTAAGTTTTTTAAATGTTCCTCCTACTACAGTGCTCAGACAGACTAGATTATTCGATACCTTGAACAACATTGTACACTGTATGGTGAAAACTGTGCAATAGGTAGAATGATGATTAACTCAAATAGTGTCAGTATAGATTTGTTTCATTGTTCTTTGAGTTCACTTCAACGAGTTTTAAAATCTGCTTAAGTGCAATATAATTTTATATCTTGACTTTGCTTAAAGTGTGTCTTCTTTTCTATTGCAGTTACTCTGTTTTAAACCATTGTTGTCCTTATATTTTATTTAACTTTATTGATGTTACCTGTTATCTGTTATTTATGCTAGATATTTAATGATAGTACTAATACTTCAAGTGCTTTATTGCAATATAAAATCTTACTTTGTTGAATATTTTATATACTATATTTATTTTGAAAATTGGTTAATTACCGTAATATATACTGAATCTAAGGTTGGAGATATGTCTGAATGTGAATATGAGGAGATATGATTTTATATGTCTAAAGTAAAGTTAGGAGATTGCTAGTTGGTAGAGCCTATTATGGATTAAATGAATTTGATTGTGACTGTTTTTAATGTTCTTATTATTCTTTATTTTAAGTTTTTAAAAATTTGTATCAGTTCTATTTGCAGTTGTCTGGTAGTATGTTAGGTCCACTATTTACATACTTCTATTTATATTTTTTATATTATATTTTACCCAATTGTATTTTAATTTCAGGCTTTGTTTCTGTCTAGTTATTTTATACCTTTTATTTATATCTGATGTATGTATGTATATTAAGTTTACTTTTATAGTTTGTAAGTAGTGCTAATATTGTAAAATTAAGTTTTTTACCATAGTTTTTAAACTATGGTAATTTATATTGGCTTTGTGAAGAAGATCCGTCTTATGATGATAAAGCTTTTTTGACTTTACATTTAAATATATGGTACCATAAATAACTAACTATCCATAAATAGCCAACAAATATAGAATAATTTTACACATTACAATGACTGAGTGGACTAAAGAATGTAGAGCTACTATTTTAATCAATCCAAAAATTTTCAAAATTTTAGATTGTAAAAAAATATTATAGTTATATAAAAGTTGTCTTATCCTAAGTGCAGTAGATAATTCAGAATTCATAGAACACATGGTTGTCCCTATTAGTTTTGTCTTTTGAAGACAAAATGCATGTTAAGTAATCTTTCATTTTCTATCACTAGATCTATTGCTTTCTACAGCCTCAATAGAAAAGCTGATTTTCCTTCCTGATTTTTATTTTTTATTTAGGAATTCAATAATAAAAGATTCCGTCCCAACCTCAGAACCAAGCATAGTTATTTTGGATGATGAAGATGAAAAATTGAATGTATCTTCCACTAGTGAACAAAATTCACAAGAAATTACTGGTATTTGATAGATACATTCACATAAAATTTTTCATCTACATTCAGGGTTTTTAGGCAAAAAAGAAGTTGGTCTGCAGGAACATGAAAACAGATGCTTCAACAAACAATGCAAAAGAATGTCATCCCAATTTATTTCTGCATCTGATATATGTCTTGCATTTTTTCAGTAAGTAAATAAATTAATATTAGCCATGTGAACTGGACTATTTTGATGTATATTTTAGGGTACCAAGAGTAGAAAATAAGGATATGGAAATCTGTACCACATGTTATGCATTCTTCTTAAAGAACAACAAAAAGCCTATTAGAATTAATGGTATGGCTATTTAAGTAATATGCTTAAGTTAAATAATAATATTATGTAATATTTAATTGAGCCATATAATCTACAAAAAATGTTGTTAAAGCGTTTTTTTTTTAAATAAATTCTTAATAATTTTATAGCAAATTTTGGTTATTGTAAAATAAAAAAAGCTGGCATATTTTTTCAATTTATACTTGAATGGTCTAAATATAAATTTTTTTAGAACCTGTAAAAGATATAATTGATTTGGTAGACAAACCTAAAAACAGTAACAGATGCATTAATACTAATTGTATGGGGAATAGCTTGAAATTTATTTATGCACCGGATTTCTGTTTGTCTTATTTCAGGTATGTAAAAATGGATTATTTCAATTTCTTTGGCTGAGATTTTATATATTATTTCTGTGAAATTTTTTATTTAAATAACATTTATTTTAGAGTAAAGAGATCTTATGGTAATAGAGAAGAGATTTGTATGGATTGTTATGAACTGTCCGTCATAGATAATGACAAGTTAGCAGAAAGCCTAATTAAAGGTAGATTAAACATTCATATAGCCTTATAGCTTTTAGGTGGTCTTGTTGCATATAATTAATATACTGTTATTTCTTTTTTGTAAAATTGAATAAAAAAGTAAATAAATAGATTTAAATTATAATAAAGTATACAAAATTCCTTTAAAACAATTTAAGCATTCATATAAAACAACCTATATGTATAAATGGTTTAATTGAAGTAAAAATGCTTTAGGATTTGAGCTCTTAATAGTATTGTAATTTGGTGTAGATATTGTTAAAAAATTAATTAAATTAACGTGTTTATATATTGCACCAAATGTTTACCAATGTGGGTTAATAAAAATGATGTCTATTTAAATGTTTTTTTATAAAAGCTTTTTGTGTAAAAACCATTTATTTATTTGTTTTATGAATATATTTTTTTATGTTTTTGAGTTCCCCTTGGATTAATATCTTAAATAGTCATTTAAAATTTGAATTTTATAATCTAAAACCATGATTTGCACTACTTCTCATCATTACCAAAAGAATGATACCATGCAAAATACTACCATTGGATATTACTAGTGGAAATATTTTGTTTATTCTGCAAGTTAAGCTTGATAAAGCTTTATTATTGCCATATTATTGTTAGATAAATATTATAGCTTTTAAAGACGGTCTTGTTAGATATGTTTGCTGTTGTGGCTTGGCTCATATTATATTAAATGTGGATTATATTTTAAGATTTTTTATGTAATTTCCGAATTTTGCCATGTGAAGCATAGTTTTTTGAGAGTATTTTTTAACAACTGACTAAGGTGATTTTTAATACATTTTTATAATATAGTAGTTTTAATATTTCATGTTGTAAAAAAGCTGTGTATATGCAGCACTGTAAGTAGTAATCTATTATTTATTAAGTAGTTTTAAACCCTTTAATTGAATATTCAATATTTATCATAGGTAATCTACTATTTGAAGTTGACTTTCCAATAATTAATGAAACCCTCCAAATTGATGATTCGGATGAAGAGGACGAAGACGAGAACCAACTGGAGGAATTTATTCCTTTATCAAATTTAGATTTTATTGCTGATAATATTGATTCAGTGCTTGAAGAAACTATTGAAAAGCTCGGACTTAAAAACCACTTAGAGAAGGAGAGAAAATATCTCAAAGACGTAGCTGATAAAGTTGCACGTTAGTTTTATAATATTACCATATTTACTTTTTAATTGTAACCATCCTTTTTATTGTTGATTATTTTAGAGAGTTCCGAGGAGTTAGTTAAAGAAGTTAACGAAATCAGACTTTCATTAGACACTATACAATTAGATTTATACAGTCATTTCAGACCTGAGTTTAGAAATTTGAAGGGTATTATGATTTTGGACGATTATTCTTTGAGTCCGACACTGCAAATTCGTCCAGGTAAGTGTAATATAATATTAGTGTTTAATTTATGATTTAAATGTCTATTTTTTCTGAAGAAAACAATCCGCCATCAGACTCAATCCAGAGGAAGAGCAATAGAATAGTACAAAAGCCAATTGTGAAGGAAGATATTGCAACACCATTATCAAAGGAAACTACTCAAGGTAATCCTGGAATAGTGGAGATACCTAAAGATTTGCCAGTCAGTCTGGTAGTGGATAAACCAGTACCACAAATTGGTAAGGAAATGTAAAAAATCCTAATATAAGTGAAATTCTAAGTACCATTTAAGCAACTATGATCTAACAGTAAAAAATTCAAATTGTTAAACTACCAATGCTGTTTGTAACCTTTTATTTAAAATCACTCTAATTTATTTACAAAAAACTTCATTAATTAATTAGTTACTATAAATATTAATGTTTAGATGGTCTATACTACATTGCAAAAGAAAACAATATCCAAGGCTGTTGGATCAAGGCAAGGCTACAGCAAATCATTCAACCAAATACCACATACAAAGGTCAGTTGTATACTGAACTTAGCTATAGATTAACTGAACTCAAACAGCAGAAAGAGAGGATTGTTACTGGAAAATACCTAGGTAAGATATTGGGTCTTTAAAAACAATAATAAGAACATATCCAAATTATCCATATCATAAGTAGACAATATATGATTACAGGAATGTACAGGATTATTTTTATTTTATATTTGCACCTATACCTACAAGAGTTTCATACGTATGTTTTTTTTAATTGGATAAGGCTCTTCCCGATTATCTTATAAACTTGTTAAAAAAAGCAAATGAGCATCTTAAAATCGAAAAATAATAGCAAGTTTTCGTTTTTCCACACTTTGTGTATTTTTGCCCAAAATGGAAGATGTTTTTTTTCTTATTTTAAAAATATATAATATGCCAACATTTCATGAAGGATTTAAAATAGCTAATAAACGTTTATTACAATAGAATGAATAGCATTGAACATTTTCATGACTTTTAACTGTTATGATGTACAATAAACTAAATTATCGTTTATTTATTTTTTTTATATCCACTACGACTTCTAATACACTTTAAATAGTTTTCTCTGGTTTTTTTTATGAATAGTATTCAATATAAAATCTGGATAGTCATTTAGTTAAAAACAGATATTTAATGTTAGATTTTTCCACAGAGAAATATTTAGAGGGTTTGAATTAGGGCTATTAGCTAGCAATTTATTAAGTTTTATTTTTAAAATAGATATACGGTAAAAATTACATTTGTGCAATTCATGTCTAACTCACTATAATAAATTCAAACACAAGTAAGGCGTAAAAAGTTATAAAGAAGAAAATACCAGCAAGATTCAAAATACAGGGTGTTTGGCGGAGGGTTAACCAAACTTGGTGGGCATATAGATAGGCTCAGATAGAAGATATTTTCTTGATAAACTTGTGTTCTAAAAGTCTCGGGTTTTTTTATATAATTGATTTTGTGTTATTTTCAGGATTTTCAAAAAGTTATGCCTTTTGACATCTTTAAATTTTTTCAGCATATTTTTTACGTTTTTTAAACATTTGTATTTAGTCTGTAATGTATCCTAAATCTAAAAAAATCAATATCAAGTACAAATAATACCGAAATAATTCGTTTTGAGCTCAAAAAGTTAATACAAGTAGCAAAAAAAGTTATGAAAGGTAACTTTAACTTGACGCAAAAAAAAAAAACTAAAATCTATCAAGATGTTCAGGTAGTTTTAAAAACATCTCCAGTTAATACTCTTTTCAGTGATGTACGATGTGTAACACAAAGTCGACTAACTTGCCACAATTCATGACTTAGGAAAATAAATTAAAAAAAAAATATTTTTTAAATTTTATGTATTTATTTCAAAATTACAAATTTTGTTGAAACTGCGCTCCCCTTTCTCTTATACATGCCCTACATAGCCGTCGCATTTCTACTGTCGTAAGGCGAAGTCGCATCTCTTCTCTGACGGTTAGAAAAGCGGCATTGATTCTTTGAATTAAGTGGTCTAGATTGTCAATTTCCACCTCGTACACGAGTTCTTTCGCACGTCCCCATACGTAAAAATCGAGAGGGGTTAAATCAGGGGACCGTGGAGGCCATGCGATGGGACCTGCTCTTCCGATCCACAAATTGGGAAAAGTATTCTCCAGAAATTCTCTAACGGCGACTCGATAGTGTGCAGGACACCCGTCATTCTGGAAGACGATTGGGTCTTCATTAAATATGGGTATATCAGCCAATAATTGTGGGAGATCATTTTGTAAAAAATGTAAGTAATTGTCCCCGTTGAAGTTTCTCGGCAAGTAGTGTGGACCGATGAGGTGTCTCCCAATCACACCTGCCCAAACATTAACACTGAATCTTGTTTGGAAAGACTTGGCTCTGGTCAAATGCAGATTTACGTTTTTGTTTTCCCAATAATGTAAATTATGTTGGTTAAATATCCCCGCACGTGTAAATGTTGATTCATCTGTCCATAAGATGCTTTTTAAAAAGTGTCCATTTTCAACGTCTGCATGAAGCAAAAAGCGGCAAAATTGTACCCGTCGCTCATAGTCGGCTTGTAGAAGACCTAGAATAGAGTATCACGATGCCAGTAAAAATTGCGGAATTAAGTTGTTGATGTAGTATGAAATTACCTTGCACTGGGGTGTAATGGAAAGGATGCCTTCCTTCTGCCTTGACAACTGACCATGCTTTCCATGTAGAAATGTTCAGATCTGTAGCTACTTTCGTTGTACTAGTGGTGGGATCCTCATCGAATGCGCGAATAACGTTTTCATCAACATCATACTGCCTCCAATTGATCCTCGGTTCTTGAAAATTTAGATTGCCTGTTTCCCTTAATCGACGAAAAGTGTTAACGACTTGGAAACGTAAGAAAGCTAAAAAGTTACACCATGACAAATGTCGAATGACAACAACAATATGTAGCACATATTGTTATTATCACAACAACAATCCCATAGCACGTTCCACGATCTCCTCATTTGACCATTCAAAGAATCGATGCCGCTTTTCAAACTATTAGAAAAGAGATGCGGCTTCGTTTTACGACAGTGGAAATACGACGGCGACGTAGGGCATGTATTAGAGCCAGGGGAGCGCAGTTTTAATAAAATTTGTAATTTTGAAATAAATACATAAAATTTAAAAAAAAATTTTTGTACTTAAAGTCATGAATTGTGGCAAGTTAGTCGGCTTTGTGTTACACATCGTATATTATTGAAAAGAGTATTAGCTGGAGATGTTTTTAAAACTACCTGAACATCTTGATAGATTTTAATTTTTTTTTGCGTCAAGTTAAAGTTACCTTTCATAACTTTTTTTGCTACTTGTATTAACTTTTTGAGCTTAAAACGAATTATTTCGGTATTATTTGTACTTGATATTGATTTTTTTAGATACAGGATACATTACAGACTAAATACAAATGTAAAAAAAACGTGAAAAATATGCTGAAAAAATTTAAAGATGTCAAAAGGCATAATTTTTTGAAAATCCTGAAAATAACACAAAATTAATGATATAAAAAAACCCGAGACTTTTAGAACACAAGTTTTTTAAGAAAATATCTTCTATCTGAGCCTATCTACATGCCCACCAAGTTTGGCTAACCCTCCGCCAAACACCCTGTATAGTGTTTATTGGTCTAGGGATTAAATTATTTAAATAAAGCTTCAATTAATGTTGATGTATATATTTTAAAATCAGAATAAGAACATCTTTCCTATTGGCCAAAAATATACAAGTTGTTTCAATAAAAAAAAAACTAAACTTGCCATTGTATTTTTGATTTTACGATGCAGATTTCTTTTTTTGACAGATTAAGAGAGAAGTTAATTGTTATGGTAACCCTGAAGAAATATAGGAGCAAATTTAAAAAGTAACCCAGTATATATCGGGTGTCCCAAAATGCATTTAAGAGCATAGAACTTTTCGCCATTTTTCAAGATAGCAAAAAATGTCAAAATGCATTTTTTATGGAAGACAATGCTCTTTTCAACACTACCCCTAACTAATTCATCCTCGAGAAACCACCCCTAACTTTTTTTTTAATGGCAACTCCATTTTTTTTTTAATAGCATTTTTAGTACAATGGAAAAATACATTGAATACGATTCAATTATTAATATCAATAGTGCTCTACCTCTTACGCCAACTAATATTATTTTCATATTAAATTTTAAAACCCAGCGTTAGATTTTCTTAATTTACTGTAAACTGCTGACAAACTAGGACAATTCTGTGGTAGAATATATCTAGGTCGTCTTTATTTCTGTATATTGGCCTCAAAACAGACCAACAAGATGCAGCGGCCCCAGTGGCATATTTTTGTGATTTATTAATGAAATTATTGTTTTCTGCTGATTTATTTATAAATCAATAAATAAGAGTTTCCTTCAATTTCTTTAATGAAAAAAATACTTTTTTTTCCAAAATATTCAGAATTAAACATCTTTTCTTTAAATGGGGGTGCCATTTGAAAAAAAGTTAGGGGTGGTTCCTCGGGGATGTTCTATGCTCTTAAAAGCCTTTTGGAACACCCGGTATATGTCTTTAAGAATATAAAGATTGTGGGTACAATTACAACCTAATTAAAGTTAATGGTGCCAAATTATTTTACTGTACTAACCAAAATATAACTAAATAATATCTAAAGCAAATAAATCAATTAAATTACACACAAATGTCAGAAAAAACTAAAATAGAATACTAGAATTATATTTACATGTTAAAATAAATAGTACTAGTTTAGTGGAATTTAATGTGCCGCAGAGAACAGTACTGGGCGTGGTGCTTTTAATGATCTATATAAATGGTTTGTTTGAATTTTTAAAATCAACTGAGAGCAATGTAGTGTTCTTTGCGGATGATACTGTGCCAGGAAATACCTAGATAGAAACCGCATTTAAAGCAGAATATGCTTTTAAAAAAATAAGGAGCTGGTACCATTAACATTATCTAAGTTTAAAACAAGGTAAATCAGTTTTTGTAAAAATTTCCGGTACTCAAGCCTCTGCGGCAACAAAAAATATTTAAATTTTATCAACCATTCATGAAGTTTATTTGCTCTTGTATAGTCTATAATTAGTTATTGCATCATAGTTTGGGATGCATCTTGTTGGTCCGTTTTGAGGTCAATGTACAAAAATAAAGACGACCTAGATATATTCTACCACAGAATTGTCCTAGTTTGTCACCAGTTCACAGTAAATTAATAAAATCACTGTTTAATTTAAAAGACTCTATAGTACCTACATTTTTGCAATTTCGATGACCGATATGGTTATTCTATTGTAACTGTGGATAAAAAATTAAACCAAGATTTAATTAAAATGTCTTAATGCAAACCAACTGATTTCCTAATGGTATACTTTCTGTTGTTAAATTTAAAGCACATGAAATTGGATTTATATACATTAAGTCTTCGTATCATTTAAGTATCGTACTTACACAACTTTCATCTATTCGTATTTTTCTGATGTCAATATTTTCAAGCAGCACTTTTTTCCTTTTCATTTAGATATTTGAAAATAAAAATCTGTAAAGGCACACAATCCAGTTTCAATGGACTCGACAGCGTACAATTTGCAAAGACCTCGCAGTTATTGCAAGAAAATTTTGGCTGTCTCTGTAACAGAAAGTCTTGGTAGATTCACCGTATAACACATCTCTACCACAACAACATCTTCACTAAAATGTAACTTTTCTGGCTTTTAAGGTCACAAAATCTTAATATACTAAATATACTATATCTAAGGCGTTACAAACCTTCTTGCCACATTATTATTTCTAATTATTGTTGTATGAGTTTTAATTTTGAAAATTACCCCTCCCACTAACAACATAAGAATCAGCAGTATTCGTGATGCAATCGCTATGTTTGTAAAATTAGTATTTAATCAATAGTTCTTTATTTATGACTAGGATTTGCAATGCAAATAATCGAATCTTTAAATCAGTAAGAGCACCCAGCTCAGCGTCAAAACATATAAAGAAAATGTTTACTTTAAAATATTTCTCTGACTAATTAAAGGTTCCTCGTTTATCTTCATAACCGTAATGATAGGCGAGATGTTCGTCACTTCAAAACTTTAAAATTGTGGATTTAATGTTCCTTGCCTTCCCAATAGTATAATTTTTTAAATACTATATTAGCAACCTGTTCTATTATGATCACAAACTATATTGTGTAGCGATGTCAAGGCAAACATTTTGTATTTTGCTCTTAAGCACAGACCAGCGTTTTGTACTACTTGACAAAAAATTTAATGTTTCTTGAATTGTAGTCCAGAATTTAAAATAAAGTCAAGTGCTTCAAATGAAACCTCACATGCATTATTTAATACTAAGTTAAGGCTGTATGTGCTCTACAAGGGACAAAAAAAATGGTTAATCTCAATTAGTTCTTTTCATGAGCTGTTGTATTTTCCCTTCATAGTTCATATTTGCACTGTAATATTATCCTTGGCCCCGAATTATTAAAATTCCTAATAATTTTTCATTACTAAAATCAAAGATAAGTGAAAAAATCTGTTTTAATTGATTTGTGTAATAGTGCCTTGTATTATCTGATAGCCAGCACCCTGATCCTGATCACTTAGCCTACACACGATGCGATACTCGTATAATCAGGCAGGTCGCGCTCATCACCACAGCTGGAATTCCTATTTAATGTATTCATAATACCGAAAATTTCATGTTCATTTATAAGTGATAAAAATTTCAAATTTGTAACTGTAGGTGAGCGTAAAGATGTTGCAGCCATTTTAATTTTTATGTTTTATTATCTTCAATTTTAAAGAGAAAGTACTGAATTGAGTTTTGTGAGCTTTTATCAAAAATGTTTCCTATTTTGTTGATAGATTCCCACATTTTGTTGTTATTTTCGTGATCTTGAGTCATAATAATTCAATTTACTTAAGCGTCCACAGTAGTCTGTAACGGGGTTTTGTCTGGGATAAAGAAACCAAAAGATAAATAGGGAAATTGCACTTTATTTGGTCAATGGAGATTTGTATTTTAAAACATTAATTAATAAATACAAAGTAAATAAATAACTATCCAAGAATTAAGACAGTCGCATCCTTATCCTAAAAATTAAAAGTACTGACCAGTAAGTCAAAGGCGCCACACATCTTTTAGTACACGGAGTTAAATGCAATAATAATCGTAGAAATAATATCAATAATAATAAAATATAATAAAATTGTTTGAGAGTTCGAGTTTGAGTTCGTCATGAATTTCTCCAGAATAAAGAAAGTATTTAAGGTACAGTTCGTTCTCTTACAATTCTTTAAAACGATTTTACAATTCAGCATTAGTGAATTTTTTACCCTGCCTTCTTTTAATTGTATCACGTTCTTTAATAGAGTTAAGTAATCCCTTTGTAAAACAAGAATCAAGACGTCTTTTTCTGAAACTATTTAACTGTTTATCGTGGATTTTTTAATAAAAACTTAAACGATAAAAAAACATGGCACGATGAATCGATCTCTCTTCAATAATGTCAATATACTATCATAATCTATGATAGTATATTGGTTTTCATTATTGTTCATGGTGAATCTATACAGATATGATCATTCTAACTTCGCCTATAGGAATTATATATCGCGGTAGGTCTGGCAACGTTGTGACAACATACTCGAAGCAGCGGACCCCGCCGAAGCCCGAAACCGAAATCTTTCAGTATTCTTATTTCTTAAGGCGTTCAAGCGGGAATGCACTGCTCTGTAGCAAATTAAAAAAAAATTGTTTCGTTTGAGTCTTTGCTGCTGCCTGTCCTAACAGCAAAAAATAAACTAAAAACCGACTGCAATATTGTTGTAAACATAAATTAACTAAATATTGGACAAGAAATAAAAACATTAATTCAAAACAAAGCAAAAAATTAAGTTAATTTAATAGGAGGAAGAACTTCATCCCTCAAAAGATTAAGGTATTTGTTGGCATTAATGTTTCCATCGATAAAAAGAGGGCCTATAATTGAATCACCTAAAATGCCAGCCCATACATTAATCTTTTGAGGGTATTGTGTACGTGTTGGTATGCTTATGTGTTTATTTTCCCTCGAATAACCCACTGTAATGGACGGATTATGTTTACCACAAATAGAGAAAGAGGACTCATCTGAAAACAAAATGTTACTAATAAACCTTTCGTCCCGATTTGCCCTTTCCAGTACTTCATGGCAAAATTCCACCCGTCTCTCATGGTCCTGTGGGAAAATTTCTTGGGTTTTTTGCAACTTATGGCGCTTGTACTTATTTTTTTTTAACGTTCTTTTAACCCTTAAAGGCTCAATACCCGTTTCTTTGGCAATGGTTGTACTATTGCAACGAAAGTTCATTTCAACAACAGCACAAACATTAACCTCTCGAAGCTCGCTTTCTTCGCCTAGCGGTCTAACAACGGGTGGTTGCTCATTTGCGTAGCATTTCCTGCAATTTTGCAAGCACTCAAAAGTCTCAAACCTATGGATAATTGCAAAAATTGTGCTGCGTACGGGCATGGGCCAATTTTCGAACGTGAATGCAATTCTGCAAACTTTCAAATGCAATCTCAGATTGGCGGTACAGTGTGGTGGGGATAAGAATTGTCTCGTTTTTCGATGCACGAGCGGAGAGCCGTGCGGCAGAAATATCAGTGTTGCCAAACGTATTAATTTGGAAACGGCATGTATTGTGCTCTCTGTCTGTCTCATGCGGACTCCATATGTCCTCTCTCGCTTACGCTCATAGACATTTCCTATAGGCGAGGTTTGAATGATTATATCTGTATATGTCCACCATAAACACACATAACTATTTATTTTTAAGTTATTAAATACATGGTCTGTACAGGAAACCGGAAGAGCCATTATTTAATCTTATTGCTTGATTTATTACCAAGGTAAAACGATATTCACTTATGACATTAAAATAAATTTCTCTTTTTTTATTGTATATACTTGGAGATTCAAAGAATTCGAAAAAAACATAACCCGATTTGAAGGCAAAACTAAAGCAAAGATCTAAAATGTAAACAAATAAAATATTGCTATGTAATTATTTTTACTAATATATTAATTTTTTTTTCAGCCTATATAAATCCTTGCAGATCACGCCTAACTGTAGGAACTAGAGTTCTTTCAGTGTTTAAGGAAACTAATCGAATTCCGGGTACAAAAATTGCCAGGTCTGATCCCTATTATGCTGGAATTGTAGGAGAAAATCCAGTAGAGTCTAATTTTTACAGGTAAAAAATTCTTAAGTTTCAATGCTATAAAGAAATATTTTCTTTTTCGCTTGCAGATATTTGATATTTTTTGATATTGGATATGCTCAGTACGTAAATCATCATGGAATCAATTTAGTGTTTGAAGCTGATGCGCAGGTGTGGAAGGATATGCCAGAAGATTCTAGGCCCTTTATACAAAAATATTTGGAAAGCCAGGACAGGCCTATGGTTAAGTTGATTCCTGGTCAAACTGTTAGAGTGGAATATAATGGTAATTATTATTTTTATTTATTAATGTTAATTTATGCACGTCGATTAAATATCTCAGAATTAACATTTTTCGGTGGGATAGATAAGATGGTATCTAAAGTGCCATTTTTTATTTTTAAGTGTTAATTTAAACACAAAAGTTTAAATGCGAAATTTTGTGGGTTTAGGTGAAAATAGTTAGTTACTTAACAAATGTATAAAATGATTTTTTATTTATAAATGAGAATTTTGGTAATTTTTTACAGCTCCCGTGAATAAAAAAGGGGATTTTACACACGAGTAATATACAAAATTATTTCTACGTCCAAAAATACTAAATTACTTTATACATTAATGAGTAAAATATATTAACTTTACACACAAATGCACACAAAAATATGAGTTAAATGTCAACATATTTTTTTCTCAAAAGAAATTTTTCTAAATTTACGCCGAATAGGGCCTTTTATTATACTACTTAAGAAAGAAAGCTCTTTAAAAATACCGCTTCCTTATGCATTTGTGAATATTTTAATTTGATTGATATTGAAAAGATATTACTATAATACTATAAAGATAATACTATATAGTGATATATTTAAATAATACTATTAATATGTTTTATATTTAAGAAATAAAAACATTCTAAACACAGGATTAAAGTTCATTCAATAGAGTAGCAAACTATTTTTTAAGTTTAATAGCTATTTATATATACACACCCCATAAAAATTATCGCATTACTAATATTTTAAGATATTTTTAATATTTTTTGGGACAATCTGTATATGTATCAACTTAAAAGATATTTCTGGTTTCTTATTATGGACAAAAAATGATCGGAATTTCTTACATATTTTTTTTGAAGCAAAAATGCTCGCGTAGATTATTCCTGTGTTGGCGAATGCATTGAGATCGAAAACGTTCTAAGCAAATAGTGTTATTCTAAAGTAAAAATTTAAATTTATTGTTAATAATGGATGTGCCTGAACGTTTAACAAGACATGTGACTAATGAAGAAGCCGCTAGAATCATTACGCGTATAGAAGATGGCCGCAGTCAAAGATACGTCGCTCGGATAATGGGAGTTCAACAAAGCACCATATCCAGAGTTGTTAATCGCTACCAAGAAACAGGACAATTATCCAAACGACCCGGACAAGGCCGCAGAAGGGTAACTTCGGCAATAGATGATCGTTACTTAAGGTTAACGGCTTTAAGAATTAGGCATACCACCTCTAGAAGACTGCAAACAGATCTGTTGGCTGCTCGTAATGTCCGAATAAGCCTACAGACAGTTCGAAATAGGCTGAGAGAAGCAGGTTTATGAGCCAGAGTGCCAGCTAGAGGTCCACGTCTTACCAGAGAACATCGAGTAGCAAGATTGCAATTTGCTAGAGAATACGCAAATTGGAATATTCAAGATTGGTCCAATATTTTATTCACGGATGAATCAAGATTTTGTCCGTATTCATCAGATAGGCGTGTACCAGTATATAGGCGACGTGGTGAACGGCACGATCAGGTTAATTTTTGTCAAACTGAAAGCTTTGGTGGTGGGTCTATCGATGGTTTGGGGAGGAATTTCTTTTGAGGGTCGCACGGAGCTAGTACAAGTGAATGATGGAAGACTAAATGCTGATAGGTACATAACCGATATCCTAGAGCCCCATGTAGTGCCCTATATGCCATATATCGGTGATAATTGTGTGCTAATGCATGAGATGCTCGTCCACACACGGCTAGAGTTGTTCGGCAATACTTAGAAGAGGTCGAGATACCCACCCTAAACTGGCCTGCACGTAGCCCGGACCTTAATCCGATAGAACATGTCTGGGACCATCTAGGATGGTAAATTCAAACACTAGATGATCTTCAAAATGTTCTTTTTGACTTCTGGGCAAACGTGCCGCAAGAATACCTCCAGAACCTGTTTAGAAGCCTTCGAAGACGAATGGAAGCTATACTCTATTTCAGAAGTGTATAGAGCAATAAACTGGGGAATTCCGTTCTGTTTGGCTACATTTCGTGGTAGTTCATAGGCGCAGGTACTTATAATATTTATGAATTTAATTTTCACGGATTAAATGCCTTTATTTTGAAAGAGATTAAATACTAAATAAATACTTTTAATCCTTTTGTATAGGTACCTATCTTTTAACGCTTTGTAACATGCAAAAATGGGGTCAGGTAATATATACAGACTATAAATACTTTTAAATCATATTTTAAACGTTAGTAGTCACTGCTACGCTGTAGTGTAATCACAATATTATTATCCCAATATTTAAAAAATGGAGGTATTCAGTCCAACGAAAAGATGTACTAAAAATTCTCCACTATCGCTGAGTGAAAAAGTTATTATTTTAAATGTACATGATTGCATAAAACACGATTACCCTAGTTTTACTGTGCAAGAAATTGTTGAAAAATGTTCTCGAATGAGTGGAATTGGAAAGTCCACCATTTTCAAATTGTTGCGGGAAAGAAAAGTAGCAGGTCAAGTGGAATCTCCCAAGCAAAAGCCAGGACGACCTACAAAAGTCCTTGATGAAAATGCTAAATGTATAATTCGAAGAAAAGTTCACTCTTTTTATTTTAAAAAGGAAATACCCACCCTAGACAAAATTTTAATGGAGCTTGGCCGAGATGACAGTATTCCGTTGATAAGTAGAAAACTTTTATGGAAAACTTTAAAAAATATGGATTTTGCCTGGGAAAAGCATAACCGCAAAGCACTTTTACTGGGAGCGACGAAATTGTTTGTTGGAGACAACAATACTTGAGAAGTATCAAGCAGTACCGCAGGGAGCAAAAGAAAGTTTTTTATCTTGATGAGACGTGGATTAACGAAGGTTATATAGTCCAAAAAATGTGGCAAGACAAAAATATAACCAGTGCTCGCCAAGCTTTCATAGAAGGCCTGTCTACGGGTATTAAAGTACCTTCGGGAAAAGGAAAAAGACTTATAATCACACATATTGGAAGCGAAGAGGGATTTTTAAAAGAAGGTCTGCTAACCTTTGAGTCGAATCGCACAGGAGATTACCATGAAGACATGAACTCAGACGTTTTCGAGGACTATTTTGGTGAAATGATAAAATTTCTTCCGGCTAATTCGGTGGTGGTTATGGATAACGCAAGCTATCATTCACGGCGAATAGAGAAGACGCCAACTTCAAGTTGGAGAAAGCAAGAAATTATCGATTGGCTGACTGCAAAAGGTATTGCGTTTGAAGCAAATTTGATAAAAAAAGAACTGCTGGCAATAGCAAACTTACACAAAACTCGTTTCATGAAATAAGCCGTGGAAGATATAGCCGAAAAATATAATATAACTGTACTGCGCTTACCGCCATATCATTGCGAACTAAATCCTATAGAACTGATATGGGCGCAGGTAAAAGGATTTGTAGCAAGACAAAACACGACTTTTAAAATGAAAGATGTTAAGCTACTGTTTGATCAAGCCATTACGGAAGCGACACCAGAGAATTGGCGAAAAGCAGTCCAGCATGTAATTAAGCAAGAGGACAAAATGTGGGATCTTGACAACCTCATCGATCAGACAGTCGATCCTTTAATTATAATGTCAAGAGGTGATGACAGTTCGTCAGATGACGAAGAAGACTACAATCTATTATAATTTAAAATTGTTATACACTGTTCAAAAAGTGCCAGATCCAAAAGTGACATTTTCAACTGTTTTACTCTACATATTATGTTCAATAAATTTGTGAAAAAAATATATTATTCCATTTAAACAAAAGTAACTTTCTAAAATAAAATAGCATTTAAGTACATTAATTATAAGGTAAAAAACAAGTCCCAGTTGCACGCCTTTGGCGAACCGTTTTCAATGTTTATCAGTGGGTAACAATGGGCAAAACTCATAAATTGACCCAAAACCGGGTGGCACTACCTGCAATCAACGAAAAGAAAGAATTTTACATTGAAACTAATACCCAACTAAGGTAGTGGCATAAAATATTGGTGGATCACCAGGTACCACTTTTGCATACCTAATGAGGTTTTATTGCTCTACACACTTCTGAAATAGAGTATATAATTAGAGCCAGGGGCGGTAACACACGCTATTAGAAATTCATTGGCTTAAATAAAGTTAATTTTTTTTGTTTGTCCCGCATTTAAAAAACGTGACCCTCTTGAATTTTTTAGCCCTCGTAACAAAAGAAAGGTTGGTTTATAAACTGATTTTGCCTTTATCTTTTTGTAAATTTGTTTCGTAATGGATTTTAACAGCGGAAGTAAAAAATACATATTTTTGTTTTTTTAGGCAAATGGTGGCTGTGCACGATAAAACACGTCGATTGTTCCCTAGTGAAGGTTTATTTCGACCAAATAAACAGGTGGGAATGGATTTATCGTGGCTCGACCAGATTAAGTCCTATGTACAGGGAGGAATTGGCTGCTTCTACTAGACACACTGGCATACGAACTCCTAGAAAACTTGGACCTGTAAGCTCTTACACCGGTTTTAATTTTATAGAACCTTGTTTTAAATGTCTGTTATAATACATTTTGTAATAAATTTTAGAACGAATCTGCTGCGGTAGTTCAATATAGTCGAAACGAGGAATTTGTTCAGTCTTCTCAAAAAGAAAATACACCGCCTAGTGAAACTAGAGCTGTCGCGCGTAAGAGTACTACCAAACCTAATAGCGTTAACCAACCCGCACCGAAAGCGGTGCGATTTTTACCTCCTATTCAGCCGACCTCGAACGCTTCAGGACCTACGAGTAAGATTATGGTAAGTTTTAAATTTTTTTTTTGTTCAAATTCAATACTACTTTTACAATTTTTATTACTAATTAGGACGACAAAGCTATAAGAGAAACTTAGCTTTTACTGGGGAATCATTCTGCCGTTTAAGTTTAATTTAGAAATATATTATTTACTAAATAAGTAAGTCGCTTATTCATATTCATCATAATCCTTTCGATGTTTTATAGCTTTACGATAGTATATTATACTAAAAACCAACCTCAAAAATATGTTTTATCATCCTCATTTTTAGATGTCACTTCTCCACTGTTTTGAATATTTTCCCAATAATTAAGTTTGTATTAGTTATTTCATTACAAGAAATTATATAGATAAATAAATAAATAATGTCTTTATTAAGAATAATAACACTATTAAATTATTAAATCTTAAAGGGCGAATTCTAGCTTGTTTAGTCACTAAACCCTACTCTTAAATTTACCCTTAAATTATTTATGCATTTATTAAATTGTAATGTGCAATATAAAACTGTTATCTTAGTCCACCCGGAAAAAAAACTAACTATACATTTTGATGATACAATAATACATTTTTTATATTGTAAACTGGATAAATAGGCCTATTTCGAAAGTATATACGCGAACTTTTAACGTCAAATACCACATATCACATTTTACCATTGATATAGACACTATATTTGAGAAGGGCAACATAACTTGTTTTTAACATAATAAGTTTGATTATTAACTTTTATTTTAATATAGATTGACCTAAATTCATGGCAGAACTAAGCTTTTCTCTTATGTTAGTATTGAATTTCGAAATATCCTAACTTTCTAAGTTAGACAAAAGACTTTTAGTGTAATAGCAAATCCATTTGACATTTTTTTGGAGTATTAAGAAGCTTTGACAGTAAAGTTTGTAATTTAATAGCCAACTTAAGGGTTAATATTTATTTTATTGTTCATTTAATTCTTTTATGTACAATAATAATTACATCATACCACTTAGGCATAATATTATTTTGGGTCAATATAATTTATTGTATTTATAAATTTTCCTATCTGTTGTTCCTTAAGAGATTTACTTTCAGATTTGTAGGTCTCGTGCTTTAAGTAATTTCTTGTTTTGTTGTTCATCGGGATTTTCTTAGTCCCCGGGATAAAACAGGTGGCGCTTATATTTTACTGAACTCTAGTTGAACCCATGCCACTATAACAATAAGGCTCCCGTTTAAGAAGATCTTTGAAGCAGTCACCTCTATTAAGTCTCCCTCCTAGCCCTCACTTTCCATATTTTTAGTTTCTCCTCCTTACCCTGTTTTCTTGCACTTAGTTCCTTTTTCTTCCTTCCTCCTTTCTTTATTCTTTTCTTCGTCCTTTTTTTATTTATTTAACAATATATTACGTAAATGAGGAATGCTTTTAGTTTATGATATAAAATTAATATAATAATAGCAACAATTATAAATCACCAACATTACTAAACATCTATATGCATTTAAATTGCAAGTTTTTTTGGCAAAGACTATACAAAAGTTAATAAAATTGTTGTATGCGCTTTTTTTATACCCTATAGAGTTGCCTAAACACCATAGTTTGCAAATAACTAGTATTCTAAATATGATTAATCATCATATTTTGACGAGTACTATAACCCGTTGAAATATCTGCATGAGTGAATTAACACCCTATCTAATGTTTATTGTGGGTAATAAAATATTTTAAATCTGAACCAAAATATTTTATTAATTTTTTTCTATTATTAATTTTATTAACTCCTCACAAATTAAACTATAAAGTAAACTTCTAATCCAAAAATAAAATAAAACTTTTGCATAGAAATAAATCAATAGATCTTTAAATTCTTTTATGTTCTTAAAAATTAAAGTTTTACAACTTTTGTTTGTGGTTTAATATTATTATGCTAATCGAAGAATTTTCTGAGAGAATTTCTCTTAGTATATACAATTCATTTACTACATTTCTCGAATAATCCATTTCATACATTTATCAGTAATAATCCTGAAATTTTTTACTTTATTTTTTTATTTCATTTTCTTAGAAGTTACCATTTTCGAAGTCAATTATCAAAGGTTTACTTTTTAACATTACGTTAACTTTTGCTCTAATTAACTCTAACTTCATTAAGATACAACTTCCTTTTTCAAAGATCGCCTAACCTTCCTATTTTTTTTGTAATTAAAAATGTAGTATATTTCCCATAAAGTAAAAAAGTATAAGTGACCTTTACCTTGGATGTGCCTACGAGTATTGCATACATTTTTTTAATTGTTTAGTATTTTACTCCAAGAGACCAACAAGTAACCCGACAGGAGTATAAACTTCACGAATGTGGCCCAATGTGTAAAACATTTATTACCCACAACTTTACCAAACTGCGAGGACATAATCCGCTCTCGAAACCTTTGTTGTGTGGCTGGGCAAGAATGACTTTAAAGGACCGAGGAAGAAAGGAGATTATTTATAAGGCGCCTTGTGGAAGGATGATTAGAAACATTAGCGAGGTAAGAATTCGTTTCATTATCCATATCGCGTATGCATATATTGCAAACTATGTAAGTATATACAAGTCAAGTGTCTCTTTTATTAGTTGAATGTCGTGTTTAAGTGGTGTCATAAATCGACATGGAAAATATATTTTTTTAAATGATTTCATTATAATATAGATCGTCATCCACTTTTGGTGAAATCTTGTATTGTTATTTGCAGTGATAGATTAATTTAGCCTAAATTTGTTACAAATTCGGCTGGGCTCCAATGATAACTCAGCATACAGTTTAAAGTTCACAATTCAAAGAACTCTTCTATATTAAAACAAAAAATCCTAAAAACAATTATCCGGGTCGCCTTATCTATGTATTGCTTAATTAACAGCTTCCTCTTAAACATCGTAATTTACAGAATTTGTACCAAAATCATGGGATAACAAACAAGTTTTTTAAAACCCGTTTGTCAAACCTTAAAAGTTTGTTGTAAATGTTTGTAAAAGTTTGTTGAGGTAACTTTTACATCAATATATTTCAAAAAATGCATTTACCAATATAAATATGATTGTTATGTAACAGATATGGAAAAAGTTTTAAAAACAGCGTTAAGTTTACATTATTTTAACGATTATTTTTAGATTAAAGCGAAGTGACCTAAATAACATCATAGGAATACCATTCATCAGTTACTTGGTTGGCGTACAACTGTATGTGTGTTGGTACGTTCTTAATGATTTTTATTTTAAAATTCTAGTCGTACCATCAAATTAATGTTTTGTTAAGACCATAGATAAAGTGATCTTTTTTTGCTATGACTATTTTTTTTCTTAAACTGTGGCTAACTATCATGGAACTTTAATGTCGATGGTACAAATATTCAAATTTAGGTATGTAGGCGTATATAATAGTTACGCGTATATAATATAAGAATTTGTAATATTATGTACACACGTAATTTTTTTGACAATTTAGTTATAACAAGTGTATTCTTTTGTCTATAGCCCCACGAAAATTAATTTATTATAAAAATTATTAAAACGGAAAATATTTTAATAAAATAAAATACTATTCTTTTTTGAAAAGTTTAATTAAAAAAAGCAACAACGAAATGAAACTTATTTCTAAACCTAACAAAACAACAAAAAACATTTATGCAGTAATAATAAATTAGGTACCACTAAACTAAAACTACTTTATGCAAGACGCACATTGTTTATTTCCGAAAGTAATGGCACAAAAACATCAATTAATTAATAGTATTGTCGTCTAATTTGGATCTAGTTTTCAAACAAATTAACGCTGAAGAGGATATGCTTCGTTCAGTTGTTGCTTTTGTATATCAGTAATTATTACATTATCATCTTTATCCTTATCCTTTTTACTACCAAAGTTTTTCTTTTTCTTACCCTAACACTTTTTGAATTGGTTTTCCATGCAATAGCGACATTCCTGTTCTTAGGTTTATAGGATATTCCAAATAGTTAAGTATCCCTGAAAAAATTGTCCTGCATTCTTGTATGCGTACTGTAAGGGAGTCAGCTTTTCCTAATAATAATAATAATAATAATAATAATAAAAATAATATGTCTTTATTAAAAAAAAGCAATATTAATCTTACAATATTACTTAATACTACATTGCCAAAGAAGGCGAAGATTAGCTTAAAGCTACTCTTTAACTCTTAATCTTCCTAACATTCACAGTTTAAATGGAGAAAACGAGAAAAAAATACAAAAAAAGAAACAAGTATATATAAAGTATTTATCTTCTAGAACACTAGACTATACTTTTAGATTGATTTAAAAAAAAAAGTTTATAATATTTCCTATACACATTTAACGAAGTATTAAATATTGGTTTATAGGTATTAAAGAACTTAACGGCATTATAAGTAAAAGATCGCTCGAACAGAGCCGTGGAATGGTGCGGCATGGTCAAGATATTGTATCTAATATTTCGAGTGTGAACCTGGTTTCTTGGTATTAACTTTTCAAAAAGATATTCAGGTCTTTGACTAACATAAATAATCGATAGAGAAAAGTAGAAGTGAAGAATTTGAATAGGTAAGGTAGCGTTAACCACCTCGACTGAAATATAGAGTCTGATACATGATCAAACTTTCCGAGGTTAAAAATAAATCTACAGCAAGTATTCTGCACGCGTTGCAGGCGGTAACGATTTATTTGGCCTAAGCAAGGATAATAAACTATAAGGCAGTAATTTAAAATAGATAAAATAATGGCGATGTTTTTTATTATTTTTTCCATCATCAATTGCATTGAGATATCTACTTTATAAAGGTTTATGTCTCGCCGACATAAAGTTTCTACAGTCAACTTTATTGGTTCTAATATTAGAGCTAACTGTTTGATTAGAAAGTCATTTTTATACCAACTATAGCGTGTATTGTAATTTTCTAACAATATACAGGGTGTTTCCTAACTACGGTACGAAACTATACAGGGTGAATCGTTAGGTCGTTTTATGAAAAAAAGTTCCTATGAACGTATGTCGGGAGTTGCTTTGTTTCTGAGATACAGGGCGATGAAGGTTCAAAAAAATAACGGTATTTTAAAAATACTATAACTATCCTTAAACCGATTTGGTTGAAATTTGGTGCAGTTATTTGAAGTTATAAGACGCTTATTTAGCTGTAACTAGATTGAAATTATTAGGTCCAGTGGCGTGTCAGTGGGCACCACATGCTTATTGTTGAGAAAAAAACAAGGCCAATAATTAATTGTTTTGCAGCTTTTTATTTATTTTTGCAATTAAGATTCACCCTGTATAGTTTCGTACCGTAGTTAGGAAACACCCTGCATAACTCTCCAGCAATATAAAAAAGCTGGTCCAACGTGTTCAATTCCAGGTTCTTTTTTGTGATCTTGATTCACATAATTTCATAATATCTTATTTTTCAGAGGTGACTTTCTAAAATGTCTGGTATCAGATTTAATTAATTCCATTTTTGTGATTCCTTTTTTCCCGGGATTAAACTATGATATCCTGGGATTTTTGGACACTTAATTTTGTCCGGGATCTCGAGATTTTCTAGATCGCGATGCCGGTACATTGCAATCCCTAAGCTTCATTCTAAATTTTAAAATTTAAAATTCTCTTTTATTAAACTAAGCTAACCAAGCCGTGGCTAAACTAAATAGCAATATTAGTACATCAGTTGCATTCTTCAGTAGTTGAACGATTATGGTCTAAAGATAAATGTAGCGTGTTTTAATAGGTAAGAGAAAAAATATCAGCAAATTTATTCAAAAAAAAGTTCAATTCTTCAATGTAGATATTGCTGTTATTTTTTTTTTACAGCGACCTAAGATTTAGTCATATCAATTACTGTATTCAAATTCTGTTTGAATTTCTTGTTGTGTCTAGATTTACTTATGATAGAACACGTCCTATTGATTTTAAGTGGTTCGCGACGAATTTAAGTTATACAGAGCTCCTGAGTTTAATTTTTGATATAGCGAGCAGCCCTCCTATAAATCACAATCCTTACGACTGGATATGGCTAAGAGAAAAACACATTTTTCTTCTAGGTTTTCTTTTTTACCTCAATAATTAGGAAACACTTTCTATAGAAAATCTTTTATTAACAAATAAATTAATGCACTTTTTAAATTACTTACCCTATTAAAAACTTTTACTTTGATTTAAATAGAAATATGCATATATATCTTTATTTTTAGATACACTATTATCTTAGAGTGACTGAAAGCGAAATGACAGTGGACTTATTCGATTTTAATCACATGGTTAGGTGCCTGGCAGAATTTAGTGTAGACTGTGTGCCTGATCCAAAAGATTTATCGAAGGGTATGTAGATCAATAATTTGGTGGCTTAGCGAAGACTTTAATTTAAATTAAAAAATCATTTTCTGTTTTTTTTTTTATTTTAAATACTGACACAAGTTAAATAGTTCTCTTTGTGCCACTCCGTATATTAAAGAAATTAAAAAACAAACATTGTATTTTTAGGTGTTGAGCAAGTTCCAATTCCCGTTATTAATGGGTTAAGTACCGAAGCGCTAGATTTCTGGAACTATTCTATAACGCGGATTCCTACAGACGGGGTACTTCTGAACGTTGACGAAGAGTTTCTATGTGGGTGTGACTGTGAAGACGATTGTGTGGTAAGTACGAAAAAGCTACAAGTAATAAATATATTTGCATAAAAAAAGAAAAGAAAATATTTTATTAAACCGACAAAAACCTATAAATCATTTTATTTTTAGGATAAACTAAAATGTGCATGTTGGAAGCTTACTCTGGAAGGAATCAAATTTTTAGCAAAAGATACCGATCCAATTTCTGTTGGTTATATTTATCGAAGGTTGCAGGAGCAAGTAATTACTGGAATTTATGAGTGCAATTCAAGGTAAAAATTTAAAATCAACAAAGATAATGTTTACTAATAAAACGAGCTCTACTTTAAACCATTTATATTGATCCAAGGATCATTTCGGGAAAAAATTTACTCTAAACCTGAATAATTATTATATAAAAAACAAAACTTTTAGCAAATATTTATTACTATTAGAACGATTCATTTCTTTTTCGATATAGGATTAGAGATATGATCACAATTTTCAATGTTCGTCAACATTAAACCGGGCGATAATTTCAATAAACAAGAATATATTAATTAAGTGGCTCGAGAAGATAAATTGTGGGTTGTGTAGTAACTGACGTTATTAGACTTCGGACTTAGTTCTTAGCTTGTAAAGTGGTCGAGGCTCGAGCGCTGACCGACTGTTTCTGAGTTTTTTGGATGCTTCGATTATATCGGACTCTTGAACAGGATTAATTAAGACTGTGTTTTGATTATGCAGTAAAGTATGAGGAACAAAGTTGCTTGCATCTGAATCAATGAAAACGCTCTGGAAGAAATTAGCAAAAGCCTCGACTATTGACTTGGGATCCGAGAACTCATTAGTGCCATCTTTCACCACACCTGGTATTCTGGAGTCGCCCTTCTTCATCTGTATGTATGTCCAAAACTGAGAACTGTCAGCGTGGATATTATTTTGTAATTGACGTAAATAATCATAGTGTTTTAAGAGTTAGTCTAGCATTTCGAAATATTTCATAGTAATAGTTAGTTTTGTGTTTTTTATATTTTTTGTAAGCTAATTCTTTATTTTCAATTAAGCGAATGATCTCAGAAGTGTACCAAGGGGGATATCTTCGTTTCTGATTTATTTTTAATGGTACAGTGGTTTTAAAAACATTATTAATTAAGTTATACAAAATGTCACAGGCTTTGTTAACATCTGTGTATTCAAACAATTGCTTCCAATCGATATTCAAGATTAATTTATATAGAAGAGGAAAATTTGCCTTACGAAAGTTAAATGCCTTAGGAGCAGTTTTGCACAACCCAAAAGGAGACGATTTTTCCATAATTAAATTGTCAATATTGATAAGTAAGGGGGGGTGATAATGATCGACTCTTGATAGGGGTCTGCTTGTTTCAGAGATTTCGCAATCGATATTTGAAATTACCAAGTCCAATGTGCGCCCCATTTTTGACAATGTTTAATTGTTTTAGGTACAGAATATTTAAAAAAGAGTCAAGGAGTGCAGCCTTGTTGTCAAATTCATTTATACCATATAGAGGAACATTAAAGTCGCCCATAATAATAAGTTTTTGATTAAGAATTTCATCATGCATGCATACTGTTTCTATAAACAATAATATAAGGTAGTCGTAGGGTAGAGAAGGCATAATATAAATTACAATAATATTTAAACGACATAGATTATTAATGCTTATTCTACACCATACAATATCGATTAATGGGAATCGCCGAATTAAATCGGCAAAATCAATCTGGATAGTCCTAAGTTCCGATTTAGTTGCTAGCAACACACCCCCACCCCTTCCGACGCTATGAGATTCACAGTCGCGGTCAGCACGACAGACATCATAGTTAGAGGGAAACAATTCAGAGTTAGATATATCGGCCTTTAACGACGTTTCTGTAAGTCCCATAACGTCACAAAACCTGTGGAAACTGAGTTAAAAATGTCGTCACATTTAGTGTTACAACCTCTAGAGTTTTGGTAGTAAAGTACAAGAGTTTTTGAAACATTTAAGCTGGAAGGGGGTGACTTTACTAGTTTAAAGAAATTACTTTAGGAATTCCCTGTATATATTTAATCACAAGATTACGCTCACCATTACCTTCTCTTATTTTCAGTTGTGATTTAACTTCTTTCTTTATAATGTAATAACTTATTTGCTTAGGGGTTTTATCGTAAGAGACAGTTTTTATAATCCTGCGATTCTTGGACCTTTTTGGAACGTTTTATTAGTTTATGTACGATATCTTCGCTTGAAAATGTCAGTCTGATAGGACGAGGTTTGTTGCTACCTGGAGTGTATTTACCCAGGCGATGGGATTGAAAATTATCCATCGGAAACTCCGGGACGATCGACTTAACTATTCCCTTGACATCCTTCATCTCTTGACTTATTCTTTGATCCTTACTGATAGTGGACGACGGCTCTTTTAGATTAAATATAATTAAATTGCGTTTCCGGTTGTTACGCTCATTAATCTCCGAAATAATTTCTTCAAAGTGGGTCGGAGTAATACATTCTTTAGAACCTGCGTTTTCCAAGTTAAGCTCCCTTACTTTGTTTTCCAACTCAGCTATGGATGTTTCCTCTTTTATAATTGACTTTAATTGGAGATATTCTCCAATTTTATTTCGCAACGTGAGCATAAAACTTTTAAGGCCCGAACTTTTTCCTCGTAATGCGGGTATAATCATCGGTAGATAGCCCAGCGCAGGCTGCATGCATGGATTCCTTGCAAGCATCGCATTGTATCGAAGATTCGCGCGCCGCGACCTGGTTACCGCAGACCATTGTGATGGCTTAGGATTCACTCGGTACTGATCGATAATATCATTAAGATAGGTAGCGAGAAAAATTATGCACATCGGCAATACTGCCTAGGACTCGATCGCACAGTACCTTGCCCACAGTATAGTTTACTTGGGTACAAAATTCAAGTAAATGGACATGCGAAATTAAAACAACATACAAATGGAGTAGAATTAGAAGTTTAAGGCTTATTTACCTTTTAATTCTACAGCTGGTAGCTTATTGGCGAAGTGTGCTAAAAATGCCGTTATAATAAAATTTTTATTATATAGACATAAAAATATATTATATTTTTAATTTCTTTCCACCATTCTGTTTTATTTTAACGTATCGTCACAGGCAATTTAAATTCGAAAGCGAGACTCGATAATCCCGAGCACATACAAAAGGTATCGGACACTAATTGAAGATTTGCGATATCGAGAACAGCGATTTCGAAACTTAAATTCGATTGTGTTTATTCGAATAATTATTCCATTCTCAAAAGTATTCAAATGCAGGGTATTCGGTTCTGAAAATGATAAAATTCTTCCAATACTTGTTATATTAACCAGTTTTTTTTTCTATATTTTTAGATGTAAATGTACATCAACGTGTCTGAACCGGGTGGCTCAAAACCCCATGTCTTTAAAACTTCAAGTCTTTAAAACGCCAAACAGGGGTTGGGGTATAAGGTGTCTAAACGACATTCCGCAAGGGACCTTTATTTGTTGCTACGCGGGAACATTGCATACAGAACAAAGAGCGAATGAGGTGCGTGAAAACCTTTTATTTCGTCTTTCGTTGAAAGAAAAACTTACAATTTTTTGTAGGATGGGAAGGAATATGGTGATGAATATTTTGCCGAACTAGATTACATTGAAACTGTCGAGAAATTCAAAGAAGATTATGAAGCGGAAGTGATGGAGGAAGAGGAGTACATGGAAAGAGAAAAGACGCCGCCCATTGATGAACCAAAACATACGAAATCTTCGGGCAAAAAGAGGTATGAAAAATTAACCTTTAAATTATTTCAGGCGCCATAATAAAAAGCGGTTTAGATTAATCAACTGTATTTTTTTAGGAATCCTTATTTGGAGGATAATGATTTTACGCCTTCGGCATCGACTAATTTTAGGATTCATAATTCTTCTTCCTCACCTGGTAACAATGATGGCATAAGGCAAGATTTTTATTTGTTCACTGCTTGTCTTATAACCCTACAAAAGCACTTTTTTGTTAGATATTGATTTCCCTAAGGTATTGTTTTCCCTGCTTGTTAGTCTTGCCGAGTATGTTTTGCTCATCATGGTAGGGAATGCATCTCTCTAAATTTGTCATTAATCATCACACTTATAACATGACTAAGAATAACTTATAACTTAAAATTTTATAGGTACCATAGGGTTCAGCAATTAATTATCGTAATAGTCTAAGAGCCAGCGATACTATAATAGCGATACTTGTTTCTTTTCAGGATTTATTTATTTTTATGCTTTTAAAATGCAATTTCATGTCCGACGCGGCAAAACTTGACCCTTTATCTTTAACTTAAGTACCTATTAGTATTTACGTGTCTCATTATTGAATTAAAGTACATTCCCGAGATTTTCATATATGTATATGAGTTCTAGCTATCAAATAACGATACTGTTATAAAAAAGTTGTTTTTAATGTTCAGAAACAGGAGAATCACATGGTGCTAAATCAGTCGAGTAGAGCGCGTATTCGAGAACTGGGGTGCACTCATTCAGCAGTTGATGTTAAAAAAATTATTTGCATGGCTTTAAATATTGATTTCAATTTTGCTTTTTTCATTTTTGATAATGCACAATAAAAACTTCTGCATTATCTATTTGCCCGCAACTAGTAATTTGCTTCATTTGTAACATGATAATTAACTTTAGTTTTTAATAAAAAGAGCAATTGGATTTTTAAACGATGTATATTTTTTGTGTTTATAATTGCATACTTAATTCTAGAGTATAATAAAATACATAAAAATACAATTATAAAACAAAAAATATTACACAACATAAATTCTTTTTAACTTTGAATTTTGCAAAATTGTTTGGTTGGAGTTTTTCTTCTTATGTCCTTTACTTCTTAAATCAAAGGAGAACAACACAAAGTCTCGGTCTCAAAAAAAAATCCTTTAATTTGTTAGAGTGGTGACACGTGTTTCGCTCCTAAGAGCATCATCAGACCTAAAAATAATGTAAACAAAACCAAATAAAATTACAAAAAGACCTTGAAGTTAAACAAAAAAATATACCTCAAGAAGGTTAAAAACACGCCCGACTGGGTCAAATATACACACACACTGAACGGTAAAATATAAGTTTAAAAAACTGACGTCACAAATATATAAAAAATAATAACATAGAACTTGAATACAAGAAAATAATAAAAAAGTAAAAAGGAACTATGGAGATTTGAACTTACAACCTTACAGCAAGACTGTTACCGTTTGCTGCGTTGACCGCTAGGCCACACCGTTCATGCGATAGCTTGAAAAGAAAGGAGGGGACTACAAGATGTTATTAAAAATGAGTCCCGGCTCAAAATTGAACACGTCGTTAACGCAAGTTAAAACTGGACTCTTCGCTCTTGTAATATCTAGCTTCTCTAGAAGATCCAGCTTTTTGCCCTTCTGGCAGTCATGAACCACTGCCACATTATTGAGGTAGGAAAAATTATGATCTGTTGACAATAAATGATTGGCAAACGCTGACTTGGTCTCGACAATATCGGTGGCTTTAAACTTGTTCACCAGACCTAGATGTTCTTGTACCCTTGTTGAAATTTTCCTCCCGGACTGTCCCGCATAAATCGTAGGGCAATCGGCACAATGCAAACTATAAACTCCCCATTTCGAAAGCGGATCTGACTTATCCAATGGTTTAACCAGATTTCGCTTTACGGAATTAGAAGTCTTAAAAGCGATTGAGATGTTAAAAGGTTTAAAGAATTTCGCCACCCCCTGGGAAATACTTCCAAAGTAAGTTAAACATCTAAAATTTTAATTATTACGTTCCCTTTCCTCCTGATGTACAATGTGGTACGAAAGTTTGTACTTATTAAAAAACTTAAAATATAGTTTTTTGAAACTTGATAGAGGGAAGTTATTGTTGAATGCAATAGATTGTATTATATTGGACTCTTTTTTAAAGGCTACATTGGAGAGAGGTAAATTAAATAATCTATAGAAGAATGAGTTAAGAGCAGCAAACTTTGTTGGCCAGCAGAAAGGGAATTAAATTGGATAATATTATCTGTAGCGGATGGTTTTCTGTACACTTCAAAAGTTATTCCATTGTTGTATCTAGTCAGAAGTAAATCCAAAAATGGTAAAGTCTTAACTTCTTTTTCCAAAGTAAAAATTATGTTACTATGAAGAGAATTTACGAAATTCAAAAATCCCGCCAAATCATCGTCGTTTCTCCAGACTAGAAAAATGTCATCGACATACCTTTTGTATGTAATTATAAATTTAAAAAATTTACTAACCATAATTTGATTTTCTAAATATCTCATAAATACTTCGCTTAAGAAAGGTGAAAGGCATGAGCCCCTAGCGATTCCTGCTGATTGCTTAAAAAATTTTGTCCAAAACCAGCGATAAGAGACATACGAGGTTGTCTATAACTAACTTAGGGAGGTTGGTGGTATTAAGCAATTCTTCAACTAACGTTACACATTCTGAGGCGGGTATGCTGGGAGATTTTTTACGTCCAGGGAAATCAAAATAGCATTATCGGGTATATTAATATTTTTTACAAAATTTGCAAATTCTATTGAATTTTTGATTGAAAATTCATTTTGAAATCCTGTTATTGTCCTGAGAGTAGTGTTAAGTCTATAGCAGGGCGAACTGACGAGAGAAACCACTGGTCTCATTTACTTCTTAGTTGATTATTTGCAAATTTTAGGAATATAGTAAATCCTTTTTCTTTATAAAGGCAAGTGTTTGGGAGAAAAGCTTAGGCAAGGGTATGAAAATTATCTATTTGAACACTTTTTGCATATGCCTGCACTATCTTGCAAACAAAATTCATAATTTTTTCTAATTTGTCATAATATTAGAAAAGTTGTTTAAGGTACTTGTAATGCTTCAAACCGCCCTTTGCGACTACCTTCGTAGATTTTTTCCACAAGAAATTGTATTTTTATCGTGAATATCGCTTGTACAAAATTCAATTATATTAAAAATTGTATGTTTAAAAATACACATAAAAACTATCTAAGTCATACAGTGAACTGCCTTCTTCAAAATGTAAATTTTGTTAATCTGAATTTTTAAAATTGGTTTACTTTTGTTGCTGCCTCCATTTATATCCTCTCAACATATTAGTATTCTCTCAACAATTAATATTAATTAGTTACCCTTTTAACAATATGCTCTGTTAAACGGAATGTGAGTGGGATTTCTAGCATTTCCACAAGCATTGCTAATTTGTCCAAAATATCTTTTGAGGTAATCTTGATTTAAAAACATTAAACCTTTTTTTGCATCATTTTAAGCCAATACTAAATCTTAAGGTTTTACCAAGAAATAGAAAATAAAGTAATCACATCATTTTCTATTTCTTTGCTTGTTTTTTATCATTAATTTTTCTAAACTTTAACTTTTAAAGTTATAAGTTGATGATTTCGGTAATGTTTTGAGATGTAGTTGCGTGTAATTACTTACAGATAAAGGGCGACCCAGGCGAATGACATTTCATTTCCTACGCAAAAAATAGGTAAATCCTGAAAATCGAGAATTATGTTTTTGGACGGGAGATTAATGTCCGCTGACTCTTCTACTATATGTTATTTATATCAAATGTTAAAAAAAGTTTCACTTTCCATTTTCCTTAACCATCAATTTTCTTTATTATGGTACAAACATTTCTTAAATGTCATACATTTGCTTTTATCCTTAACTCTTGTTATGATAATTAGTATAATTTATATTTTAAGATTGTAGTTAATATTCTTTGGTCATAATAAGGGTTCTCTTGTATAGGCATCGAAATTGCATAACATTATTGGGAATGGTCATAGTAGATGTTGGTATGAGTTAGATAATGGTGATTGATATTGTCATGGATTCTGCAAGAGATTTTTATCGAAGTATTCTGTAAATAAGGAGGACAGATTCCTTCTTGGTCACTGCTTGTTTTTGGGCTTATGGTGTTTTTCTTTTTGTCGCGGTTTTACTGTCGTCAAAATGTTTTATTAAAGGAATAAGAAATTTCTTATTCTATATTACTAAATTGCTGTAAATAGTATTTACGTTAACGTCGTTATATTCTGTGCCTTTTAAAGTTTTTGTGTCGTTATCCGCGTGTTCTTCTTATAGGTCGCGATTGCGTGAAAGAAAGAGAAAAGACGAAGAAGACAGAAAAGAAAAAGGAAAAAGAGACAAGGAAGAGAAAAGAGACCGATCCGAGATAAAAATGAAACAAGATTCTGGTGTTCCAGATAAGGACGTAGCCTCGATTATAGAAAAAATAAGTGATAAAGTTGACACCGTCACTATAAGTGATGAGGAGGATGGTACGTATTTCATGAATAAACGTACAAAAGCCAACAATTTTGTTTTTTTAGATGGAAACAGGGAAGTCCTTAGTTTTAACCCTAAAACGAAAGATGTGGATGAAAGAAGTCTCAAACACGTTTCTGTTAGGGAATTGTTTGGGCCCGAAGAAAAAGATAATATTTATATTATGGATGCAAAAAATGCTGGAAATATTGGGAGATTTTTAAATGTAAGTTTTATCATTTAATACTAGTCATAATTTTCTATATCTTCTTTCATCATTTTCCTTTTCACGATTTTATCATTGTTTGCTCAACCACCAACGGTACCAAATGTTTTTTCGTCCTTAATATTAATTGTTTGTTCCTTAAAAAAAATCTCTTTTGACAAATATAGATTGACATTCTTTAGTGTATACCTGTATCACATTCATTATTAATAAATTGCGTTCAGACAAAGATCATATGTGCTGCTAAACACTAAAATCGACAAAACCACCGAAACCGGCTTATACCACATTATTTAGGTATAGTATTAGTGTTAAATTAAGGCGTTTCTTATCTTATCATTTATTCATTTTATCAACAAATTGTAGAATAAAGTTTTTATACATTTACAATAAAACGAAAAAAACGCAATCTCAGTCAAAACTATATAATCAAATAAATTATAGGTAACATGTTTCGCTTAAAGAATTAGGCATAATCAGACCTAAAGTATAAAATACATCTCACTGCAAGACAAAATTATATAAAAATAAAAATATAATATAGTGATATAAAAATATTACCTGATCATCATCACACATACATATTATCTACTAACTACACAGTAACACTGAGAATAAAATAGCCGAACCACAACAATTTACCCATTTATATTAAACACGAATTAAAAATTAAAATTATTCATGTTGTTTGAATCCATAGCTTCCCATCTGCTTATTATAGGCAAGAGCTTTAGACCGTTGCGCTACCCAGGTTTGATATATGATTTAGGAATGAAAGAAAGTAAGTGTGATACTAAGTAAGGGTATTAAAGATGAGTCCCGACTCGAAGGTGACAACATCATTCACGCAAGTTTGAATGCGGCTTTTTTTTGGCTTTAGTGATTTCCATCTTTTTAAGAAGGTCCAGCTTTCTATACTCTTGTGGCGCTGGTTAATACCTAACACATTTTCAGGAACTATGTGCAAATTATAGGCAATATACACCAGACTTAGAGAGAGGGCCGGCCTGATTGATCTGAAGCCTAAGTTCTTTTTTAGTGAGTTATTTGTCTAAAAGATATTGTAACAAAAGGGTTAAAAAATGTTGCTAGTTATTGGGAAATGCCACTAAAGTAGCTTAAGCATTTAAGGTTTTATCAAAAGAGAACAACGCAAAGTCTCGGTCTTAAAAAATGTTATTAATTAATTATACGTAAAGTGGTGACACGTGTTTCGCTCCTAAGAGCATCATCAGACCTAAAAAACAATGCACACAAAACCAATTAATTACAATAAAGACGTTAAAGTTAAACGAATAAGTATACCATAAAAAGGTTAAAACACGACCAACTGGGTCACATTGAACAGTAAAATATAACAATAACATAGAATTCGAACCTACAACCTCAGTAAACCTGTTAAGGTTCACTTGAAGGTTGAGGTTTTAAGGTTAGCTTGAAAAGAAAAGAGGGGACTAAATGTTATTAAAAATTCCCAAATGCCGGCTCAAAATTGAACACGTCGTTAACGCAAGTCAAAACTGGGTTTTTCTAGGTCTGATAGCAGCTCTTACACATACATTACAACACGTGGCACCACTTTACTTTGTATTCTCTTTTGATATTGTTATATCAAGGTCTCTTTAAGAATATGGACGGCTTCTTTCAATTCAAAATTTTGTACAGTGTTAATCTGTACTAAAGTTTAGTACTAATAAAAGTACTAAAGTAAAAGTAAAAAGTACTAAAGTCTACTATGGTTTTAATTTAATTATACTCTTTTAAAACAGCAAGTTTCGATAAAGGGAGTTTAAAAAGGCGGTAAAATAAAGAAATAAAAATAGCAAATTTGGATTAATCGGGAGAATTTGAATTAAATTGAATGACGTCGGTGTATGACGGTTTTCTGGAAACTTATAAAAAGATATGATTGGGGTTTCTCCGAAGACGCAAATCTAAGAAGGGTAGTTTCCTATCTAATTAGTTTTCAAAAGTAAATATATTTTGATGAATAGAATTGATAAAGGTTAAGATTAGATTATGAGTAATTTGGGAAGTGTTGTGGAATTAGGGAGTTTTTCAATAATAGTAATACATTCCTGTAATGATATACTGGGGAAAAGTGTTTTTAAAGTCCAAAGAATGTAAAAGAGTATTGCCTGGGTTTGCAAGATATTTTAGGTAACCTGCAGAGTTCTTTATAGAATAAATTTAATAAAAACCAGTAGTCTTCCTTAAAACATTTTGAGTCCACAAAAGAAACAACAGATCTAACCGGATAACCATCCTTGTGCATTTTGGGCAATTAAAAGTACTGTTCTGGAGTTTATAGAGCATAAGCTGGTCTTGGAAGTTTCAAAATACTCCAAAGTGAAAAGACATTGGTCCAAGCTACTTTTCATTTTACTGGAAAAATTAGGGATGAAATCATATGAAAGAAATTCGATCACCTCAGCAACATTTATTCATGGCCACCAAATAAGAACCTTTATCTGCTTTCGTTAATAACAAATTATAAGATTTAATTTTATTCTTAAGAGAAATTAAATAGGGTTCTGTGGGCATTATTTAATGGAAAACCTTTTGAATTAAGGAATGTAATCATATTGGCCCTACCAATAGTTTTATTAAGATTGTTAGATGATGCTCTTAGCCTCGACCGCCAGAACTTCTTTAACACTCTTCTTTTCCTTCTACACTTTTGACAATAGCGCCGATGGGGCTACTTTCAAGAAATGTGAGCTAATTATCTAGCACACACTTTTAGGTACGCACGTTTAGCATACAGATCAATCTCCTTGAGTAACACTAACGCCAAGGACATTTTGAATCTCACTTCTTGGCTGATTGGCAATAATATTGGGGTTTTTGCAATGCCGAAGGCGAATAAACCTAAACCTATGATGTTTAGGTTCTATTGCCCTTCTTGGACTACATATTTCTCTCAAATTACCAGTTTCTTCAAATATCTGCAATAGCCTTCCAATAATGCTCTTGGTAATTTACAGCTTCTGCTCTATCATATCAAAAGCGCGCACAAGCTAATGAAGCATTATCGTTTTTCTTAAGTGTTTAATTATGATCTAAGTGTATTTTACACTTTGTTCTTTAAAATAATAAATTTTTAAATAAATAGATAATTAATACAATCCTAAAACTATAAAAAATTGTTCGAAATATTGATTGTCGGTTTGAATAGAAGTGCCACATGGAACTACAAAATCTAGTTAATATTTTAGTTAATTTATTGCTATTTAAATTAATTGTGTCTAATAATTTAATTCAATGTTATGCACGAGTTGCTTCATAGATTAAAGAAAAATAAAACAATTTTAATATTTAAAGACGAAGAACTTTCTATTGTTTATTTAGTTTACCAAAAGGTAACCAAACTATATATTGTACGTTCGTTTTTGCAGTCCTGGTTGTTTAAATGTCATTTAAATCTTGTTTATCCATCAGTTATTTGCCCTTAATTTGGCTTTGACTTCCTATGCATGATGCCAATTAGCACTAATAATGGCTAATAAACCCAACGCACTTAGCTAAGCTTTTAAAACTTTCCTCGAAATACGCATTGTTTAATTTTTCTCAAAATTAGAATTTAGATTAGGAGAATGAGGGGACCATAACGTTTCAGACTATTGTCTATTACTAGCCGAGGAAAGAACTAATACCTTATAATGTTTTTATTTATTTTAATGTTCAATAAATTTCCAAAAAATGATAGAATTGCAAAAAATTATTCAAAATTAAGTATGCATTTTTTTAGGTTATATTCGATCCGGTTACTTTTCAGTTTTATTCGAAATTTGCTTTTTATACGATTGTTTCTTCATTGCGATTTTCATATTTTCTGATATGTGAGTTAACTATCTTGAATTTCTTGAGAAATATGGGAAAAAAAATGAACGGTATAGAGTACACCGTCTGATATTATATGATAGGCATGATCTTTTTTTCCAATAGAGTTAAAGTTATTATCTTCACAGTGTTTGTAGAGTCTAATTTTTCCAATAGAGTTAAAGTGAATATCTTCATTGTGTTTGTATGGTTACAACTTAAGTAATATATGTCTATTACCTTCTACTTCATTTCAAGTGTAAATAAACTGTACCATGCCTAAGGGCGATCACAAAATCCCCTAGATTATTATTATTCACTTCTCGTAGAAATATCCGGAAAAAATAAAACACACTTATAATTTTGCAGTATATATTTTTATTATTTGAATTATAAAATAACAACATTCATTTCATTTACTTATACAACATTCATTTAATCCCAACGCTTAAATAAATGTACAAGTACACCTAAAACTAGGTGATTGCTATACTCCTCAGTGATGGTGGTTCAGGCATGTAAAACCCAAGGAATCAAACAGATTTATTCGTTCCACTTCAATCTTCATTAATCCCCATATGTTTTCAATGGGACTAAGATCGGATGAAGCTGCTGGCCATGAAATTGTCAGTTGGTGTTCTTGCATCCAAGCTTGAGTATATGCAGAAGTATGGCATCTTGGATTATCCTGCTGAAAACGCCACCTCTCTGGATATAAAGGCGCCGTTTTAAGAAAAAAAAATTTAAAATATTACAATGCATTGCACTTTTAACAGTGCCATCAACTATACAGATAGGCGTGGCACCACGGTGAAATATTGCACCCCAAACCATTATTTTAGTGACAAATTTCGAAATTTGAACGGTAAGATTTTCTATTCACAGGATTTTGATGGTTTGTACCAATCTGGAAACAATTTTTGTCAGATTTCTGATCTGCTGGCTAGTTTTCGAAACCCTTGGCTCGGATTTGGTCGTCCTAAATTCACTAAATTTTATCTTATTTTGAGTTTTAAGTTTAAATTGTTTCCGAGAATTTTGAGACATTATCTCACAAAATTCATGCCTGCTACAATCAACTATATGATAGATAAAGTTTCCATACGATTTTATCCATACTATCGGCACAATCTACTTAATGTATTACTTTTGCCTTAGGTCGCAATTATACTTCCCAGGCATCAGGCGATAGGTGTCAGGTGACAAGTTGCAGGTGTATTAAGGTGTCAACGGTTGGTTACAAACCAAAAAGAAATGCAGTTTAAGTTAATATTTTGTCGGATGTCGTTTAAAAAGCGTTTTATTAACATTAATTAATTTTTAAATTAACATTGTTAAACATCGTTCTAAATTGTAGATCTTGTCTGCATTTCACTGATTAAGATCTCGCGATCTTCTTTAGATTTGCGTATTTTGCCATTATAAATTATTATAATTAAAACAAAATTATAAGTAATTTTTCGATTATAATGATGTGAAAAATATAAATATACTGCGCGAGAATGCCGCGCACGCTGGGTGCCAAGCTGCGAATGTGTTACATTTTGCAGCTACGGCTGTTAGTAGGCGACCCGGATCAAGTATAAACAAAATTGAAAATTAAACAAATCAAACATGCCATATTTTAGCGAGTAAGCGCCTTACTCGGTTGCCTTACAATGTCTTAAGCGTTACGTCATCATATGGTTGCGCTCGAATGACGTCATGTCTAACAGCTGTCAGAGTCCAAATTTTAGCTATACCTTTCATCGGTATTGCATTCGTTTTGAAGACTGACCTAAACCATGAAAACACCCATTTGTCTAAGTTTTCAAAACGTTTTGAGTCTAAAACCGATCTCATACATTTTTAGGATCAGATCTAGATCGTAACAAAATACATAGTAATTTCGCCCTGAAAACGTTTATAAAGGACAGACATTTGCCCAAGAGGAAATACAATAGACAAAAAAGTTACTGGCGTAAACATAACCTCACTCATATTTTTTGTCCACAGAAATAAACACAAACTAATCAAAAATGAATTTAAAAAAATATCCGTGCAACCTCACCTTTACGTTCATCACTATATTTTTTGCAAATCTATTCGCTCTTTTTATAATTTATTCTTTTCTGCATTGTTATTTGGTTTGGATGTCTTAACTGTCTCATATACATTAATATTAAATAAATTAAAACTAATACTAAGAAATATAATGCTTCTCAACTCTAAAAAAATATGAAAAAAATTATATCAATATTTATTGTTTGTATAGCTTCCCTTTGACTTTGACATATCGGGTTTATTAGCGGTCTCGGGAGACCGCTAACAAACGGTTAAAGCGCCTTATACCATGACGTCATGACTTGATCGCTTGAATGAGATGTCTTAAAGACCACTTACTCGCTAAAATATGGCTATGGGTGACGTCGCCCGTCACCTCGAACTATAATTGCGGCCATAGAATGTTGAGAAAAGAAAACATATTAAAATTAGAAAAATATAAAACATTCCAGATACTTTCTAGACGGACTATAGCATTAATATTTTTTTAGCATTCCTGCTCACCGAACGTGTTCGTCCAAAATGTGTTTGTAGATACTCAGGATCTGCGTTTCCCATGGGTCGCATTTTTCTCGTCACAGTTTATTCGGGCCGGCACCGAACTAACATGGAATTATAATTATGACATTGGCAGTGTACCGGGACGGGTACTGTATTGTCATTGCTCATCCACCGAGTGCAAAGGTAGATTATTGTAAAATTTTTTTTTAGATTTAGTTATGACTATATAATCTTTGTTAAGGCAATATTTTAATTAGTATAGTATTTTTTTGTGAAAAAAAAAACAGTATACTATTTGTGAGTCTGATTGTAAGAGTCAATGAGTTTAAGGATCTTTTGTTGTAGTCTAATAAATGCATTTGTTTAGATATTTTTTAATGTTATAACAAATACTAGAAAAATATTTGTAATTGTTTAGAGACTTTTGTGAGTCATTAATAAAATGTAATTTATTTAATAACAACTCAATAATTTTGTTAAAAGAATCTATTATATTACTTTAATACTTGACAAAACTCATGAAAATGTATTTGCACAAACTCTTATTAAAGGAATAAGGGTTTTTTTAATCCAATGTTTAAATTAATACATTATATACATAAAATACAGTACCGACAATAGGAACATGAACTAAACGTGGATAGTATAAACCCAACTATTCTAGTAAATTAAGTTAGTTAACGTTCCATTGGGCGAAATATCACACACAAAATCAAAACCTACGTAATTAAAAAAAAAAGTGCTGCGAGTTTTCTCAAACGAAAATTCCTGGTTAATACGATTTTAATTACATCACAATAATTCACATGTTTACATCGAAATTGATAATAAAGAGTTATGTGGTTGTAGGCAGTTGTTATCTGAATCCAGGTCAATAAAATTCAGAAACATAATTAATATTTTTGCACAATAAATAAATAAATCTTTTGCGCATCACGTAACCTATACTGTAATATTTTTATAATCCCCAATGATAATTAAAAGCCCAGTATGTAGAGGCAAAAAAACTACAAACGTAATTATGTTTGTACGAAACTGAGTGAACGTGCATCTAAGATGAAAACCGTTTAAAAAATAAAGTACCTTATATACAGCTATGTACATAAAAAACCACCCTATTCAAAGCGCTTCTAATTTAATTTAATGTTTTCACAGTTCAAGCGACCCCGATTCAGATAATCTAAATTTGAAGCATTGATATCATCTAAAGTAACGGTATTGTCCTGGTAAATAATCTGTATTTTAAAGAATAAAACTTGAAAATAAAAACATGTGTTGGCATTACATATAACTTATCTAAAACATGAAAATTTGCTTTTTCAAATCGATTCTATACCCTAAAACAATGTTAAATGAATTTACTCATGAAACACTATTTCTTGGCGAGTACTTATAATAAAAATAATATATTTTCCTTAACGGAACCTAACTCGCCCTACTAAATTGTACTACAAAGCATTATGAACAAATAATATATAAGTTTAGGTCAACAAGTCAAGATTTGCATTTAATAAGAACGTATATCTTTTCAATCTGTTTGGTCAGAGCAACCAAACATTAAAAATGAAAATTGAACAGACCTAGCAAGATATCACCAATTCTTAAGTAGGTTTTACAAAATCATATTGTCCATAAGGTTTATTAGTACGTCTATAGCAACTTAATCAGAAAAATAATTAATAAACTTCAGTACATCAGTCTTTTAAATTAAAACGAAAAGTTTTACTAATGTAGTGTTACTCAAAGGCTTTCTTCTTGACGGGTCGCTTCTGAGGCAGCTGTCGCTCCAGGTCGTATAGGTGTTCTCTGTGGTGCATTTCGCTCGCATATGACTAGAAAAAACGAGGCTATTGCGGCGACTGTTAATATTTTTATGGAATGAGGTTCATTTTTGGTTGAATGACTAGTGGCAAGCAAACACTTTGTGATAGCAAAAAAATCACATAAATACAGACATAATTAATCAAAAATAAACTAATTTAAATATGATTTTTTATTTGGGAAATTAGGCTGCTTGACAAAAACTATACATTTAATTTTCAAGTAGGTGTAACTCTTCAGAAGAATTATTGCTTCTAAATATTGTTGCTGGATCTTGAAAGGCTAAGTTATTTCTGAATGGCAATTTTAGATCTACCAGACGTCAGAATAAAGATATTGAAAAAATATCTAAAAAAATTAAGTGATAATCTTACGCCGGTAATCCGCTCAATTAATTTTATAATTCATCGGACAATAGCGTCTAAAAGTTTTTTACGGAAAAAGAGCATAAACCGGTGAACAAAATCGTCATAGTGAAGTCGTTTCGACGCTAGATTGACTTACAAACTACTTTGCGATTTCAAACGCTTTCTCTCCAAACCATGTTTCTCGACTTGGCCGTAATTCTAGAGCCTACTCAACCGATTAACTATATTACTGAAAAATTTCATGATTCGAGGGTTGCTATTTATATTTCTGGCCTCATAATGAAAACACAAATATTTATAATTAAAATAGGTTTTATTGTTTTTCAAAATTCGAAGCACTTTTTCCACTCCAATTAAGGTAACTTCAAATCATGCGTTTTGAATTCATCAACCGCTTCTTCGAGTGTCGAAAATCGTTGACCACGTAATTTATGTGCGGGAACAAAAAGTCATTAGGTGCCAAATCAGAACTGCACGGCGGATAGATCACTTCTGGCCAAGAAATGGTCGTGTACTATTCAGAATTGATCGTCCTACGTTTTTTTATGGCCACGTCATCAGTAATGCCGAAGAACAATCATTTGATAGGCTTCTTTCGCGAACAACTTTTGTTAGATTTAGCTCATCCTGGAAGACCCATACAGTCGATTGCTGTTTTCTTTCAGGCTCATATTCATAGATCCACGATTTGTCACCTGTGTAGATGTTATACACAGCCTTAGTGCACCTTAAACGTATTTTTTCAACATTTTCTTCCACCAATCAACACGAGCTTTCTTTTGAGCGATTGTCATGTTATGCTTAATCCACCGCGAACAATTTTTTTTCCAGACAGTTCATGCAGTATCTTACTGATGCTTATCATACTAATGCCCAAAGATGCCTCAATCTCACGGTATGTCATACGACGATCTTGTTATTATCAGTTCACGCCCAGCATCGATATTTTCTGGCACAACAACCGATTTTGGAAGGCCTCCACGAAATTCGTCTTGAAGCGAACATCAGCCACGATTAAATTCGTTATACCAGTTTTTTTTTACAGTGCTGTAGGATGGTGGTGCTCTCTGGCTGTATAAAGAATTAAGTTCATCGATACATCCTTGTCTTGATAATCCACGAAATTTTCGAGCAGTTATTTTTCATAATCAAGATTAATTTTTTACTCTTTACTCTAAATTAGTTTAACTTAACTTAGAGTTAACTCTAAACAACACAAATTGCACTCAAATGACATAATATTCTGAAAAAGGTTATGTTCAACAATGTCAAGTTTCCAAGGAAAACGTCAGGTGGCAACATTCACTGTTACCAAAGCCAGAAATATAAATAACAACCCTCATAATTTTCGTCTAGTAGATATCGTATGATGGTTTTGCAATATATTGACAAATGTTTAGTTCTTTTATCGATGATTTATGGCATATTTTTTTAGAAATGGCATTTTAACATTAGTATCAATGACATTTAAGTAGCACTTTATTTTTGAGCACATTCTTTTACATATTAGTGCAGAATTGCGATAGCAAATTAATAACAATTCGTTTTTCTCGGATAAAGCTAAGAAAATTACCCATAGTTTTGTGCTCACAAGACTTAATACAGGCTTTTATACCACATAGAAAAAACGTTTTTTTTAATCGCCGTTTTTCTTGCAATAGCAGCTTTATTATATATCATAACTTCTTTCAGGCTATCTAGGACAATTATTTAAAAAGCAATTATTTTTCGAGGTTTCGCCTACTAGACACATAAAAAATATATATTTACGATTTCTTTATTGAGCCTTTTAATTAAATACTGTAATAGACAATGCCTTTAATGAATCTTAAAAACATTAAAAGTATTCAAATGAAATTCATAGATATTTCATATCATTCTGTTATACAGTTGGGACCAACTAATTAAATGCCGGGACAAAATTAAACATTAAATATTTTGTTGTTTTTTTTGTGACCCAAAAATCTTGTATGCTTCTTGCTAAGGGAGTTGGATGTGGGGTTCAAATAAAAATCAGGTTTTAGATTTAATACAGGCCGAAACGTGGGCAGCATTAAAATCTAAAACCTGAGTTTTATTTGAGCCCCACATCCAACTCACTTAGCAAGAAGCCATTAAATATTTTACATTTGCAGTGTTTGAATTTTTGGCTATAGTAACCAATAAATAAGTCCAAATGTATAGAATTTACGTTTAGTGTTCGTCGGACCAAATTTAGAATTCTGGAATTAGTCATTACATAACAAGACTGGCAAACTTTTACTAATACAGGATGATCGCAAGCTAGACGTGCAGTGCGTTACTGAACTTATGACATGCACCTCAAAGTAATACTATTTTATCTGTGATATTTCTATCTTAAAATATAATTATCCATGTATTGTCCATAAATTTACCGGAAAGAAGACAATATATTTGAGGAACCGTCGGCCGGGTTCAATACATTGAGACTCATTTATTTCTCCCTGGACTGAAAAAAAGTCAACAACTTCGACTGTGTTTAAATTATTGGATCGTTAAAAGAAAACACTAGATTAAATATTTTTACTAATTTAAAACATATGCTTTTGATGGTTCTTCAAATCTTTATAAGTTCATATACTTGGAACACAAACAAATAAATTTAGTATTTCTCTTACTTGCTTAATAATAAGAGTTTCTACTTTGCGCTTCATAAGCTTTTAAAATAAGTAGAAAAAGATTCGCTGCCCTACAATGGGTAAAACAATAGGTTTGAAGAATTGTGGGTAAAGCTATAAAACAATTATTGAACATTTACAAAATAAATAATTCGGATCATTGACACACACTTATAAGAGCATGGTTCATACTAAAATCACAGAAAAGAATGGAATAAATTATGACTAAACGGATAAAAAAATAATCACAGAGTTCTAGAGACTAGCTTTGTAAAAGATGCCTCAATAAAGCAGAGTTTTTGTTAAAAATTAAAAAAGAGCTTTTAAGCAACAAAAATTGTCAGGCTAGATTAAAGCTCGCCAGGATTGGAGTATGAACAAATCGAAACTGTAACGTTTACGAAATTATTAGGAATAATAGTAGATTGTACGGCAGCAAAAATATAAAGAAAACGATCCTTAGCTTAGTATACAATAGGCACTTAAAAATATGAAAAGCAGTTAAATCTCTGAAAAAATAATCATGTAACAATAATAGAATCTTCTAGCCTTGACCCAATCAAAATGATCCCAAATATAATAACAGAGCAAAGCTGGAAATGGATACGCGTTTGTATGAAAACAATGTCAGCCGAGAACCTGTAGAAATGGATGGCTGTTGATGATTTGCTACAAAATATTAACGTATTAATATTATTTGTCATTGAGAGCTACACCTTGTTTCTAATTCAATTTTAATATATAAGCCCGAAATATTGTTTTATATTCTTTTAAAATATCTTAGCAAAAATTACAGATATTTTGAGTGTTGTTAACGGTAAATTGTTAGAATTGAGTAGTATTGCTACAAAAATTAATATAATTAGAGTAAAATATAAAATTAGATTGTGTCCACTATTATCCGCGTCTAATTAGCTGGTCCACACTATATATATTAAATATTTAAAAGGTTTATATTGGAAAAAGTACCTTTTTAAACACATATATATTTTTGTAAAACGTAACCGGCCGATAAAGCTTTAGCTTATATAAACCAGAAAACTTGTGTTTTGCCCTATTAAAGATAAAAAAAGTTCATATCACCTTGTTAACTTTTGACATGACCGTTCTTCTAGACAAACATTTTATACCAACTCCTGGAACGACTTCCTGAAGGCTGGTTCTGTATAAGAATTAAAATATAAGGTGTTAAAATTATTATAACGAGAGGTAAGATCCCAAAAAAGAAATCTGATTCTGTATAAAAATAGAAAGTCAAGACAAGTGAAACATACCCTCAAAAACAGAAGAAGGCCACACATAACTTCAACAAAAAATAAACAAAACAATGATTACGATCGAAAATGACAGACATAGCAAGCAAGATGTTTTATAAGAAGAAATTTGGTGTTGAACTTTATGATGACAAAACGATCTCAAACTTACCAGTTTTGATGCTATTCGCTTTGGAATACTCTCCGTTAAGGCATAGAGGTTCTCTCTGCGCAAATCTAGGTGACTAACATCTTCAAATATAACCTAAATAGAAATTATTGATACAAGAGTTTCACTTATTTATATATTAAAATATTATTCTTGACTAAAAGCGATTAGAGGACAAGGTACCATATTTCAGAAATAAATAATCTTAGAAGGTTGGGGAGAAATTCCGTTAATACAAATTGATAGAAATAAATTCTAAGCAACTATTAGGTGTATTTCTTATGGTCAAGAAAAAAAGGTTTTTTAACATTCCGAGTTTTGAAAAATAAACAGTTTTAAAAAACTGGATGTTTAAGCATAAGAGTTACAAAAAAATAATACATCAATAATTTCACTGCAATTCTCTCTCTTAACTTTCCTCTCTTGCCAAAAAAGTGTTAAAAAAAAATTATTGACGTAATAGTTTTGTGTAACTTTTAAGAGGTTTAAGAAAAAAGCGGGTTTAGGAACTTAAAAATAATTTCCAACATTTCTTTTTGCACTTTTATTAACCCGAAGCTCCTGGATAATTTGTTGCTGTGATATGGTACCTCGCCACCTTTGATCAAACACCCTGCATAATTTCCAAATTTTTGTAAAAAAGTTTAATTACTTTAAATTCTCTGAAGGCAAAACAAAGTTAAAAACTGAAAACAAATCATTGTATTTGAAATAAAATGTTACTCACTGTATATATACAATTATCTACCCGGCCTACACACTCGGCCTCGTAAATATCACCGTCCGTCCACCTTAACCGGACCATATCACCATTATTGGGCCCCTGTCTCGATCCTTGCCAACCAACCAAGCGGTCCAGCGTAATATCTTTGGAAAAACTTTGATCGCATGTGAATAACACGCAAAACTTATAACTGCTACTTATATTGGACACCTTTGCTTTGTAGTAGCGGTTGTTCTTGTGTTTTGCCCACACTTCGTCTCCGAGCGCGATCGGAACACGATTTAACTAGAAGAATAATTTAAGATGAAGAATCTTAATTATATCTTATCTTCATTTTCAAAAAACTAGAAAGCACCAGTGATGGCTGAAGATTTCAGATAATAAAAACTACAGATTTATATTTTGGTGTAATATTTAATAGATTAGACTAACCAATTCGGACTGCAAGATCATCCAGTTGCAAAAATAGTTACTCATCAAAGAGTTAAAAGAAAGGCAACCTCGGACATCAATTAATAACCACATTTATTTCTCTATGGGTAAAAATCTGAGTAAATATAGTGTCAAATATATCACTCAAACTAATGGAGGAATTAGAGAAAGTAATTTCTGATTTTAAAAAAATGTAGAGACCAAAGGTCATTTAAATATTTTTTTCTTTAGAATTCATTCCAGGAAATCTCAGTTTTTTTATAGGTTTTCGTTTAAAAATTTGGCAATAGTTTAAAGGACTATATCTTAAGACAACGCATTAATATTAATAATAATATTATAGTTTCAGTTTTTATGGTCAGTGCTTTAAAAGATGTGGGTGAAAACAGATATACAATGAAAATTTTTAAAAGAACTCTTTATTATATCTGCCTGCTTAGTTATTTATGAAAAAAGAAGAAGATAAGATTATTATCAATCATGGTTATAACACTTGATACATTTAAATTATTATGCGCCCCTCTTTTTTAACAAATTACCAAGAAATGTTCAATCACTTGATAATAAAAAAATTCTTAATGCTATTAAAACAGCAATAATGAAAAATATTGTATACAAATATGAAGACTTCTTAAGTGGATCTGTTGTGGTCTCGGCCTGACGGCTCATGCTTGAGGAAGATGCTTGATACAGAAATTTCAAGGTGTTTTGGTGTTCTATTTTGAGTGTTGTTTTTGGATGTTTTCCGTTTTTAACAGTGTTATAAGAGTGTTAAGATTTCAATGTTATAAGTGTATTAATTTATAAGTACGTAGATCTTCTTTAGAGAGGGTAGAGATAAAAAGCAATTGAAGCAAAAATTTAGATAAATTACTGGTTCTCTATGATAATTTATTATTACTTTGTACCTACTGTATATTATTATAGAAACCTGATAATCCTGACATATGTAAACAATAATTATCTTATTGTATAAACACGAAATATATGAATTTGAATTTGTAGTCAGTTATCCCTTTTTAAACATAAAATTTTTGACTTATTTATCAAACTTAAATTCTAAGCCATTTAGCATAAAGAACGTAAAAGAAAATTAGTTGTTTTATTTTACAGAACTGTTTAATTTTAGAATCCTCTAATTTTTGCAGAGGGTCTTTTTTTATTTTTGGGTTATAGTCATTGTATTGTCAAATAAGTGAGGAAGTTTAATTCAGCGCTCTAGGTGCCTTATAAAATGTGTTTCTATTTTCATACTACTTGAATTATTACTAATTTCAACATCAAATTTTAAATCGTAAATAAAATACTTATTTACGTAACAAGTAAATGATCCTTTTTTATGGATACACATTTTCTTTGTACTACAGAAAAAAAATAATAAGAATCAAAAGCACTTGATGACGTTTCCTTATTCAAAAGATTAATAACATAGTTGCAATGATATTACTAAAAAGCATGTTTAATTGTATGTGTGAAACAAAACATTCTAAATACAACCATAATGTAATTATTTTAACACGTCAAAAATATTAAGTATTTATCTTAGAAAACAAAATCTCTCTTCTAATTTAACTAATATTGAAAAACAAATGTATGAACATTAAGCGGATTTAAACTCGGTACCTCTCTGGTGCAAATCGGATACCATAACGACCATGCCAGGCATCCCGGCAATCAAATCTTTAGAGCATGGCTGATTATCAAATTGGTATTTCTTGCTAATTAATCACTTTTTTTTAAAACAGCGAGCGAAGCAAAACATAGCATCTTGCAATGTGGAAAAAAAAAGGAAATTGGACGATTTCTAGTAGCTATATTGTTGAAACTACATTATAGCATTGGCTGTAATTTATTTAGTATGTTTTGCCAAATCACCATGAATACGTAGTGTTCAACAATTTTTGCAAATGATAACATTATTTTCTCAAAATGTATATTGTGTTCGAACAACGTTACGCGCGTTTTGCCCATTTTACGCTACCATAATCATACTACCGAAAGCACTATTAACAGTGTGGTGGATAAATTTGAGTTTCCTGGTTCAGTAAAAAAATCAACCAACACTTGCACGTCGACGAAATGCAATATCTGCCGAAAACATTGCCGCTATCCGTGAATACCATGCAAGAGAATCTAAAGCAGTAGATTTTGCGTCAGTTACAAGAAATGCCTCGTGACTTCGGCCTCTAGTCGCACAAAGTTCAACTGAGCCAAGAATTGAAGGTAAACGACCCTAGACAACAACGTGTGTTCGCGGGAGCAGTTGGAAACTGATCCTAATTTTCATTAAAAAAATTCTGTTCAGATAATACCAATTCGCATGAGATCCAAGAGCGTTCAATACATTCCGAAAAAGTCCCTGTTTAGAATTTAGGACGCCGTCAGTTAATTTTTCTTTGAGAAAGATGTTGATCAGTCCAATACCGTCAAAGGCGAGTGCTCTAACTGGCCTTTGCTGCACTCGCTCCAAATCGCTCGTGCTGTGTGAACCCCATCCTGTTGAAACCACATATCGTTGGTATTCATATAATTCAGACTAAATAATTAGAGCCAACGCTAAAGAAGTTTGTAATAGAAAAAAAAATCAATTGTTTGCTGCAGAGCTTCTCAGTTCCTTACGGACAGTAGCAGAACAGACAGGAATATCAAAAAAGACAGTAAGAAAGGCACTAAGAGTGCATAAACTCCATACAAAATTCTGATACTTCAAGAAATCTATTACCATGATTTTGATAGAAGAATAGAGTTTTGTGGATTCATGAGTCGTCAAGTCAACGTTATCCCTAATATGCTGCCGAATATCTGTTTCAGCAATTAATGTTCATTTTTTCTAAATGGAAACGTTACCAAGCAAAATTGTCCATGTTAGAGTAACAAAAACACGAATATTTTTCGAGGACATACACATTATCCCCAAAAAAGTTAATGTTTAGGCTAGAATTCGTGGAAATGTCGTTAGTGGTCCTTTATTCATTGAATGAAATTATGACAGGTGATCTGTACTTTAATATGCTAGAAGAAATTATTGATCCTCTTGTCGTGCATGATCTAAAAACTCAAATTAGTACAGCAGAGGGTAATTCAGTTTTACAGAAGAATTTGTGAACATTCCAGCGCAGGAGGATGTTCCACCTTATTATTTTCTTCCGGTTCGACAGTGGTTGAACGAGAGATTGCCGGATAAATGGATTGAAAGAAGGGGAACCAGCTGAATGGGCTCCAACATCACCGGATTTAGCACTCTTTGACTTCTTTCTTTGGGGGCATCTTAAATCCATTGTCTTTAAATGCAACCTACTGATATTTCTGATCTGAAAAGACGAATTGCAGCAGAATGCCAGCCGATTCCCGAAGAAGTTTTCCGAAATGTTAGGCAGGAATTCGAAAATATTATTTATAGAAAATTTGAAATTTTCAGCAACTTATAAGATAGTGCATAAGTAGATCCCATGTGTTTTATTAGAAATTTGTCTTTCGCAAATAAAAAGTAATTTTTGTCGAAGTAAAATAATCAATAAACAGAAAATCAATTATTTAAACTTGATTTTCTTCCTGTTATTCAACCATTTTAACGGTGTAACCTACAATTTAACACTATCCTGTAAACCAAAATCTCAATGCAGGCAAGTTTAATTGTTTCTGCAACTTTGAAACGCGATTATTTTGAATCCTCTAGACAAAAAGCAACAAAGTAGGATACCAGTGAAAAGATAATTAAACGCCCTTTAAAACGATGTGCTTGACCCCATTCCTATTTCAGATTCTAAGGGGACATCTACTTCCCCTTGAACATGAAGGCTAAAACTATTCATCTAATGTTATAACTAATGATTTTCTACTGTATAACTTGTTGCCAATTACTTGTAGAAGTTGCACTTCCATAAAACAAATTAAGTTTTTATGTAAAAATGTAATCTATGAAAGCAATCATCAATTTTAAAGGTTCTTTTGTCTGAACATTTGATCCCAGTAACACGATTTGATACCGCACATACAGATGTTTCACATCTGAGTGCTTTATTGTATCAATATTAAAACAAATAGTATGTTTTATAATAATAATTTTTTGTAATGAGATACTGTAATTCTATATTTTGTTAGAAGAACTAATATTTCAATTCACATTAAATAAAGACTGATTTAAAAAGAAAAGTTTCCCGTACAAATAAAATTACCGCGTCTTTCCGATTTTTCATATTTTTAACTGCAAAAGATATTAAGGGTGAAAAGTTTTGAAATTGACACCCAATATAAGGGCGGGAAGTTTTCAAATACAAGGATTTAACTATAAAACACTACCGAAGTTAAATGATGATAGCTTATGAGTAAAGAGAATAATGATTATACAAACATACCTTCTCTTTGTGAGCCTTTAGCCGATCGATTCGTGATGTCTTGCCTCCATCTTTTGCCTTTGTTGTTCGGTTTTCTTTCACCATCAAAGAAGCTGGCAAAGACCGAACGTCGCATAGTGGTAAACCGCCCATTAAACGTTGCCGCACAGCAACCGGCAGATATCCCAAGACGTCATCGACCTCCACCGTAAGATTCATCGGTGTTAAAGCTGCTTTTTGTTCTTCCATACTGGGTTTGGTTTGGGTGTTTAAGTCGGGTATTGGCGGAACCCGATTCTTCGCACCACCTACATGCGTACGGCAGAATTTTATTAGTTCCCTCAAAATGTCTATGTTCTTCTGCTTCTCTATTTTAGATTGTTTTCCTTTCTTCTTGAGACCGATTATTTCTGAAAAATCCATTTTAGGAGACGCTGCCTTCTGTTTGGACTTTATAAAAAGCCGAAACAGTTTGCTCTTTAAAATTTTCGATTTCGTCGACTTTTGACCTATGCCGGAATGTTTTGTGTGATGCTTTTCCAACGGTCTAGGCTTTTGGAATTCTAAGTTTTCCGGTTTTAGTTTCTGGTTTTTGAAATCCATACTTTTCTTCTGGTTTAACTTCGTCTGTTCAATTATATCTTTGGAGTGTTCTTTTACTTCTAGGGTCTTCTGTTGATTTTCAGCTAAATTCGTAATCAACTCGTCCTTTTGCCGGTCAATCTTAATAATAAGTCTTTTTCCTGAAATATTATCGTAATCGATCGGCGTTAAGCTTTCTAAATATTTATTATGAATATTTTCAACCATCACTTTCTGATTTAGACCCTGACTATTAATTATTTCCTCCCCGGCAAGCATAATATCCTCATTTATATTATCTACTATCACATTTTCATCACCTATCGACAGCCCTGACCCGTTTGGATTCGATTCTGGCACAAATTCCATAGCGATATCTTCAACTGCATTTAAAAGATTTTCAACATTAACGGATTCCTCATCAACCGTCTCGTCGCGTTCGATTTCAGGCACCTCTGCTACTTCTTCAATAACCACTTCAGATCTGGCTTCTTCACTCAAATCTATTCCATATTCGAGACCTAGACCGTCACTTTCAGAGCTTAAATCTTGTAATAATTTATCTAGCTCGGGATCAGGTTTGCTTTCTTGATCTAACTTAATAGGTTGACTGGTCATCGGCATAAAACGATCTTTATTGTCGTAAATAGTCTCGGAGCATCTATAAACATTCGGTTTGTTCAAAACCACTGGTCCAAGTGACAAACCTGGAGGCAGAACTAGCTTTTGTATGGCAACAGGTTGATTCTTCACATGTTGTAAGCGAATCATGTTTTTCAGATCAGCAGAATTTGAATTTACTATCACCACATTTTGCTTGACTATCTGTGGATTGCTTAAAATATTATTGACAGGTACAGCCACCTGATTACTGGCGAGCATACAAGTTGTGGCCAACTGAGGTATATCCGAAGTATTTCCAGATGGCGCTGAATACAACGTTATAGTGTTATCATCTGAACCAGAGGGTATTAATAGTCTTGGATTTTGATTGGTATGCAGGTTCACGTAACTTGGTTCAGGTTGTGGAGGAGTATAAAAGAAATTTTGATTGCTTGAATCCGGATTACGATTGTTCCCTTGTAGCTGATCAAATAGACTTAAATCTGCAATACCTTGATGGTTAGATAGCAGAGGTACACAGTTAATGGCGTCGAGTTTCGGAAACACTGTTGCTTGAGGGGGTGTCGGATCGGGATGATATTCGGGTGCAGCCAATTCTTTTAAAATTCCAACTTGCTCATTAACTTTACTCGCGCTGTTAAGCGTTATTTGACTGTTAGACTTAAGTTTCATCAAAATGCTTTCCGATGAACTTAATTCTGGAGCGGCAATGACGGATTTCCTAGGCACTATATTCGAGAGAGGCAAGATATCTTTCTTTTTGGGTTTAACAGTAGTGAGAAATGACAGAAATTCATTTTCAAATCCTTTCGTAGCGGTCGGAGCACCGTGGAAGCCTTGAATCGGTGGAACTCGTTTTGTAGTATCTTCGGTCGTTAGCAAAGTCTTACTCCCACTTTTTAATTTTTCTACTGGAATTTTTCTGAACGATTTTAGAGCGTCTGCTATGAAGGTCGGGCTGGTAGTAGTACTGGAAGCAGAAGTAGTTGGTTTTAAGCAGGCTGTATTAGTGCTAGTGCTAGTAAGGGATGTTTCCCTTTTATACTCTTCATCTGCCTGTCTAATAATGTTATCTATTACTTCTTTAGCTTTGGCATTTTCCAGTCTCTCGGTTTCTGCTAGTTGAGGATCTTGTGGAGTTAGGGAGGCGTCAAGATCCTTTGATATGTCCATAGATGTTGAGGTTGAAGAATCCAAACCTATTTATACAAATTGAAAAAATAGTCGCAAAGATACTATCTAACAATCTGCACAACAAAAAAAAAACAGCATTACATCAGATCAAAATTCACAGTATCACAAGAACATTTAAGAGACCTACAAATTGTTCTTATCATATCTTAAAAAATATAAATTTATAGTAGTCTAGTCGATTAAAGTTTTAGGTTTAATGCATCCATGAAGCCGCCGTTTTTTGTCAATCGTTAGTGTTCCAAAGGAAAGGTTTAAAAAAAAACAAAATATGCATCCATTTGAATTAGATTTTCTGGCTAAATCCATACAGATGAAGTTAAAAAGGAATAAAAATGAAAATAATTAAATTTTCTACAATTTATCTTTTGGGCGTAAAGCTGTATAATCAACGAGAACCGTTAGAGGGCGCCAAAGTAACAAATAAATTATTTGTAGTGCTCTTTTTGTAATTTTGGACGAGAAATTTGTTTTGGAGCCGAGACAACTTTAACTTAGGTAAGTGTTTTTAATAGTTTTCCCTTCGTTCTTAAAACATGTCAAAGACAAAGGTCAAATAAATACACATATTTATGTTTTTTTAAATATAAATCACCATCCAAAGTAAAATGAAGCAAAACACACATATATATTATAAAAGCAAGATTTAAAACATTACTAAAATAAATACATTAAAAAGAGTCACCGTAAAACTCCGAAAGGCTGTAGTATGATCGAGAGATAAGTAGATGCAGACGAGTCTAATGTCAGGGATTTTCTATTATTAAATTATGACGATTTTTGTGAATTATACTGATCATTTCAAGTATATAAAGACAGGCCAGTGTTAGAATATTTTAATAAATAAAACACTTTACCGTATTCAGCGTATAATAAATTAAAAAATTGCTGCTTAGCGCTTTCGGCCGTAGGCCTTTATCAGGGCTTAAGACACTATAAAAGATGCATAAAATTAGAACAGGAAGGAGCATTTATTAAACCAAAAGAATAAAAGCAAAAAACGGATAATTTTAAGTTGTAGTCTGGTCGTAACTCTTACCTGACTGACAACCTCACCAAACCATAAACATTTGATTATAGTATAGTACTAATAACAATATAATGAAATTTTAAATTTATATTTCTTTTCATTTCAAATCATGCAATAAACAGAACCATATTTGTTATCGTTTTTTCGAATAGTGACGTTGCTTTGACAAGTAAGTTGATCTTAAGATTGGATTGATTTTTCATATTTGTATCATGTCTTATGTTTTTTCATCCCATTTTGTGGCTGGTCTTTTTCATTTTTGTGACTTATTACGATTTATATTTTAACAATGTTTGCCTAATTCTAAAATGGTCCTTCCTGTTCTAATTTAATATATCTTTTATAGTGTCTTAAGCCCTGATGATAGCCTACGGCCGAAAGAGCTATGCAGCAATTTTTTAATTTATTATACGCTGAATACAAGTAGTGTGTTTTATTTATTAATCAAACACAGCGTACAACTGATACACTTATTAGAATATTTTGTTGAACAAATGCCAGCAGGAATCTTGAGTTTTCGCTTTATTTGTATGTATCTAAAGCACGCTGCTGTATGATAAACAGCAAATGAATGAGTTAGTTCCTTGCATTGCCCCAAAAATAGATGCTATGTTGGAGATGTGAACCAATAAGAGTAGATCTCCGTTGCATGTTGTGCTACCAGCTTATTGTCAAAAGTACCACCCTCTAGTACTCCCTTGAAGCTAGTCTAGTTTTTTGGGAATTAAGACTGAGAAGATCTAAGTCAAACCACTATTTTATCTGCCGGGTTCATTTGAGGAGTTCGCGTGCATAACCGGATATATCCACTTTCAGACAATTTTCAGGAAACGCGAAAAACACCCTGTGTATTTATATTTAAAAATAGTGATATTTTAAGAAAATAGCTTTATTTAAGCGGGGTTGGCCAATTTATTAACATAAAAAGAAACAAACGAAATATAACAATTCGTCATTATTAGCAATAAAAGTTTGTGTATATCCGTTTTTGTACACAAATGAGACATAGTAAGTAAAAATATATATTTATTTCTCTTTAAACAAACTGTATCAAGTTAATTAATTTGACTAAAGTAATAAAAGGAAAATTAAATGTGTATTGTATTTTCTTCATGCAGGCAATCGCATAGCTCATTTTCTTCTTGGGATTCAAAATTTACCGAAGTATCCACATTAGCCCCGGTATTGTTACTATGTAATAGGTTTTTGTACCACAAAAAATCTTCCCTGTTTCGCCAATCATCCCCAAAATGCTCCATCAAATGATTTAAACTTTTTTCTGGTATGGAATTACCTAGTGGTAGTGTGCTAAACTATGTTGTCTTCTGATTTTCCCTTCTTAAGAAGTGATTCCCAAACTGTGTCACCCAATGATGTAAACCGATAAAATTGAGATATCTTAATTTTAACAGTGGTTTTATTATGTTCATTCTCAATTTTTTTTTAAGTAAATTCTTTTGCATTCTGAAATTCCCTTCATTTTTTTATATACCGTTCCCAGTTCTTTAACATTAGACGTTTGCCAGTCAAGGCCCAGTGTTTTTACCAAACCTACTTCCGAATATATTTCAACGTATTTTTCTTTTGTTGTAATGAGTGGATGTCTTATGAACTTAAAACACTAAAAGAACACTTTTATTTGACTGGTCTTACAGGAATTAAAAGCGCGTGGAATCACAACTCAACTTCCAAACAACAACTACTAGAATAGATAATAAAAAGTGCAATAGAATACGCACAACTTGTTTATTTGAATATATCCGCTTTTGTTATCAAAATTTGAATATATCCTGTTTTGCTCCAAATGTCGAAGTTTACTTAACGTTTTAAATGGGATTTGGTCGGTTTTGCTTCCAAACAAATATATGAACCTATAGAAATGATAGCAAAGAACCAAAAATCGTCAAAAAACGATTTTCGGTGAAATGAGGATATATCCGACTTTGCACCCAAACTCCTCATTTGATGTTGTAGATGGTAAAACATTACCATCTGGAGATGGTAAAACATTACCATCTGGAGATGGTAAAACATTACCATCTGGACTGTGCTAGAGGATTGTTGTCGCAAGTTAAAGGATCCTTCCTATGTCGAGAATCAAGATCATTGATGTACATTGAGAAAAAAAATTTTGGGCCTAAGACCGACCCTTGAGGCTTACATGACACATATTCATATTTAGCCAGAGCCAAAGGATAGACGTTTTCGACGATCATGAAGGTAACAAGAGAATGCTACTCTGAAACCATAATGTTAAAGCCTTCGGAGCAATATCCTATACCTATGACATGCATATTATCATTCACATACATAAATGTTAACTTATATTTTCTTTTAGCGAATATTTCATGAAAATTTTAAACGCCATTTCTCTCCGTCTATTATAGAGCCCTGAAGATAAATATAATTTGAAACGTTGGCTAGAAACAAATAGGTTTCTTCAGTATTTGACCAATTTACCAACAAAACATCACATCTAATTTTTATAATAAATAAGAATAAATTTCTCTCTCATGTAATGAAATAAATTGCCTCAAAAAAGTATGTTCCCTTTGAACGGATTCAGCATAAAGTCCAGTTCAATAAATATAGAGAGACTAAAGCAAGTATAAAGTCCTCTTTTGATAACCATCTCTTTAACAGAGTAATAAACAAAATAAGAGTAAAAAACTTGATTTGTTGGTGACAGATATTCAAAGGGCTTTTAGAAATTCATATTTATGTTTTACATTTATAATACAGTTTGTTGCATATGTCTTCGATATTCAATTAAAATATTTGATATTGGCTTCGTTTGTTTATAATTAGATGTTACCTTGCTTGTATTTAAAAACTTTGTTAGTTTGTGTTAAAAAAAAGTTTTTTCACTATAAATTTACATTCTGCAGAATAGGATAAGAGCTATATGTAGGTCTAATAGTTGGGTGAAACATATGGTTATAGTTTTAGTTAAACGTTTTCATGATATTATGGATATTGAGCTTTTATTTTGTTGTGCTTTTGACTAATGGATATTTGTTAGAGGTAATAAACCAACTTACTTTCTCTTTTCTTATGTTTTTTCTTGAGTTTTTCTTTGCCTTCTGTTCGCTCCTTGTGTTTTGGCTTTTTAAGCTTGAGGGTCTCACTGGCCACCAACGATTTAACCAACTCTTCAGTGTCCTTATCAATTGTGGGACCTTTCTTAAGAGAAACGATTTTCCCGCATTGTTTCTTCGCTTTTGGTTCCAATTCATCTTTCGATCCACCTTCTTCACCCTGGTTTTACAATGAAAAATGATCTAGTAGTACGAATACGAAATCGATTTAAATTAAATCACTTACCTCAATAGCGTCCTTCTTTTTGGGTTTCCGACCTCGTCGCTTTTTTTGAACCAGTTTTCTGCTTTTTTTCACATTATAGCCCGCATCACAAATATCAACATCTTCAGCTTCTACGGTAGATAAAAATCAATGTTATATAAATTTTAGTTATTTTTTAAATAATGCTGTAAATAAAAATTTATTAATTCATTTCAATATACGGCAGAGCCAATTTATAAAAATAATATTAGATAATAGAAAATACTAGATAACACAATAATACTAGAATTACCAAAAAATATATACAGTACACGCCTCTGTATTATTTATAAATATACCGAGATATCATAAGAATGGCAATGCAGAGTAAGGAACTTCATGTTTGTTTATTTAGACAATGTGCATAAATATAGCAACATTCTTGTTTCGCATTTATTTTATCAGTTAAATATCGATTTACCTGCTGTAAAGTTGTTATTTTTAAATCTCATAATTAACTTAAAATGGGTTGCTCAAAAACCGTCTCTGGTGATGTAAGAAAAATTATTGTGGAGCATTACGAAAACGGTGTTAGGCAGAGTAACATTGCAAGAAGCTTACGGCTTCACAGGTCAATCGTATCCAGATTTTGCAAAAAAATTCGCCTTACTGGAACAGCTGCACCGGCGCCCATTCCTGGTAGACCCATAAAAACAAATTTGAGGATGGATAGGCAGCTGCTACGAATTTCCAAGGAAAATCCTTTTTGTCCTCTTCCCAAATTTTGGCAAAATTAAAAGAGGGTTGAAGGAGTAATCCTCAGTTCCAGTACCGTAAGGAAAAGATTACTTGATGCCAACTTACCTGCTCGTCGCGCCGCCAAAAAACCGTTACTCTCAAAGAAGAACGTCAAGGCTCGTTTTCACTTTGCCCAATCTCATGTCCACTGGTCTGTAGCTGATTGGAAGAAAGTCGTATTTAGTGATGAATCTAAATATAATTTATTCAGGACTGATGTACGTCAGACGCCCCAGTGAACATTAAACAAAACAAGATTAAACAAAAAGTACATTTGCCCCACAGTTAAACATGGAGGGGGAAATATTCTTGCATGGGGATGTTTCTTGGCTCGTAGCATGGGACCCATAGTAAGAATAGTGGGCAAAATGGATCGTTTCATATACAAAGACATTCTGCAAACATATATGGATATATGTTCATAGTGCCATATATGGATGAAGTCATGCCAGTAACAGCCATATTTTAGCATGACAACGATCCAAAACATGCTTCTCAATTTGTTAAGAGATGGCTATCCGATGAAAAAATAAATGTAATGCTTTGGCCATCTCAATCGCCAGACCTAAACCCTATAGAGAATTTATGGCATTACATTGACACCAAAATCAGGCCTAACATGCTCTAATACAAATATGCTCTTTGAAATAGTGGAAAAAGCTTGGAAAGAAGTGAACAATGACTATATTATGAAATTATTTGAGTCCATGCCAAGACGATGTGCAGATGTTATAAAGAGGGGTACTACACGAAATATTGAATTGATTTTAATTTAGTTGGGTTATATTTTTTTTAGAATGAAAACTATTTTTTGTTGCTATATTTTTGAATAATAAATTTGCATAAAACAATTTGGTGTTTTATTTATTATGATACAAAAAATATGATAATATGAAAATATAAACAGGCTCTAACTATTCTTGTAAATAATATATAAACCTTACTTATAAAATATATACTAAAAGATATATAACAGGAAAGTTCAATGTTGCTATCTTTTTGCACAGTACTGTATATCAAGATAAAACTTCAGAAGCCTAGATCAGAACAAATAATCATTAACAAAGCTAAAATCTTCACACAAAAATAATTTATCACTATGCAAGGAATCTAAGCCTGATTTTCAGCGTGGAATTGGTAAAAACCGCGGTTACTCTTTTGGTTGACAACTTTGGCAGGTAAGTGTGACGTATTGTTCCCCTACCACTTAAAAATTACTATCTAAACAAACAGTCGCGGAAATGGATTGGTTATTAGCAATTAAAGAGTATATGTTTTTCTTTTCTGTTTGATTAAAGAATAAATTCGAATTTTTTAATCCTCCACTCAACTCCAAAGAGTTGAGCCACTCTTTTCTCTCAAATAAACTATTGTTCTTTTATTGGATCTGAAATAAATTATGAATAACAGCCATATAAATTTGCATAGATGAAGCCATCAACGCCTTATTTCCGGAATTATTGTTAAATTTTCTTTCATTTAATTTAACTTTTCTTTACTAAGTAAAATACTTTACTAGGTATGCAATAATTGCTTGCCATTTCCAGGTCCTCAACCTTAACGTCTCCTCGATAATTTAAAACTAATTGGTATTTAATATTCTTACTTTATAAAGGGCGCACGCCGTATCGCAATCCTCAAGAAATTTTTCACAATCTAAACAAAACCTTCTTCTGAACTGTATAACCAAAAGAGTAACCCAAGTCCAAAGCCGGGTAATAATTGGTAAATATCACACGCCAAACAGCTGATCTGTGACGTTATGTTTTCTCCTATTTTGGTTAAAACCAGAATCGCAGAAACGCATGGGTAAATACCAACTAAGAATTATTCCACATTGAAAATCGGTTAGGTTCTCGTAAGATTAACCTGAATCACCATAGGCCGTACTAAAGCATCAGAATTTATGCCGTTTGATTTCAAGATTAGGGATATCAAACTGGATACTGATAGCATTATAGTCGACTTAATAATTACGAAAAATATTAGCTTCAGCTCTATAGGCAAAGAATCTTAAGAAACTTATCTGTACAGCCTCAATGCGTTCAATATGATAATCATAATAAGGGAACTAAATTAGTTACTTGAGCAAGCAACGAGCCAAAGAGCAATAATAGTAATAAAAAGTAATTTGAAACAGTAAGGTGAAATATATACACTATTCCTAGTGATAAATCCAAAACTATGCATACTTCTGTTCATAACTAATAATATTCAAAATGTGCGGTAAGAAAGTTAGCTTAACATTGAAAAGAACGCCTAAATCTTTAACTGTATCAATTGACCTAAGTTCATTGTTATTGATTGTCTATTGATAATTAATAAGTTTATTACATCATTATGATTTTACATTCCGTTCCAGACTATGGCTATTACACCACTCAACAATATTATTTAAATCTAATTGAAGTAGCTCAGCATCAAAATATGACTCAATGGGTTTATACAGTTTAAAAACCTCGGCAAAAGCAAGATGCTTTGAATGAACAATTACATCACTCAAATCTCTTATGAACAAGTTAAAGACTGTGCCAATATGTGAACGCTGAGGCAAACCTCAAGATACTTCAATACCATTAGAAATAGAATTTATTTATCCTAACTATGTGCATTGTGCAACCAACCAAAAAACCATGACAAAATCCAACCAAACCTCACCAAGGCCCATAGCCCCAATTATTCACTGTAGGCTACTCTAAGAAAAACCATGTTGATGATCACTAAGCAATTTCTTACAGTGCCATGAAAATTGTACAGAAAACAACCTGTCAAACAGCTTAGGAATTACAGACTGAATAAACTCACCTCGAAAGTTACAAATATTCGTCCTACCGTCATTTTGATGAATTGATGTTAAAAAGCTTACCTTCCCATAATCAGAAAATTTGCCTGATATGAGATATTGATTGAAGTCGAAAAATGAACATAATCCTTGCTATTTTTGAATTTTGTGTGAGCATTCTTTTTTTGAAATACAAGATTATTTAATTTTCTACTAAACCAAGTTGAAAAATTGGATGATTTGAAATGTTTAATTGGAACAGACGTCTCAATAGCAAAATAGAGAAAATTGTAATAAATGTCAATGTACTTATTAATATCTTGCTGATCAAAAGCAATATCCCATAACTCATGCTAGCAAGGTAATTATTAATAGCAACAAAATCACAGTTTACATAATCATAATGATAAACTTCATACTTGAGATCGAATTTTTTTTTTTATTAAATTTACGGGAATCCCCATTTTACAAAATAAATGTACAAAATAGATTATTACATAATAGATAACTTAACCTAGTGAGTTGATACAATGTAAATAAATATATATATATATCTAAGAACTGAGTTGACACCATTACAGCCATAGTCTGCTCAGGCTATTCTTAAAAATGGACAGTGAATTACTACATAAATCAATGTTATGAGCGTTTAAGACACTCAGAAATCTATCGATAGGAGAATGACGGCCATATTCAGTTCTGTGCATAAGAACATGATAAAGGTCAAAATTGCGTAGAGTTCTATTTGGAACATTGAGACCCACTTTAGAAAGGTCAGGAGCATTAATCATGCCATTAACCAGCTTAAAGACAAAACAAAGATCAGCGTTCACACGCCTTTTGGCCAATGTGTCCAGGTTAAGTCTTACTCTCAGGTCCTCACGATGGTACTCGTCAAAGCTAATGCCCATTCTAAATGCAGCACACCGTAAAAATCCATCTTGCACTCTCTCAATCATATCTATTGAATTCTGATATAGAGGAGACCACACTACTGAAGAGAATTCAAGATTAGATCTAACCAGCGAGACATAAAGGAGTCTAAAGGCTTGCAGAGAGAGATGTGATGAACAAATCTCAGATGCTCATCGAACCACACGCCCAAATCCTTGACTACATTCACATAATGCAAGGACTTACCAAGGATACTATATGTAGAATTGAATCTCTTCGAACCTCTATGAAATGATATGTAGCAATACTTGGAAATATTGAGCCTCAATCTGTTCATCACTGACCACTCACACAAAGCATCAAGGTCTTTCTGAAGTTTGGCTATATCATTCACCTGCTTAATCTGCATGTAGAGCTTCAGGTCATCAGCAAACATACTTACAGAACTATGATTGATCACATTTAAAGCCGGTACCGAATTTTCAGTGGCCTAAATGCCTTCAACATTGATGAAGACATGATCAGACAAACTTGAGAAAAACAGATCAAGAAATGTACCAAACAACTTTGGCAAGTTATTCACCTGCTTCAGATTAAGATAGTAACAACCACTACATAGCACATTTGCAAGCAATATAGACTCAGCGGTCTCAATACATAGTCCATTCACAGAGTTCATCCATACCACAAGCGGCAGGTTAAAATCACCACAGAATAAAATATCACAACTGGTATAAATACTCAGAAGATTCATGGATAAAAGGACAAATTCGTCATAAACTGACAAAGGGAAGGGATGTAGAGAGCACCAAAAATGATATTCTTGTCACTGCATGATACAAGCACAAAGATATGTTTCAGGGTTGAATCACTGATATGTAATAACCTGGCTTTAAAAGATTTAAAATTAGAATATCATATATGCAACAGTTGATGGCATTTCAAAGATCAGCTGCATTATGAAAGTATACATTTAATTTTTTGGAGTTTGTTTAATAACCTTATTCCTCTTTTGTTGGACAATCTTAGGAAAGCTATTAACACATTGTATGTGCTTATTCTATTCTGCAAATGAGTGTTAATTAAGTTCTTTATAAGCACTTTTTATTTAATTACATTTAATGGGTGTTAGGTCCACATTATGAACTTTTTAAAATAAATTTGTGAAATATTTGGACACGAAATGTAGTATTCAAATAAAAAAACAGCATGAACTTTGTTTAATGTAGTCAACTGATTTAAGATTGAAAATCAGGCAAATTATGGATTTCCATAATGCCATTAACATGATCTTTAATTACATTAAATACTAATCCAAGACTTGATCGTTTTGGGGATCTTCAAGAAAAATTGTAGACTGTAGCTTTCTTTTAAAATTGTTTATATCAGGTTAAAGATATGAGTCTTATTAGTAATATTATATTTATGAATTTAATCACTTTTTTTTACATGAACTTGTAGGATTAAAATCTTATATTTCGATGGTGCACTTTTTATTATTAATAAAGAAATAAAATCTTGGAAAATATTTACACTGAAAGACAAAAATTATTACCTATTTCCCCGGCCTTTAACCAGATATCCTCCAAGACCTCCATTTGTTGTTCATCAGGCGGAATGTCGTCACTAAATGTCAAATTATCTTCCTCCATTAGCTGCAGTTGAAGTTCGGTAGGTAACTCATCAAAACTAAATAAAAAACAAAAATAAAGTACAAATTATTGAAGAAATTAGAAATGGTCTTACTTGGGATAGCCAGCCATCATTCTACCTTTCTTTTTCTTCAAAGGTCCTTCGACATAACTCTGAGGTAAGCTAGGGTTATTTTTATTACATAAAATATCTTGAGGCATCGGTAAAGGCGCGGCTACTTTGCGGTCAGGCTCTTCAGGATGAGGTCCTACATCTTCACCTTTTAACCATTTTTCATACCTAAATAATAGTTATTTTGTTAAATATTTTCATATCGCGGGAAAATCTTTAATTTACCGGTCAGGTTGAAACCGTTTAACAAATGTGTCCATAGAAATTTTCACCATATCTTTGCTGCAAGTGCATTGTGTGGCCCTCTTACCATACTCGACCCAACGTTCGCATGCAAAATTCGTTGATTCGGCGCAATTAAAGCCATGATTGAAGCCTAAATTTAAATGATATCAATTTAATTTGATTCTGTATTTCATTAAGTAAGAAATATATAGTAAATAATGAAAGTACTAGTAAACAGTTAAATAGACTTTACCTGCATGGTATCCATAAGGAAATGTTATCATTATTTCCCCCGCTTCTTGAGTAATCTAAAATAAAAACAAATTTAGCAATTTTTCAATAATGGTATTTAATAGAGCTCACCTTATTATATGGAATAGAATATTGTTTCAAAATCTGAGGAGATATAAGTGTCATCTTGTGTCTTAAGAAGGCTTGACAATTTTTATATGAAGATGGAAAAAAGCCATTAGCCAAACGTTCTAGTCTTCTCCCATGTTCTGGTGGAATAGCATACCTTAAAAAAAACATTTTCTTAAAATAACTGTCATAACAACCGGTTCAAAACTACAAAAAATACACTCACCATGTTTTAGGTGCCCCAAAATGTAAATAGTTTATGGAATAGAGGTCCATATCCTCTGTATGCCAAGCAAATGTAGTCTTCCACATTCCAAAGTATAAATAAGCAGTGTTAACTCCCTCTATTGATATACCATAGTCTTCATTTACATAATCTAATATGGTCCCCAATCTGTTTATATTCCATTCCTGTAAAATATTTAAAACAAAAAACACATTTTTCAAAACTTTTCTCTAGTGGTGTCTTACATTAACATCATTATCTGTTATACTGCCAGAGACGTCAGCGCCATAGATAGGGGCAACATAGGTGATATTTTTCCAATATTTTCTTTCTAAATCTTCATAGTCAAAGTGTCTAGGAGTTGCGTAGCGTTCTGAATTTGCCAGATCTTGGTATTGTTTAACTGTCATTGGTTTTTTCTGAAAATATTCAAGGAAACATTCAAATATTGTTTTATAAACATAAATTAAAATCACTTGTTTACCTGAATATTGATCTGCTGATAAAGACCTTGTTTTCCTGTCACTACCTGACAAATTGGGGCAGGAATAGTAACATTTAATTCCTCAACATTATAGCCATTCTTTCTTGGAACCCATTCTGGTGGTGGAATCACCTTAATTGAAATAAAAAGGATTAAACACTTTGATTACTGAGAGTTTGAAAATATTGTTTTAAAATTCGTAATAGATGAGAACTTTAAATTATTAAAGGAAAAAATTACCTGAAACATACCAAACTAAAAATAATCTATTCTTATGAAACTATAATGAATATTTGATAACTTAGGTCTAATTGAAGGGAAAGTGTAACAGACCTTTTATATAACATTATTCAAATACGAATTTTGTTATTTTCTTTAATATTTAAAATAATCAATAAATAAAACAAGAAATATTTTATAAAATTTGATTTTTTATTCATATTTTCTTTAAAGTGTCATTCCATGTTCTCCAAATGAAAATAAACTCAACCATTTTTAAACCTATTTGATGATGTCATATAATTAATTAATTCTGTTAATTTTCAATTAACAATAATTACATTAATCACTTGGTTTGAACTAGGTAATTTAGAACCTGTGCTATATCCATACTTTACTATTCATACAAAATTGATTCTTGAATGTAAAGACAATCAACATACATTACAGGGCATTTCCCAAATTAAGTAAAAAAATTAAGAAAGGAAATACCCAATTAATTTTAATATGAAAATATATTAAGTGTTCCGAATGTAGCTTACTTTTCAACAAATACATATTTTTAATTTTTTTATTTTTTGATTGTCATTGGTTTCTGGTAAAGTTATGCAAGAATTTTTTTCTTCTGCTTTTTAAATATTTTTTATGCTATTCAGTGACTCCTTTTACAATTGATACTGAAGATTATGCAATAAAAAACTTCAGTGATCCCATATCCAAGATTTTTAGCATAGTTTAGCATAGCTTAATGTCTTAACACATTTAAGTTAAAGCTGGCTGATAAATATAAACATGAATTCCAATTTTGCAAAATTTAATGTAATTTTATAAGATATTACCCATTGTCAATTAAATATTACTTACTTAGGATTAATTAGTGGAATAAAGTAACCTAGGATAATAAGTTTCAAATTTACTTATTACTATAAAGGTCAAAATAGATATTGCTTTGTCAGGTAAGTCTTCAATTAAAATGTATATCAAGCTTTCACTAAGGGTTTCATATTATAATGACAAACTATAACTATGATTATGTTAATAAATATAGGAAAATATACAGAGTTAATGATTTTTTTTATTTTCAACCAGGATGATGTCATCCTGAAAGAGGATATATCCACAATAATCTGTAGGAAATGGAGTAATTAAAATAAAAGTGAAACATTATAACTTCTCTTGAGACAACATCTACAAGACACACACAATATTGGGCAACATATTTTTAAGACATACACAGGTATTTGTCTTGTAGTTGTATTTCAGGGTTTAGCTCTGTTTTAATTTATACTTTTCATGAGAATATGGATGTCGTTCAACTGCTGAAATAGTAATCCTAAAATGTTCACAGGAATTATTTCATACTTCTCTAGGATAGAGTACCTTTTTTTCTGTGATTTTTTAAGTACTAAGGGCACTTAAGAAACCATAGGCAATATATTGTATACTGTTGTTTTGAAATAATGTTGTTGCTTTGATAATGTCTTTGGCCTGCATACGAAAATGCTAGGCAGCAATTTTTAATTTATTATATGCTGAATACAAGTAGTGGGTTTTATTTATTAACAAATAGAGAACAACTCATTAACTTTTTTCTGACTACTTTTTCATTTTGAGCACCACAACCGTGGGTTGGAATTTATAGTGAGGAAAGGTCACACCAGTGTTGTAGTAAGTGTGATGTCATTGTATCTAATATATTTATTATATACTTTAGTTTAAACTCAATAATTGCACTTCACAGAACTTTGTGGTCATAATTATTGCATAAAACAAAAATCCTTACAGAGAGTTTAATGCTTAGTATTGCTGGATACTTAAATATTGTAAGTGGTCCTTTTTTAACTGAACAAAATAAATATAAAATCCAGAAAATTCAAAATTCCTGTGTAAGATTTACTAGAAATTTGCCTCGGAAGGTTCATGTGAGTGAGCATGTAAAGCAGGTCTATAGTCTTAATATGGCCCAAAGAAGATTTTTGGGTATTAGCTGCACTGTAAATAAATTACTTAATTTCCATGAACCAGAATATCTGTCAGAATGCCTTATTCAAAGGGGAGATACACATAATGTAAATATTCCACAACCACACTGGCCATCTCCCAGCATAAGACTGAATTTCTGAAAAGTTCTTTCATATATACTTCTGCCTGTATTTACAATGGCCTACCTGCTGAAATTAAAGATTTAGGCATGGCCTCTTTTAAGTCTAAATTAAACAAAAATTTTGGAGACTGCTGATATTTTAATACGGGTGTAACTTTGATTCTGGTATGGTTCTCTGAATCATTTTTGTTCAATTTTTATTTTTAAGAAAATTGTACTGTCCTTTTATTATTTACTGTAGTGGTTATTAAAACATGCTTAGTGGTACTTTCCAACTTTGTATGTATACCTATAGAATAGATGTAATTTATTTATTGCATACAATAAAGATTATTTTATTTTATTTTTTATTTAATCTATCCTTTGCTTTAAGGTTATAAAACATTTGATACATTAAGTTATGCACACTATTCTACATACCACATATCTTTTCATTTTTGAAGGTATGCATATGTATAGGATCATTCTTTATATTTTTCTGCCCCCCTTAGCTTTTTTCAGCCAACCTGTATAAAAAATGATAAATGTAAACATTACTGTACATATACAGGTGTTGTAAAAATTTCTTATATGGGACACCATGTATTTTAATTTTTTAAATAAGTCTTTTTATTCTTATTTCAAATATATATGCATTATTAACATTTGGTTTAGCTAATTGTGAAATATTTTATAGTTTATAATTTTTAAATGTTTATATGAAAAAATAAATATAAATTAATGCAATAATTAGAATACAATTTATTTTCTTTTTAACATATGAACTCTTAACTAATATAGAACTAAGTATAATTTCGTAGTAAAATTTCACAATAATTCCTGAATAACCCTACTATTTTGAACAACACATCTTTAAAAGTCCCTATCTAACTTATAGATTGCATTACAAGTTTAGTTTGAATTCTGGTTAAATCATTTTATAGGATTTAAAATTCTAGCCCCAAGTTCTCTGATATTTGCACTTCTTTGTGAATATACTTTGTCCTTTAAAAAACCCCAAAAAAAAAAAATTAATCCCTTTGGATTATTTACAACTTTTTGTAAGTTCTGGACTATTTGGTGGTCAGTTTATGGTTCCTCACTATTATTTAAAAAATGTACAAGCTTCTTATTATCTGGTGGAGCTCCAACTTGGTGCTATATTATTTACGCATATTGACAAATTGGAATCTCCTCTAAGAATGCCCCTATTTCTGCATTAAAAAATTCCATATACCTCTTACCACTTAAAGATCCCTCATAAAAAATGGGAGCAATAACATTATTATTTACTACTCCACATGTGGAGGGATCCTCTACCCTGAATTTTTATTTATCAAAATTTGTATGGGTTTTGTGAGGCCCAAAACTGTGTATTTTTTCGAGTATATATAGAAGTTTAAAAAACTAACAAAAAAGATATTAATGGAATTACATTTCATATTATTGCCCTTTCTTCTAAGGTACTATCTTGTACTGAGCTATAATGAAAGCAGGCAACCAGACAATGAACTTTAAACTAAAATATTTAAAAAATTCTGAGAGTCTGAAAAAAACTATATGTCAAACCCTACAACTTTTATATAGGATGGTCCAAAAAAGTTAAGGAGGGTGGGAAAATATAAGGAACAACCCTGACCATATATTAGGTAACATTTTCATATTCAGTCTTCTTATTGAGCTGTGTGTTTGTTTGTTTATAAATCTGTTTAAAAGTTTCTTATTTTTTTAATTTTGAATAATGGGAAAGAAAATTCAACATTGGCAAGATGTTTTTGATGAATGACTTCTGGATTCATAGTCTCAGTTCAACTATAAGTTCACAAACTTTAGTGATTTAAATTGTTGCCTGTAAAAGCTTTTCAAATTAAATAACCAAGATAGAGTGAAGCAGTAATTTTATCAAGCTTGGATATTGATTAAATTGTTAAGATTTACAGGTCTTGTTGCCTTTAAGTATCTTCGATTTTGCAATATTTTAAAATTTGAGCATAAAGAGTACTTTGAAAATAATAGATTAAGAGAAATAAATTTGCGGATCATTCACATAGAACGCTAAAAAATAATATTAAATTATGTCAAAAAAGTAGTCTACTCTATACTAGGAGACGGAAATAATAGTCAGTGACGTATTTTCAGCTTTAGGGCGCGCCGAGTGAAGCAAGGGAAGAGGGAAATAAATTCAGTAGCGGCAACAACTTCTCTTTAGTTATTATTTATAATGCCTATTATAATGGGATAGTAATAAAGAGGTAAATATGTACTTCCTATCTCCAGCTTATTTCATACAAAGAGTTTCTAGTTTTAAAAGATAAAATGATTTGAATTTCACATATGGGCTTAGTACCTTTACTATATTTATAAATTCCTATTATATATATAATTCCTATTATTCTGTTTTTGAAGGTGGTAGACATTGGTAGAGTAGTAATAAATAGATACAGTTTACACTTGATAACGGTTGGGGATACTACCAACCGAAACGTCGTGTTAAATGTTAAAATAAAGGCATTGCAAGTTCGAGAACCTATTTATTACTTTCCTATTATTCTAATTACGGGTAGAATTTTTAGTAAATAATCAGCGTCGCAAACCCTAAAACTCTTTCAGGTAGGTCAGGTACCTATAGTCTGCAGTACTAGCTTCTGCAGACTACTGCAGACACTTCTTCCAATCATCTGCTGTCACGCCATTAATAGCTTCACTTAACAACAGGTTAACGTCATTTAATTTAAAGGTTGTATTTTTTCTCGCAACTTCACCTTTTATCTGCGCCCATATAAGTTCTATCGGATTTAACTCACAGTGGTATGGAGGTAATCGCAATAGAGTAACTCCACATTTATGCGCCATTTCATCGATAACATATACCGGTCTTTATGTACCCGGACAATATCAAGCAATTGTACTTTTAGCAAATTTTCATCAAACTGGATGTCTTTTGATTTTATCCAGTCTATTATGTCGGCTTTTTGCTAAGCAGACGTAGGTAATTTTTCTACTCGGCGACTGTGATACGGCGCATTGTCTATAACGATCACCGAACCGGATTCCACAAGCCGTAATACTGATGAACAGACGACGGCCCTTACCGGAAGGTCATTTCAAGCCTGTCGATAACCCGTCAAGGAATGCTTGCCGTGAGCTTGTGACATTTAAGTCCTGCCATACTTTTGAGCGAGTGTGTCCCTCATTTAACCAAGTCTCGTCAGTATAATATATCTTATTCCCTTTAAGCCTATGGTCGCGTATTTGTTTTAAACATTTTCTTCGCCACAACACAATGTCATCTTTCTCAATTAAAAAGCTTTTGCGATTTCGCTTCAAATACCGGAAGTTTACACCGCGTAATGTTTAAAACTCCATTAAAACTCCAAGGGATATTTTGGTTAAAGAATCATCATCATCTACTTCAGCCTTAATTTTCTTTAGTGTTGGCATTTCATTTCTAAAAAAAAAACTGTGCACTTTGCGGCGAAGTATATATTTTATATCATCCTCTAGAACAATTTTCTTTCTACCTCTTGTTTCCTTTTTTTGCTTCTTGTTATTAATTTTAAGCGATCGGAAAACTGTCCTAATTTTGTTAAACTTCCGCACAAATTTGCTGCGTCTTCGGCACATAAATCGGGATTTTGAGCGCGAATACTTTCTTTACCAGCGCGAAATCTTTTTTTTTACCATTGCATGTTCGCCCATAGTTAAATGTTTTTTCACTTTTTTTGGAGGAGGTTCACGACTAGTCGAAGCTTCTCCCTGTTCCATTATACTAAAAATTTATATTTGAAATACACTTTTTTCACAAACAAAACAACAAAAACACCGTATTAAACACCGAAGAAAAATACCGTAAATTAATAATATTATAAGTCATAAAATAAATTTATAATATATATTAATATATATTATTTATTAAAATAACGTATATTAACGCAAGCAACAACACTAAAATAAACAATAAACCCGCAAACACGCCCATGGGATGTATCAAATCAACGTATAACAAGGAAAGCATGTTTCTGCGTTTATAGGCGTTGCCATTCTGTTAAAAGTAATGACTGTTTATCTCGCTGCCCCATTTACCGCGAAACAAGAGAGAAAAGGATGAGCAATATACTTGGCACCACTGCGCGCTTTATGCGAGCAAGGCGGGCCTATGACAACAGCCACTGAGTTCACACAATTGGAGTAGGCGCGTGTCACCGGCTTTTAATGGATTTTGTATTTAGGGAATTAAATATTATTTTAAGCCACTCTAGTTATGTTGCTTGTTGGTTTTTTCTGACGTCACTGACTATTATAAACGACTTCGACTATACTCTATTTGATGATCGAAACTCGAAAGCATATCTTATATATGAGAAAACATGAAAGACATCTAAATCTATCTGCCACTCCCCATGTGCTCAACATCCTAATTTAAAACAATTTATCCCAACCCAACCCATCCCATCCCAACCCATCTCATCTCATCCCAACACCGAGGCACACAGGGGGCTTATGCCCCCCGTATACTAACGTAACCCAAAATCAACCCAATGCAATTCAACCAAGCTTAAAACACTAAAAACATTCATATAGAAGAAATAAAAAATTCTTTCATCAAAGAACATGTATGGCAACGCTGTCACCTCGCGGCGTTATGTCATTATATCAATAAAAAAGAATAATGAAGGAAGGTGGAAGGAATTTTGTTTTTGTTATTTATATGAAAAATAAATATCCTTTAAACTTAATTTTAAATAGAATATGCCTATATTTCATATTATTTTTAATTAGGATCAAAATCTAAAAAGTACCAAAACAATAAATAATACATTATAGGTGTCTTCGGTATGTTTTTTTACACAAAAATAATTGGACTTAATTACAAGAAAAGGTAAAATCTTTTTTTTATGTTATATAAACAATTTCGTCTTTTTGGTCATATTTTATGTAAAATTTCATTTAAATTAAATAATTTTTCCAAACTACAAAATTCTTAGTCGCAAAAAAATAAAAAAAGTAAAACTGGCACAGTTGAAATCTGAACCCAGGCCGACCGGCTCATAGTTCACTTTCATTACCATTAAGCCATAAAGCTCTTGCGGCGAATGTTCGAAAACGAGTTTATATTGTACATAGGTACACATTGTCATGATTTTTTTTTGTTTTTATTATTTTATTAAAGAATGTTATTCATCCTCCAATTTTTTTTGCTTAAAATAGTCCAAAGAAGATTAGCTTACAATTTCATATTCAATAAATGTTATTCGGAGATACCTAAAGTTGACTAGAACCAGATTTACTAATAAGTAGTTGTGAATATATTTGTTTGAATTGTTTAATGTGAACAATAACCACTTTTGGCCACTGCTGCACCACAATTACTCAATTTGGAAATATTTAATTAAAGAGAGAATTTGTTTACAGCCTGAAAAAAACTTGTATACAATATTCCATATAATATGGAGAATTTCCTGCTACATGGTAGGGCAACTTTAGAAAACATAAAAGTTAAAAATAATCAGCTATATCAAAGTCTCCTAACCAATTAATTTACCTTTGCAAGCCCAGCCTTATGTGCACCCATGGACTCCATATACTCAACATACTTTCCAAAATTCTTAAACTCTTCCCAGGTTGGTCGAAACACCATAATTCTAAATAAATACAAACAAATTGTATAGCAAGTTTACATTAATCCCTCTACAAATTTAATCAAACATTACACAATAGAATAAAAATATTGCCCTTACTTGTGTGTCCTATGAGGATTTTCACCCATTGTTAGAATTTATTCGAGAAGCAGCAACAAAAACTAAATTTGCACCGATAAAAAGGGCCGTTCTTAGCAAAAAAAGTTTATAAAAATCATGTTGAGGCTCTTAATATATATTTCACGCGGCCATTACTGACACACAAATATTCACGTAGGCAAAACAAACACAAAAAATCAATAATAAACGGTCCACCGATCCGATATACTTTGAAATAATAGACCAAATATTAAACGGCACCTTTTTGCACTGTTCGAAATGATTGTTAACTATTGTTTGTTACATATTTTGATGAAAAATGCGTAAACATTCACATGGACCACAACACTCCTAACAACCACACGACCGGGCCATTTACACTCACAATCGGCAATTGTCGGGATTTTCGGCCATTTTTAAAAACGCATGCGTCAGACTCCAATAGATTTCCTTTTGAGTATTTAGTGTTGACATTGTTGACAGCTTGTAGGGATGCACACGATACATCGTAGTATAGAAAATATCGATGATTTCGATACTCGATATTTTTCTTTTGATATATCGAAACATATCCATATTTTTGTTCGATGTATTTTTCTTTAAAATTTGAATGCAAACTTGCTCCTCAAAATTTGCTGCAAACCACAGAACACAAATATATAGAGAAGTGGTGGTTGCATACAAACTGAAAGAAATTCTTCTGACAAATCAGCTAGCGGCCTCTCGCTTGGCAGCGGAAACTGTTGTAACTAACTTGACAGTTTGACGTGTCTAATTGGACCAATCGAAATGGTAGAAAGGCGTGGCCAAATTAAGGCGGGAAATCACTTTTTATTTAATCTGACAATCTTATCATTTAATCGTAATATCTAAAGCAAACGCCTAATCAAAAAGGTTACTCATAGAGAAAAAAGCCTTTTTGTTTAGGTGTTAGCATCAGATATTGATCTGAACAAAAATAAAACTTTTCAGCTTTATTTTACATATCTAAATAGGTTAATTTACTGCAATAATCTACGAAAGTGTACTAACAATAGTGTACGATATATCACCAATTGGACAAATGGAAATAAAACAATGTTTTTTTTGCTTTAAAACATTTATTATTTAATTTTCCCGGAAAAAAAATTATTTTAAATCGATATACTTAATATTCAATAATTCATTATAACAGACATTATATAAATTAGAATTAATCTAAAAATGTTTAAAATTATTTTGTTAGCACTGAACTACCCTAATTTTATACAGATTAGAAAAGGATGTCAACATTTTTGTGCTATTTTCTCATAATACATCTAAAGGCATTCCCATTAGGTTAATAATATCCTCATTTTATTAACACATAGAGTCAATAGAGGATGAATTATTCTTATTTAATATGTACTTGTATCTGTTTCCTAAAGAAAAATTTAACAGATTTTAAAATTATTTAAATTATAATCTAAATATTAATTTTTAAAATTAATTAAAAATTCTATAGCAGAGTATTATCGAAAGAAACAATATATCCATCGACAAAACAAAATAAACTCTTTCAAAATGAAAACAACTTTTTAGTATAAACATATATCACTTACATAGAATATATTTGTTGGTCTCTTATAATACTAACAACATATCTTGGAACTATAATATTACTAAAAGCTTAATTCAAGGATACATGTTTACATAAAATAAAAAGAAACTCTCAAAAAAACACAAGATGTAAGAAAAACATTAAGTCTGATCCATTCCGGGGGCTCAGGTCTCTTAGCCGCTATACCTATGTCTTGTCCCACTGAACACAGGAAGTGGTATGATACGAGCAGGAAATAAAATAAAAAAATAGACAGTGCAAACCTTATAAATCAATTTATTAAATGATTCATGTAAAAAAAAAGACAAAATAAATGTTTAAATAAATATGTATTGTAGTGTAAAGCCAGGGGTATCAGCATTATTAAAATTTGTGAACTGATCAGAAGAAGTTCTATAGCTCAGTCTTAATAATATTTACATTGAATATCCCTCTCCATGTTTTTCTTGTAATATGAACTAAAGGAAATTAAAAAAATCTTTTATTACTGTTTCTCAGAAACATTTAAAATATACATACTCTTACATCAAGGTCAAGAAAATTTCAATAAATTTTTAATTGTTGAATAGAAAATGAGAGGCCAGACATTTTGTAATATGTATTTATAATAATCAAGTTAAAAATTAAATAATCAAGTTGAAAAGTGAAACTTCTTCATTGAAATCAACTGAATTTGATTTTATTAAAGACTAAAAATTGACAATACAAAAACATAATAGTAATAAATAAAATTAGATTGTCTTACCAGAAACCTGGAATTGCTTGCCGCAAATTAACTAAAACACTACTCCCAATATTGAAAGAGAACTTTTTAGAAAAAAAGTCATAAATTTAAAACAACATCCTTAAAACAAATAGCAAACTAAACCCACGCTGGCATTCATTGAAATGAAAAACAAACTCAAATGGTATGACAATGACAAATGATGTTCTATCAGTCAATGTCAACAACTGTCTGTCAGCTCCCTGTCAATTTTGCCAAGCAAGATGGCCGATATACGATTCCGATTTTCACCATACAAGTTTCATCCATGTGCTGCAAACTAGCCGCTCGAAAAGAACAATACCTAAATTGAAATTGGATGTCATATAACTCAAGTCGTCTCTGCATGGCGTCGATTTGTTGATACTTATCGGTAAATCCTTAGATTTACGTATTTACTTGGCTTGGGCGATTTACGAAACGCTAAAAAAGCTTCTACTCCTCGACATATAGCTGGCGGTAAGAGAGTGAAATTACCTCCTTGGCTCCTTGACACTACACGGACTGTCAAACATCTGATATGTCATAAAAAATTATTAACATGCGGCCATTTTTCATAGTTCTTTAGCTTACACCTTCTTTTTACTTTTGCCGAAAAACTACGTTTCATTAAAATTCTCAACAAAATTGATCTGTTCTGTTCTCATATTTTGCACAAAATTTCTGCAGGTGCTTAGTTCAGTATGTTTATGTCAGCTGTGGTTAGTTTTTATTAGGTGTGATGACAAGTGAACTGAGAATTAAGAGATGAACAGTAAAAAAATGGAATTGAATAAAGACATTGGCGATAGTGCATTTGCATATGTGGTTATTGCAATCAACTTTTTTTGTGAAAATGCCAAGTGCAAATGTAAACAACAAAAGTGAGAAACGGATTCTGAGAAGAAGCTGTAGGTCTTTGTAACAAGTGATCCCAGAAAGTTGTAAGCTTAAGTGCCAAATTATGGACCAGCTGGTAAAGTGCCTGGAAAAGTTATCCTGCTGGTAACATTAAAAATTGTGAATTACGAACTTATTGTTTGTATTACCATCGGGATAATTCTTGCTTACCAGTAGAATAAGTTAACAACAGGAAAAAGCAGCGTATAAAAGGTTTACCAGGAAATGTATTAGCTCAAATTTTTCAAAGAGTTGGAGCTTCCATAGTCTTGCAAGAAGTTTGAGTATAAAATTCTAAATTTTGTTCTTAATCTGTATGAGTATTTTATTATTGTTCATCTGGTTAAATCTCTCTTTATTTAATATGATAATGCCCGACTTAAGGTTACACCCTTCCCTCAGCTGCCCCTCTTTGCTGGCTATGCCACTGTTATGTGACTAAGAAATAAAAAGAAAACATACATCTAAGAAATCCTATATAGAAACATCAAATTTGAGCCACTATATTTAAATATTTCCTGTTTGTTCTTGGCTACTTTTTTTCTTAGATTTTTGTTTATACCCTCATACTTTGTTCGAAGATTATTCAGGGTTCGAACCACCCCTAGCACAGGGTTTTTTACATTAAACTCTGCTGTCAATTTTTTCCCAGGCCTGATCTTTTTCTTTCCAAGATGTTGCATCAGTCTTTTTTCATTCAATTGTACCCGCATATTGACTTACTAAATTACAGAGCAAAATAACTTATTTTTTAGAAAAGCTTATCAACGTCTTTTTTTATCAGGTTATTGAGACATCCTCTAAAAAAATAATGTAAAAAAAATTGATTAAAATTCTAGCAAATTCACTGCACAGTATACAGTTTCTAAAAAGCTGCGTACTGTGATTCACTGAAAATGTTCGGTGGGATACTTACAAACAATTAGCAAAAATGCAAATACATATTTATACTAGTACTAACAGAAAGAATATCGGATTTGGCACCAAACAAGTATGCAAGTACCTATAACAATTATCACAGATTAAAAACCAAACACATTCATTATTTTTGTTTTTTTCTCAGGACCGGATTTTCATAACCCTATAATCTTTCTTTTTGTCTTAAGATTATTGTATCGGCCACAACAATTATGTTGTTGCCAAACTGTAAACCTTCTGCTACATAACAACAGGTTAAAATTTGATTCATAATTCCTCCTACAGCTATTTACAGGTAGGTTTACTGAGAGGATAGAATTTATCTGCCTGATAACACACAGGAACTTTACCAGCTGGTCCGTAATTTGGCCCTAAGCTAAATTTAATGATAAATTGCTTGTTTTATCATAGTAAACAAATAGAAAAATGGTAAATCCTGTAAATTTTACTTATTTACTTATTGCCTCTTTTTACCTTTACTAATTTGTTGATATTATAGTTATTTAATTTATAATATTTACTAAGGAACACTACTAGTGAATTGAGTAGGGGGTTATTCCTTGATAATTTTATAGAACTTTTATCACCTTTGTACTTTTACTTTGCCCTGTATAAATTCTCCTTTGCAAACTTTGCTTGTCATACAACAAAGTTCCTCATTCAATTTAGTTGTAAGTTTATACATTATGGAATTTAAATATTTTAACAAGCATGTATAACTGTTAATTTTAATTGTTTAAATTGTGAACTTTTTTTTAATCTGTTTATAATATATTTGTTAATACGTTCTGTTTAATTTCTCAAACCCAGACCTATGTATTTAATAGGAAATATACGGGTTTCTCAGAAATTAATGTACGCAGATAGAAAAAGTGACAAATCGAGGACTTTATTTAATGTGGGGACAAAAAAAAAGTTCCAACGTACCACTTTTTCAATCTGCCTTCAATAATTTCCAGAAGAACCACCACATACCCATTTTTCATTTCTGGTTAGTATTACTCCTCTACATTCAGAGGGCACAACATTCAATCAATGTTTACTGTTCTATTAGCTCTTATGGGAGTTTCTTATTTAAGTGTTAGTCAATGCTTATAACCAAGTATCAGGAGAGAGAAAATATCTTACACAAATAGAATTTTTTCTCTTATTAATAAAAAAGGCTGGAGGACTCTTAGTGACTTAGGGTTGAATAGTACAGCTAAAGCAGTTTTGGCTCTACCAAATGTTCTTAATACTTTTTCTTTAAAGTGATTAATAGTAAAAATTCGGAATGTCAAAATACAGATTTTATGTATCAAAATTTAAAAAAATTAGAAATGATAGTTTTCGCTTAGGGTTAGCTACAGTAAATGACGTAAGCTCTATTTTTAATTCCATAAAATCAAACACCCCGGGCAATGATAACTTTACGCTGCGGATGTTGAATTATTCTTTCCTGCTACTTTTCCTCGGATTATTATTTCCCACTACTATGCCACATAATAAATGTATGTTTAAGAAAACGTTGTTTTCCTTTACAATAGAAGGAATCTATTATTTGCCCACATCTAAAAAAATTCCAAGCCAGAAACATTTACGGATTTAGGACCTGTTAATTTATTACCGGTTTTAACAAAAATCTTGGAGAAGGTTGTACATGGGCAAGTAACAAGATGTCTAGTTCAGAGAAATATATTGATATTATCTGCCTAGCGCTTTAGACTGTAGGCTATCATTACGGTCATGACTTCGTTAAAGGATGACTCTACTAAAACAAACACACAAGAAAACCGGAGACCATTATTATACAAATGGCTCCTAAATAGGACGTAGGTACTTCGCCCACTGAGCAATAAGATGCGAAAGTCAATTGCATCTTATACCACTGACGAAATTCAATATCTAGAGCCATCGATAATCAAAAGTTAACCTCCCTTGTATTGCTTCATTGTTCGAAAGCATTTGATACGGTCAGTCACGATGAGTTAAATTCAAAGTTGGATCGAAAATAAAAAGTTAGTATTAATGGTATGTATTTAGATTCGCTTCCGGTTACTATAGGGGTGTCGCAAGAGTTAGTACTGCGTCCGTTGTAATTTTTTATTTATACCTTTGATTTATTTTCAAAAATGTATAACTGTCAGCTACAGGCTTTTGCTGATGATTTACTTAGTTTGAATTACCTACTTAGCTTTGAATCTAATCAAGCTCTCTTCTAAAAATATCACAGATCAAATCTTAATGCAAAAAAATTGTATTACACACATGCTCAAAATCTAGGGATATTTAAAACGTTAACTATTAATTTTTTGATAACTATTTCTTTCTTACTTTAAACTGTTTTGAGTAGTGTAACGCGGTTCTAGCATTATTTCTTGATTTAAATATACGACTTATTTTCATTTGCAAATATTTTAATCACAAAAAAAACTATTTGTTAAAGATGCTCAAAATACACAATATTGATATTGCTTAAATATGCCTAGATATCAATTGGTAGATAATGAGATGTTAAGGGCTATGGGGACGTTTGAGGCTGGAATGCATATAGGCACCTCTCAGAGAATTATCTCTTGCTTCTGGAGCCGGTATCGGGACACTGGAACCACACGCCAAAATCATTTTTATCGATCAAGAGTGACTACTACTCATATGGATTGATCTGTTCAGTTAGAAGCTCGACGAAATGACACAGTAACAACCATAATTAAGTCATCGGCGCGGAGCTTATAATGTTACTGTTTCAAGAGCTCATAATGTTTGCCTTGAAGTATAAGTATACCCTTACCCTTATATATATAAGGGTAAGGGTATATATATAAGTTCTGTGTGCCAACCCTCAAATCGAGAGAATTGCGCCAGTCCACTAGCTTGGGCTCAGGAACATATCACTTGGGATCAAAATCAATGACATGTTTTATTTACTGATAAATCTCGGTTTGGCTTGTATCCAGATTCTCAAAGAATACATATTATATAGAAGGCACCTAGAAAATCGAATCTATCATACACAGGAGGTTCACACTTATAGAGAAGGCACAAATATGGAATAGGCAGGAATTTCTCTTAGGAGTCGAACTAAGCTCGTTCTTCTGTATCGTTTCTTATCAGCAGACCGCTCGGTTAGAAATGTTTTAGAACCTCTTGCTGTTTCAAACGCTTAAAATATTGGTACAAATTTCATCAGTGTTAGTTAGCAATTCCCAGTTAGTAGCAAAGACGTTGCAGAGCCACACTCAATGCACTAGGAGGTCATATTCCTTAATAAGCTTGTTTTGCAAAAAGCAGCCGCAGCGGTATTTTCTGATTTCTCCGAAGCATTAGATTGCGTGAACTGCAGATTATTACTCGGTAAGTTCTTTTGCTATGGTTTCAGAGATGGCATGGTTCGAATCATTCTTGTCTGGTAGAAGGCAAATTGTTAAGTCAACAAATGACTAGTTTGTTTTTTTTTCTATTTGAATTTTGTTTTTGGTCACAACTGTGATAATTTTGTTATATGTTTATAATGTTTGCCTTTTTTATTGATAAAATTATTGGGTAACTTTAATATCTTCTCCTTTTTTGTTTAATCATATTTGCTACTAAAAACAATAATATTACTTTTAAGATTTAAGTATTTTTTAATCACTATTTAGTTGCTATTTAAGTGCTGAATGTTTCATCTAGTAGGAAGCTTTGTTCACAAATACTTTGCATTTTATGATATGATGAATAAGGCATGTTTTGATTTGATTGGATTCTTCGAACTTTCATTTCACTGTGCTGCCTTTTGTTTGGCAACACTGACATGGTACTAATGTGACATGTCCAAAATATTGACATTGACTTTTATGGCAGATGACATAATTGGCAGATCAATCAAACAAAACAAGGAAAAAAATTAACATGGACGGAAAAACTACCCCAGCGGATTAATATTACCACCCTAGAAACTACTAAAAAGGTATAAATGCAAATTGGTAAATAATGAAAACCACGTAAATTCCGAACATGGAATTACCCCAAATGATTTTAAACGAGGAAAGTATCGTGTGTAGGACTTGCCTGAAAGTCCTGGACCACTTATCAGGTACTGGATTCACCTATCTTGATGATGAGACCAGTTATGTTAAAGATGTGGGCAGTATTAGGGAAATGTTACAGTTTTGTATTCCTGAACTGGTAAGTTTTCCTCAAACAAGTTTGTTTAAGGCTTGGTAAACACCACCCCTTAAGCCATCACTTATCAAGATTTTAGTACAAATTAGATTTTTTGTACTGAAATCTTGTACAGAACATTATTAAATTTAAAATAAGTTTTATTATGTGGAATATATTTTTCATCTAATTCACGGATGTCCATGTTTATTTTGACCAAAAAAGCAAATTGAATCTCCACAAGTTGACTGGTGGAAGCTGGAGATTTGCATAGAATGTGTGTTAGTATTACATCTTCCTGCATGAATAGATAAGCTAAACTTAGGGCTGGCTTTAATCTCCTAATGGCTTGAGTATTGGTATTATAATATACTGGTAAACAAAGTCCTGGTAATCTCCCAGTATATTTATTCTGGTAAAAATTGTGTCTTATTGGTTGGTAAGTGCTAACTAATTAGACCTAGTACCTACCTTTAATCATCAATCCTTTATTCTTATAAAACTTTTTCAGAAATAATTTAGAAATCATTTATAAATATAATTTAACTATTAATATTTCAGATCTTGTTTTACAGTCATATAAAAGAAATCTTGTTTACCCCATTCAGGATGCACATTAAAATTAATAGTTTATTTATTTATTTATTTATTCATAATACGGGAAAACCCCATTAACTGTAAATTTTACAAAGCAATAATATTTACATAAACAACTTTCATAATCTAAACCTACTTAAAAAATTAATACTAAAGTAAAAAACACCTATACTACATATACTAGAAACAACCTTAATAATTTATATGCAAGAATGTAAATACAAAACTTTATGCACAATTATGAAGTAAGTGACCTCTTTAGATGCATTAAGGAACTTATGTTAAACACATCAATATTCGAATTGTTTAACAAATTCATATACCTATCCATAGGATTGTTAATTCCATAGGATGTTCTGTGGATTGGAATGTTAAAGGTTACATTATGGCGCAACCCGTGATGAGGAACATTAAATCGTATGCGACCCAACAGATCAGGGCAATCAATAAGCCTATTAACGATCTTATATATAAAACTAGCACCAGAAATATTACGGCGTTGCGACAGTGTCGGAATAGATAATTGACTTTCAATATAAGAATAGTCATGGTTCTCAATGACAGTTAAAGTTCTATGAGCACAATATCTCAGGAATTTATGTTGAACTCTTTCTAAAGCATCGATATGAATCTGGTGGTATGGAGACCAAACTACAGAGCAGTACTCCAATATAGTTCTTACTAGGGAGCAATAAACCCTTCTTGTTGAAGAGACTGAGAAATATGAACAGTTTCTCATAACAAACCCTAGCAATTTTGATGCTTTTATAGAAATTGAATTAATATGATCAATAAATGTGAGTTTCTCATCAAAAATAACTCCTAAATCCCTAATAGATGCAACATAATTCAGTGGCTCATTATTAATGAAGTAGTTGGATTGAAACCGGTTGATCCTGCGAGTGAAACTAATAACACAACATTTCCTAGCATTTAAATGAAGATTGTTTTGTTCACACCAATTATTTAGGCGATCCATATCTGCTTGTAGTAAATCTTGATCCACAATACTACCAACCACCCTCCAAAATTTTAAGTCGTCTGCAAACATCAAACACTGACTATACAGGAAACAGTTAACTATATCATTAATAAATAAATTAAATAATAAGGGTGATGTATGCCCTCCCTGAGGGAGACCTGATGTTACGCTGATAGGATCAGAAAAATGTCCACCTACCCTGACCCTTTGAATACGGCCAGTTAAAGAATTCTTAATCCAACTCACAAAATCAACATGAAACCCTACGGAGATCAGTTTTGACAGAAGAATTTGATGATCAATACGATCAAACGCCTTACTAAAATCGGTGTATATAGAATCAATTTGTTTATGATCCTCTAATTTACTCATAAGATCAGATTGGTAACAGATCAAGTTAGTGGCAGTAGACTTATTCTTGCAAAACCCATGCTGTGAATCTGATATTAAGCCTTTGCATAACCAAGAAAGTTGATTAGCTATGAGGCTATCAAAAAGTTTAGGTATTGAAGATTGAATGCAAATACTTCTATAATTATCTATGACATCCCGACGGCCAGCTTTAAACAACGGCACAATAAAACTTTCCCTCCAGGCAATTGGAAATGTGGATGTTTGTAAGGAAGCATTAAATAACAAAGATAAAGGAATGGCAAGAGTACATACACACTTCCTCAAGAGAAAATTCGGAATCCCATCTGGGCCTGCAGTAATCTTGTTAGGGAGTGAGCTAATACCTTCAAATATATCATATGTTAAGATCTTAGTAATGTTTAAACTTCATTCAGTTGGGTGTGGGAACAAACTGGTGCCCGTTTGGTTTTACCTGAACCAAAAATGTGCTAATTTTGCAATTTTATTTAATTGAATAATTCAAGATTCACTTATTAAAATTTTTTGAAACTTTGCACAAGGGTTTGCCAGATTGGTCTGTTCATTTTATCATAAATTTTTTCTATAAAATGTACAAAGAAGCCAATAATTGACCCCTTAAAATTTACATGGGTTTTCCTATGTTCCGCTCGGAGACGCACCAACCGGTAAGGTCATTAATCATAAAAGCCAGATTGGTCTGTTCATTTTTTCTATAAAATGTACAGAGAAGCCAATAATTGACTCCTTAAAATTTACATGGGTTTTCCTATGTTCCGCTCGGAGACACACTACCCGGTATAAGGTCATTAATCATAAAATACATAGATGCATACAAATCAGTAAATAAAAAACTATGTTCTTCATATACTTATTAATATTCTTAGTTTTGCAATTTAGTGACCATGAAAGAGAACTTGTGTTACATTACATATAGTGTTGTGAGCAATGGAACGTTCCCGTTTATTCTCGAAGAACGTTCGCGAACGTTCACGACTTTTTTCGTGACGTTTATTCTCAAGAGCACGAATGAGCATGAATCCGTACGTTCCCCAAAAATGTGAACGTTCCCATAGTGTTAACGTTTGGTGTCGGTTTTCGGCAGTAACCACTGAGAGGGCGGGGAAATTGGCATTTGTTGCTTCAAATATTAATTTAGAAACAAAATTAAAAAGTCAAAGTATAAGCTCAAATACCGGACAGCCAAACACCTCTACCAATTTAATGGAACCAAAATCAAAAAAAATAAAACTCACTACCAAATCTGGGGCTGAAATTAATACCATTGAAGATGATTCTTCTGAGTCTGACGACTCTGAATTTGATTTAACGGAAATTCTGAGTGATTTAAAATCAAGCCAGCGCGAGGAGGGAGAGGATAGTTCGGAGGAGAGTTCCTAAATAGGTTGTTTGAAAGTTTACCTCAATAAATAGAACATAAATAAACACAAACATTTTTAATTTCAGATATTTTCCTAATATGTTTCCTTTGCATTTTTTTCATTTATTCAGCTTGCATGCCTGGATTACACCCGAGATAAAAAGATATTCAAACTACATAAAAGATCTCTATGTTTGGTACAAATATACTAATTCTAGGGAATACTACGTTACATACAAACATGAAAGAAAACAATATCGACGTTACATCTCCTCTTATAAAAAGTCTATAAATGATAACAAAATCCGAAATTCAAAAAACAAGATAAAATCAGCATGGTCAATCATAAAATCTGAGTCAGGTAAAAATAAAACTAACAACAATATTGTTTTAAGGGAAGATGGTCAGTCCATTGAAAACCCAGTTTTAATCACCGAATTATTTGCTAAACATTTTACTCTTGACCATCAACAAAGCTGTAACTCCAATATACATGACTTGCATAATGATTATCCAACCATATTTCTCAATCCTGTTAATTCTCAGGATATCTTTAAGATATTGATGAACCTTCCAAATAAATTTTCCTCTGGCTTGGATGAAATTCCGGTTTTCGTCTTAAAGTTTGTTGGAATTCACTTAGCCGGACCCATTTCCAATGTGATCAATGAGAGTCTTTCTACCCAAATTTTTCCTTCTGCTCTTAAGCGGGCAAAAGTAGTGCCTGTTTTTAAGAAGGGAGAAAAAACGAATATTGCCAACTATCGGCCAGTATCCGTATTACCATCCATATCGAAGGTATTTGAAAGGGTTATCTATCAAATAGTTATGAATTATTTAACTCACCATCAAATAATAAATAAACACCAATACGGATTCGTTCCCAAAAGATCGACGGAAATGGCCATTTATAGTGCAATACAATATATTATGGAGAATCTTGAGAGAAAGGCCAGTGTGGCTGGACTGTATTTCGATTTGTCTAAGGCGTTTGACACGGTTGACCATTCTTTACTGTTGGACATCCTGGAACGGTATGGCATCAGGGGTGCAGCATCTAAATTACTCAGTTCATATCTAGAGCAAAGAGAACAAATAGTTTGTGTGACACATTCCGGCTCACCAACGTTTTCCCGCCCCCAAATTATAGGAAGAGGTGTGCCTCAGGGCTCAATCTTGGGACCTGTGCTCTTCCTATTATATGTCAATGGCTTGCCTGAGCTGTTCCCTTCTGATATGATTTGTCAATTCGCCGACGACACATCAGTTATAGTTGCCAGGAAGACAGTGGCAGATCTTTCACGGGGCTGCTCATCCGCAGTGGAGCGCATGAGGACCTGATGTCTGAACAGTAAGTTGTCTTTGAACTCTGGTAAAACGGGGTTGATTAATTTTTCGAAGGCCAATATTGTCTCAGAATCTCTACTTGTGTGGTCTGGTGGGCAGTCAATCCCTGTGGCCAATAGTATTAAATTCTTAGGAATACACATTGACCCCAATTTAAATTGGGAGAAACATATTAAAAACCTTTATTCCAGATTAGCTAGCTTGTGCGGATTGATTAGAAGATTAAGGGATGTAGTGTCTGAGGTATCTCTTCGCCTATTTTATTTCGGACAGGTACAGTCGATCTTACAATATGGTATCTGTTTCTGGGGATCTGCAAGAGGAGCTCTAGATATATTTAGAATGCAAAAGCGTATCATTCGTTGTTTATTGGGCATGACCTACAGAACTTCCTGTAGGCCTTACTTCTGCAAACTAAAAATACTCACCCTTCCCTCCCTATACTTTTCTTCCTTGGTGTTATTTGTGAAGAGACACAATCATTTGTTTGTTGAGAATAGGGAAATGTACGCTGAGGATGTGACTATGATTACACGACATAGAAGCGATCTCCGTATTCCATTGCATAATTCAGCTTACTATGAAAGAGGTTCTCATTATATGGCCATCAGGGCTTATAGAATGCTACCTGCTGATGTTAGAAGCATTGAATCTACAGTCCAATTTAAAAAAGCTGTTTACCACTGGTTGCAGATTAAATGTTTTTATAATTTTACTTTTGAATAATAATTTTAACTTGTGTTAGATATTTAGAATATTTATTTTAAATTTTGTTATTTTGTTTATATAAGTATATTGCCTCTATGAATTCTAGATAAGAAAAATTAATGTACCCCATGGGAGCTAGATCCTCCTTTGTATGACGTTGCTTTGTCGTCCTGTATACGATTTTGTTGGCAAATAAAGGATATTATTATTATGTGCTGAAAATTCTCGTTCGTGCTCGAGGAACGTTCTCGAAAAATAAATTCTCGAGCATTTTACAACACTAATTACAAATTACATAACTTTACATTGGGTCAATCCATCATACCATACAATTTTTTTTTAACATTTATTTGGAGGGATCAGTAAACTTTGACACCCTACTACATTTATTGTTTTTATAACTAATTGGCCAGAAACTGCACAGATTTTTCCTGGATCAGTATTACAAATTTAAGTTGTTGTGACGTCTAAGTGTAAAATATACACCTGTGTGCATTAGTTGTCACTTATCATTGTTAATATTAAACTAGAAATAATGAAACTAATATTACAATACCTTATCTATTAACACTTAACAATCTATGAAAAAGGACTATTGGAAAAAAAAAATCTCTATTGGAAAAAATTTGGCTATTTTGCTCAGAGACCCCAATATGATTTTAAATAGGAGAAAAAACATAAAGTCTTGGTCGCAAAAGTCATATAATAAAATTAATTCTTAAAATGGTTACATGTTTCGCTCAAGGAGTTGAGCATCATTAGACCTGAATGGTGGAAGACTAATAACACACACCTGTTACCAACCAGCTATATGATAAACTATAGTTTATTAACTAGAACTTGAAAGAGCTTAGTCTGTGGTACCTTATCAAAGGCCTTAGCTAGGTCAATAAAAACACCAAGACATTTTCTGTTATTGTTCATATGTGTTATTCTTACTGCAATCTGCTAAAAATCCTATCTGCTATATTCCTTATACTTACAGGATTATCAATACTATCACTTAAATTATTACTTTTGTGTTTCTTTTAGGATTTGTATGTCTCTAATCGACCTGTAGTATGTTATGGCTGTCTCCCAATCCTTGTTCAAGTATACAATTTCAAAATAAAATGTCTAAGTGGTGAAAACATTATTAAAGATTATATAACCAGAAATAACCTTAAAGAATATAACCATGTAAACCTAAATTGTGTCTTGATTGAAGACCTGAAAATGAAAAGCCAAAAACTACTCTCAAGTCAAATTGAAAATAAAATCAAACTTCTGTTGGATCTGCCTGATAAAAGTGAATCTCACTCTGAATCAGCTGGTGTTTTATCTTCAACTCCTGTTCAGCAAAAACCTATGATGATTATTACTCCAATAAGTGTTACTGAAAATGAAACTAACAACACAGGTTGTCAACTTAGTGAGATTGATGAAGAAGACACAATGGATTCTAGTGAGACTGCTGCAATTATTCATGACATTTTGTTAGAAACTTCAGAAAAAACTGTAAAAACAGAAATTGTTGAACCAGATGAGGTATGCTGAAACCATATTGCTTCTGTAATTGATTTTTTTAAAGAAATATTTGATTTTAGAGTATGGATGGAGGTAGCCAAGACCTAGAAAACTTTGATGTGTCAGAAGATTTTGAAGCCAACTCTGAAGAATCAGATGACCCAAGGCAAGAGCCACCAGTCCCAAAACCTCCGGATACAAAACAAGATGAATCTCATGTTAACATTGTTGCAGTGAGGAAAGACTTGTTTGATTCTAGTCAGCCACCCCCTCAGTTAATAGTAAAAGAAATACCAAAGGAACAACCTTCACTTATCCTAAACAAGGGAATGATGGCTCAAAATGGACGCATTGTGATAAAAATTGACCGAAAGAAATTGCAAAGTATGGCTCCATATAAACCTCTAGAACTACAAGAAGTTGAATCCAAAGACCAGTCTAAACCCTTAACCCCTAGTATTAACACTGTAGAAGTAACTGATACAAGTATAGATTCTTCACCTAAATTGCCAAAAATAGTCTCTGTCAGTACAGTTGATACAGAAGAAGAGGACACATCAGATCCTCCAGACACAGAGTATAAGTGTAATAAATGTAATTATGAGACAAAAGATGTGATACAAATGTATGATCATAATAGACGATTTCACAGTTTTGACTATACATGTCAGCACTGTCCATTTAGTACCTCAAAAGTTGAACTGTTAGGTAAGTGATGTTTTGAGTGTTGCATTCTGTATTATTAGCCAATTTTTTTCATTTTTTGTTTGGTTTGCTTTTTGGAGATCTTCTATTTTTATGTCTTAAGAGACTTCGGAAAAGGCACTAGACATTTCAATGCTGGAAGAAAATAACATTTTTCTTATTGCTTGTTATATTGTTTATACAGATTTTCATACACCAGTCAAATGGCTTGGAAATTTAATTTAATCCATAATAATTGTTAATATCCATATTAGCTATATTCATTTGATTTTACAATTTAGATTGTAATAAACAACAATGTCGTACATATGATTTTACAACTGCCATCTTATTTATTAAATGAATATGCTATGAGTCTTGAACGTCGGGAATACATTTATTTTGAGCACCAAGTGTATATATTTGAACTGTATTGGCAAAGGTCAAGTTTATAAATTTTACTTTACCTACGTACTTAAGTACTTCTTTGCCAATTTCATCAACTACAGAAGACAGTTAATGCACCACTGAGCATTTAGTCTGTTTGTCTTATTTTTAAAGCTTTTTAGTTTAGGTTCTTAGGTATTCCAATTAACCTAATATAGCTTTCAAAAATTTCAGAACATGTGTGAATAGTAGACTTTTAAGTGTTTCAATAATTTTAAATATATTTGCAAATCCTCTAACCCACCTGGAAATATCCACACAAACCTATATATTCTTCTATCATTTCCACATTTAAAATAGATAAGTCTCTCCTGAGATATCACTAGTTTGTAAGTGTAAAAAAAAACAAAAAAGTTTATTAGCTCACAGCATTTTTGTTAATGTTGAACTGTATTTTATTTTCTTTTTACATTTATATTACATTCCGAATATAACTAATAATAACTTTACTGTCTTCTTAAAAGTTATGATTAACAAACTTCATCTTATTGACTTTCAATATTTTGCTTGTTGTTGTTCTCCTTATTTCTTTTACTTGCTCAATAAGAGAGCATGTGTAAACTAGTTTGAATTAAAATGTGACAAAAATAAATTGCATGGCAGATTGTTTGTAATCTGACCAAGAAGTATAGATAGTCTAAATAGTCAAGTATTTAAAATATGATAAAAAAAATTGTTAAACTTGATAAGCAATATATTTTCATGGTCCGAATGAGCTTCATAAGAAGAACTGATAGTACCCTTGACCAAGAAAAATATAAAAATACTGTCAAATCTGGAAAGTTAAATTTAGAGCCAATTAAAATAAAATATGGATAATATAAACTATTGATTGCAATAATTATCCTGATCTAATCCTATATCTAGACCTAAAGAGCTTTTATAATATAAGTCTTTTGTAAGAGAGTCTTAGTATTATTAGAAATTTTATAAGTCTGATTAAAGGTTAGAGTTTTCATTATAAACAGGGATGTAGCAAAGTCTTAGCAAAGGTAAAAGAATCCATTTATTGAAATACATACATACATACATAAGAAAATACCTACTCAAACTTCACTAATCTCCTTTGACCAATGGCTATTTTTCATACAAATGTCTTCTTTATTTCCTGTTGTGCTATAATGGATATTCACATTGATACATTAAATACCATGTAGCTGAAAAACGGTTGATATGATTAAATTTGGTCTATGAATCTACAACAAACTTGACAAAACAAAATAACAAATAAAAAAAAAAACATTTTTTGAAACAAGAGGAGTCTTTCATAATTAAATAAAGTGTTGACATTTATATACATAAGATCTAAAATTGGTGAACCACCTGCACCTGTTCATTCTGAATCCTACAAAATAATTTTTTCATTGTAAATATGCTCAAGTAATTTAACCCTGTATAAAAATTAATATTAAAACATTATCATATTTTATCGGCATACATTTTTAATTCTGTGAATTCAAAAGCTTTGCAAAGCACATACGACTCGATTTTTTCGAGGAATATATCCACTCTCCACTCACCTGTGTTTTATTTTTATTTATAAGTTTTATGTTTTATTTACTGTAGAGTTTGTATCGCTAGCTTTTGTGCATGCTAATTTCTTCATCTTGAGCAGATATTTCAGTGCCTATCATTTTAAAATTCGCAGTCATTCCGTCGCGTATTTTAGCGTGTTAAATTGGATTGACAATATTTCGGTTCACATTTCCCAATGTTAGTAGTTTTCTTTAATATAAGGTAAGTAATGGAGCTACAATTATAATAATTTTATTAATTCAACTAATTTATTAACACATTTTAAACAGATATATGCCCGAAATTATCAAGTCGTATATGATTCTTAGGCTTTTGAGATATATGGAAATTTCGATTCACAGTCGATCGGAGGTTATTTTTATAAATTGCAAGGTCTTGTCTATAAACATATTTGTTTTAAATCACTCACAGTTTAGCCACTGAACCTTCTATTGACTGAGACTCGGTTAGTCAAGGCGTTTGAGTTTTTGGTATCATTTTGATCGTTTTTAGGAACACCGTCAGAAATAAAACATGAATGTATAACAAAAAACAATGATAAACCATCTTGCTCTGAGGCAAGTCTAGATTATTCGTTTGTGTATCAATTTCTCTTACCTAAATTTTTTAGTCAAATAAAGAAGACATCCACTTTGTCGAAGATTGGGAAACTGAGAGTGAACATGAGATTATTGTTGACACCTCATCATCCATTTCGAATAATCCAACGGTAATATTTCTATTTTAAAATATATTCTCTGAGCAGTACTAATTCAATTTTTAGCCTGGGGTTAAAACAGCAATTATATTAACAGAAGAAAAAATCTATGGCACTGATAAGGCGAACGAGAAAATATCAACGGTAATACTTAAAACAATACATTATTATATTATTTAATTGTCATATGAATTTATTTTGGTTGTAAGAATCAGCTTATAATTGATCCTTCTCAGGACACATTTCGTTTTCTTAGAAAAACACTACATAGAGTAAGGTTTAATTATTTTCCCAGAATATGTCATGTGATTTTAAAAATGCTGAAAATAGCTTAAAACAGAAGAGTGAAAAAAGCTAGGAATAATTAGGCTTTAATAAATGTGTCGGATTTATAATTTGTAATAATAACACTTTGTTAGTTTCATGACAGGTAGTTATGTGGATCAATTAAGATTCATAACGAAAGTGTAATAATAATTTGTCAAATCGTTAAAATGAACTGTTGCTACATTTTAAACTAATATTTCATAATAATTTCGATAGATTAGGCAAGTACTATACGAGTACAGTTGTTGATAATAATCAGTAAATATTCCTAACCAATTTAGAATATGAGAAGCAGAATCAAAATTACAGAATTTTACAAAAATATATGAATCATTCACTTTTTTCAGAGATTTAATATACCCAGAATCTTAATACATTTTGACCTTAACAGAATTTACTTTAACACAATTTTTTTATTGAATTTCTCTTTTGTTTATTTTTTATAATTAAACAGATTAAATTAATTATTAAGATTATATTCTGATTATCTATACCTAATAGGGTTTTTAGAATAAAAGAATTTAAATTTCAAATATGGAAGTCATAAATATATTTGAGGTTAAGATATACAAGGTGATTCAAGAAAGACATTTCGCATATTGTGTGGGCTTTTAACTCTATTACAAAAAACTTAAGTTTTTTATTATTTGATGCGCTAAGAATACAACACACTTTTAAGTGTACCCTGTACAATAATTTCTTATTATAATTAAAATGCTCGCCAGCCGGGTTTGACAAGTAAGTCCAGAATCTTAGTCGGTATCTGACATAACACATAAAAGGAGTTTTTTTTCGTTAAATTATTTATAATTTAACTATTATGAGAGGTGAAAAAAGGGTATTGTTTTAAATGCCATTGCATAAGTTTACAAAATATAATATCTATAGGCTGTTGCGCAGGCGATGTTGCCAAATTTTAAATCAATTAATGTTGCCATTCTGTATATAGTTCTAATGTATCATCCATCTTAAATCAACTTGTGTATGTGAGTCTGTTTCAGTTTAATTAAAATTAAGCTTGCTACCCCTTTCAGTATTTAAGCAACAAGCATTTTTAACAAAATAATAATATCATTTATTTACTTGCAAAATTATTTAAAAAAATCGCATCAAAATTATTTTGTGTCTTGAGGATGGCCAAGTAAAGTGCCAAATCTTTTCTTATATTAAATAAGAGGGAAGAATTAGAATTAGAAAGCATATTTATATCATATATATAGGGTGTCAATTTGAAAAGTACTACCAATACAATTTTATTTTTGAGGGGGTCATTTTGTAGGTTATTTTTCAATCAAATTTTAGCAACTCTCTGGCGGGGGCGAACATAACTTCTACAATCTTAAATGGAAAGGGGAGTCGAGTGATACCTCATTGCAAAGGTCTTTTAATTACCTTTTAAAATACCACGTAGTCGACCTTTTGATTGAGAAGTTCAGAGCAAAAAATCAAGCAAACATGATAGATTTCCCTAACTAGTACTTGCGTGGTAATCACTTTAGTAACGATTGACAAATTAATTTAAAAGTTGTCAAAAAAATCAAGCGTTGTGCGCTCTTAAGTATTTTTTTAAAAAATGGTGTTTAATCTTGAGCATAGAACGGAAATTATTTTTATTTACGGGAAAGATGTGCAAGAAGAACGGCAGCAAGGCTTGCCTTGTTTAACGAAAGATATCCTAATAGTCAATTAAATCATAAATATGTTTTAAAATTAATTGGTAAGTTTATGGAACCTGGTTCGTCATGTTTTGGATGAAGCTGCACAACTGGAAGTTTTAGGCACCTTTAATGCAGAGCCCTCTACATCACTTCGCAGTGTGTCACGCCAGGTAGGAATGTCTCACCAGACAGTAAGAAAAGCACTAAGTTACATCAATTTTACCCATATAAAATGGATATTCTTCAACAGCTTGTTGATGACGATTTTGATTAAAGAATTGAGTTTTGTGAAATAATGACTAATTTTATAAACGAAAACCAAAATATTTTACAGAATATTTGCTTTATTGTTGAGTTACATGATAATGTCACAAACAAAATGTCGCTACTGGAGTAGTGAAACTCCGCGAATTTCAAAAACACCCAGCATCCAGATATGATAAATGTTTTGGGTTGGAATTCTTGGAAATTCTATTATAGGACTATTATCTATTAAAGAAAATCTAACCTATGAACTCTATCTTAATCTGCTGGAAGGCACAATAGACCCCTTAATTACATCTAGCTTATCAAATCAAACTGATGCAGCGTGTAATATAATGTTGCAAGAAAAATTTCACACTATTTTCTTCCGGTTAGAGAGTGGTTAAACGATTGATCGACGGGGAGCAATTTAATGGCCACCACGATTTTAGATTTTTTTATGGCGACATTTAAAATCGATTGTTTTTAAAACACAACCTAGTAATTTGGAAGATTTAAAAAGAAGAATCACAGCTGCGTCTAGAGAAATCCAGGCAGAAGTTTTTCAGTTGTTAGAAAGGAGTTTGAGAGTAGACTTTATTACTGTTTGGAAAAGAATGGACAACATTTTGAATATTTTATAAATTAAGTTACCTTTATTACTTTTTTATATTCTATTTCATTACAATAATTATTACTTAAAAAAATAAATATCTTTACGGTTTTAATTTGTTTCGTAAGTGTTAACCAAAAGTTAAAGTATGTGGTATCTTTGAAAATGTAATTAAAAGACCTTTAAAATGAGGCATTTAAGATTTTAGACCGTCTTCGCCAGAGGGCTGCTGCAATTTGATTGAAAACTAACATAAAAAATGTCCCCAGATCTCTATCTTTCTCCAGGGGCAGAAATATAGAGGGTGGTACCTTTTCAAATTGACATCCTGTATATATAAGTCAAATTCAGGGTTTTGTCTATTTCTGGAAATAATCTTATACAGTCTAAAGTCGGAAAGTTTTCGTCGAAATCGAGAAAAAAAACACACAGCAGGCAAGCAAATGAAACTTAGGCTTATCAGTTTCTGGCATCGCCTGAAGACTTCATTGACATGGTCTTTTATTTTTCATGTTCTATTACTATTTTCCATACACATTAATGCAAATCTGTCATGAAAGTGTAATGCAAATCTGGCAAGGAATTGTGTATATTTGGACTTATGAAAAGAAAAGATCCTTGGGGTAGTGATGTTTTAAAGTTTGGAAGATAGTCTGTTGACTTGTCGTGTCTAGTATTATGGTTATGATTTTTAATTTTTAAAGTTTCTTTTTTATTGTATTATGTCAAAGCTATTTTTTGTATAAAGAGTATAAACAGTCTAAAAGTTTTGCCTCTTTGTAAAGTAAGTTTGTTGGGTAAAGCTTAGGCTTTTTATAAATTACCCTTAGTATCCACTTTTGGATACTTTCCACACTATTATTTCATATATTATGTGAGACTGAGCAAGAGCCAGGTAAAGTATCTTTAGATAGGAAGATTGAAAATATTTAGTCATGGTAAACCTATACAATAGATTTCTAAACTTGTTTGTTGACTGTTCTATGTGCCCATTCCACTTTAAATGGCAATCTAGTATAACACCTAATTCTACAATTTATTTCAATATTTAGCTCTTGATAGTGAGGAAAAGAGTCTGAGTAAGATCCAAACTGCATAAAATATGTTTTTTCAAAGTTTGTTGTTAAAAGATTTGCTTGCCGGACAATTTTCTTCAGAGTATTCCAGTCTTCACCTTTATATGATATTGCAAAGTCCTCAGCAAAGCAAATTAATGTTTCATTAGATTTAATATTGAATAAATTATATATCATGTGTGATGATGACATAGATATCATCATCAATGATATAGATATTATCATCAATACTTATCTTTTGTGTTTGCTCAGACAAGTAACTTTTAAATAGGTCGAGTGCAATACATCTAATGCCAGCTACCACCAGTATTTCCAGCAGTTTAGGATGATCAACGGTGTCAAACACCTTGGTTAAGTTGACAAAGACACCCAAGGTCCTATCTCTACCATTAAGGAAAATATTTTTGTTGTTCATGAGTTCAGTTAAGGCATCTTCGTTGACAATTTTTCCTGAAATCCCAACTGGTTCTTGGAGATGATTGTTTTTTTAAAAGAAGAAACCAGTTTAATTTTAATAATTTTTTCCATGAATTTGCTGGATGTATTTTATAATGAAATAGGCCTATACATTGTTCAATGGTAGTGCTTTCTTTCCAGATTTAAAAATGGCTTTAATAATGGCTTGTTTAAACATTTTAGGAAATTTCCGCCTCCGTATTAACGGATTCATTTGTTTTCTGTCACTTTCAGTTTACCGAGAAATTTTAAATGGATACTTGGTGTCTTTCTACTTATTTAGACGTAGATTTTTTTTTCTGAATATTTTTTGGCGTAACTTTCTCATATCTGATTTAGTTATTTTAATTTGTGATATAAAGATTTCTTATCTTTGGTTCCTTCTCGGATTTCTACATAAAAATAAAACTATAATTTTAATTTTTCATAGATCAGGACATGTATTTATAACAATGTGTGTTTTTAAGTAATATCTTATATAGGATCAATCTCTTCCTGAAATATTGACATTACAGTGATTTTTGAAATATTTATAATATTTTCCCAGTCTTATGATTAAATTCATAATGGTAATACTTTTTCCATAAAATTCTTTTGATATAGCTTGGTGAGATAACCACGCTTATGGCAATTAAGTAGAGGGTATGTAGACATCATGTTCGTTTTGTGTCCTGAGGATGACCAATTAAAAATACAAACCTTGACAGTTGACAATTCTCATATTAATTACAGATCAGCGTGGACGCACTCAAGACACGTAAGACACAATCCCGACATCAATTTGCGTGGTGCATTTATTGCGATAAAAAAGTTAAGAATTTTGCATTGCACATATTCCGCGACCATAAAACGGAAAAAGAAGTGCAAGCCTTATTGAAGTATCCGCCTGGCAGTAAGCAGCGCTTCGTTTGGCTGGCTGATCTACATGAAAAAGGATCTAAAAAAATGAAGGCTTTATGTCCAAAAGTCCTGACACTTGGCATACTTATACGGTTTGCACTTATTGCTCAGAGTGCTTTAATAATGCAGCTTCCTTTCAAAAGCATCTGCCTATATGCCCGGGACTGGATCCAGAAAAAAATAAACTAAATATTTGTTATTACTGTAAAACTGCCGTTTATAGCAATGCATTTATAGACCATCTTAAATCTTGTTCTAAGGCGCCTTCAGAGGCTTATGTAAACTTTAGCGCTTGCACTTACTGTTATAAATTATTTAATGTAAATGTTATGCGAAATACCTTGACATATGCCCTTCTATAAAACGAAATTGTACTGACAACAATGTAAGACAACTTATATTAAAATACTTTGAAGAGCACATAAAAAATAAATCGACACCTAATAAAACCGAGTGTATCAAATTTGTTAAGCAGTTTGGCAAAAAGTTGACTAAAACGTGGGACTGGATTAAAGTAAAGTCCTTTATTTTCACTATGAATTTGGCAGTGAACTCAAGTTAATTTACTTATTGTAAGAAAATGGTGGACCAGGGTTGTATATAAGGGATTTTACAATTTGTCTGTATTATATCTGTTAAAAAGAACGTGAAATACTGGATATGTCAACTCAATTATTTAAAATGCCTTAAGAAATTATTAAAAAGTTGGACATACTTGTTTCTACATTTCCCTGAAGGTCTCAAACTTGGCCCGTTAGGAGTCTAAAACTTTACCGAATTTCAATGATAAAATTGATTACGTCATATATACTTTATTTTATTATTGTTATTATTTGGTAAATCCTGTTTATGAATTTTTTATGAAAGGTTAAAAAAAAACTGGTAAATAAAATTAATTACCTTTAGGCATATTTTTATTATTTATGAAAATGTTTATAATTCATAGTTGATAGACTATGCCTACATATAGATTCTATTAATTCTTAACTGACATGTCCCAAGTACTCAAAAACAAACTATTTTGAGAATTAAACTTTTCCACAAGATCTATATTTACTTCGTTTTATTATTTATATATTCGTTTACGTATACTTAGTTTTATCGTTTATTATTATATTCTTGTAAATATTATATGCCCTCTGAAAATTGTATAATACTGAAATGTTTAAGATCTTTTCTCTTATATACAATCTTCACACGCGTTTCTCTAGTCTCTATACAAATGACCCCAAATCAACATTCCAGACAGTACTCACAGATGTATAATAACATATTTTTAAAGTGTATTTATATAATCGGTTAACTGACGCACAGCATACTTCAATAAAACATGTTTAACATACAGTAGATCCATATAAGTATTTAATAATAAATGGCAATCTATACTGATGCGCAAAAACTCAATTTCTTAAGATTCAATTGATTATAATTATATTTTAATAGCAGGCTTCTATGCCTATTTATTCTTATTGGTGAAGCTATATTAAGCTGTTTTTTTTAACATTGACTCCATATTGAGCACGCCAATCTAAAATTTTATTGACACACAGATTTGACCTTCTATAAAGCTCCTCAAAGTCGTCCCCATCGTGTCATGTGCAAAAAACACCTATGGCTTGTATTTATGAATAATACCATTAATGAAAATGTGCAGGGCCAAGAAGACATTGGTAAGATGTCAAAATGCTTCTCCAATCTATTAAAGATACGACTCTTGTAAGTGAAGATAATAAGATAGATTGTAAGAAATTCATTAATATTAAGCTCTTGTCTGACTTCGTCTTGTATACTAATCCATTTTTTAACATGGTCTGCGGCTACAACAGTCCTCTTACTTTTGAACCCTTCTCGTACGTCTTCAACTTCATATCTATCATTGAATAAAACCTTGGTGATACGAAAAGGTCCTTTATACTCGTTATGTGATCTGAAATCTTACATCTCAGCTCTTCTAGATCTAGCCTATCTATTTCGTCTTGGACTTCATTCAAAACTGTTGGCTCTGCCGCGTGTTTTGAATTATAGCCAATAAGCGCCTTCATAGGTGTTGAATTAATACCCCTATTAAAGCTCGTATTAAGTGCACTTTGTTCACGTATTTATCCCATTCTCTTTCGTCTTTCCCCGCAGATGTTGCTGACAAGGCACTCACAATAGTTTTATTATAGCGTTCACATTGACCATTGCTCCTAGGCGTTGCTACGGCATTTAATTTGTGCTTGACCCCATACGTGTCACAAAACGTTTTAAAGGTTCGGGATGTAAACGCTGTTCCCCTGTCACTTAAAGTAAGTTAGTTAAAATCCTGATTACGTGCTTACTCTTTTGATTATGAACTGGCTCGATTATAGTAAATTTTGTGAATGCATCAACGATTACAAAAAGAAACCTATTTTTCTTCTTACTTGTCACAAATGGACCAACGTGGTCTACGTGTAATGTATGAAACGGAATTGGATGTTTTTCAATGGAATGTAATTTACACTCTCTTTTCGAAGACGTATACTTGTAATACATACAGCTTAAGCATGCATTGACATATTTCGTAATGAATTTTCTCATTTTTGCAAACCCATAGTTTTCTCGAATTCTTTGTGGAGATTTTTCTACTCCAAGGTGTCCGGAATCATCATGGCACAACCGACAGATTTGCATGCTTGCTGCTCGTGGAAAAACCCATGCCTTGGCTCCATTTTCTAGTTTTCGGTATAGTTTATTACTTAGTAAGTGAAGATAGTAAGAAATTCATTAATATTATCCTCGAGTATCAAATTTGTATGTTTGTTTGCTAAAAGTTTCAAGAGATAATAGACTCATATGTTTAAAGCTTCACTCAGAACTGTGGAAAATCTTTAAATAAAGACTTAATAGAGCATCCACTGCTGATAAACCCTCAGGCAAATTAAACTAACTAGAATTGTGGATATTTTATTTATTCAAAAAATAAAGTAATCGGTTCGACTTCGACAAGAATAGAACATAAATAATCACCTTTATCACTAAATCACCTTTCTGGCTCCCTAATTATAGGAATGGGCCGCCTATAAGAAAGCTATAGGATTTCCTTTTTTATAACTTGATCTTAAAAGTTCAACGTGTGTCAAAATTAATAAATTTTAACATTTTGTAGATATTTGAGAGATTGTACTTTCTTCTTGTAACTTCTCTGCTACCGTATTTGATTAAAATTTCGAAATTGAGGTGCACTTTAGTGTTATAATTTCCAATTTGGGGGGCATTTTAAGCAGTTCTTTACGTACTAACATTTCACAAAAATAAATTAAATACATTTTTAATCACTTTAATTGAATAACTGACAACTTTGATTCCTAGAATAAGATACATTTTCAAAATGGCTTCTGTTTCGTTTTTGTTTTGATTTTTATTGTCATTATTAATAGAGTTATTAAGCATTTTGTTCTTTATTTAGCTCTATTTTTTAAATAATTCGCGTCCGATATAAGATAATTACTTACAGTTAAAAACGGTTGTTATTTACAGAATTATAGGTCTTCTCAAACAAACAATTACTAAAGGTTTTTAGAAAATTTAATAGTATATGTCTAAATAAGTTTTGCTATCGGTAGTCAAAAACAATATATCCTTATAAAAACTATTTCTGGATTATATTAAATTAGCAAAGTATAAATGAGTAACTAAAGTCGCTCTATGTTATACAAAATAATTTATGTCTCAGTACTTGTGACAGCTTGACACACAATATAGATAATGGAAAGAAAGTATCGCAGGTCTTCAAATAAAACTGATTTTATTTCAAAAGAATTGTCAACGCTTCGGTCTCTATTTAGACCATCTTCAGGGCTGGCAATGACACGTTACTCTTTACAATTAAGTAAATGAATATATAAATGAAATAAAAAATACTGTAAATGAGGCAGTCTTATTTTCTTATGTTTACATAAAATTATAAAGATTGTAATTTTTAAAGGGAAAAAAGAGGAGAAAGCATGTATTTCAGTCCCGAATATGAGAAGATAGTGTTAAGATGTACAGATCTATTTCTGTTTAAAAAATCAGCCTAGTGATGAAATAAGCAAACATTATGAAGTGTTGCGCTGTAAGTTGGAATATATATTGTTTTTCTTTTTAAACACAATTTAAGGGACAAAACAAAACTGCTCGTAAACACAGTCATCGGCGACTGCTATTGAAATCGATCAAGCTATGCACCAGTGATACCAATAACGGCCAGAATGCTATTAGCGATATTCTTTAAGATAGGAGTTTTTGTTTTATTGTTTAATGAGAATTACGTTCCTACATTGGTAGTTTAATGTCATGTTTATAGATGTATAGTGTAAGAAATACTATTATGAAAAAAGCACAGAATATTAAACTTGCATTTTATAATACAAAATTAATAGGCTCTATTGTCACTAAAAAAAGACCCTATTCCGAAAGAACTATCTTCTAATTTAATTAACAAGGTTCCCTGTTGTAACTGTAATAAGAGTTATATTGGACAAACTAGACAATATATCAAAAGCAGAATGAGTCAGCACAACTATGATTGCTATATCACCAATAAAGAACATCATTTTTCATTGGGTCATAATTTCGATTTTTCGAAAGTTAAGATCTTGGATAGGGAAGTACATTTTTTGAAGTGCAATGTCTCCGAAATGTTATTTATTCATATTAACGACACAGTAAATTGTAGAACAGACACCCAAAGCCTTAGTGCCCAATATAATCAGTTGCTGTACATTTATAACCATGACATTAAACTAATAATGCATAGGAACATAATTAGTGTTAAATAATAAAACAAAAACTACTATCTTAAAGAATATCGCTAATAGCATTCCGGCAGTTATTGGTATGACTGGTGCATAGCTTGAATGGATTTCAATAGCAGTCGCTGATAAGTATGTACAAGCTGTTTTGTTTTGTCCCTTAAATTGTGTTTTAGAAGAAAAAAATATATTACGTAGATGTACAGCGTAATACTTCCAGATGTTTGCTTACTTTATCACTGGACATAGGCTGTTTTTTTAAACAGAAATAGGTATGTACATCTTAACACTATCTTTTACTCTACTTATCCGGGATTGAAATAATGCTTTCTCTTCGCGTTTTTTATTTAATGTTTTAATTTAGTTATTTATTCATTTACTTATTTCTTTATTTAATTGTAAAGTGTAACGCGTCATTTCCAGCCCTAGAGGTGGTCTAAATAAAGGCCGAAACGTTGGCAGTTCCTCTGAAATAAAATCAGTTTTATTTGAAGTCCTAAACTTGCGATACTTTCTTTCCATTTCACACTAAGGACGTTAAACTTTATTAATGCCATAGATGTTTTCTGCTATTAAATTATGCTACTTTGTGTCCTGAGGATGAACAATTAAGGGTTTAAAGATAAACAAATAACATTTTCTCTAATATTAATTTCAGATTAATGAGGACGGAGTGGACAACGAAGATTATCGAGCGATATTCTGCTTGTATTGCAACGAAAAAGTTGCTAATTTCTCAAGGCACATCTTTCGCTTCCATAAAACGGAAAAAGACGTGCAAGAAGTATTGAAGTATCCGCCTCGTAGTAGAGAGCGCTACGCTTTACTGTCTGAATTACGAAACCAACCTAATTCTGACAAGAAGACTTGTAAATTTTGCTGGATACAATACAACCGCGGAATATATTTTGAGAGGCATATTCAAATCTGTTACGCGAATAAGTTTTCTAGAGATGTGGATAAAGATGTCGCTTTAAAAGCTCTTTGCAATTATTGTGGCGTTCGATTTAATTCGGACGTATTTATTGACCATCTCAAAGTTTGCTTTATGGCGCCTTCAAATGCCCGTCCAAAAGATAGTCCTTGTTCTGACTCTACTAGTTCCAACTTACTTGCTAAGTACACAAAACAGGACCAAACTACAACAGAGATAATACCAGATAAGCCCAATCTACCGTATTACCGATGTGATTGGAATAAAAAAGAAAAGGCTTTAGTATTAGAGTACTTTAAAGATCACATGAAAAATAGAGTGACACCTTCGAAAAAAGAATGTATGAAATGTGCCACGGAATTTCGTCATATATTAAATAATAAAGACTGGACTAGAGTAAAAACTTTTATTTATCACGCATATAAAGCAAAGCAAACAAAATAATTTTATTTTTAATATCTGTTCTTTGAGAATAAAAATTCCTGTATGTGGCTTAAAGTCCCATTCTCTGATAAGTACTTCTGAACATTTTTATAATTGTTTCGAACATTAAAATCTGCTTGTTCACTAGCTTTCATTAGTTTTCTTTCCAAACTTAATTGTTCTTAAAAATATAATTTTAAGAACAATCAAGTCGGCTGTCCCTTTTTCGACCATTGTGAGCCCATAGACAAACTCCTGAAAGAACCATTATATTCCATTCTTGATCCCACGATAAGATTTTACGTTGATCCTTTGTTAAGTATGGTATTTTGGTTGTTTTGACCTACTTTTGAAACTATTGAAAGAAGAAGTTCGGTAAATACCCCGAATCGGCAAAACGACAATCAAGTTTTACTGTACATCTTAATCTGCAATGGGCTACAGCAGTAGACAGACCTTGATTGACCTGATTTTGTCAGCTCGACATTTTTTCTTAAGCCGTTTTTATTTATTTCTTCCAAAATATCATTTCGAATATTGCGATTCTTCTTACATATCTCCTTATGCTGTATATACGAGTGCAGTTAATTACAGTTAATTTTTATGGACATGCGGAATTTTGGGGCTAATAATATAAAAAAAATTAGATATTGGCATAGATTCTATGTCATCCATATCGCCGAACAGTCCTTCAAAGACTTCTTACAGTTATAGTTTAATTCGTTTTAATTAGGGGTGATTAACGACCTTATGAAAGTTTGTTCGCCTCCATTAAGCAATCTTAGGGTTGCCACTTGTACCCATTGTTTCCAAGTAACAAATAATAATGTAAAAAAGGAAGACACCTTAAAACATGCATCACTGTAAATACCTTAAATAAATAAATAAAATATTTTCCCTTTAAGCTCATGTATGGGTGCGCTAGAAATAAAAAGTGCTTGGCATTATATTCGATCATGAGCAAACGGGGTAAAGTACTAAATTATATTTTATATTTGTTATTATAAGGATGTACAGTAGTTTAAGTGGTTGTTCTCGTTAGAAACTGGAATGATTTTGTAAATTTTTTGTAATATAATAATTTATATGCGTTTAGATTATCTTGGTTACATTTCAGTCCCCTCATTTGTTTCTACAAATAATATAATTAGAAAAATGATAATATTAACATCTGAAAAACAATGGTTAAGTATACATACACAAATATAAATACATCTAATTTATAACTTTTAAGATAACTTTTTCCTTCCTAATATTTTCGTTTTTGTTTAATAAGGCCTAATAAATTTTGTATTTTTCGTTTTGTAAAGAATATTCCATTTTTTAAGTTCATATACTTATAAGGTATTTTATTTGAAAAATAACATAAAATATTAAGATAATCTTAAACGCAACTAGTTCGTGATTAATATACTGCTTAAATGTTGAATATTAACTAGGGTTTTAAGTTAAATAAAAAAGATTCATTCAAAAATAAGTTGTTTCATTAATATAATTTATTTAAGGAAACTTACCAACACTATAGAGCTAATAGTAATTACGTGTATATTATGAAGTTATAAACAATATAATAATATTTAATACTAGAAATACAAAATATGAGAAAAAAGCAATCATAAAAATATGTTCGCAAGGAAACGTTAACGAAAATCCCTTTCTCCAACTAGTAAGTCGTGAGAAATAAGCAAATTGTATAGTGGATGTTAATTTACCTTTCATGAAGCCATGCTGCTCGAGTTGTTTGTTTCCTTTTTTTTTAATTTTAAGCAAACCAAATCTTGAGGGAACCTGCGAGTGACATTGCATGTTATATTCATTTTTGGAACGGAATGATGTGAATAAACATCATATTTATAACTAAAAAACATCATAAGGTCCTGGTATTAAAATAATAAAAACCAAATACAATAAGCAAATAAAGAAGTAATATTTCCCTTGAGTATAGATTTTTTTTTCTTAGCTTGTTAAGTGTTTCCTGAACAATTGGAAAGTTTCCTATAATTTGTATAGTTGAGAGCTGGGTGATACAAATACACTAGTAGAAAATAACCCACAATGTGTTTATTGTGTTCTTCATTCATGTTTTTTAGAGTAAGATGTAGAAATCTACTCATAAAATTAGGAACGTTACCTATTTACTTTTTGTAAGTTGTAAACATTAAGAAGTTAATCTAGCATCATAATATTTTTATCCCATTCTGTATAGGTAGAGTAATTTAATTAATACATCCCATTATCAAAACTTATTTTATTTATTATAGTCACTGCTTGCATTGACTATTACACAAGAAAGTACCTACCTTTTTGATTGTTATAAGTATCATAAAAAGATCATTTTTTTATTACATAATCAGGTTTGTCAGATTTTGATCTTAATAGACAATTTTTTTATTATTTTAAAAGTTCTTTTGTACACCATGACTACAAACAGTTAATTTAATTTAGAATTTCCATCTCCAAGCATTTAACATCAATAATGCTTAAAAAATCATATTTTGATAACTCATTTCAACCACTTAGAATGTATGTTGACTGATTCTTAGACACTACATTAACATAACTTTTCAAGAAAGTATAGTTAAAGCATACTGAGTTATTAAACTTAAAATGTTCCAGTAATTACACACAAGGTTGCAATTATTAGAAGTTTGACCAGAATTACAACAAACGGGTCTCTGTCCTTTTTATTACCTTCACTTTCTTAGCATAGATATCACAGATGGAATTGAAGTAAGATACAACAAGATATAGGGGATTATTTATTAAGATATGAATATGTAATATCATTCCATATCCATACCTGGGGTATGAATAAATTATTATATTAATACTTATATTGTGAATTTATTAAAAGTTTTTCTTATTTATTTTGCGCCTGTACTTGGGCTTAACGTCCTGGTGTAGTATATATAGTATTATGTAATATATATATATATATATATATATATATTTATTAGTTGATACATTTTTTTAACTGTGTATAGAACTCGGTAAAATATACATTTTTTCGACAACTCTTAACTTTTTTCATAACTTTAACTTTTTTCGATACACTCAAAAACAAGGGACATACAGAATAAAAAAAGTGAATATGGGTTTGTATTTTATCGTCTGTTTATGTTTAGTTTTTGCTCGAATTTTTGTATTATCGATCACGCATCAGTTAGTCTTAGACACTTTTGGTTTATTGTTGTAAATTTTAAATTTGCAAATCCTAAAAATGGCACATCGTTATGAAAACAATGAACTTGTGGATATGTTGCTTATTTATGGAGAGTGTCTTCAAAGTGCTGCTGCTGCTTCGGTATTATACGCAGACCACTTTTCTTTGCGGAATCATCCTACACCCAGAAATTTCATAAATCTTATTCAACGGGCTAGGGATACTGGCGATTTACGGGAACGTCGTGGAGGGCATGCAGGAAGAGGAAGGAGACCTGAAAATGTTCATAGGAAGAACAAATTTTAAATCTCATCGAAGAAGATCCAACAACAAGTACTCGAGTTGTTGCAGGGCAGGTCGGATTAAGTCAAACAAAAGTATGGACAACATTGCGCGAGAATCAATTTAATCCCTTTCATGTTCAACGTGTCCAAGCGCTACTGCCTGAAGACTTCCTCCGCAGAATTCAGTTTTGTGAATGGTTGTGTCCTACAACAACATGAAAATGATCAACATTTTTCGAACAAAATTTTAGCCATGGACGAGGCAACATTCACCCGAAACGGAATTAACAATTTTCGAAATACGCATGTTTGGTCTGCTGATAATCCCCATGCAATTCGCAGAACCAATTTTCAACACCGCTTTCCTGCTAATGTGTGGGCAGGAATTGTGAATGGGATACTTTTTGGACCATTTATCTTACCAGACCGTTTGACGGGCGATGTTTATTTGGACTTTTTGCAAAATAATCTGCGTGTTCTGTGGCTCCTGCAGGATGGAGCACCTGCCCATTTTAGACGAGAAGTGAGCAAATTTTTGGTTATAAGTTACCCAAATCGGTAGATTGGCCGAAACGGACCAGTTGCGTGGCCACCAAGGTCGCCAGACCTAAATCCATGTGACTTTTTTTTGTGGGGATATATGAAAAGTTTAGTTTTCAAGACGCCTATCGACACACAAGAAGAACTAATAGCACGTATTGAGCAGGCTGCGGTAACAGTTAGACAAAAACCGATTTCCCTATGCGTGCCGTTACGGAACAGTGGTTTCGTCGAGCAAATCGTTGTGTTGAAGTTAATGGTGACAAGTTTGAACAACTTATTTAAATTAGAGAGGACCGTATTGGACTCATTTTATAACATTTTGGCAATGCAATTTTTTTATTTTTGTTATTTGAAAAAAATGTTTATTTTACCGAGTTCTATACACAGTTAAAAAAAAGTATCAACTTAAAATCACCCTGTATATAATTGATTGTAAATCTCATTGTTGTTGAAAACTTCTTTGAATGTTTGTAACAAGTGCCAAAAATAGTACTATATCTATATCTCCTGTAAATATACTGTTACCTAAGACTTGAGATATGTATTGAAATTCTCTTAAACGTGAGTGTAGTTTTTTTAGACAAGACTGTATATCCCTTGGTTAACCTCGTAACTCTTAATTTATTGTGATTTTGTTTTTCTAACGATTGGGCCGATATTAAATCATTTTTTGCTAAATTGATATTTTTAAAACTCGAAACTTATAAATGAATTACTAAAAATAACTATATTATACTTTAAGGTAAACACGTGTCCATGGTACATCCGCAATCCCTTATGCCACCAAAAACCACCATAAATTTTAAAGTTACGGAGAATTACGCTTGTTCGATATGCCCATTTAGTGTTAAAAGCTTGGACCTCCTTAGATCTCATCATATGTCGGCCCATGGACGATCGGATGGTAAGAAGAACAAAGTAATAGTTTATTAAAACTTAAAAAAAAAACGTTTTTTAGGCCCGATCATCTTAAATAGCGCTTTTTCAGAAAACACTCTAAACTCCACACCAAAAATTGTTAAAAGACTAGAATATACTTGCGACGTGTGTCCTTATACCACCAAAGATAAATCTAATTTAAGAAAGCATCTATTCACCCATGGAACGAAGCCTTTAACGTGCGACCACTGCTGCTACAAGTGTGTTTCCCCCTATCAGCTGAGGCGACATCAAAAGCAGAAACATGGAAAAGAAGCTGATCCGAGGGTAAGTAACAATGTAACTTCAAACTTAAATTTGCTTAATTTAAAATATTTATTCTGTTATTCATTTCTGATAATAATTTTACATGTTTCTATATATTTTAAAATTTTTATGTCTATAAATTAACGCGTGTTGTTTAATTTCGAAAAATACTTCTTTTTTATTTCGATGAATATGAAGTATTTTAAACTATGATTGGTCCTGGAATATTTTTTTGCCAAAATTTTAGTTCGATTTATCCGATCGAAACTAATAGTGACCGCATATTATAATCACTAATCAAAAACAAATAAGGACGTTTATTACAACTCTCCTATATATGACTTTTTCCATTAATAACCGAAGTTTTCCACGAAAAAAAAATAGTTTAAATATGACAATAAATAAGCTTTTGTAATTATTGTTAAAAGTCCTTTTATTATGTCTTACTTGAATTTGTACAGTAAAAGTCAGCGTCCTCTATATGGTTTTATAATCTATATCTTTTTGCATTTTATAACGTCATAAGTTTGCCATGGTCAGTTTCTTGAATTATAATGTTCCTGTGTACATACTTTTGTAAAAGATGATGGAAAATAATACCAACAAAATAGATGGAAATAGACACTAGTTCATATTATACAATTTTTATATGGTTTTAGGCAAGAAATCATCCATACCCACTTCCAGACTTTAAAAAGGAAAAGCAAGAGGCACTGGATAATTTCAAAATCACTTTAGAAACAATAAAACGCGAGATCGAAAAGGAAATAGCGCAGTCCTAGGATAGACTGTATCTACGCGATATTGTAAGAGTGAGAACTATTTTACGGGTATAAAACATTTTGCGGTTTAATTTGCTCGCATATTTTTCATATGTAAGGTTACTAATTTAAAGATCGGACACTGTTGTGCGGATTTCAACCATTTTTAATGAAAAAGATTATTATATATAACAAGATTATGATTTCAAATTGAAAGGTGCTTTAACCGTAAATGATACAAGGTCGTTTAGCTTAGAGCAAAGTGACGTAATTTGATACTTAAATAAATTCCGTTTAAAAAGTTGAAATATGAATGTTAGCGAGATAATTGAAAAAAGCTATAGAGCAAAATAAATAAGACGTGTAGTGATTTAAAATCGATGATACGACGTTTTGTCTATTAGCATCTAAGCACCATATTTGATTATATCAGATGAATTTTATTCTTTTTAATTATCCTTTGAATGTATTTTTAACAATTATTTTGGGTATAAGTTCTTCTTTAATTAATATTGACCCGCAAAATGATTTTTAAAAACAAAAAAATCTTAAATTTGACATTTGTTTATTATAGAATATTTTTAACTTTTAAACGGCAATTTAATAAGCTTTTAATTACGCAACTTTGCCAGAATTTACGGTTTCTGAGATCCCAATAGTCACCCTCCATAAAGGTAATGAAGGTTACGAGGTGCTGAAAAAGCAAACTTTTTCATCAGAAAAACGTATTACTACTATTTATTTTAAATTCTTAAATTTTGTATATTGGGTGTAATACAATTTGTTTGTGTCTGTTTGTGGCAAATTTGATCGTTACAGTTTTACCACCTTTCTTTACTAACAGTGTCCCGGTTTTAAATGTATCACATTGCATATGTTAAAAATTTTGTATCATAATCTACAGTTACAAGAAAAATTTAAGTGGTCAATGTTAGAGAAAACCTATCTAGTCATTTTTAGTGTTAATATTTCAGGTATCGTTATTATAAATTTATATTTAACTCTTCTCTGAATAATTTTAGTATTAGGGTCTTTTTTTGCTTACCGAGGAACCAAATTAAAAATGTCGGCTATAGATACATTTAACATACATTTAACTTTTTCTTGTCTAGATAAAATCCCGCTGCTTCGTAGAGTACAAGTTCATTAACTCTCTTATTGTATTTACCTTCAACCATTCCAATAAAATTGTATTTTTTGTTTAATTATGGTAGTTCAGGATTTTTGCCTTCATTATTGCTGCCATTGATTCATATAAAGGGCAACAGACAAGAATACTGCAGATAACTATACATACAAATCATAGGTCCTAAATTCTAAAGAATCTCCGCACAATTGGAGTTATAATTGTAAATAAGGTTTTTCAGCACTATCTATTTATTTGTTCCCTCTGAGAGAGTGCCATTTTGACTTTTTTTATGATTATGTGTGATTTGTTTATAGGGCGTTTGAATGTTTTTTTTATTGCACTATTGTGTTCTTGCAATAAATAAATACTGGGTGTTACAACTAAACCAAATAAGGAGTTATTTATGATGTTTACTGGACTAAATCTCGATCTAATATTTAACTTCAGAAAATTGCTGGCACTCAGTATCCGGTATTTTAGGTTTAGATTAATCCTGTATGTTAATTTTTCTAGTCATATGTGGCCATAACTTCGGATGTAGAATAGTTTTTTATATTCACCGCAATGATAAATGTACGAAAGTAACTTTACGTAGTTTATATTATTAATAATTTGTGTAGTATTACTTTTGATTGTGCAGAATAAGGGAGTGATTAAGGAAACACTGTTTCAAAAAAGTATGAATCTACTTTATAACATTGTATGGATAAAAGTACTTCAGTCACTTCACTTATTAGACTTAATGTATATATTTTGAGGTGTGTTAGGCTTAAATTGAAAATTTTAAGAAAAATTGAGACATAGATATCCGGTTTGTTCCCTAAATTGGCCTTCATATCTAACACTGTGTTCTATATTGGCCCATTTACAATGGATAATTTGGACGTAAATAATATAGCCGGATAAAACCATTTGAACTTTTATACCTACCTGTTTTTACTTTTGCCCCAGGTATCATTTTCATAAATTATTTTACTTATTTATTAAATTATTTATATATTTATTTATTTATTTATTTATCGGTTTAAATGTTTATTTCTGTGATATTTAAGTCAGTAGTAAAATGTATCTTTAGCAACGGCGATGTAAAATAAAGAATTTTGTGTATTATATCTGTTATTGATCTTTTAATCTATCGTGTTTCTTACTTTTCGTCCCAAAAATGGCGGAATTGGTTGTTATTGAAAATTCGCTCTTTGGTGTGGCGAATCTAGGGTTATTACCATATCCATATAAACTCCATACTGGTAACAGTGGAATTCGCGATCTACGCACAGGCCCGGATTTACAAAAAATGCCACCCTGGGCACTGTGAAAAATGCTGCCCTTTTTTTTGCCTTTTTTTTTAAATTAGTTTGTATCTGATTAAATATAATTTGCTTTCGTCTTTTTTTTTATCACGAAGGGAGGTTAAGACAAAAAAAATATACGAAATAACAGGAGAAAAATACTTTTTATTAAGAATTAAAAGATGTAAAATATTCTGTCATTTAATACAATTGCAAAATGGAGACGGATTTTTAATTACAGACTTGTTTGATCATGTAGACAATGAAAATATCTATAACAACTGTTTCGAAAAACGATCTGGCAGCTATAGAAATCTAAAGATGTATATGAGCGTGTCGTTTTCATCGAAAGACGCGTCTGACTTTTTGTGTTGCGAACTGTTCGATGATATCTTCGCAATTACTTCATTAAAGCAAATTTTACTCTTAATATTCGACATGTAAACATTCCCCATAACCGTTGAAAATAATTTCTTTTCTTTCTTGATATTTGCCGGCCCTCAAAATTCTGCCGCCCTGGGCACTTGCCCCGACTGCCCCTAGTGTAAATCCAGGACTGTCTACGCATACTTAAACGACTTATGATGATTATCTGGAGGATGGGAATGACCAGCTAATAGGCTATCACAATAATTTCAGATAAACTTTACCAACCAAACTTAACCAAATTTACATTATTTGATATTACTTTCTCTTTCTTTTGGGTTCAAAATATAATCACACTACTTATGAAACGTTCTTAGTAGTTGATGCCTGTCATAAAGACGAATAATAATAACGTGATTTTCGCACCAGACACCGCATTTTCCTCGCCCTAAATTCTTAGTTTCAAAATCTTATTAGCCGGGTTTGACAAGGCTCTCTATCCTAACTATTTCGTCTTATCCTAAACGTATGTACTTGAAAATCGTTTTGAACATTTTTAACAATTTATCTAGAAATTGATATACGGTGTGTCCCAAAATTGAAATACATATTATAATGTTATCGATGATTTTTTTAAAAATGGCTTTTATTGCTTAATTATAAGGAGCATATCAACTTATACAAAACTTCAAGTTTTTATGACTTACGATGTCCAAGATGAAACACCTTCTTTTCAAGAAAAACAAAAATTTACTCAAAGTTTTTTCTTTTTATAAGTGTTATAATTTATTAAAATGTGGCTCATTTACTCTATGGCAATGCCTTAAATGTACTTAAATTAATCTACACTCATGCCTTATTCCGGTTTTCAACTCCTGAATGTTTGCGGGTTTAGACACATAAAACTTTGGATCTCAAATATCCCCATAGGAGTTAGATCGAGAGATCTTGGTGGTCATTCAAAAGGTCCTATTTTACCAATCCGTTTGCCTCGAAATATAGACTCCAGATAGTTTAGGAGAGGCGCGCCATTGTGTTGAAACCGGATGTTCCTATTTGGCATATCAGCTTCTATTGGAAAATATAAATATATATTGGAAAGGAAACAGAGCAGCTAAATTTGCAGTTCTTCTTTCAAAAACTGTAAATATCTTGCTCCATTTAGGTTTGCTTCAGAGAAAATTGGGCCTATCTTGCTGCCCAAACATTTACTTTCTCTGGGTGTTAAGTGTGGCCTTGTCTCATCCAATATGGATTTTCTTGTGTCCAATAACGGCAATTTTGTCGATTTACTTTTCAGTTCACCCTAAACGTTAACTCATCATAAAAGAGAACATTTTCTGTTTTAACAGTATTATTCTGCAGTATTTCCATAAATTGTTCCAAAATTCGATCTTGCTATCTGCATCCTCTTTATTGAGTTGCTGGAGATTTGTTAGTTTAAAGGGATGAAATTTCTGTGCCTTTAGAACTCTTACTCACTTCCAATTCGCGGGCTACTTGCCTAGGGGAAATGTTACGATTTGCTTGAATGGATGCATTTTATTAGGATTTTCATTGAGTGCAGATTTACGAGAAATAGCTGTTCTTCTAACGTGGCCATTTTCCCGAAACTGTTTTTCAATTTTGCTTACAGTACTTTACGATATCGGTGGTAAATCAGGATACATGTTAGTCCATAACCTCCTTTTGGGTTCTTGTTCTATCTCCGTATCCAATCATCATTAAGATTTTAATCTTGTGCCTTTTAGTTAAATAGGGCATTGCGTTTAAATAAAAAAAGTACTTAAATCTGATTATTTGAGTTATAATGATGAATTAAAAAATTGAAGACTTTACACTCAAGACAAGTCTTTTAACAACGTTCAAATTTACTACTTTTACTGTTGAACGAATATGGAATGCCACATTTTTTCTAAATTTATGAAATTCCGTACAAAAAAAAACTCTTTAAATTATGTGGTTCTAAAATCTATTTACAATAATATATTTGTAAACAATAGGGTTACTTCAACCCTAAATGAAACAAATAGTACTTAAAACAAACGCGATTTATTGTCTCGCACAACAAGATAATCTGCTGCTTATCCCAAGTGCCCGCGAAGACTGCCCGAGCGCGGTATCCTGCTCTTGGAGCGTCCTGGCTCTACAAAGAGTTTGCAATTCACAAAAACTTAGCAACAGATTTTCTTAAATTTTAACACAATAAAATGTTTTATTGAATTTCTATTTATTAGTTATTAGTGGTAGTGATGTAAATGAAGGAACGTTCCCTTCGTGCTATGGCGAATATTCGCGCACGTTCGCGCCCGATAAATCGTTCGTGCGCGCAAGATAGATCGTTCTCTCGTGCACGAACGTTCGCCAGAGAATTTTCAGCACGATTCCGTATTCGGCGCGCTTTATTTACAAAAACTAGACTTCTACTGTCGGCGTCGGCAACAGCATCGATCACAAAGACAAAGCGGCGCCCGCGCCGACAGCGGCGGTTCCCCGAATATTACGACCGGTCTCTTTTGTAGCAATACCGACTGTAGTTTTTGCATGTTATTTATTTATTTTTTGTTTATTTTGTGTTGCGTTTAACAAAACGAGAGTTCAGAGCACAGAACACAAATATATAGTTCAGAGACTGATGAGTCCGATGACGAAGAGAGCGGGGCCTACAGTGTTCACGATTTCGATTCCAATAGTAGCATCGGGCCAGAAAGTTTCGATGGGCTTGACTACTCTTGATCTTGATATTGATCCACAATTAGAGTAGGTACCTGAGTTAGGTTAAAACTGTATTTCTGGTTTATTGCAGATGGCAGTTTATTTTTTTATATAAAGCTTTTTTTCGAGTTACTTTTTCCTTCTTACATCATAAAACGTCTCTTATGTTATTTTCATGTTACTTTACCTACGTTGTATTTGTATTCACATAGCATAGCACACAAACTATGCTCAGTTTTTAAGAATATAATATCAAACCTGATCGGTAACATAAATTCTTGTATATTCTTTAAAAACCCCTTTAGATATAATATTTGGTTATTTATGATGAATATTCTTATTCTATCCGGATTTATGAATATTATGATGTTAAGGTTTTTATAAAGTTAGAATAATAATTCAGTGTCGGTATTTTACAAAGCATTAGGAGAATATTGAGATTTTTTCTAGGCATTTTGAGAATTTTGAGCATTTTGAGAAAAAAATCATGAAAAATAAGTTTTTGAATACTTTACCACATCCCAAACATAAATTCTCAAGTTTTTTCGCTTATGCTTGTATATTCTCGTTCATGCTCGTTCGTGCTCAGGGAACATTCTTTTAAATTACGTGCTCGAGAATTTTACATCACTAATTAGTGGTATTGTCACGCCAAACTGACTACAATAAAATAAATTTTGTGTTACTGTTTACTCAAAATTAAGAAGAACGATTAAAATTTTATGCTAAAGGTGGTACTGCCAGTAGATTATGAAGATGTAAATAGCGGAGATGTCATATCCGGATCCAGGAGACGTAACAACTTATGTTGCTGAGTATTGACCGACTAGATAGCAACCACTCGTCAAGACAGGCTCGAATGGTGAGGGAAAGACTTACAACCTACTTTGTAAATGAAGGTGGCGTTTTGTGGCAAAACAGAATGATCCATTGAATTTAAGAATATTAATTTAGAAGCAAGAAATATTTTTGAAAAGTGTAATGTAGTATACAACAAGAAACTAGTATAATCTAAAATAAAATAAAAAATCTAGTATAAAATAGGAAATATTTCTCACGTTATCTACGTCTTTTAGCAAAGCGTTCATCACAGTATACCATTTTAGACTGGGTAGGTAAACGTTATCAGAACCACTGCCAGATGTTTTTGATTTTTCTATTTTTCTTTTCTCCTGATATTAAGTTGATCGTAAATTTCGCATTTTGTTTTTGTTCAAAATTGCTTCCACAATTTTGTGCAGTGAGTCTTGCCGCATTTGCATATTTTTGCATGTAGACGATTTCGTGTTCCAAAGGCATTCAGAAGATCTACACTCTTCAATAAACTTGATTAAGAATAAGAGATATCTTTCCTCGCTCTAGTCTTCTTGGATAGATTATATAAAAAACATCAAAACTGCTTTCTGAAAATGAGAGATATAACCTTAAAAATAGTGTGTTGCCAACTTGGGGGATTCGCATGCAATTTTTTCCATTTTCAGTATCTTGGAACTGTGTAAGGTGTAAACTGTGTAAGGTTATATTGGTTGATGGTTCTTTGGTTTTAATTAATGAACCAAGAAATATTGAACATTTTAGATGTGCTTGCAGAAAATATTTAAATGTTTATTTAAATTAAAATTTATATTACAGCAGTAACATTAATATAATCACTTGGCAACAGTGCCTAAATTCGCGGGCCGAAGTCAGTCAAAAGTCAAAAGTAAACTGCAAAATGTAAACATTTAATGTTTTTTTTTTAATTTTTTGTTTATTATATATTCATTGCTAAAATTATTGTGAAAAATAGTTTTAGTCAATATGAACTGCATAATTCCTGGACTAAATGTTAAAGGTAAATATAAGCCGAGTAGTTTTGGTAAATTACCTTGTGTGTTTCACAATAATTTATACTTAATATTACATTTTAGTGCTTGCGAGGGCTTTACAAGCCCTAGCGAAAATAGGGGATGAACTGTTTATAGAAGCAAAATCTGAAAAATTTACTCTTTTAACTTTCAATCAATCAAAAACAGTGTGTGGGCAGTTCCACTTCTTGGAGAGCTTCTTCTCGGTATATAGTGTAAAAGAGAAAGAGTTTAATGAAAATTCTGCTATTGGCTGTAAAATTCATATGAAGACTTTGCTACCCTTATTTAAAGGAACAAATTTGGAAAAAAAGGTGATATAAAATATTCCTAACAACTAAGGTGAAGTGTCCTACTTATATATTTTATAATCCTGAATCTTAATAATATAACCAATCTATACATATACCATTCTATCATATTTGTGTTTATACTACACAAATCTACTATCCTACTAATACTACCGAAAATCATGTAAAATTCTTCTGAAAATATATAGTGAAAACAGCTTTGCAGATGAATGAGCTATTTGTACATTATTATTTAAACAGAAGTCTATTATTGCCTGGAGCTTAGGATAGATCCAGGGATATATTTAAGATTCAAATTATACATACTTTTGACTTGACAAATAGAGGATCGTGTATAATCTTTGCTTTATCTTTAAGTTAATAAATGGTATGATTTCATGCCCATCAAGTAAAATTTCCTATGCACAGAAAACATTGCAATAAAATATATGGTCTATGTAATATGCTTGCAGGGTTAAAAAAATGGAAATGACTAAAATACATACAAACACTGCAAATAATAAAGAAGAAATAGTCACATCTTTATGTTTTTTGTTTAATAATGTAGGAAAACTCTAGAGCTGTCTTAGGACAATCTTTATGCCAACTGCACTCTAATTTTGAGTTACTGGAACATTAAACATTATAATAATTGAACATAAATACATTAAATTATAATAACATTATAGTATCAGAACTTAAGAACACACTTGCACCATTAAAAAAAATGTCATGTCAGGGACACAAGCTTTTTATTGATCAATGTCAGATAACAATTTTCACCTGACTCACATCGACTATTGTTTCCATATTAAAAAACAAAACTATTTAAAATGTAAAAAATGCAACTCTCTGCTGGATATTATAAATAGTTGATGATTTGTGCATAGGAATTTTCATTTTCAGGTTCTGAGAGTTTTTGACCTGTGTCCCTTTTGTCAATTTTTGCAAAAATGATTATCATTAGGGATTTTGACTTCTTTGTATTTTGTATTATTTTTATATTTTTGCTTTATTTTAAAATGTACGTAAGTGTAGTGTTTTTACTATTTTACCCATAGTGTATCAGTACTATCTTAAAATTTTAAATTTAGTTGACTTTATTCTGTAGTAACTATTATTCTAGACTTGTCTATAATACTTTGTATTCTGAAAGACCAAGAGAAATAAAAAGACTGTCAAAACTAAATTGCGATAAGTGATATGGGCTTTAAAGGATAAGTTATTATTTTTCATTTAGAAATAAAATATCCCAACAATTCTGCTGGTAACCCACACCAGGTGTAATCAAAAATTCTTAGGTTATGAGTGCATTGCCCACAAAAATGAATAACATAACACTTCCGCGTCATCCTTCACCCAGTCAACACGTGGTCGTTCATTTTCCTTTCCTATCCTTCAGATTCCTTTCCTACCCCATGCCGTTTTCTATAACGTGCATTTAAGAATTAAATTTTGTGAAAGTTTACGATTCGGGAAACAGGGTACATACCCGACGGTTTTCCCGAGTCTCCAAATTGTGCTGGCAAATTGCCTCGTTGCAGCGCCATAAAACAACCACAAACTAAACCAAAACCAGAATAACATAAGCCCTATTTGAACAAAAATTTTCATTTCATGCTGAAGTCTGTACCAATATCAATAAATAATATTGGTACAGACTTTAGCATAAATTTTAAATCAAGTAAATACAGTGTAAAAATTTTTTACGCAGGATCATAATATGGCCTTTTCAAATTATCTCAATCCAGATACATTCGAAATTTGTCCTCACTAACACAATTTCTTGATATAATTTACCTGATTTCTAAAGTTTATTTAGGGTCTATATATAAATATTATCAAATAAGACGAAAATTTTTGGAGAACATTGGTTTGCTAAACTCATAACACAGGATTTAATAGGAATACTGAACTGTAACTGCATAACCTACTGCCAATGTGTTTTTAAAGTACAGGGACAATCTGCACTCCAGCTCAACTGCAAGCCCAGATTGTTGAATCTTCTACATTAACCAAAACTCAAAACAAATAAAATACTATCAGAATTACATAACATGAATAGCTGTGAAAAATTTAGTAAAATAGTCAAAAACTTTCCAGTGCCATTTGGCTTTTATTTTACTGATTAGTACTTTATGCATAACTTTGGTGAATTAACATCAAGAGCTCTGACCAGTCTGAAAACTTTAATTCAAGTAACTCAGTTAGTCATTTGTGATATGCTTTTTATTAGCAGAAAAAATTACTCTATGACACATATTTATTATATGGTTAATATCAACATTAATTTTACAGAAAATATTAAAATGATGTTCCAATAAAAAAAACACCAAGTTATACACATTATGCTGTAGCTATAACTTATAAGTATAATAAAAAAATAAAAGGCTATAGCTTTCTATTGATTCTGAAAAAAACTTTTAACAAAACATGTTGCATACATAAATAAAAATCTTCATTATTTTGGATCTGATTAAGTAGGAATCTTTCTTTGTTCAGAAGCATGAATGATTTAAACCTGTTGTATATGCAAACCTATTTCTTACTATGTTTGAGAATGATTGGAAAATTATTTTTCGCATGTTCTGGGCAAACTCAAAAAAGAACTGTAACGAATATTATAACTCAATAGGGCTTTCTGAAAATTATATTTTAAAATAGCCAATATATATACATTCACTGCACAGAAATTAGGTTTCATTGTAAAACTTCACTGTCCAATCTATTTGCGAATAAATTAAATATATTGCGAATAATCTAATGAAGCGTCTTTATGATACTCACTTTACTTTTTCTAGGGCTGTGATTGGAAATTACCAGCAAAACACATTTTAATTCTTTGAGATGACGACGATGCAGTAGTTTTTTAATAGATTTCCTGAGGTACTTCCCTGTCTAATTTTGATAATTTTCGAGCCCGAATTAAAATAAAAAAGATAATATAATTAAACGAATCTTAATATGAAAAGTATAGATGAAGACAAAAACATTAGTTGGTAATAATCGAAATCTATCAATTTTGTGATGACTTTTCGCTTAGTTACCTATTTTGTTGAAATAAATTTAAATTTAGAAAATACTATTTCATATACTCAATTTTTCTTACTCTTTTCCGTAATTAAATGATATGAGATATATACTGGAAAATATAGCAAAAAATCAGTTTTTCACAGAATTGAACAGCAAAATTGCTTAACGAATTCGGGAATAGTAGGCGCTTTATCCTAAATCTCAAAATTTACACATTAGTGATGTATTGTGATAATTATCTCTTTTTAGCTTGATTTTATAAAAATTGAGTACGCCTCTCTAAGTGACTCAATCCATTTCAAAGTAAAATATAAGGCAGACGATATCACAATGATTCACATCTTGAGACTGTTGGATCCAGAAATCTCAACCATAGATGATTACTCGGGAATACAAACTAACAGTATTAGTGCCCCCAGCAACTTCTATAATAACCTCTTAAGCTTATTTAGTAATTCAGATGATGATATTTCTTTTGACGTCACCAAAAATAAATTAGTGGCTAGAAACTATTGTGCAGGTAAGTTTATGAATAGCAGCCAATCCTGTCAGCCAAAATAATCATACAAAATGTATGTTCAATCAAATAGGTTCCCCACATAAACCAAAATCTGTTAGGAGTCAAGTAAACTTGAGAAGTTCAGAGTTTTCTTTATTTCGAATAAGTGAGGAAACCACCATAAACTTTCCACTGAAGCCATTTAGGACAGCCATAAGTTTTGCTGATGCTTTCAACATAAATATTGGGATTGATTTTGATAAAGGAGGCCGGTATGTCTTAAGATAAAAACCTAAAGATTATGTAACATCAACAGATTTTTTATTTCTCCAGCCCACTTTCAATTTCTATGAAAAACCCTACATTTGAGGTGATTTTCATAGTTGCCACAGTAAATCCATACATGGAGGGACAGTCAACAATTGCTACTACATCTCTTGGAGCTAAAGTATCACAGGTAGCTTTATTAATATTATTTAAATGGTTTTTTGAGCATTCATATGTTATAGGTTCAAATGAATGGGATACAAAATAATATAACTCATGAAGATTTAGTAGCTTTAACAAATGAAAACTGGGAGGATTTTGAAGCTGAAATGGATCATGAAATGAGAAAAAATCCAGATAGGGATAAAAACCATTCAAATATAATGCCAACAAAAGATAATAGTTTAAGCTGGCTTGAAGATAAAAAATGTGCTAGTAAGGGTCCCAAGAAATTCGTTTTGGAAGAAGAGGATGAAAATAACTTTGTTGATTCTAATATGGATGTGGTACAAAGAAGTCCGGAAAGTCCAAAAACAAAAAAGGCCAGACTTATATTTAAAAGATCTTATGATGTCACTTTCCATCCAATAAATAAAAGGATCTTTGCCAAGGATAGTGACTCTGAGTAAATTTTTGGACTGTGATATTCAAATCTGTAAAAAATTGCAACAAGAATAGGATAAGTCCAAAGTGTTAGTTGTTACTCATTAAGTTATGTATGTTAAGGTTGGCTTTATTGTTTGTATATTGAGTGACTAAATAAATGAATGTTTTTTTTTAATTTTATTTTAATCAAACTTATTTAAACACTTGTAAATATTAAGACTTGCTTAAACTTATAAAGGACTAGATACAATATCAAACTTGCAAAAACAATCCTTATTCGAAGACTATTCTGACGCATATGTCAAATAAACAAACAAAATGGTTGACATGAGTACACATTTTTTAAGAAAAATCTAGCTGTACATTCGAAAAACTAACTGGTTGAATAATTTATTCATTTTGTAACAATTCACTTCTATCTATATAGAGATTCTATAGTATAGTACCAGCTCTACAATTTTTTAAATGCAACTTTTATAAATCAATGAAACACTGAACACAAATATTACCTACAATGGGACTAATTACTTAAAAAATTATAAATCCTAAATCAAACATATTTTCAAGCTCAAATATCCTAAGAAAGCTTATTTTAAGAAATTTTTTTTTTCGAGTGCTCATTGTGTCACAAACAAACATTTTATTCTATCCTCAATCTCAACGGTAATAAAGATTGCATTTTTATAATTATTTATTTTTTTTGGAATTACTAATGTTTTCCGACTTCGTTTCTTTTTTTGCTGTTTCATACAAGTTGTTTAAACCAAAGGCCATCTTTAAATTTTCTTCAGAGAACATGAATTTTATTAGTTTTCCTTTTGCATCTGCCATTGGTCTTCTCGTAACTTCTTTTCCTAAAATAAGTATATTAATTAGAATTTTTTGGTTACTATCCATTTTATTCAGACACAATATGTATGGCTGAATAAATAGAAGTGACTGAGAATACATCGATGGTCTAAATTTGAAAAGATAATCGTCTAATTTGTACTGAATTTTTAGATATTGCAATAACTCAGAAAAGTCAACTCAATCAGATATTTTTTTGTTTAATTAAAAAAGTATAAAACACATTTAATTTTTCCACATGCGACTTTTAAAGAAACATTTTTGTTTCAAGTGTAAATTGAAATTTTCTATTACTGTCATGTCAATGTGGTTCTGTCTAAACTTCAAATTTTGCATTCTATTATTGACATCTATACACCATAATAATGGAAAAAAGTAATATTCTTTGTGGTAAGAATCAATTAAATACCCTGGATTTAAATATCAGAAGTATTCAACAGAATTTCATTGAAATTATTTTTTTAGACATAATAAATACTGACAATATTGATGTTTTGGTTCTGTAAGAAACATTTACAATTAAAAATATTTCCAGGTATAATATACCAAATTTTGACATGTTCTATAATGAGTCAGTTTAACAAAAATGATGGTGTGTTCATGCAAGTAGCAAAATCATAAAACTGTTGGAGATAAATATTATAAAAACGAGTTTCAAGCATAGAAAACAATCTAAATATCGTTGGTGTTTATAGACCATTTTCTACAGATCTTGATATATTTCTGGAAGACCTTAAAACAGAATTGTTAGCAGATAGGGATAATGAGACTTAATATAAAGAGAGTAAATATAAATATCTTAGATGAAAATAACCTCAAAGTTATTGAGTATATGAATAATTTTACCTAATTTGGTTTTTTATCCTTCATTAATAAACCTACTAGGGAAACAACTGAAACAGCCACAGCTATTGATCATATTTTTATTAAGATAGATAATGTTTATATTACAAAAAAATCATATATAATCAATTATATTAAAGAATTCTCTAACTGATCATTACACAATAGCATAATCAATAGATGAGATGATAGAAAATAAAAAAAATAATTTATATAATGAAACAACAGTGTCCAGAATTAACTATGAAAAGCTCAATAAATTATTAGAAAATGGATCTTGGAATGATGTTCTTGACAGTCAAAATATAGAAGCATATACACTTAAAAAAAGTACTGTCTTATACCGGGTAGTGTGTCGCCGAGCGGAACGTAGGAAATCCCATGTAAATTTTAAGGGGGTCAACTATTGGCTTCCCTGTACATTTTAGAGAAAAAATGTAAGATAACTTTTTGAAGAGACCAACCCTCGTGCAAAGTTTCAAAAAATTTAAATAAGCGAATCTTGAATTATTTAATTAAATGTAATTGCAAAATTACCAAATTTTCGGTTCAGGTAAAACCAGACCCGAGTCACCAGCAAACAATTTGTTATAAGGCTTTGTCAAATCTGATGTACAGTCGAATACAAGAAATTTTTTTTTTTACGGAATGGGTGGGGAAATAAACTGGAACATTTCAGATACTGCTCTAAAACTGTTTCCCGCATAATGCCACTTAATTGTGGCTATTTTTTCGTCGATTGAATAATTCATACTTGTTTTCAAATATCGACTGTCACTGATTTATTGACACTTTTCCTCACGTCAGTGACAATATTCATTTTACTGGATTTTATACATTTTACTGTCTGTTTGGTTTTACCTGAACCGAAAATTTGCTAATTTTGCAATTACATTTAATTGAATCATTTAAGATTAGCTTACTAAAATTTTTTAAAACTTTGCACAAGGGTTTTCCAGATTGGTCTCTTTAAAAAGTTATCTTACATTTTTTCTATAAAATGTACAGGGAAGCCAATAATTGACCCCCTTAAAATTTACATGGGTTTTCCTATGTTCCGCTCGGCGACGCACCACCCGGTATAGATTTAAATACAAAGAAATATATTATAAACTTAAAAAAAAATCTTGGATAACTAAGGATCTAATTTGTAGTATTGCTAAACGAGATTTCATGAAAAGAGAACGTAAAAAGCACTTCTCTAAAAGGGCATCAGCAGAATATAAACATACTGTTACTAAACTTATAAAAGCAGCTAAAAACAACTATTATAAACAAACAGTTATTAATTCAAAAAATGATTATAAACAAATTTGGAATTCTTTAAACGAAATAAATTCAAAAATAAAATCCTCAAATGCATATCATATATTATATTGTTAACGAATGAACACTCGCTTAGTAATAAATTTAATGACTTTTTTATAGAGGCAGGGAGAGAATTACAGAATTGAATTCCGAAATCCAATAGTACATTTGCATTGAGCGATACTTTATTTTTGACTCCTGTCAACAATTACGAACTTAAAAACTTAGCTCGTTAAAAAATGATTCAGCACCTGGTATAGATCAAATTACCTCTTCACTAATAAAAAATATACATCATAATATTCTTGAATGGTCGCTGGTTCAATTGTGGCTAATTTAATCCCAAATTAGCGAATCCACCTTCGATATACTGCTGGTTCTGATTACTATTAAGTTTTTCCTTATACAAATGCCCCAAACTCTCAAATCTTATATTTTCCCAATGAAGGACCAATAAAACACTTTTTCACTTAAAATGTTTACTAATTATATTAATACTGGATATTTAAGGAAATAACGGAGATCGAGAGTCAACCGATTTCAGGAAGAATGAAAAAAATAAGAACGAGAGACGTAACCAATATTATGAAAGGCGAAGAGCAACTGACTTCTCTTTTACCCCTCTTAATAGCCAAAAATAAATCCCAGACACGTTTAATAATCGTATGATGGTTTCCCAGAAGTATAATGAATTATGTTTTAGTTAGGGTTAAAGTTGGCCTATAAGAAATTGTCTTAGTGGTCGGTTATTAGCCGGCTTTTAAATTGGAAATCCAAACATCCTCCCCCCCTTGAGGCGAAGTCCTCAACTCATGTTGTAAGGAAGCGGACACATTTTGGTAATGGGCCTTATAAATACACCGTTCTTTGTTTTAATCTTTGCTACACGAACCTTACCATCATTTCCTGGAAATACCTCCAGAATACGAGCTAAATTCCATTTTAATGGTGGTAAATTATCTTCTTTAATCAAAACGATTGAATTAACTTTAATATTATTAGATGCAACGAACCATTTTGGACGGTTTTGTAGCCGATTTAAGTATTCAGTTGACCACCGTTTCCAGAAGGCCTGCTGTAACTTAGTGCATTTCTGCCAAAAACTTAACCTATTTTCAGGTACATTAATTAGGTTCCTTTCGGGATAACTAGTCAGTGGTTCCCCTATTAAAAAATGAGATGGTGTTAGTACATTAAAATCGTTCGGATCATTTGAGACTGGGCACAAAGGCCTTGAATTTAAAATGGCTTCTATCTGAGCCAAGACAGTGGAAAACTCTTCAAATGTTAATTGAGTTTCCCCTACAATTTTGCGAAGAATGGTTTTTGTCGATTTTATTCCAGCCTCCCATAAGCCACCCCAATGAGGACTGCTAGGCGGTATAAATTTCCACTCTATTTCCTTTGTGGATAAAAAATGTTTAATTGTGTCTAAATTTGAAGTTAATTTGAAAAATTCATGAACTTCGCTTAATTGATTTTTCGCTCCCTGAAAGTTAGTGCCGTTATCGCTATAAACAGTACCTGGTAAGCCCCGTCGTGAAATAAATCTTTTAAATGTTAGTAAAAATGCGTCAGTGGATAGACTTGAAACCAATTCAAGATGTATAGCTTTCGTAGCCATACATACAAATAATGCTATATATGCCTTTGAAATCGCTGCTTTGCGAACCCTTGTCTGCTTAATAAAGAAAGGACCTCCAACATCAATTCCTACCTTTAAAAATGGACGTGAAATTGAAACCCTATCCGACGGTAAACTACCCATTAACTGACTTGAAACCTTAGCCTTGAACCTGTAACAAATAACGCACCCCTTTATGACTGTTTTAACTTCAGTTAATCCATTTATTGGCCAATATCGCAATCTTAAGTTCGACAAAACTGTTTGAGCTCCCGCATGCAGTAGTTTTTTGTGCTCAAACAATATAATAAGCCTAGTAACATGATGTTTAGATGGTAAAATAATAGGAAATCTTTGACTATAACTAACTGTTGCATTTGCAAGACGCCCATTGACCTTTAATAAGCCATCGATATCAATAAAAGGATTTAAACATTTAATAGTGCTGTTTTTCAATATTAAATTTTGTCTTTCTTCTGTTTGATCAACACCTTTAGAAGTTTTTAAATAATGAATTTCCTGAGCAAATCTTTCCATTTGAACTAATCTAATGATAGTTCTAAGAGAAATGTCTAACTCTTCAACTGTTAACGGACCTATTTGCTTATTAACATTTTTACAATTATTAAAGAATCTAAAGCAAACACTTACAGTTCTTTGTAAAAAAGAAAAACTAGAATATCTTTTCCAATCAATAACAATTTGTGAACAAGTTTGAACTAAACTCACTTTTTTTTCTTCATGTAATGATGCGAATGAATTTTGTATTTGCTTAATAACTGGCAATTCCTTATTTTCGCGAAGAAATGACGGCCCATTCCACCATTTTTCACACAAAAGCAAATCTCTTGGATAAACTCCACGTGATATATAATCTGCTGGATTGTCCTCAGACTTAATGTGTCTCCATTCATAGTTAATGGTTAGTTCCTGGATCTCAGAAACACGATTAGCCACGAATGTAGTCCAACGTGAAGGAGTATCCTTTAACCAACACAAAACAATATTTGAGTCTGTCCATAAGATGACCCTTTTTGGCTCCATCCCGAAAATTTCTAAGACTCTGTTAAGTAGTCTTGATAAGAGTAAAGCCCCGCATAGTTCTAGTCGCGGCAACGATACTGATTTTAAAGGTGCAACTCTAGATTTTGAGCAAATCAAATTACAACTTATCTTCCCATCTTTAGAGATGCCCTTAATATAAATGCAAGCACCATAAGCTGCCATAGAAGAATCGCAAAACCCGTGAATTTCTATATTTGTCAATGTTCCTGAACCCAAAAATAAGTAACGAGGAATTTGCAATTTGACTAAATCTGGAAGAGTATCAGAAAGACCTTGCCATTTTTCCAACAAATGTGCTGGAAGTTCATCGTCCCAATCTATTTTGCTTATCCAGATTTGTTGCATTAAGATTTTTGCCAACAACACTACTGGCCCTACCAGCCCTAATGGATCAAACATTTGCGCAATTTGTGATAAGACTATTCTTTTAGTATATTTCATGTTTTTTATCTCAACGGGAGCTAAAATTTTAAAAGAGTCTTTAAAAGGAGACCATGATAAGCCTAAAATTTTATTCGATACACTCTCATCTTGAAATTCTATTTCGTTTTTAGAATCACTTAAATCTGAAAGTAGTAGTGATGAGTCGTTAGATGAAAACTTATGTAAATAAAATCCCGCAGATCCTAACAATTCTGTAAGTTGAGTCAACAACTCCTTGGCTTCTTCCCTTGAATTAGCTCCTCCTAAAATATCATCTACGTAGCACTGCTGCAAAAGAGCCTTGGATGCTAATGGAAACTCCATGGCCTTATCAGTAGCCAACTTACTCAAACAACGAGTAGCCAGATATGGAGCACAGTTGGTGCCATAAGTAACAGTTTGAAGTTCAATACATTTAAAATTATTATTTCGATCGTCTCTCCAAATAATATTTTGCAAATAGCATTGCTGAGGATTAATCCTCACCATCCTGTACATTTTTTTTATATCAGCTATTATTACATAGCTGAAAGTTCTAAATCTACACAAAATATCAAATAACTCTGGTTGAGTTGTAAATCCTTTAAGCATTATTTCATTCAATGAAACCCCTGTTGATGTCTTTGCCGAAGCATCAAAAACAACCCTAAGTTTTGTGGATACATTTGATTCCCGTATTACGCAATGATGCGGTAAAAAATTTCTTTGTACCCCATTTTGATCTAAATTTTGTTTAAAATCATATTCTACATAACGTGCATGTCCCAATAAAATATACTCCTCAATAAATTTCTTATATTCATAAAAGATCTCTGGATACTTTAAAAACTTCTGTTCAAGAGAATAAAATCTTTTAATTGACGTAGTTAAAGAATTACCCAACCTATGAATATCATTATCGCTACGCAATAGCAAATCTACTTGATACTGTCCATTATCCAAAATCTTCACAGTATCTAAAAAGATCTGTTCGCAATGTCTATCATCTAAGGATAAAATTTTTTTATTTGAAACTTCTTCCAATTGCCAAAATTTTAGCATAGTTGTGTTGATATTTTCAGTACCCAACGATTGCCCTAAAAGTGCAACTTGAAAATGACATGAATTAAAATAATCCCTTGACTTAGCTGGAGCAGTACCACAAACCAACCACCCTAACTGAGTCTCTTGTAAAACAGGCAATCCAACACCCAATTTTATTAGTCCTGGTAAGAGAACATCAAAATATATATCAGCTGCAATTAACATGTCTATCTCTGAAGTTTTATAAAAATACGGATCAGCTAATTTTATATGCCCAGGAATATTAAATTTGTCTATATCTATATTGACATGCGGTAAAGGGCATGTTACTGTATTTAAAATATAACAGCTCATTTTAATACTTCTATTATTAGAATACCTTGTTTTAATCTGAATGTCCGCCATATCATTTACATGAGCGATACTAGTTCCTATACCCCCTATCGTTAAATGCTGTTTATATGGTTGAACCTCTAATTCTCTTAAAAGTTTAGATGATATAAAACTAGACTGAGAACCTGAATCAAGAATAGCCCGAGCTTTAATTATCTTACCATTGCCTGTGCATATTTCAACAATTGCAGTTGCTAATAATATTTGTGACTTAAATCCCTGAGTATGCAGTGTTCTTTGAATAACTGAAGAAGAAGTTGTACCATTTGTACTTGAATAAATCTGATCATTGTCTTTTACATTTTGAGTATGCATAACTCCTTGACCCTGGTGATTATTTTCTTGAATAGTATTCAGTGGAAAACGCTCCTGATTACTTTGTGAGAGATTACCTTTTTCATTGTTAGAACTAAAACCTAAGACATTTCCCCCTTGCACATTGCCCTTAATATTGTCATCATGTAAAAGTGAATTATGCTTTCTTTTACAAAAATTGCACCCTAAAGATTTACAATGTATTACTGTATGATTAGTACCTAAACAATTATAGCACAGTTTTTGTTGCTGTATAAATTCTCTTTTTTGAACAAGACTAGCTCCTTTAAACTTAAAACATTTATTTAATGAGTGCCCTTCCCGATTGCAAAATAAACAGTTTTGTTTTTTAGTGTGCTGTGTGCTTACAAATGTTGAAGATTTCTCCCTTTTAACTGTATACTGCCCTTTAAAACTTTTAAAGTTTTTATCAGTCTCCGTAATATTTTCTAATGCCATACAACGTTTCTCTAAGAACTCAAGAAATTCGTTTACTGTTGGCAACACTGTAATATCCCTTTCTAATTCAAAAGCACGCCTAGTTTGAAAATCTAATTTTTGACTTAAAACGTACACAAGTAAGATGTCCCAAGAATTCACTGGTAAATTTAAAGCTTTGAGTGAATTTAAATGTTGTCTAACCTTTGTGAGAAATGATCTTATTTGATCCCCTTGACCTCTTATTATTTGTGGAATATCCATTAACCCTTTTACATGTGAGTTTATAATAAATAAATTATTATCATACCTTTTCTTTAAAATTTCCAATGCCACTGTATAATTTTCATTTGTTATAGAAATGTTGTCAATTAAATTCAACGCTTCTTGTGACAGTGCACCCTTTAAATACATAAACCTTTGGACATTGGTCAACTGAATATTATCATGTATTAATGCAGTGAAAAGATCATAAAAAGATTTCCAATCTTCATATTTGCCAGAAAATGTAGGTGCATTTATATTCGGCAACCTTACTCTACTCTGAGAATCACTACCCGATATAGAAGTGGAGGGTTGAGACTGTTGGAAGTTCACCGTTGTAGCTACCCGACTTCTATTTTGAATTATTGTTTTAATTTTAGCCCAAGCTCTAAAATATTGTGTCTCTATAATTTCCCTATCCGCTGACTCTAGGTCGTCCTCATTTTCAATTAATGATTGAACATTATCATATGACTCGAAAGCCTTTTGTAAATGCGATTCCCTAATGACAAATTCATTAATATTAATATCTAAATTACTCTCATTATTGTTAACATAGTTTTCAATCCTAGTGATACTACTCTTTAGCTTTCTACGTTCCTTTTTGTTTTCTTCCATACTTAATTTTTAATACACCAAAGAAACTAAATTTAACAACTAAAATCTGTTTCAACTTTAAATAACGTAATAACCTTTTAAACAGTACCAATATACATTTGTAGTAGTAAATCTTAATCCCAGACCTAATCTTTATTTAATTAAAATAAAGCTTTATACCTTAGAAATTATTCTAAATTTAGAACTGTTATTTTAAACAACCCTATGTAATAACTAGCTATAAATTCAGCTTTACATTTAACCACAAACAATTAAAACCCTTTGTGTTTATTAAAATTCTTTTTCAAAAACTAATTAGATCCACCCTGTAAGAGTACATCAAATTTACAAAGAAAATTGAATCAAAAATTTTACACTTTTCTTCTAAGTCAATTCACTACACTTGCAACAGAGTACGATAATCGACGTAAAATATAAAATAAATCTGAAAGATCTGACCTTGTAAGTCCCTTTGTCCAGCGCTCTGGAGTGAAAAGTTCCCAATTCCAATGTCTCGGAGTTGCTCGTCGAACTCTTGCTGCAAATTCCCTCAGCTTTGCCCTCAACTATCAGCGGTAAGTCTGCAAATCCCAAAGCCTTGAAGTAAATCCAAATCCCAATCACTTCGTTAGCTTGTCCCAGTAGTTTTCCAAATTCCCAAAACTCCTTCCTGGTCACGATAGTATAAGTGTAAGAATCCCAGTAAAAACTTAATAATCCGGATCGTTTGGACCAAAATGAATGGTCGCTGGTTCAATTGTGGCTAATTTAATCCCAAATTAGCGAATCCACCTTCGATATACTGCTGGTTCTGATTACTATTAAGTTTTTCCTTATACAAATGCCCCAAACTCTCAAATCTTATATTTTCCCAATGAAGGACCAATAAAACACTTTTTCACTTAAAATGTTTACTAATTATATTAATACTGGATATTTAAGGAAATAACGGAGATCGAGAGTCAACCGATTTCAGGAAGAATGAAAAAAATAAGAACGAGAGACGTAACCAATATTATGAAAGGCGAAGAGCAACTGACTTCTCTTTTACCCCTCTTAATAGCCAAAAATAAATCCCAGACACGTTTAATAATCGTATGATGGTTTCCCAGAAGTATAATGAATTATGTTTTAGTTAGGGTTAAAGTTGGCCTATAAGAAATTGTCTTAGTGGTCGGTTATTAGCCGGCTTTTAAATTGGAAATCCAAACAATTCTTAAACCCTTACTTTATTTAATAAATCTATCGTTTTCCACATATAAAATTCCTTCAGAGTTTAATGCGACAGTGGTAACACCAGTTCATAAAAGCGGAGATAAAAAATTTATTAACAAATTATAGACCTATATCAGTTATTAACAATTTTGCGAAAATATTCGAAAAATGTTTAAAACAAAGAATCGTAAATTTTGTAGAGAAAAAAAATACTTTATTCTAAACAGTTTGGCTTTAGGGAAGGTAAAAGCACCGAGAATGCAGTTTTTGAATTTCTAAATAGAATCAATCAACATTTTCAAAGGAAATTTAAAAGCTGTTGTTATGGATCTGTCCAAAGCGTTTGACACCGTATTACATGCTCTTATGTTTGATCGGTTAGAGGAAATGCTTTTTCGAAATGGTCCGCAAAACTTACTAAAGGACTACATGACAGAAAGAAAGCATTTGAATTTTGATTTGGTACACCTGTTGCCCGTTACAAAACCCCTAAATTTGCTAAATGGATGTTGCATGATTTGAAGGATATAATCCTGAAAAAGAAAGAAGCACATAAAACCAATAAGCTGTCATCATCCATGGATGATTACATTCTATTTTCTGACTTGAGAAGCCAAGGTAAAGAGACATCATGGTTTTCGCATTGAAATTCTTTGGGAGATATTAAAAGTAGAAAAACTGAAAAAGAGATCATTTCATAGGTATGTCAATTCAAAATGGAGAAATGCTGAGTATCCTTAAACTATTATTTTAATGATATTGAGTCAAGTGATCCATTGGAAACATTTTCCAACCAACATGTTGCATTGGTGCTTCCTCAGAGTCAAAGTTCCCAAAATTCCCCAGATGATCCCCCTTGTGAAAAATCTGTAAGTCTGAGTGTACTCCACGTTTTTGTTACTGACGTTTTTAATAGGTTGAGCGAGTTAAAGCCGAGTCTGGGTGCTGACCCAAATGGCATCCCTGTGGTTTTCTTGTAGTCGTGTAAATTAGTGCTTGCCCAAGTTTTATGTAATATTTTTAACCATTAAATAGGGGAATTTTTCCAGAATTTTGGAAAAAAACTATGTTACACCATATTTCAAAGATGGAAATAGGTCAAATATTGAGAATTATCGCTCTATATCAAAGACATCATTCATCTCGAAAATGTTTGAACTGGCATTAGTGGCTGATAAGAGTTGCTTCCGTTGCTTAAGCATGTTATTGTAGTTGAGTAACATGGCTTCATGAAGGGTCGATCCGCCATTATCAACCTTTTGTGTTATGAACAGGCCTTGTTGCAAGCTTTGGAAAATAGGTGCCAGGTTGATTCAATTTATACCGATTTCCCGAAAACCATTGACAAAGGTGGTCTTGCCTTATTTGTCATGAAATTTTCCGACATTTTTTGTGATCTGTTGGCTTTCTTTTATACAAGCAGATAAAATAAAAAAAAACTCTATCTCTTTCGAAGTTGTGATTACATCAGGTGGGTATCTCTCTGATTGATGAAACATTCCTTTTTGATTGTTTCATCAATATTGAATCTGTATTTTCTGCCACATTTCTGGTTTTTTCAGATAATGTAAACATGTTTAGAGTCATAAAGTCGGATAACAAGTGGCTGCAAACTAATCGTAATGGCTTTTTGCTGTGGTGCAATAAAAATAGATTAATTTTGAATATCAATAAATGTAAAGTAATATCCTTCAGTCGTAAGAAGAATCCATTTACTTTCAATTAGCAATACTAGGAACGTCAGTGTCTTGTTAAGGATTTGGGGATTTATTTTGATTTTGAACTTACTTTTCCTCAGCATATTGATTACATGTCCTATAGAGCAATATGATTATAAGGTTTCGTTTTTCGAACCTTACAGGAACTTGAGAATAATTTTGTAATGAAGGATTTTTACTGTGCCCTAGTCAGTTCAGTTTTATAATAGGTATCCTGCATTTGGCAGCCATTTTATGCTTTGAAAAGGATTGGTCTTAAGTTGAATAGGTATTCCTTGTAATGATATAAATTGTTCTCAAATTAAATCAATTTTAAACTTATATTCTTTAGAGGGTAGAAGCCAATATACATATACATGTAACTTTTTATAAAATTGTTTTTCTAATTTTTCTTTATTCATTTTACTAAGTTAGATATTGATCAGTTATCTGGTAAGATTTTGGCTTTCGGGATCAGAGAAATAAAAGTCCAGTTTAACTTAAATGGCCCACGTTTCGCAAAATATATTTGCTTCCTCAGGGCGATTTTAAAATTCTGAACCTAGTCATAAAAATAAATATAAACATAGACGGAAAACCCCAAATCTTACCAGACAACTGACAAAATTTGAATCATTGAAAGATAAAGCAATTAGATATTGATATTTATGTATTATTATAGAGGTTGAATGCGTAAGCGGCGAACTATTCTGTACGCAGAGATTACAAAGTTCAAAATTAAAATAGAAGAACAAGTCAAACTAAGTGAAAAAGTTTTTGAAAAAGTTTCTTGACATAAGTTTCTGATATAAGAATTTATTCAGAAATTAAAAACTATTCCCACATTCTGAGGTATACAGAAGGTGCGCCAGATTTTGTTCTTACGAAGAAGACTACATGTAAGAAGACTGGTCTGTACGCTAAGCGTGCGTACCCAAAAATGAAGGATAACTAGGTTCAGAAAGTAGCCACGTCGGCACGTTTGGTCAGAAGTATATCTCACTCCGATTGGCTCGACCCAGCTTTTAACAGTGTTGTTGTCTCCTTGGTTCTTGCTTAGAACACTTTCCAGTGCAAAAAATTATAATGGATTATGTCAGATATTGTTTAAATCATCAGAGCAATACTTGCACTAAACACAAAACCCCCACAGCTTATAAAAATTAATATAGTAGATAACAATGAACTGTGTGGAATGGACAATATCTGTGCCTTCTTCTACTGAAATGCACAAGGAAATTGACAAGAAATGCTGTCATTATCAAATTGCTATTGGACATTTTGCCCTGGTTTTATGGAAAAATCAAAGATTCACTGCCCTAGTTATTTCTGTTTTTGATAAAGTAAAATGGTAAAGAGGTAAGAAGTGAGGATTAATATTTTGGAGATGGCCAGGAGATGGGAACATATTCCACAAAAAATAGAGATGATAAAGTTAATTGTAAATTTTTTAACTAAATATATAATCACCCTAACATACCTAAGATACTTTTCCCTGACATTTTTTGGTTCATTTTCATTAAAATTTTAACGAAATTGTGAGACGCTTTTACGAAAATTTTCTCTTGTACAAATCCTTGTTATGACGTTTACCGGAAGACACGCGACAAAATGGACCTTTTTCAGAGAAAAATTAACTACTTAAGAACGTCAAGGAGCTAGAAAATTCAAAAAGTAATTAAAAAGATAAAGCTGGGGTGGACTGAAATGTGATTGAAAAATTCTAATAATTTTTGTAATAAGAATATAAGTGACACCCTAGAGTATAATATAAAGGTAATTATGTACAATTCAAAAAATGCTTCCCTTTTTTATTTAATGTTTTTAATTACAAATTGTATTAAAAATCATTTATTTATTTATCATAACAGTATCAACAGCCAGAGGCCACTGACAGACACTAACTATAACATCTTTAATATATATTAACTTAGAACAAGAACAAAATAGGTTAACCCATGACATTAATAAAAACAATTTACATAAACTAATAAGTGTCAAATATATATACTACTCCACTACCTACTAGTCTGATTCAAGGAGGCAAAAAGCCTATCCTCAAGTGATTTTACAAAGGTAGTCAAACTAATTATATCCAAGTCAAAATCACTAGCAAAAGTATTAAAATAGTTACACATTTTTTAACCAGTGAAATCTTAAAATTATTGGTTTTTGGAAATTCCAGGTGGAAAGTCTTTTTCCCTTTACAAAAGAAAGGGAGTACTGAAAGAAGTTCTGGAGAGTTATTTTTTGTTTGTTACTTGAATTTTATTTGTTAATACTCTATACATAAAAACAAGACAAGTTTTAATTCACCAGTTTTCTAAGGACAATGTGTCAATTCTCCTTAAAAGTATAATATCCAAGGTAATATCTAATTTTTTTATAAAACATGTATTATAAAAACTTATTTTCGATGTTCACATTTTATAGTTTTAATCCATACACTCATATTGAGGTACCCATCTAATACTACCATATTTCAGTTTTGGTAATATCAAATTATCAAAAACTTTCAGACAACACTCAACATTAAAACCTTTGGTAGATCTAATGATAAAGCCCATTGTTTTATGTGCCTCATTTACCATATTAACAATGTGATCTGTGAAGACAATATAACAGTCCATTATCAAACCCAAGTCTCTCTCTTTTTCTCAATTCCTAATAGTGCTATAGGTATATGATATAAGATTCCTATTCAGAGTAAGAGACATTTCACAACACTTTAAATATTAATAGTAAGGCAATTTGTGTTACATCAGTCCACCACAGTATTCAAATTATTTTTTAAACAAACACAATCATCTGTAATACCAACTACAAAGTATATTTTAAAATCATTTGCAAAAGTAAAATTTAAGTGAATACATATCAGAATTGTTGATCTCTGTTCGATTATTAAATCAATTGATTTTGTGACAAATTTTAGTCAAATGACTGTAAATAAAATAGGTATAATTATCTGTAAGATTTTATCATTTTATTTTATGATATTATAGTTTTCTCTTTAAGTAATTAGTAATCTTTGAGAGAACAATTGTATATTAAGATTTTTCTATTGACTTGTGTAAGCTTTTTGAATACCAATAAATAATCTGAATATGGAAGACTAATTAACCATCCTTAAGATTAATTTTGAACTTTTTGAAAGAAAAAATATATTTTTACTAATTTCATTTTATCAAGTGCCCATAAAATGTCAAAATTTGGTGAAAAATACCCACATAATGAATAACTAAAGATATTGAACTGTACCTTCTTGGAACAAGATAATAGTTGGTAACTGTTTACTCATACTGCTGTCACTAACATGATACTTTTTGCCAGCCTCTGGATACCTCCCAATATCAATTTTTCCAAATTTTAAATTGTCCAGAGCTAAAAACGACTTCTTTAGTACTTACAATATTTATTTTAGGCTTTGCTTACCATAACTTGTACTTAATTTAGCAAACACAGGGGCTAAATTAACACAAGTTGGATTCCAAGCAGTGTAAAAGGCCACCAGCCAAGTTGTCTTATTGGAAACCTCCTCAGTTAAATCACTTTCCCCTTTGAAGTAGATCACATTATTTGGACCTGAGTAGGCTGGCTCAGGAACTAATAAAGCACCCACTATAAAACATTTTTAGTCAACTTTTATTAAGCTTCATTGGATTAACACAAGTCTCTTACATATAAATAGAATTCCATAAACAATGCCCATTTTATAATCTGCATTAAACCACAATATAAGGTTAGCAATTTTTGTGTATATAAAACTGGATGATAAATAGCTGATCATGCTAACACTTCCTGTTTTTCTTGTTCGCATTACGATTACAATAAGTAGGAAAAATAGTATTTCCGTTTCCCTCTACAATTTAATTCAAGAAATTAGAGTTAATTAAATAATATCCACCAAAAAGAAAATGTGATGCCACTTACCCCTTCAAATTCACAGTTGTCTGTGTTAAATATATAGTTGCAAACGCCTGGAATTCTTTTAATAACAATGTATGATAAACTAAGAATTATATTAACTAAATAATACGGCCTTAAGAGCTGTAAAAGATCTTTCTTTACCGACATTATTATGTAAAATTTAAACCGACTTAAACTAGTAAACAAACTAACCAAATATAAGCACTCAGCTGGTTTTGCTCTTCACATTGACAGATGACAGACAGCTCTGTTGACCCAGCTCAACGAACATCAAAACTCATTTCCTCAATATGACAGGAAGGTCACCTTGTGGCAGGGACCACAAATATTATACTTTACGTCATCCGATTGGCTTTTCTCTCTATTTTATACGCACAATATGCTTTTTGTCTCATAGAATAACTACGTGAAGGAAGGTCGTGCAAAAAGTTTTCTTTATTATTTAAATTTTTGTGTAATAGTGCCGGAGTGATCTTGATTTCGAAAGTTGTGACTGAAAAACTGCTGTAAGTTAAAAAAATCCTGGTTTTTAGCGATTTTTTTTTATAAATAAACATATCCGTAAGGTAAAATGTAAAAAAATAGTTCTTTTACCAATAACATTCAATTATCTGGCAACATGCCTAAGTACTACTTTTTTTATCCTGTGAATTATTTTTTGTTTGGTATGTTTGCAGGAATATCTTTATATTGTTTAACTTGTATAGTTCCAAAATATTTCTGCCAAATCGCATGTACTCAATATCTATTTTTAATTAGCGTAATGACGCAAATAGTATTTTATTTTCAAAAATTAAATTAAAATTACAGATGCATCTTAGTTTATTGAAAGTATGAGATAAGACGGCTTATTAATGTTATTTAGACTTGCTTAATATTATATAAATTCTTATCTATTGCTATAAATTTCTATTACAGTTTTATATTGTTTTTAACTGATAACTTTTGGTTAATTTTTTGGTTCTACATATATTGCTCTAATAATATTTTTATAGTCATTGGGTCTTTAGACATTTTCAAGATAAATTATTCCAACCTTGAAAAATTGGTAAGCATTAGCATTATGTATTTTAATTAGTTAATTATATAAAAATATATTTTTATATACTGTCCTCTTTGGTTACCAGTAGACACTAAAACTTATTTATTACAAAATACACTGTATAAGTAACTTTCAAATATTAAAAAGATCACAGATCGAGTAACATGCTACTAAAGTGATGGCCATGTTTATATATTTTATTTGGTTGGGAAATTTCTTTGCTACTTCTTAGGACAATTTTAATATTTTTCAAACAATTTTTATGAAATAATTTCAGTATTCTTAAAAAGGTTAAACAAAAAGGAGCATTTTTTTTCCAACAATTTCAAAATAATAATATAAAAATAGTTCTTGGTAGGTACCTACTATAAGCATTTTTTGAGAGGCTATTTTTTCAACCCAGGTCCAGAAGTCATCAGATTCAAACCTTTGAAATGCATATTGTGACAACAAGATTTTTAGTCATTATGGGACATTTGTGTTTTACTCATAATGGAACATGGGCATAACTTAGAAACCACCTAAAATATGTAAAAAAATTTTACATGAAAATAGTTGGACTTTTAGTATAAGTCCATTTTAGTATAAGGTTTTCATATTTATATAATGTACATACATATTTCTTTTATTATGTTTTTAAATTTAGCATACAGAAATTGATGTATTTGCAAAAAAAGCAACTTGCAATAATAAAAAAAGTTAATAAAAATTTTGAACTTGGCCTAATATAATTTTCGGACAAAAGATTCTTCATAAAACTTGATCTCCCTATATAAATTTTTTATACTGTTTCATAATTTATGAATATATAATCATTTCCTTTATTGCATGTATAAGTTAGAGTGAATTGTACAGACCAATATGCATACAAAACTATCCAATTTGAAAATTATAATGAATCTTTAAGTCACTTGGAAATTTATAAAACTCATGGTAGATCCATTATAAAAAAATGTCTAATTTTGCTTGTGATTTGTACAAAAATGCACTAGAATTATGCGGGAGAAATTCTATATTTTAGTCTTTTCCTCTTTTTAACATTTAAGGTGTTTGCATCTCGCAACTTTGCATGTTTACAATCTTATTCCAAAAATGTACACACAGCAACAAGAAGTACCACACAAAATGAATGACAATATTTAAATAAATGCTATTCATTAACTTCCAGTATACCATAAAAATAACTTCATAAATAATACATGTAAAAAGTTAATAATACATGTTTAATTTGTCAGAAGACATAAGACTGTTCTATTTTATTTATTAATGGGTCAAGCACAATACAAAATTATGTAAGTAAGTACTACAAAAAGGATACAAAGATTTATTGACAATCAACTTAATTTATAAATGAAGGCTAGATAAAGCTTCCAGAAAAGGCTTCAAAGGTTGAAAGAAATCAAGGCTATGTAGCTCATTGCTTAGTTTTAATGTTCAGGAATGAATGAATTTTTGGCATAGTTTGTCCTGTAAAAAGGTATGTCTATTGTGAGATGGTACATGTAAAGTGATTTGTAAAGAGGGATATAGATAATCTATGGTTGAATGGACTAACCTATTGAGAGTTTTTAGGTTTTTCTACTTTCTTCTAGCTGATAAGGTTTCAAGACCTACTATTGAGCAAACAGTCATATAACAAAATTCTAAAACATGTATTGAATGTACTTGCAAAATTTATGTTGATTTCTTTCCATCATGCTAATGTATATGAAATGTGTAGCTTGGGCTCCAAACAGAGGAGCCATACTCCAAGTGGGTTCTGACAAAGGCAAAGTACAGTGTTTTAATGGAGGTACTGTCATTAAAATTTCTGGTACTACATTTAATGAATCCTTGTAAATTTAGAGATCTATCAATTTTGAGATTCATATGTGGAGTGAGTCTAAGTTGGAGTTAAGTAGCGGTCCCAAATCTTTTATCTGTTGCACACACTCTAAAGGAGTACTGTTTACTAAGTAAAATCTCTTGATTGACCCTGTCAAATGTCTTGGAGAAGTCATAATTTCAGAGCCCAAAGAGGAAGTAACGAACTTTGTAACTAAATTTTCAATAACTTTAGAGATGGTACTTAAAACACATATTAGCCAATAATTCTTCACATCTCAGGTATCACCAGACTTTTGGATGGGAACCACATAGCTCCGAAAATTTTGAAAGTGTTTGCCTGTTTTTAGTGACTGATTATATATAAAATATAAAGATTTGGAAAAGATGAGACAACAATTTTTAAGTAAAATGGGATGTATGTTGTTAGGACCAGGACCTTTGTGAGGGTCAAGATTGAAGATATCCTAACTCATGAGATAAGAATTAGTAAATAATTAATGTTCTGTGGATAATAGATTATATGCCAACTTGTTAAGTTATATGCTAACTAATCAAGTTATGTATTCCCTGTACTGTTTTAAAAAGGAATAAGATATTGCTAATTATTTAAATAATTTTTCTTTTTTTTTTATAGTAACCACAATGTCACGTGAAAGATCAAGTAGTAGAAGGTTTTATCGTGGAGAGTCTACGTCAAACCTTCTGGCATTTATGGATAGGGGTATGACTGCTGAAGAACAAAACCGATGGACTTTTGAAGTGGCTTGGGAGGCAGCCAATAAAGGTAAGCCAGGGAGATAAGGGTACATATTTTCATTCATCTTTAGATCTTTCTATTATATAAGTTCAGTGTCTCACGACAAATTGCAGCGATCGATTTTTCACACTTTGGAAATATTTGAAAACTTGGCATCATGGATTAAGGGTTACATATATATGTTTTAAAAATATTTGCAGTAATGCGGCACTACACTATACAAAATCAGCAACGTCTTTGTTATTTTAAATAGAAAAATTGCTTTTTCCTCATTTGATTGGCTTTGCGCAATAGCGCATACAGCCCCTATAATTAACTACAACAAATCCCTAAAATCTAAAAACTACCCATTCAAAACATAAAATACCTTAAATATCCTAAAACATAAAAAATAAGGTCACATACTACATAGTGGTCTATCTAGGCAACTTACAAGGACAATCAACCAGGATAAAAGGGCATAACATATATGAAGGACAAGAGAATATTATACCCTATAACTTTCTCTCACATTTGAACAAAAGTAATACCTATTCTAAAAATGTAACTATCTTGGATCTTGGCTTATCATAGAAATTAGGGATTTTACATTTGTTGGTAATAAATAGTGTTTTGCTAACTCAGACAATACAAACTTAGAAGCATTTGCATTATAATCGCAATAAAAAAATTAGTATTCTAAGTCATCAACTCTACCATTACAAATAGATGTGTTGTCTTCTGTAAGTCCCATTTTCTTGAGTACAAGATTACCAGTTATCTAGTTATGTCTAGATATCATTCAAAAAAGTTTTATGTAACAATTTCTGTAACAAGCCCTTGAAATTGGAAAGATGGTTTGGAATTAAGTTTAGGAACAGTACGAGTCTACTTATTTAAATGTTGGATCTATAATTACAATAAGAAATGTTCTTTCAAAAATAATTGATACTCATAGAAAATTCACCTTTTCGTATTTTCACCCAAAGGGCGGCAAAATTTTCAAATTAGGTAGGTGTTAATAGATAATATAAAAAATAGAGAGAAAAATAGATTAATAAATTCATTTTTTATTTCTTTTAACTTTTTGTAGTTGGAACACAGGAAACTGATTTTTTAATTACTTTGATATTTTAACAATATATTTTGTCATCCTCTAGATGCTAACGATTTAAATAAGAGGGATATATACATCTATTATTAGAAGGGTTTTAATGTAAAGATTGTTGGAAATCCATTTTTTTTCTGGCTTCTCTAAAATAATTAGAAAAAATTAAAAATTTTATATGATTAAGTTCTTATAAATGGGTAATGGGCTAAATTCAGAAATAAGTTCATAACATTATAAAGGGTTTTGTTCTGGATGTTTCTTTTTTTATTCAAGGGAAATACACCGATGTTGATAATATCAGTATCGTTTAAACATAATAAAAATATACAAACACATAGAACGAATTGATCGATTATTTTCATTCAAAGAAACGTAGTTGTGTGTTACTATTTCAGTTTATTTGGCCTCATCCGACTATATTTAACCTTTAAAACTATTTTTACACTTTTAATGATGAATTTTAATTGCCTATTCTATTTGCTAATTTGGGTATACAGTATCAAACTTCAAAGTTTTGATGTTTAAAATACTTCATATATTTATTATATTCTATTATAATGTAAACCATTATCATAATTTAATCTACATATTTTTATGAAATATTTAGTTGGTGGAATCTACACTGTGATTAGATCAAAGGCATATGTATCAACAGAAGAAATGGGAGATCAGTACTGCCTTATGGGACCATACAAAGAGCATTGTGCCAGGACCGAAGTTGAAGAGGGTCCTCTTTCTAACAATAGCTTAAACAAAGCAGTAGATGCTTGTAGAAACAAGGGATATAAAGTAATATTTTTTTAGTTATTTATCAACATAATTTATGACATTCGCAATTTTCGTTCAATTTCTTTAGGTGGTAACAGGTCGATGGCTGGTAGATGGAAACCCCCAAATAATTCTATTTGACATAGGTAGTGCCGCATGGAAATTAGACCAATTTAAGCAAGAACTTTGGGACAAAACGAATATTGGAGTGCCGCATTTAGACATCGAAGCAAATGATGCGATTATTTTGGGGTATATGGTGGCAGATTTCTTAGCTGAAGTAAGTCGATTGGGCTTAAATTGAACTTTTATATGTATGCATTTGTTTCAAACAAAAAATTCAAAAAATGCCTTTTGATGTTGTAGAGAAAGCATAAAATATAAAATAAGTTACAAAACATTACAATAAGTTAAAACAAAACTAGATTAAAATGTAAAACAAAAAATATTTAAATGCTAATCATTAAAAATTCACTTAAACTATAGTTAGCTGTACTAGCGCGAAATTTCTTTGTTTTATACATAGGTTTTGTTCGGTCTTAAGCTTTCTTATTTCTAGTGGAAGATTATTAAATAACGTTTTAACTCCATATACAATAGAGCCATGTATAAATTCAGAGTGAGGAATCAGTAGCCTCAGCGGGTAATTTTGTCAAGTGTTGTACTGATTACATAATTTTAGTTTACAAAAAAAGAAACTGTTTCCAGAATAAAAAAGACAACATAGCGTTAAAATATTACGAGTCAGGCACAGAGGACGACAAAAGTCACAAGGCTTGTCTCCATATAAATATCTAATGGCCCTTTTCTGCAAAACAAATAGTGAATTAAAAAGGTAATTTAAGCATTAACCCTAGAAGCAGATTCCATATCGAAAATAGGACTTAATAGTCGCAAAATATCCACATCTGGCAATGGAAAAATTTAGATTGCTGACAATAACTCGAAGGGCATAACAGCCAGATGAAACTGTCTTGCATAAATTTGCGATATGGTTTCCAAATTTAAGAGATTTGTTTGAAAACCCAAAAGCTTGCTGAAGGTTGGCATGGTGATGGGTTCCTTGTTTAAATAAATACCATTGGTATTACATACATATGATGATATAACACCCAACTCCCTTACTTGAGTATGGCTCTTTAATTTGGAAGCCTTACTATATTTGCCATGTGAATACTCTGGAGGTTGTTCAAAGGTATTTTTCAAAATATTTGGCATATCGAGAGGATGGTGTCTAGCCAGATAGAGGTATAGACCACACTTTACTATTATTAAGATTAGAAGGAGTGCCCTTAGCTGAACGTCGAACGTTACATTCAATCAGTTTTCTGTGGAAGGTCATTAACAACAAAATTGATTGCTCCTTCCTTCTGGAACAATTGTCTTTTCATATACCCCGAACCCATTTTCATTATGTCCAAAAATTTGTATCTCATCTCTGATGAGGGTGACAAACAATTGTAGCTTATCGCCACTTTTAAATATATGCAGAAATTCCCCTATATTTGTCCCTTAATTGTTGTGTGTGCACTGGCTGGAGTAGAATTTGTTTGGAAATTTAGAGGAATTAGCAAGTATGTATGTATTTTGTTTTAATTTTTAGAAATTAAGTTATGCTTGTTATATTTTATCCTGTCTTTCGTAATGTACTTATTGGTTTAAATTTTATATTTACGGCAACTACACATTTTTTTGTATGCAATTGAAAATTACTTTGCATATTGTATTCATAAATTGTAAATTGATTTTCCTTTAGTTGGGCATTAGCTTGTTGAAAATAAATGCTTATTATTATTACATTTAAAATTAGTGATATTGGTCTTCGAAACGTTTAATTGTAAAACAGTTTGCGTCAGCCCAGTCTTTTATTTTCAACAAATCTGTTCTCATATCTATGTTCATGCCAGAGGATGGAGGTATCATCTACAAACAACGTAAAATTGCCAGATATCTGTAATTGTGGAAGATCGTTCACGTTATCTTAACTGCCTGAACGCGATCTGAAAGATAAGAATGAAACCACTTAAAGGCAGTTCCCCTAAAATCATACAGCTCTACTTTCGCCAGCAGCATTCTGTGACTCACGCAGTTAAATGCCTTTGAGAAGGCATTTTACTGCATGAGTTAACTGTGTAGTTAACTAGGCTGTAATGTTATGGGTCTAAAATGAGCAGGAGAGTTATGCTTACCCCCTTGTAAAGAAGAATAATCACTGCTCTCTTTAAGCAAAGCGGAAAAACTTCAGAAACAAATGAAAAGTTAATTGCTTCACCTAAAACCTGCAAGGCAACAGGAGGTAAACGGAGGAGGCCAAAAATATTTTTAGTGAAAGCCCATATACCAACCTCATGAACTCTATTTAATTATATTATTGAATAAGCTTTTAAACTCATCTTCACTAGTTGAAGCGAAAAAGAAAGATTCAGCTACTACCACATTGTTTAGATAGCTTCAGGGTTCTATTTTCCGTGAGATATTTGCTGAAGGTTTACTAGTGATATTACAGTAGAAGGAATTGAGGACATTGTAATTTAAGGTGCTTGGAGAAACAAAGACGTTATTTTTCCTCTCAGGTCCTTTATAATTTGCCAAGATTCTCTTGCTCTATGGAAGAAATTAGTGCACTTTGCCATTTTAATCGACCCTGCTAAAATATTTTAAAAATGAGACATTGCTCATAGAGTATTTGCTCATATAGTGAAGAGAGTGCATATTTTTTTTAGATACTCGGTAAACCCTTCCTATATCAAGTCTATTGTGTCTAAACTTATTCTCATTAATTCCACTACTAACTTTCACAAACCCTTAAGCCATACTATTGCCTCATGGTCAAATAACCCGGCATTGATAGTATTACCCTGATTATCATTTTGGTTAAAATGTGTAGAAAAGAAATATATTATTGAGGAAGAAAATGCTGAAAACTGGGTTGGCTGATCCACGTGCATCTTAAAATTTAAGTTAATTTTTCTTCTATAAAATGTACATTTAGATCACCAGTCACAAAATTATCCTGGCATTGATAAATTTCCAGAGGGGGATCTCTAATAAAAATATACAAATTTAACTTACTGCTAAATACAATACGAAAGTAACCTTTTCAGTCAATAAATTAGCAAATCTATCAACAGTAATAAATGTCAACTTAGTTAAAAAAGAATTTTCCATCATAATAAATGTATCATCATGTGCAAATTGCCTGAGTGAGAATTTGGAAATCAATACAGGATTATTACAGGAAATCAATACATAAACAGGAATATCAATAGGCTTAGCAGACCTCAACCAGTGTTAAGCAAGAATTAACATACTAGGAAAATCTACTGATTCTAAAAAATACTTCTAATTCAATTACTTTTGAATCCACAAACTGAATATTAAGGAGAACCTTATGTTTGCAGTTTAGACAAATATCAGAAGATGATGGCGATGGCGTTGTACCTAAAATTGTGACACATTTTCATGAGTGGCAGGCCGGTGTTGGTTTGATAGCAGTCAGAACTAGACATACACATATAGCTACTGTATTTACTACTCACGCTACTTTGTTAGGGAGGTATTTGTGTGCTGGAAACACAGATTTTTATAATAATTTAGACAAGGTAAGCCACATTGACTAGTTTAAAAGTTGGTTGTTAGGGCTTCTCTTTAGTTTGCAGTAGATGAAGAGGCTGGTAAAAGACAGATATACCATAGATACTGCTTGGAAAGGGCGGCTACACATTTATGTCATACATTTACTACTGTTTCTGATATAACAGGTAAATTGTTTCTTTAGTTTTTAAAAGGTGTAAGTATTATCAAAAATGGTTTTTTTTTCAGGCTATGAGGCAGAACATTTACTTAAGCGAAAGCCCGACGTTATTACGCCAAACGGTTTAAACGTTAAGAAGTTTTCAGCTCTGCACGAGTTCCAAAATTTACACGCCCTTTCAAAGGATAAAATTCATGAATTTGTGAGAGGTCACTTTTATGGGTAATACTTGAAATTTTCATAATTTTATCTTTAAATTTGATTTTTATTATTACCATTAGGCATTATGATTTCGACTTAGATAAGACCCTATATTTCTTTATTGCTGGAAGGTACGAGTTTGGGAACAAAGGCGCAGATATTTTTATTGAAGCTTTGGCTAGGTTGAATCATTATTTAAAGGTATAGTAGTAAAAAATAGTTATATTTGTTTTTTTGTACATTTTAAGTTTTAGAGCTCACACCCTGAAATAACAGTAGTCGCTTTTATGATTTTCCCAACAAAAACAAACAATTTTAATGTTGAATCTCTGAGAGGCCATGCAGTAACTAAGGCTTTAAGGGACTCAATACAAGACGTACAAAATAAAATCGGAAAAAGGATGTATGAGATTTGTTTGAAGTAAGTTTACGATTAGTTATAACAAAAAGGTATTATAAGTATATTCGGTTTTAAGTGGGAGGCTACCAGCTGGTAATGAATTACTTACGAAAGAAGAAATGGTCAGATTAAAACGCTGTATATATTCCTTGCAAAGGGATGGGCTTCCACCAGTTACTACACATAACATTATTGGTGAGAGATGTAAATGTTTAATCATATTTTTCCTTATTTTTTTTGCGCTTTGTAGATGACTGGAACGATCCCGTTTTGTGCCATGTTAGAAGATGCAATTTATTCAATACCACTCACGACCGCGTTAAAGTAAGTTAGAAACATTTGACTATTAACCAAATGCGGTGTATAATTTTTTTAGATTGTCTTCCATCCAGAATTTTTGAGTACAACAAACCCGCTATTTGGCTTGGATTATGAGGAATTTGTACGAGGTTGCCATTTGGGCGTGTTTCCTAGCTACTACGAACCATGGGGTTATACTCCAGCAGAATGCACAGTTATGGGAATCCCAAGTATAACCACGAATTTAAGTGGATTTGGGTGCTTTATGCAAGAACATATCTCAGATCCGGAAAGTTATGGTAAGAGTTTTGGATTTCTTGCATCATGTAATTCATATATTTTTTTTTATTTTAAAATAATTCTACAGTTCTTTTTCGAGGAAAAGCTTTTAATAATTGAAAATGCACAACCAAGGTACGAAATACAGTGGGTAAAAAGAGCCTCTGAAAATAACATTTCAAAATAATAAATTTAGTTTAACGTCATATCGTGAAAAATTAAAATAAGATTGAAATCAAAACATATGCCGGGTGGCACAGCAACCATGTAACAAGCTCTAATTTTGTTGGGCTTTGAATTTTTTATTTTTTATTTTAGAAATTTATATACGCTGCTTAGTTTACATAACTTTTTTTAAAATTTCCAACCCAACCCTGTATATTTTTTTAAGGCCATTCGCTGTGCATTAAAGTGACTCTTTTCAGCGGCATTTTACAAGTTGACATTTAGTTAACAAGTGACAGTTAAAAGTAATCTTAGTAATTCATCTAGGTGGCTATACAGGGTGTCCCGAAATTACATCGGAATATTTTACCAGCCGCATCTTTGTCTAAAAATAAGACAAAAAGTCCATATACAGTATGGTTCAAAAGTGCATCGTTTTTAAGTTACAGGGTGTTTTATGAATCATGTTAAAGATGGTTTTTTGTTAATATATCCGGAACGCCTAGTTGTAATCTTTTGAAATTTTCAACAGTTACTATTTAAAACTGATATTGCAACCATTTTTGCCGAAATGTATACAGGGTCGTGTAAAATAAGTGGTCGGTAAAGTTTAAATTGTTAAAACTTTTTTTTCTAGCAACTCCGTGATAATTTTGGTATTAGAATTAAAAAGAACAAACATTTTTACATAAAAAAGGTGCTCTTGTCTAATTTCGATAGGAGCTTCCGTTTTCGAAAAAATTAGATGTAAATGTTTTACAAAGAGAACGCGTAAGTTATTTTGGCAACAGTTAATAAAATTAAAAAGCATCTTAAAAATCCGTTGGGGATAAACATGACCTAAGACTATCACAAATACTTTATTTAAGATCAAAAATTGTTTTTCGAGTTCAATTGTTTTTTTTTTTTAATGTAATTGAATAGGTAAAAAAAAGGAACAATTAATTTATTACGTAAAAAAAAAAAACATAAAAACACCAAACAAAAAAGCACAAATTACAACAAATGTTCAAAGTGGTTTCCATTTTGCTGAAGACACAATCTTGCCCTACGCGTTATTGCGCGAGTAGCCCTTAAAACAAAAAATGGATTTCTCTTTATTTCCATAATTAGAGCCCAATTAATCCTTTGCATCAGTTGTTCAGGGGTATTTATCTCCACGGCATATACCAACTCATTTAAATGTCCCCATAAATAATAATCTAACGAAGTTAGATCTGGAGATCGAGGAAGCCAATTTATAGGACCACCTCGACCAATCCAGCCTTCAGGAAAATGGTTATTCATCCACTCACGCACATTGCGACCGATTTTTTACCAGAATTCCCCTTTACATTTTTTGCTAGTTCCAGGAGCTCGGCGGCCTGCCTTTGAGATCGAAATATAAAAGGTTTTTTGCCGAGTGAAGCAACTTGTATTTTATTCAGTAAACTTTGGCTTAAGTTTTCTCCTATATTGGGTTGCGTAATGAATTATGTAAAGTTATGTTGGTTTAACGCCTTCGCGACGTAGCCGAGAAATTTGAACTTAATAAAGCCATGAAATAAAAATTTAAAACTAATAGATTCATAGCAAAATATGTATGCGTCGTTTTAAAATAGGTATTGTTTTATAACTACTTGACATTTTTTCATTTAAAAGTTTTAAATTTAAAACACAGGGACACGCTATTAGCGTATGGCGAATGTCAATAAAATAGTCGTAGAGCCGTTAAATTATATGCCGAAATAAATTGCCCACCAAATAATTATTTTGGGAGACTCAAAGGAGTAATTTAGGAGAAACCAACACCCATCCCAAAATCGGGGTATTGGAAGCGAAGAACAAGAAGTGAATGTCTTGGCACTTGTTCTAATAGATCCAACAATTTCGCTGAGATAAATATAAAGTGTAATTGGAGCAAACCATGAGACAGCTTGCCGCATTTTAAGAAAGTATAAATTTAAACCCTACAAATATCAAATACACCAATATTTATATGAAAACGATTATGTAAGGTGGTTTAATTATTAAAGTTGATTTCTTGATCATTTTAATATTCTTTTTTCTGACGAATCAAGATTTACATACCTGATATTATTTAATCGAAATACACGATATTGGTCGGAAGAAAATCCCAGAATTAAGAGAGACAGTGGTTTTCAAGAACAATTTGTGGAAGCAATACTTGGAAGAAAAATGATTAGCCCTATTTATTATATTTGAGGATGTATTAAATAGAGAAAGATATTTAAATTTTCTCCAAAATTAAATTGAAAATTTTCTTGATGAATTTCCTTTAAATGTTGGTCCCATAATATTCCAGCCATATGGAGCACTACATATAACACCAGGCTGGTCTAAAATTATTTAAGAGGACGATTTGGAGAATGTTGGTTAGGCACCTATGGTTCAATAAGATGGCCAGCAGGATCACCGGATCTTACCCCACTAGACTTTTTTGTTTGGAAACATTTTAAAGAAAGCCAAACAACTATAGCTGATAGAGACGTCATAGAGAGACGAGTAAGAGGTGTAAAAGAGGTTAGAAAATGTGATGAAAGTTACAAATACGTAGGGATAATATTCACCATACTTGCTGTGAGAGAAACATGTATTTTGATTTTAGTTATATTATTATTGTTTCTATACATAGTTTAGTTTCTTTATTTTGTTTTTTGTGTTTATGTTAGTTTGTTGTAAAATTTATTAAATATATAATTTTAGAGCAGTTAAGATTAAGGTCTCATGACAAAATTGTCAGTTTGATTATGCTTCTTACATGGATAAATACATTCGTATCTCTGAGATAGCACACTATCTTTTTTTACTAATCCGAAGTTAAAGTGTCATAACAGAAAACAAGTAAATGTATTATGAAACGCATTGAAACATTTTATTAAATGTTTTCTAATTTTTAAACAAAAAAAGGTAACAAAATATATACATGTACACAATTTCTAAATCAAGTACACTTAGCTAAAACAATTGCTAACGCGGTGTCCATAGCCATAATTTACATTATGATTTACTAAACGATTTACGTTAAAATTGCTTTTAACTGTTAATTCAATGTGATATGTCTTGTGATATGTCACTGAAAAGACACAGGGTTTAATAAAAAAATAAGAAACTTGTTAGTTACTTACGGTTAAATCGGAAGTAAAAAATATACTTCAACTTCAATGCAAGTCAACTGAAAATCAACTCTGTATTGCTTTATCAACTCATATTGCTCTAACTTGGCACATTAGAGCAATATGTATGTCATCTTTTACCAACAGTCTAATTACCCCAAAAATGTATATGGTTGGCAACTAAATTACGTCACTCATGACGTGTATTGAAGTTTATTTGGTATGAACTCTAGTAACGATTTCCGCGTTAACCGTCACCCAGTGAGCATGTGGGTGTTCTTTATCCTTTCCTTTTCAAATAGCCAAAGTTGCTTAGACCAAAACAGCCTTACTGGGAACTACACCAGCAGGCAAGAAAGAGAAGAACTATACTAAATATATGAAACTAAATTATAAATTTTAACTTCTTGAGCGAAACATCGCAAATATTTGTCTAAACCTCATTAGGTCAGTCGTAACGTAATTTGTTACAGGTATCCTGCGATTAAATGGGGATGTATTATTTATAATAAAATTAATTTATAGATTTGCTAAATTCAATTAAAATTTGTATAGTTTTAGCTTCCCTACTATGTTTATGTTATTAACTTATGTGTTTTTCAATTTATTGATGATATTTTATGTTGTTTCTATCAAATCTCATGTGCCGCAGTATGTGGTTTATTTACTTGCTTTTAACGCCTTTTGACAAAATTGTTATACCATTATGGGGTCAAAAAAGATAACAAAATTTGTTTTAAAATGTCTGAAAAATAAAGTGTTTTAATGTTTATAAATTTATTAAATTTTGATGATTTATAATATATTCTCTGGCTATATGCAGCTACCACAGGAATTCAAACAAACATTTTCGATTAATGTTTTTTTGTGACTCAAAAATATTTTATGCTTCTGCTAAGTGAGTTGGATTTGGCGTCAAATAAAACTCAGACTTTAGATTTTAATATTGCCGTTTCGGCCTAAATTAGGCCATCCTCAGGGCCTTCACTTTTTATTGCCCGTCGTATATTTGTTATTTGTTGCCGAAAGTTTAATTTTAAAAAGAGCGATTAAGTGAAAAATAATTTTAATTTAGAAGTTAATGTTATACAATTGTAAAAAAATAATTTAAACTTGAAAACGAATAAAACAAGTTACACTTCGTTCTTTTTATAAGGGAAAATAATAGTATTAACCTAGAGATGTACAGAAAACCTAGGTCAATTCTAATTTTTCAACAACCCATAAATTTGCTAGCTTCAGCTTTTTATTCTATTAATTATTCCCTTATCAAGGAAAGTGTTCAATAAGGAACTTCAAACATCATCAAATTTCATAATCAAACAAATTTCCTATAATACTTACTTATGTCAGTCTTATTCTTAATCGTATCGAGATTGTTAACAAATATAAATTGTCTTTCAATTTAATACATACTGAATGGACGAAGTGACAACATACAGAGTTTGTTATACTTTGCTGGCATCTCTAACGCATTGAGTCACTTTTTTACAAAATTCAATATCAGCACTTCTTTTAAGACCACCTTGTCCGGGTTAAGAACAAGACTTCTGGAGTATATGAAATCACATGCCCAGAATGTCCAGCTGTATATATTGGACAATAGCTGTATATATCTGGTAAGAAAGTGTCGTCAAGATACTTTCACACTTTTTTTACACTTAAAGAACACAAATAGCAGTTCGAAAAACACTTTAACACTGACGTCGTTAACAGTAAATCAGCGTTCCCTAACCATCTCTTAGAAAATAAACACACTTTTCCGCTAGAATAAAATGACAAGAATTTGGCATAATTGCGACAATGGCAAACAGTTGGACTTTTTGGAGACAATAAAAAGCCGATTATCTCCTGCGACAGTGACTACATCTTCCATAGACCACGCAAACTATCTCACATAAATGATCCTAATCCTCGTATGAGTATAATTTACTGCGTATCTTTGACGTCATATATCACCTGGTGTGTCTAATAAACTTTCATAGTTACTTTTGTTTTCAATATCTATACTTTCTTACTACTGAGTATTTAACACGTTCGCTACCGGAGCTTGAGAAGAAAATCTTGTTCCACAGGCCATGGAAATTTTTCTTATGAAATGACTTTAAATGGCATCAGATTTTTTAATATTATATTTATAGCATTGAAATAAAGCAAAATAAGCTATTTTTCAACCTGACGCATATTTGCGACGCTGGTCTAGGGATATCTAAAGGACCACATGTTATATGTATTTAGTGAAAGGAATGTAATTATATAGTAATGGTTGAATAAAAAAACAAAATTTCAAATCCAAAAGATATAATTTATTATTTTTCATGAAAAATTTGAAAACATTCATCAACACATAGACCAATGGGTAATCCATTATTTGTCTTACAAATTCCGCAGTAATAAAAAGTCTCTTCCGACAACGTGTGTCTGGTCTCAATAAAGCGAAGCGGCTAATTGCACACTGTTATAATAGTTGTCCATGTAAACTGTGTGCCGTTTTCCCAAATAATTTTGTAACAACTTATAGACAACACTATAAGCATGACCATTTTCATTACTGTTTTTTTAGCTTGTTGGATGCTTGTACACAAGATTATTCTTACATAATATAGCACATTTTCTTTCTTTCTTTCTTTCTTTCTTTCTTTCTTTCTTTCTTTTTTACTAACCGTCTCTTTTCCACAATATATAAAAAAATTCAAGACGAAACCATCAGGAGTACACAATTCATAGATTTTTATTCCAAATTTAGCTTTTTTCAGTGGAATATATTGTCTAAATAGTAAACGGCCTCGCCATAATAGTAACGCTTCATCTAAAGATAAGTTTTCTCCAGGATAATAAACGTTTTCAATATTTGTGATCAGATGATCTAACACCTCAGATATTTTATAAAGGCGACTGGTTTTATTTGATGTTTCATCATAAAATCTCAGGCAACGAAGTATACATTCAAACCTATTTCTGCACATAGTTTGTCCAAATATACGGTGATAGTACAGAATATCATTACTCCAATAGAGCTTAGGCATACGAATATTGCCTATTAAAATACACAAACCTAAAAATTTCTTCCTCTTATCTACCGTAACGTTTTTCCAATTCTTTAAATTGGATTCACTTGAAATATTTGATGTATCTTATAATATTTTAGCGTGGGTGTTTGTCCATTCCACAATTTTTTCAAATAAATTATTATCAAACAATAATAAAAAATTATCTAAAGTTGTACTATTTGGCAATAAATTCACTTTTAATCCTTCTTTGCCGATAAAATCTTGTAATGCTGGATCTGCATCTACTTCTGTCCACTGTGAATTACTTTCTGAAACATTGATACTACTGCCGCCGTTAGTATAATTTGAATTGTCTTCAAAATTTTCACTTTCACTGCAGCTTGATGAGCTGCTCCTATCCTCATAGTCCGTAAAGCTAGTTTTCATTCGATTTATTTGTAATTTCAGTTATATCTCCTTCACTTGAATATATAACACGCCTTTTCTTCATTGTGGATTTCTTACGTAGGGTTGACATCTTGTAAACGCAAAAAATATATTCTAAGGTAAAATATGCAGTTAAACAATATATTATTATACCGCATATCTATCTACTTACGGTAAATAAGTGTAATTTTAATATTTAAAATATATAAACCAATTCAATTTGCTTTAATACTTCCAACATTGAACTGCCAAATTCAACTGCTTCTCATGGACTAACAAATGTTATTATCTTCAGACCAAGAACATTTTGAAGTTATTTCATTGTTCTATAACCTATTGAATCTGTTTTTGCTTCAAAAATAGTGCAATACCGTAGCAAAAACTGATAAAGCAGTCACGCCACACATTTGCGACGCCGGGCTCAAAAGCAAGAACCGATGTGTCCATATATGCGACGCTGGTAGCGAACGTGTTAAAGTTAACGTTTTTCCAAAGTTCTTATTTGCACATGGTATTCAGTGGCGAGGTTTAACCGTTTCGTTTAGTGTTGTTTTAAGTTTCTATGTTAACTCCACACTCCCTTTATAAATGAAATCAGTCATGTTTCATTCTTGCATCCTCGTTACCAATACTCCGTAGCCGTAGATAGGGTTGCTTAACATGTTTGTGTTATTATTTCAATTCTGTTTGGGTTTTGATGATGATTAAAGTTTTAAAAGTTTCTAGTCATTTATTAGATTGTTAATAAATTAAACTTATCCATGTAACCAATTGCTCTTACAACAAACACCTTTTTTAGGTATATACATCGTCGATAGACGTTACATCGGTTTAGAACAGTCAGTACAACAGTTGGCGCACTTCATGTATGACTTCTCTAGGTTAAGTCGAAGACAACGAATTATTCAGAGAAATAGGACTGAACGGTTGAGTGATATGCTAGATTGGAGAAGTTTAGGAGCAGTAAGTTGTTAATCTATACTTTCAAACGCAACATATTTCTTAAATATCCTTAAATTTTTCAGTATTACCGTCAAGCTAGAACCCAAGCCCTACTCAAGCTGTTTCCTGATTATGTCGATGAAATTGAAAATGTTGGAACTATGAAATATCCCAGACCAATTTCTGAGCCTCCGAGTCCTAACTCGAGTCACGTAACTACGCCCGCGGCATCGGTTCATGGCAGCGATGATGAGGGCGATTCTGTGGATAGCGAGGCTGAGGTGAGTTCTTTAGATAAAATATAGAACGTAATAAGAAATGTGGAATAAACTTTTTAATCTTAAAATATTTGAGGGTATTATGGTTATTATAATATTTAAAAAAATATATATGTTTAAATAGCTGTATTCGAGTGAACGCTGGTTCTTATTTCGGTTAACCGAAGTGATACCAACGGTATTCGCTTTACATTTAATGACGTCATTGTTTACTTTTGGTCTGTCATATCTCGAACCAGACCGCCGAGGTGGTTATCCGATTTGGTTTGGATTTGTTTGTAAACAGGAGATAAAAGACAAAATTGTTTTTATTGATAAATTTTTTATATTTGAACTTGAATATACAATAATAAGATCCCACAGGGTAGTAATAATTAAGGAGTATTTATATTAAACCAGATAACATAGAAAATGTTCACTTTAATTAACGATAAGTCCATATATATAGAGGCTGACATTTCTACTTGCCATTTACTTCTTACTAGTAGGTATTTCTTTTCTACTAAAGTAAATAAAAACTACATACATCATATTACTCTCGGTTACTACACTGCAGAAATAAATGCAGGGCCTTTATTACTCAATAATTTATTTAATAGCCCTTTAAATTATTAGGTATTTTGTTTTAAATTTTTAGATGATGATTATACACTTGACTATTTAAGACAGGTGGCAATGACGGGCCGCATGTCGATTAAGGTCTCTTACAGTTGCAGGGCTGGTAAAATCTTACTCCATACCTACTATAATATAAAAGAGGATTAGTAATAATTAGAGAACATTAATAGATGTAGACTTGAACAGAAATATCTGCTACAATCTTCTAGAGTCTAAAATATATAGCGTTATAGAGGAAGGTACCCCAATCTGACCAGCAATTTTATTTTTTTTCTGGGGGGAAAAGTAGAAAAGTGTAAAGCAAACGCCACCAAACCGAAGCAAAAAGATAAACAAGAACCCACAGAACACAAATATAGCAAGAACCATAACCAATAAAAAAACAGCAGAACTATTACATTTGGGTGGTTTGGTATTGGTTATGCGTTGACGTCATTATTTGTAACCAAATACGTCAAATATTCTGTTAATAGCGTCAAATAGCTGTCAACCAGAACCAGAACCGGCGTTGAATCGAATACAGCTAATATAGATTTGCTGTTAGATATTGTGATTGCTATAGTTACTAGGTACTTTTTGGAAAATTTCTCCATGTAGGTACTAACAGAAATCCTATCATAGGATTTTTTTAATAACTAGTACATCTTTTTTTCTGGCTATAATTATTAAAAAAAAATATTATGACCTAATCAAAAAGTACGAAAACTTTACATAAAAAATGTTAAAAACGCATTCTGATGGGATTTTGGTTAAAGATAAAACAACTTGTCGGAGATAAAGTAGGGTAAAAGATGCAAGGAGGGTAAAAGATACAAAGTCTAAACAACATACCGCTTTGGTAAAAAAACCGATTTGTTTTAGAGATTTTCAGAAATAATAAAATTTTTGTAGTTTTGGAAATGCAACTGCGATATCGTTGGAAAATGGTAAATCTAAGAATACCACTTTATTTTACTTGGACGAGTAAAAGTGTAATTTATTGCAAAGTTTATTGGAAAATTACCAGATCGTATCCGAGTTTTTTTAGTTTTAAAAATAGGATCTACATTTTTATTTAACCAACTTTGTATTTCTTACGGTTTTAAATGTACTTTTTTGGACATGTTAAATTTAGTATTGTATTTTTGGTTGTAATTTCAAAACTGGATTTTTTAAAATTTATTCGCAAATTTTCTGCAATTTCTTATTATGTTTTAAGTATTTTTCCAGTATGACTCATAAAGCTGAACAAATACACTTTTTCTTTTTAAATGGATAAGTTTTTAAACAATCTGTTGGTAAAGACATCCAGTATACAGAAAATTCGTTTTTTTTATAGGGATATTCCTCTAAATCTTCTACTAGATTTTAATTGTTTTTTCGTCAAAGTTAACTCACCGGTTCATAAACTGCTATTTAACGTGTCCGTTTTATAATGCCAATAGAGGTACTCTGGTTTTTTAAACTCTATACTATTTAAAAAATTAGTACAATTCAAAAAGTACAGAAACTTAGTGAAAAAAAAATTGAAAAAGCATTTTGATATCTTAACTGGTTAAAAAATTACAATCGAAGAGAAATCAACTTATCTGAGATAAGGTGAGCAAAAGATACACAGCCTAAACAAAATACCGCTTTGGTAAAAACCTGATTTGTTTTAGGGAATTCTGGAAATAATGAAATTTTTGTATTTTAAATGGTTTGTTTTTTTTTTTGGTAATGCAACTGTGATATCGTTGGAAAGAAATAAAGGTGATGATGGCATAGGAAAGCATTGTCGGATATTAAATCTAGGACTACCAAGAGACGAGCAGAAGTGTAATTTATTCCAAAATTTGTTGGAAAATTACTAGATCCGATCGATTTTTTTTTAGTTTTGATAAATTTTTACTATATTCTACATTTTTATATAACTACTTAACTGTATCTCTTACGGTTTTAAAAGTCTCTGAACTTTCTTGGACAGGTTGAATTGATTAGTGTCTTTTTGATCATAATTTCAAAAGTGCCTCATTTACATGTTACTGGTCAATTTATTATTATGTTTTAATAAGTATTTTTTCAAAATGACACAAAAAAAAACGTAACAAACTTCCTTTTTTATTTCAAAACAACAAAAAATTATAGCTATATAGTATAAGAGTTTAATGATGAGTGAACTTCAAAATAATCAAAATATATAACTTGACAAAAAGATTGGCATTTTCATTTGTGGAGAAAAGTCTTACCGCCCTTCCTAACCCGCTATATTATAACCACTCCACGTCAAGAATGGACCTCTATTTACAAAAAAAAGTTTTTTTCATTAAGGTTAACTCCCGGTTCATAAACAGCCGTTTGTCGTGTCCGTTTTACCATCCCAATAGAGGAACTCTGGTTTTTTAAGCTCTAGGTGTTCGACATACGCCGATTAGGATATCAACCATAATTTTACTGCAAATTTTTATTTAAAAAACACGACAATCATAGCTGACCGAAACAGAAAATACGAAATAAAATTTAATATAATGTCGAAAATGAAATTTATGCATTAATTTTAATTTGACATGGAATAAGCGCAAATCGTCTCTCAATTTTATATGTATGTACTTTTTATATTGTCCCAATTTGGTCATTTCATAGTATCTCGGTTATTTTTAAAGATGGAACTTTGATGTTTTCGCGAACCTGTACCACCTTTAACTTCTTTTAAAACTAATAATGCTGCAAACAGAATTAAGGTAACTCCCGGTTCATAAACAGCCGTTTGTCGTGTCCGTTTTACCATCCCAATAGAGGTTTTTTAAGCTCTTGGTGTTCGACATACACCGATTAGGATATCAACTATAATTTTACTGCAAATTTTTATTTAAAAAAACACGACAATCATAGCTGACCGAAACAGAAAATACGAAATAAAATTTAATATAATTTCGAAAATGATGTTTTATGCTTTTAATTTATGCATTAATTTGAATTTGACATTGAATGAACGTAAATCGTCTCTCAACTTTATATGTACGTACATTGTGTGTCCCAATTTGGTCATTTCATAGTATCTCGGTTATCTTTAAAGATAGAACTTTGAGGTTTTCGCGAACCTGTACCACCTTTCACTTCTTTTAAAACTAATATTGCTGCAAACAGAATTAAGGTAACTCGTTTTCACTCTGAGATACAGATAAAAACGAAAAATTTCTTGTTAGGACAGTGACATGCTCGCTTTTTAGGCGGTGGCATCCTGTATAAGATAAAAAAAGGTGAAAATTGGTTTGGATAGATATTTTTCCGCAAAATTTATTTATTAAAAAATAAGCAAACTTATTATAAAATAACCGTCAATAACTGGAGTTAATAAATATGTTTATTAACTCCGGTTATATAAATATAGGACTCAATCTTTTGGGTTTCCTAAAAGATTTCGTAACTTGGCCGAACCTTAATTGAACCTTGACCATTCTTAGACCTAAGTTTTTGAAAACTCTATCAAAGCCTCTCGTCAATAGGATCGTATGGTATTGCAACAAAAGTTTGCTTATTTTCATCTTTTTGACTATAAGACTGTATGATAACTATGTCTAAAAAAATACATTTCAACAGTACATACATTGTAAATAAGCTGTCGGATTTTGAATAGTGGTAAACCAATGGGAAACACGACAAAAATCCAAGCAATTTAAATTATTTAATTTAAAGAATAATTCAATATTTATTGAATTATTCTTTTTGCCTCTTATTAATTTTGCCTCTGAAAGGGGATGCATATAAAGTTTTAAGTCCGGCTTGAACTTTGTTATAATATTTAGAAATCTGGTGAGAAAATGAGCGTTTTAATAGAGTAGTCCGATGCCTAGAAGGGGAAATAATATTCTTGTGTCTAAGTGATGAGTGTAATATCTAAACCGGACAATTAGATATGACAGATATGACCGGACAAGAAGTTTCTTGAATTTTATTTTGTTATACAAAACTAAACTATAAAGTAACCTTCTTTCACACATATTTATCTAGCCTCTTTCTCTCAGTTTTGCATTTAATCCTGTGTCAGATTTTCTTATTTCACCAATTTAATGAACACAACCATTTTATATCCGTCATTTTTCATCTCTACCGCACATAGCCCGTTATGTATATAGACCAGCGAGTCATAGAGGATTTTTCTTAAATATCTTGGGCTATAAATAAGTGTGAGGCTTTTTTTATACAATGATATACAGTATCGGACAAAAATAAAGCCACGATACAGTTTTTTTCTTTTATTAAAAAAGCAAAAACGCAAGAAGAATTAAAACTCAATAAAACAAATACACTTATTAATAAACATATATTTATTACATAACATACCAAAATTCTTCCGTATAAACAAGATCATAAAAAGAAAGAAAAGTTAAATATTTCTATACGACAAAAATTAAGCGACGCTTACAATAAAAATAAAAGAAAACATTATCAGATTGCGCCCTTAATATTTAGTCCACAAGCTTTTATTTGCGATTACCTTGCGGCACCTTTGAGGCATGGAAGAAATTAAACTATCAATTATATCTTGATCAATATTTTTCCACATATTTTTAATTTCTTCAAAAATGTACTCTTTGTTTTTATAGGTTTTACTTCTAAGTTGCCTATCCACAATTTCTCACAGGTTTTCGATCGGGTTAAGATCGGGCGATTGGGCTGGCCATTTAAGAATGGCTATTTTATTTTCATTAAACCATTCTTTTATACATTTTGCTGTATGTTTTGGATCATTGCCGTGTTGGAAAACAAAACGTAGTGGCATATTCCATTCCGCATAAGGTAGCATGATATTTTCAAGGATTTATTTATACTTAAACCTATCCATAATGCCCTCAATTTGGTAAATTGGTCCCATTTCATAGCCAGAGAAACAACCCCTCACTAACACGTTGCCACCTCCATGTTTTACAGTACCTTGGACATACTTTGGGTCAAGTCTTTTACCTGCAATACGACGAACATATTGAACACCGTCACTTTTATGCAAATTAAACTTTGACTCATCACTAAAAAGTACTTTTTTCCATTGCTCTGGTGTCCAGTGAGCATGTTGTTCTGCATACAGAAGACGTGCTTTAATATTCTTCTTACTAAGAAGCGGTTTTTGGCAGGTGTGCATGCTTTGAAGCCTGCTTCAACTAGTCTGCGCTGTATCGTTCGAGAGGAAACATTAGAGCCCCAAGCTTTAGCCAAAATTTGCTTTGCTGACAGAAAAGGATTTGCCTGGAAGATCCTCTTAATCTTTCTATTCAGTTTCTTTGAAGTTTTTCTCGGTCTGCCCGTCTGTTTTTGGTTAACTACTTTTCCTCTAATTCGATAGTTCTGAATGGTCCTCGACACAACAGATTTTGAAACCCTTAGTTCTTGTTTTATTACGTATTGTGGTGTTCCCATCTTAAACGATGCAATAATTCTTTCTTTAAGATCAATAGAAAAACTTTTACCACGAGGCATTTTTAAACAAAATATAGATTTGATACCGACCAAAACCGATGTTTATCTAACAATATCGATCAAGTCGCTTTATTTTTGTCCATGAAAAAATGCATAAAAACATACAACAATTTACTAATCTCTTGCTATTCATGACAAGAAGCAAAGAATGTTTAAATACGATTAACAAAGGTATGTACTGATACTACAAAATTGTTCTTAATTATACGAGGTACAGTCACAGTTCATTCAAGTTTTTTAGGAATATTATAGCGTCGCTGAATTTTTGTCCGATACTGTATGTTCTCATAGAATCTAAGATCGGTATCAATTATTAATTAAGTCCACATTCTTCTATAAAAATGCAATATAACATACAAATTATAATACATAGGTATTATAATTTGTATAATGTAATGTGTAATAGCGTACAAATTATAATACCTATGTATTATAATTTGTATACATAGGTATTATAATTTGTACTGTTAATGTTATAGCTAAAATTTTTTTATTGCTATTGAGAGCTTTCGTTAGAAATGAAGTCCCCATTATTATACATCATTAAAAAATAAATAAATATATTTATTTAAGTCATCGACGTCAAAAGATACAACGAATTCCATTAAAAAAAGGCCAAGTTGGGAGCATACTCTTAAACGATAGATTAAGCCTCTCATTTTTTTTTTAAGCACACCAATGAATTCTACACGAAATTGTGTATCCAAAGCAGCTTTTACCTATTTGCTATCTTTTCTACAATGTGCGAAATATCTCTGCACCCTAAAAAGTGAAATTTTTTTCAGTCAGAGGCAAAACCTCGCAGTTCGCAAAAACCTTAAAATCTTTAAAACTAATTAAGATAAATCTTTACAATCAAAATCGGACATAGTGTACATTGTTAAATCTTAGTTTTTGTTTGGCCCTCAGATTCTGTAAATACCACTACAGTCATCTGTAAATGTGAAGTATGAGTTACATATACTAGGGTCTGAAACTAACGGTCCAGCGAGGTGGCCCGCTAAATCCACCGATCTTACAATTTTTGATTTCTTTGTATGGTCAGTCGTACCTAAAAAATAAAATTCACCCAATCGATATTGGCCTAAAATTATTTTTATAATCTTTTCTTTTACTTTTATATATCTGGTTTCTTCTCTTGATTTTTAGTTTATATGAGAATATTCCGATCAATAATATTTCGTCAATTAACCTTTTTTAAACAAATATTATATCTGACTTTAAGTTATCCATATCTTAAACCGAAAATTTGATCATGGTGCAGCTTTAGCCTTAAGCTCTTTAAGCTTTTATTGAAATGTGATAATTTAATTTCTGTTTGCAATGTAATTTTTTTCTCTACACCTAAAAAATATTTAGGCTATTTTTAATATACTTCCCATAGAGTTTAAGATACCTGTACAGCTGTACTTGCTTCTAATAATGTAATGATTTTTATAGATGGGTCAAATTTTGGTTAACTTTTTCATGCAATAAATTGTTTTATCCATGAATATTATCATGCCACAACTCTTCTTGTCCATATTACAATTGTTATAATTTCATTCAATACTGATTTTTTTAAAATCAACATTAAATCCTAATTTTATTATGTTATTTTACAGCTGGAAGAGCTCCGGAACCATAAATAAGAATCTGAAGAGAATCCACTTGGAGTTGGGTAATCTTATTTGCTAGATAATAAGGCATCTATGCAATACTTTTTATACATTTATTTTAAGATGGTTTTTATTAGATTAACTAGATCATTTTATCGGTTATTATATATTCTCTCTATTCGAACAAATAAGTATTTACTAGGATACTCGAAACCTTGCCTTTTTGTGTATTTTAAGACCCATTAACACTCGAAAAAATATTAATAGATTGTATTGTTAATAAAGTTTTCTAAATTGTTTATGAAATTATTGTTGAGTTTTATAGTTTAGAGTATATTAAAATATTTAGATCAATATTAGTGTTGAAGTATAAAAAATGTTATCGACAAATTGTGCCAATATATAAATTTTTTTAATATAAAACTTTGTTATATTTCTTTAGTTTGCCTTAAGCTTTGAAAACTGGATATATAACTTGATATTTTCATCAATACTATTATTTTTCAGAATAATATTTTTCAAAATTTTACTACATTTATCGCTTTGTGTATAAATATATACATTGTTTTATTGTATTCTGAAATGATGGAGAGAGATTGGGGAAGAATAAATTTATCTAAATTTTATGCTTAGTTTTACTGAAAGTAAAACTAAGTAATATGTACGCCCCTGCTCATTTATTAAAACATATTTATTATTAAAAATACAATTTGTAATCATTTGCATGTAATATTTTACTATTTTAATAAATTTCTATTTTCTCTTTGCAATTTATTCATGCCAGGTGTTCCAAAGTGGAGTATAGCAGCACCAACGGTTAAGTTCAAATTTTCAACACCTGGATTTAAAATAGATAACTGTCGACTTTAAATTATATATGTTTAATTGGAACCCCTGTGACTTTTGTGCCGACCGATTACTAATCAGCAGGTCATTTAAATAATAAATGTTAATATTACTGAAGATCACATCGATTTTATACTGTGTCATATTTTTCTTTTTTATGTAACAGGGATATTATTTATACAGTGTGGCCCAAAACGATTAAAATACATTTTTCAAAAATGTGTTTGTCGTCTCAAACACCTTGTAATCGTTAATCTTTGTTGTTCAGTGTTTACAATAAACAGCAGCAAAAAAAAACAGGAGGGTTTTGAGCAACGTCAGAAATTACACAAGATATCATTTCGAATTGTTAGGTATAAGTTCTCCTATCAAGGTCATTGTAAAGTTCACTGGTATAAAATAACGAATTACTTAATAAATATTTTTTTAAAACAAACTTAAGTTTAATTCCTAGCAACCATCTTATGAGAGCCTTGTGTTTATATATTTTTGCATAGGTTTTTAGAACTCTTGCACCGAGGGATAATCGCTTCTTTTTTATAGTGAGCATTAGTTCTGGTACTCGCATTCAATAATTTATTTTTGGTTTATTGTGAATAAGATCTATTTTGTATTGTTTTGTCAGCTATATATCGCCTCTCTTGTAATAGCTCGAAACTAAATAAAAGACGACTAATATTTACTTGAATTGTCTTGACTTCAAGTGTTTTGGCTTTTACACCCCTGGAGCAATTTGCCAGCTCATTTGTACACGGGTTTTGTCTAGATCGAACCATTACTTAACACTGAACTTTTGCTTTTATTAAGTGCCGTGCGTTTGTTTTTTTTTTTTTTTTTTTGACTTGGTTATCCAATGTTAACATAAGAATTTGGTTGCAAGATATTAAGGAATAAGGGAATTAAATACTGGGTTGTGACACAAACAGGTAAGTTACCTAATACCATTGCCTGGCAGGATTATTTGTAATTAACACTTTATTTTATTGTTTTTTTGAGTTTTGCATGTATTGGGTTGGTACTCTTTAATATTACCTTTGGAGACCGTCATTCTTTGTCTAAAATTTTATAGGAAGATAAAACAGCTTTTTACCTTTACCTTTATCCCTTTTTTTGACGAATGTGCGATAACCACCAAAGCCTACAATTTTATTTATCTGACATCCCGAGAATATATGGTCCAGAGTCTCTGTTTCCCCACAATCACAAAGCTGGTTCAGTTTTTTTCCTATTTTATGAAGATTCTGTGCAGTTAGGCAGTGACCAGTTCTCATCGTAGTGATATTGTTATGTGTTCCTATCCATCAACCCATATATCCCTATGCTAGACTTTTTTGGAAAGCTAGGTTGAATTTTTTTTTGTACCATTTGCCTTGTCGTCTGACCCATGGTTAGCGTGTTCTTGGCTAATTCTTTCCTTGACATGGTAATATCGGCGAGGGTTCCAGAGGGAGGTTTTTAGGTACATTTAGTTCTTTACCTATATTTGTCAGGTTTGTCATTCCCTGTCAGGTTAGAATACTTAAGAATCCAAGCTTTAAAAATGAGTCTTTGTGGTTTTGAGGATAATTTCATCGTTGTCCGGATTGACTGTTTTTCTGTTTAACTTTTTCAGAGCACTTCTCGAGTCTGTAGTTGATAATCAGTGCAGATATCTACTTCATTAGGTAGGCTTCGAGGATTGTGTTTTTTTAAGGCAGTGCACACCAAGGCCTGTTCTATATCCTTTTTTGATCCATTCCATATTTGGATCTGTCTATCTAGAATTAGGTAATTTAGGTTGTTTATATGAGCTTGCTTCATGTTTCCTGAGGTTTAGATTGAATATTGGGAGATTTTGTAGTTGAATTTCTCTCTCTATCTCAAAGCAGAGTAAAGTGTATTTCATTTTGTGGTGGTATGGGTTGTAATAGTCCAGTGTTTGTACTAGGTATAGAATCTTTGATCCTTTCCAGTAATTTGGACTTTATAGTTTAAAATATTTTATTTTTCTAAGAGTTGGAATATGTGGGTGTGTTGGAATAAGTGTAAACAGTTTACACTTGATAACGGTTGGAGATACTTACCAACCGAAACGTCGTGTTACATTAAATAAATAAGACAATGCAAGTTCGACAAGATGTTTTCACTGTACCATTGTCTACCACCTTCAAAAACTGAAGGTAAGTTATCGATGGTGTGCTTGCTCCTGGACTAATGTATATTTGGATAATCTCCACAAAAGTTGGACAGCAGGAGCACGCAATCGACAAATATTATTTTCACGATAATAAACTACTTCGCGCACTCGCTCTGTTGACTCAACTTTTACATTCCAACAATATGTTTTTGTTCAACAAAGACAAGGCTACAATTTTCAAACAAAAAAAAATCCTCTTCTGTATGACGAGAATTCTGTGTATATCAGATGAGTTGTTCCCAAAAATCACTAGCTAGCCTAGACTGGATCTAAGCACCTAGAGCAGTTGTAGTGCTCACAAGTTTTGTTATTACCCCAAGGGTATAACAGTACCTAGATATACAGCATGTTAGACTTTCTAACCTAAACGCTTATTAATTTAATGATCCCACGAAAATAATAAGCTAATAAAGGCTCTTCTTAACCACTGCAACTGATTGAAATCACTTGCTCAGTTCTAATTCCGAATGTAAGGGATTGTATTCTGCATTTTGGTTACATAAAAAAACAGATCATTTGCCGTGACATATTCATGAAGACATTTCGTTATCATAGGCATCTTATATAAACATTTCCAATAAATACCAAAAATTTAGATCTTTACCCTAGAGAACCGTATACTTATTAGAGATACGTGAGAGCTCATTTGTATGGACAATGTACACGACATCTCAGGTTACTACTAATACTACAGACTTACACAAACACTGAACTATGGCTATTTACATCGACATCACTTTTATGGTTTGATACTTTTATTATGTCTGAATAGCTCGTATTCTAGGCTTGTCCTTTCGAAAGTCATTCTATGCGTTCAAACAAAAGACTTCAGTCTTTATGTTTACAAAAATCTTGACAACCCTATTTGACCAGAAAAATCGTTATAGTTTCTTGCTAAATATGAATTTAATGAGTGTATCATAAAATGTATGTACGATCTACTTAATTCATAAATAAAACACCACTTTTTGTATTGATTGATTATATACACAAAAAGTGGTATGTTTTATGTATGAAAGTTGTATGAATTAAAATAGCACTTTAAAAGGCTATTTGTTGTTAGGATGTAACCTATTCTAGTATCAGATAGATAGCACCTTTGTATTAATGTATCCCATCTGATAATACATATAATATTTACAAAACTGGTCAGGTTATTTTTTCTTTTGATCTTAATAAACATTCTACCTATTTTCTTAAATGTCTGTGAACATTCCATAATAACAATTAGGAAATTATTTGCATTTATTCCTAAAGAAAGATCCCCTTAAGGTACAGAACATTTAAACATTGGTAGAACTTTGGAATGTTTGCTGAACGATGTTTGCTATCAAGAAATTATTATATGCTTAAAATTTGCTAGAAAGAACTTTTGCCATTCCGGTTTGGTTTTTTAAATTACTAGTTAGTAGTTTCCAAATACTTATAAATAGATGTCGAGAAAAATAGATTTTTTAAGAAACGTGGTAGTAATTTAAACATTTCCAATATTAAACCAGACCAAAAAATCTCTAAAATTAAATGTAAAAACGCGTTCCAGGAAAAATATTGTAGTTTCCTTCCAAACGCTATAATGTACCATTTGTGTCAAAAACATAAACATCTAAATGGTATATGAAAAGTGCCTTTATTTAACCTTTTTAAATATTGCTTTATACAGGGATTTTCCTTTAGAAATAATTGATTTAGTAACAGATTAGTTACTAGCTTTAACGTAGCTCACATTGTTTTTATTCAAATAAAATAAATTAAAAAAGGCATTAATGATTTTATTATAAAATTACGAAAAAATTAAAATAATTCATTATTATGCCTGTTTAATTTCAGATTCTTTTAAATTACTTTCTTTATTAAATTGTGTGCCTAATATAACTTATAATAATTTTTATATAGTATAACTTACATGTACGCAATTCTTTCTTTTTATCGTTCTTCTATTTAAAAAAAATATTTATTTTTACTAATTACGTGCATAGATTTATCTTTTTGTCTTATTCGTGCGCCACTGTCTTTTATTATTAACAAAAAGTCGGTAAAACCAGATCTCATATATATAGACTCCTTGCGCTTCATTCGAGAATTACAAATTAATACTGACGAGTCAATGCCATCAGATGATATAAACAAACACATTTACATAGAATAATTTTAGTTGACTACCATGAACGTCTTTAGACGGGCTGTTATATTTTTTATAGTTTTTTTGTTAGCTATTGTTGAAATCACAACACAAGTATTACCAAACTCTCCTTGTCCAGACGTCTTTCAGTACCAAACTGATCCGAATGGTTATGTTTATGGGAGAATCAGTATACCGTACGATGGAAGCAGCGATTTACTTTTGGGAGTTAACGCCTCCATGAAGGGTTATTATAGTGATAATAATAAAGTGGTAAGTCAATAATGGGTTTCTTTAAGATGTGGTTATTTTTCGGTTTTTGTTAGTAATTAGCTTTATTTATTTGAAATTAAAAACACGGTAAAATATAATTAATTGTTAAAAAAATATACTAATCTGATAAAAAAACCAGGAATAAAACGCTCACTTAAAAATTCAATAATTATCATGTTTAATATTTATCTTATTATATTTGTATCTTAAAATATGTATTTTTGACAAAGATAGCCTAACTTGAATAATAATGTGTTTTGACAAATTTTATACCCAAAATTTAAAAAATATATATATATATATTTAAATATATAGTAAAGCTAGAATTATTAAATATATAAATTATAAATTTTAATTACATAAATTAAATAAATATTTGTCTTCAAGTGACCATAATAATAGCTTTTTTTTAAATCTCTCAATTCAAGTTTGTCTGAATAAAAGAGACGCTTATACTTATGTCAGATGAAGATTTTTTTATATGAAAAGTATAACAAAATAAGAAATTATACAAAAAATTTTCTAATCGGTAAACAAAGAAAATACAGATTTTTGTTTAAAAAATGTTTAAGTATTTATTTATGTTTTATTAAACTGGGAACAAAATTTTAATTTAGGCTTTCAATATACAATTAAAAACTAATTTAATCAAAAATATCCCTTTTTTAAATATTAAAATTTTCGTTTAATTAATTGTTTTTTTTTTATTTAAAAATGAAAGTTATCACGGATGATTAAATGTTAAAACGATATTTTTTCCATTCTTGGTTTTCTGGTTGCCAATAAGCAAAAACTTTTTCTTTTTTTGAAATATTAATATTCTTACAATTTATTATGATTGCTTGTAGTTTCATTTTATCATTTTTATAACTTTTTATATGGGTTATTGTGCAGCTGTATAGAAGTGCAGCTTTTGATTTTTCTGCAGCCAGCGGCCATTGTCTTGCAAATATTTAATTTAAAAATTGAGAAATGCTGCATTTTATGTGTTTTTAGTAAAAAAATCAGATTATTTTATTATCTGTTTATTTTCCATATATTTTATGTATTACTTCTTATTCCTGTGCATTGATATTTTATACAACTAAAGAGTCATTGCTGGAATAGTAATAGAATTCCACCAATGTTTGATATATTCAATATTTCGGGTTTACAAATATTTCTAGTAAAAATTAGATTGAAAATACTACGGTTGAAGGAATAAATATATTAAGGTTGAAAAAAGTTTTAATTATTAAAAAAATATTGTTCTTCTCGGCAAAGTTTTATAAGAATTAATTATAAGATACTGACTAGTTAAACAATAAAGCTTGGTAATAAATATTGAGGGATCGGATATATCTTCTATTAAAATATGAATGTATTTCAAGTTGCGAAAAAGATTAAAGTTAAGAAGATTAAAGAAAGAAAAAGTAAAAAATTAAAGGTTGGTTAAATTATGGCATAGTTACGCAATTTGATGCTTATAAAATTATCAATTAATTTTTTAAATCAGAATATTTCCGTAAATAACCGAAAAAAGATTTAAATTTGTTTTTTGTGACGTTAAAGGCTATTTTTTCCAACCTACCTAATCGATTTTAAAGTAATTCTACGATGCTATGTAATGTGTTCATCATCAACATTTCTTTTAATTTTAATTAGTAATTAGACTTGTTTTACTGTATAATTAATATGGCAAACCCAGGTACATACCTTAAAAGAAACCTAATAATGGCCTTAAATCTGAAATTAATATTTTACAAAATCTATATCTTATAGGAGAAAAAATTTCTGCCAAAATGCTAAGGAAAATATAAACATGATTTTTTTGATGCCAACAAGTGTGAACAAATTACAGCAAACCCTTAAAGAATCAAAAAGTAGACAAGATAAAGTAGGTTGGGATGAAATTCCCCTGAAAGCTCTAAACAAGTTGCTATACACCGCACTCCATACCCTCTGAAAGATTAAAAATTAGTCATTTTTAAATTTATCTGTTACCTACTCCGGGTAGTGATGGAGAAGCTTGGAATGAACTGCATTATATGGTTTCTTGAAATAAATAATATTTTAAAGAAGTTAGATTAGTTTAGATTTGTGAATACCATGGTTAGCAGGATAGTAAAAATACAATTTTTCAATCTCTTATTTTTCCTTTTATCTAGAATAAAAGATGGTGATGACTTCACCAAGGCGAATCTGTGCATCATGCCCTACTATTGGTCTAGCTTGAGAAATACAATTTTTGTGGCGAGCTTTGGATTTGCTAGACCTTGCATATTAACTGCATATTACCAATCAAAAGTATATTAAAAATACCGCCAAACAAATTTCTAAAATAATATTCTAATAAACAACTTCAGATTTGTAAATATATTAATTAAAAACAGATGATATGACCGAAAAACGGACAACCAGTAGCGCGGATTAAGTATTCACTAAATTAGAATTACCTCAACAAACCGGATCTGCACACTTAATTTACAAAGATAGCCATTAATTTTCGATTTCTATTAAGGTGTTTTTTTCCTAATTAGGTGATCATTTATTTTTGACCATCAGCAATCCAAAAATAAATCTCTCATCATATTTATAATTTTTATGAAGCGTAGATACATCAAAACATATATTTAAAAATATTTTTGTATTTATTAATTAAAACTATATTTTTTTTAAACTTAAATAAAATTCACCTCTAAATATGATCTGAAGATTACTGGTAAGCTTTGTTTTCTTATATGTTTTTGTTGAATTTTCCTTTTTTCGGGTTACATAAATTTAATTATTGTTTAGGTCTGATGATGCTCTAGTCGAGCGAAATATGTAACCTTTGTAATTTTATTAAATGTATTTGTGATGCTGTAGATTTCGTGTTTTTACCTTTTATAAAAGTGTATGACCAGCATCTTTGGGATAATAGATGAATTTTTCGAATGAAATAAGTGACAATTATGAATAATTCAAACTATTTTAAGATTTTGTTAATTTTTTTCATAAATTGTTACCAATATAATATACAGGAAAAAATGAATAGTGAAACTTTTTTCACAAAATCTGCTTTAAAGATAAAATACGTAATTCACAATAATTAATTCGGGGAATACAAATAACTTAATTAATATAAATACCATAATAAAAATCATAGTTCAATTCTATAGGAACTAATTAACTAGTTACTAGTAATCATAACAATCAATCGATGATCAAAGCATATTTCGTTTAAACCATAATAATGATAATGAATCTTAATAGATGTTATTTTTTCATTAGAATTATTTGTAGATAATGTATCCGGTTTTTATTTATACTCCTTAAAAATATTGTTTTTTCAGGAGGTTCTAAATGTCGATGTTTATGAGTCTTCTTAGAACACGTCGAAAAATGTAATACAACAACTGTCACAGGTTTGAGAGGTGCAAAGTATTTAAATTCCAATATTTCATGAAATATACACCCTTTACTTTTGTGAATCTCTTAAACCAATCACATTTTTGTATAAAATAAATTAACTGAAACTGTATATTTGGACGTCTAGTATAAATTCATCTTGTACCATTATAATGGTTCCTCTGGTCCCTGGGATTTATCCAGTATATTTTATTTATAACATAGGTTCTCTTTCAGAAACTAATTATAAAAATGGTAACACAAGGTCAGAATCTTATCCAACGAACGACGAGCACCGTAAATTATGACGTTCGCTTTCCAATACAAAATGCTATTCCAAAAATCACCAAGATCCGATTTAACCAACAAGATTTCTGCTCAGGACCTCCGGAAGACTGTAAATATAAGTCTTTATTTATTTTTTAATTTAATTTAATAATTTAAATTACTTATTTCTAGTGATTCCCGGAAGCCCTGGAGTGACAAGCCTCTGGTCTGGACATCACTACTATTTTCACACTTTAAACGAGAATTCTCCCGTTCCTTCTTTTGAACCTCATATCGACAATTCGAACAAAAATGTGTATAATGCTCAAGACGACAGGTAAGAAATTTAAACTTTTAACACTATAATCTGTTCTTGTGTTAGTTCTTTTCGTAGTAGAAGATATTTTTCTAAAATATGAATTCTTAAAAAAAAAACAAATAGTAATAATCTTTATTTTCTGCTTTTATTTGATTATAATTAATTTAATATAGGGCTTCTTCACCAAAACCAGAAATGACGCAGATCGCCACATTTCCACCCACCCAAAAAGTCCAAGAATGCGGTGTAAGTAAGATCAAACACATACCTCTTATCGTAGGGGGGAAAGAGGTTAGTGATGGTATGTTTCCTTGGTTAGCTGCCATGTTTACTAGCAGCGGAAATGGTTATGAGTACAAGTGCGTCGCCAATTTGATTTCGGATAGGCATGTAATTACCGGTAAGTGCCTCAACAAAGGTGCAAATATTAAAATATGTGAGATGCCTTATGATTGAAATTTATTAGTGTTTTCTGTATGGCAACTAGATCCTAAAATAGAGTGTGAAATAGAATCCTTAAAGGGATTTGGCGAAGGAGGTTGAATTTATTGTAAGTGGAGACTTGGAAAGTTTATTTTTTTAAGAATAGAATGCAGTCAGTGCGTTACTTAAAAAAGTTGCCTCGTATCTAAAAGTCTTAGAGATATCTAGGAATATGCATAAGTATATGCATCCCACAGTCATTGGCATCAAAACTTTCTCGGTGGTAATGTGGGGTCTCAATGGATTCTTTCTGACTGATTTGAGGTATCTATGGGCTTAATTAGAAAGTTTCTGATGCAAAGAGTTTTAGAGGTTTTTAAAACAAAAGCGCCCAATATATACTAACGTACTTAACATGAGATCACGTGCCAAAATATGTGATTTTGGTACGTCACAGTAGTGATAAATGAAAGGAGATACGTTATAAATCTTAGCATCTTACATCTTTAAATCTTAGCATCTTTACCCTTTGTTAGGTGTGAATTAAAATACTCGTTGCACAAGTAGTCAACTGATTTTTTTCAAACTACTAGAAACATTTATTTACACTGTATTTATTTAGGTCGATTTAAAAGTCGCGCCAATATTCCGACTTAAACTTGCCTCTTAGCGGCGACGGCTCCTTATACTTGCTAGACTACTATTCCGGCAGATTTGCTAAACTTTTACGTTTCTCCAGAGATGTCGTACGTCGTCATAAGTAAACCTCATTGCAACAGAATCTCTCGCAGAAATAACAACCCATGATTTTCTCCAAAAAATGAGGTTGAGGAATATAACAGCACCCCATAATTTGGACACCTGTAAACCTGAAGAATACCTCTTACATACTGCGTTCATCTCCAATTCAAGAATTGCTAGGCTTCTTAAATTCTCGGCAAGCTCCTTTAGAGAACACAAAGCGTTCCAAACGTCCTTATAGGTTGGCTTCCGACATGACGCCTCTGGTAACCAGGTAGAAAACATTTCTACCGGTCTCTTCATCAGTTATTTTAAGTGGCTGCCCGAGCTATTAGACCCACGCAGCTCTTGAATTATTTTGTATTTTCGGCAGAAAACCTCCAGATATTTGTATATCCTTAGCCACTCAATATGCAAGAGCATACTCAGTTGGAAAAGTAGACAGGTCTTGCTGCACTTCACAGGTCACGCCGTACCAACTCTTTCGGCCATTAGAAGGATGTGCCATGAATTCATAGAATGCCAAATCCGACTTTAGTTGTACCGCAATTCAACGTCTTCGTGATTTTCGTAATAAGGAGCCAGCCGGTTAAAGTAAGTGACTCGAGGTTTATCCCGCGGCGGATTTTGTATTCTGTAAAGAACATCGTTGATGACTTCCAGAACTTTGTATGCTCGTTCCCAGGATGTTTGAGGTTTTGCGCACAGAACCATTCGTCTCTTAGGTTCGTAAAGCCAAACCAAGTCACCGTTGTTCTACCTCTCGTCTTAGGCTATGAGATCATATGCGTCCTTCATCCGATCGCTGGCATCTTGAATGGAAACCCACGTGACTATGAATGACATCCATTCTTTGACGTAGCTCACTGATGTAATTCTCCCGGTTCTCATCGGTTCCTGGCGGGTAACCACAGTTCAGAGCGCATGGCAGACAGATTCCTCTTCCCATGACTATTCGAGCAAGAGACTCTCCTGTGGTTTTATGGAGATCGATAAGCCAGCAGAAATAAATGAAGAAAGTTATCCTAGTCTCTTTGGAGGCCAAAGACTATTTTGATCAAATACCGATTAATGGTTCTATTCATTCGTTTCACCATGCCATCTCAAATATTTTCATAGACTCCTACAAATAAGTATCGGATAATGTCAAAAAATAAAACTATAAGACCTAAATATACAACTTTTAAAAGGCCTTAAAAAACCTATAAAAAATCTAGAAATAACTAAAAACTACGAATATAAGAAAACAGTACCATCTGACTGTGAATGTAATGTAGTAGTCCTCTTTTTTTATTCTAAGCACCTTCCAACTGTTCAAGAAACAGCTGCTGAAAATGTTGTGCTTAGTCTAAATGTAGATCGAAAGGTACACCAAATCGGCAGATCCATTCTTTTATTAAAGCGTCGGGGACAGTAGAGGCTTCCCGATTTGATAGAGGGTACGCCTGAAACCATTTGCTGAAGTAGTCTATCAAGACTACAATGTACTTATTCCCTGCTTCTGATTCCGGAAATGTACCGGCAACGTCAATAGCAAAGGAACTTCTCACGTTTTCCTGATGCAGCCTTCTGATTTTTCTGCGATCCATTACTTGCCGCACATAAACGCATTTCCTGCACAGGTCCTTTACGGTTGCTTTACTATTGAGTCAGTAGAATCTTTCCCTAACTTTTCACAACGTCTTTATTACTTTAAGATGTCCTAACACACCCGCATGGATTTCCTCTAGCAATCCGACATTTAGGCACAACAATTTGCCTTCTTGCCACTTTGCTGTCGTGGTCAACTATTTTCTGCTGCAAAAATCCATCTTCCAAAATTAGGGAGTCCCATTATGCCCAATATGACTTGACATTGAGAGAATACTTGGCAAATTGACTTCTTTCGTTCCTTTATCCAGTTAAGGGTTATCTGGATATTGAGATGTTGGTCTCTTATAAGATCTGCATTTCGCAAATTATTATTGACGATGGTGGTTTTTAACAACTGAGCATCTTTCTTCTTTGCTTGCAGAATCTCGGACAGGGTCTTCTTGATACGGCTTGCTGAATGCAAGTCGACGATTTCTTCTTTGCATGGATTTTTCTTAGTTTGGTGGTAGTTGAACTGTTGCCTTTTGGACAGTGTCTTCTTATGTGACCTGCTTTGCGACATTTCCGACATTTGCGACATTTCCTCCAGTGTCCATTTCTGACGTCTACCCCCTCCATAAACCTGCCTAATGATCAGCTTGACTGACTCAAAGTTGTTCTCTATTAAAATCACTTGGCGGTCACGATCCTGTGCCTTGTTCGTGTTTTTGGCAGTTTCAAATTTAAGGGCCCGTGTTAGTGTATCTACTAACTTAGGTGAATGTGCTAATAGTAAGCCCGACCTCACTTCACCATAGAGTCCATCCAGGAATGCTTAAACTGCCAAACGTTCCATGGCTCTTTCCGGGACATCTGGATATGCCGTTTGAACCAAACGCGCAATCTCAGGTTCAAGTTCTTCATGTGGTAGATATGTTCCAGGTGTGACTAACCATAACGCGCTTCCAAATGCCTCACCAGGTGGTTTTAGACTTCTTACTCTTCAAGGGACATTATTTTTAGGATGGCAGGAAAATCTTCTTTCAAGGCCAACGTAAAGGCAATGGTCTTCTCCCTGGGTAACCAGCCGCTTTAAACTAACACTAATAAATATACCACGATGTAGTACCATCAAATTGAGGTGGTTTAAGGGACATTAGCCCAACGGCACAAACTTTGTTCTTGTGGTCCACTGCTGAAGGTCGACAGGGCAGCTTATCGAAAGTGTTGACTGTGTGAGCAAGTAAAATGAGAAAGTGATTTTGTTTTGAACTTCCGGGATTCTGTCCTCCATTAATGGAAGAATCTCTTTTTTAGTAAAAAAGATTTTTCTTCTTTTAATTCCTTCTTATTTTCTAAAATTTTTTCTTCTAACCTGCCATAATTCATTCTCTCTTAGTGTGGCGTACTTTTTTTCCAGTTTTGCACTATTTTTCAGCAATTTAGCTTTCAGTCTAGCGTAATTATCTAGCAGCTTCACTTCCAGCTTGACGACATTTTTTAAACCTTCATCCGTTTTTGCAGAATTTTCCAGCAATTTAGCTTCCAGGTTAGCAGAATTTTCTAGCAATTCGTTTTTCAAATCTTGCAACAATTGATCGATATCTTGCAGCACCAGCAAAAACAAACATGTCCGTATCATCGCCTTCCTCAAGTAATGAGTTACGAAGCCGCTTCAGCAGAAGTCCGCTTTATTTCCCGTAATAACATTTCTTTCGTAGTTTCTTTCCTCCAGCTTCTTTTTTAGCTCAACAACTTTTAAACCCACCAGCTTTGGCATTTTCATACACGGATAGTCTGATTTATTTCAGTTCACTATTACTGATTTTTCACCAATCTCCAGTTGACTGACTGAACTGATTTATTGTACACGTACACACTAAACACGATCACTTAAGATTACTAGACTATATTTATTGACACTGTATTCATTTATTAATATTTATATTGATTTAAAAGTCGTGCCAATATTTCGACTCAAACTAGCCTTCCAGCGGCGATGGGTCCGTAGTAGACCTTTGTTCCGGAAGATTCGCTGACCTTCCACGAGTCTCCAGAGATGTCGTGCGGTGTGCCAACTTGCGTCATGCGTGGACTTCAGAATAATGAAGAACAGCTGATATTCGCTACATTGCTAGTATTTTTACAATATGAATAAGATGTATAAAATTAGTACTTGTTCAAGAAGAAAGCCTTGAGGTGGCGTCCGAAGCTTCAATTGTGATCCTCGTAAGGCTAACAGGTCTAGGACTTCTTTCCCTACTTTCTTTTAGTAGGGACTAAGAGTGTTAAAAAGAAAGATCCATTTGCACAGTCTGTGATAATCAAGCAAAGAAACTTTCACGTTCTCCTGGGCTTGGAATAAGAAATAGATATTAAAATAGGGAGTCTAAGATCTCTAGGCGAGGTCTTTCAAACCGGGATAGTAGGAATACCGGCAGGGATAATAGGAAGCTATCCAATAATTGTATATATAAACTCTTTTGTAAAGTCTATATATCTAGCCAATTAAATATATATATATGACAAGAAATAATAGTGGATATCACGTCTGGAGACTTGGAATACTCTTACCCATTTTCATCTAAGACTGGATTCTTGAAAAATCGTTTGAAAGGGTACCAGCTAATATGTTTTTTTATATAATTGATCTAGAACCATTTAATTTATAACTTGTAAAGGTACTTCACTCCTAGCTCTAATTTTACTTTCGCTTTCTTTTGAATTTCAGCTGCCAGATGCGTGAACCTCCATAGACTTCAAGTCGTAAAAACAGAAGATATTTTATTTGTTTTTGGAAAAAGCAACCTAAGATACTGGGCGACCAGCGGCGCTGTTACAAGAGGAGCATCGGAGGTTCACACTAATCCAGAATTTAACTCCAACTCTGGCCATGGGGATGTTACAGTAAGACATTTTTCCTTTCCTTCATGAACATTATTCCTGATGGTTCATGATTAATTTAATAAATTTACTTTTAGATAATAACGTTGGATAGGCCTGTAGAGTTTTCAGGCACCATTTCCCCAATATGCTTGTGGGAGGGTGGTAATGAATTAGACCATATTATAAATAGAACTGGAACAGTGGCTGGATGGGGAGCAGATGAAAGTATTGCATTAATTTATGGAAAATAGTTCTCGTAATAAATTAACTTTTTTAGTTGCACAAAAGAACCATAAGTTTAGTATTTCTGAAGCAAAATCTGTGGATATGCCAGTGGTGTCTCAGGATAGTTGCTTGTTTTCCAACTTTTCGTATCTTACCTTGACTTCAGATATAACATTTTGTGCGGGTACTATATTTACATTTTTGTACGATGATGTGTAAGTTTTTTCAATTTATTTTTTACAGGTGAACGGGATGGTAGTGGTACCTGTATAGGAGACAGTGGCGCCGGCTTTATGATGGTTAAAAATGGAAAATTCTATCTCCGAGGCTTAGCTTCACTGGTTTTAAGTGATAAAGGAAAATGTGATCTTGCTAATTTTATGGTTTTCTGTGATGTGGGAAAACTTACGGACTGGATAAGACAGTTTATAAACAGTTAATTAATGTAACTATACTAGTATATGCTATATTTCACTAGTATGTATATATTATATGTGCCAAATATATTGCCATTCTAAGATAAAGAACTAGTGAAATCAGAATATGCCTTTGAAAATTATTAATAAAAATTTTGAGACTATTTCTTCCGTGTTTTTCATAAATTTACAAGATGTCATAAGCATAAGTTTGAGGTCTGTGGATTGATCATTCTCCCTTCAACTGCGAATTATTTGTCTATTATTATGGTAAGCCTACCCGATAGCATAAATCCATCTCATGAGAATCTAGTAGATACCATTGTCTGGACAAAATATATAATTTATAATACCTTACATGTTAAAGGGAAATTGTTTTATCAGCAATACTAATGTAAAATATAATAAGTAGCATAGAGACAAATAAAAAAATCAATCAAGATCAAGACAAAAAATTATGAGACAAATCAAGAATCAAAAGGTGACTGAATAGATGAAAATTACTGATTTTCTTTTTGACTGTCTTGGTATTAAATTTCACTCTATATGTCATCTTTTAGCTGAAATTGTGTTTACTTTAATTAGTCAACTAACTATGTACTGATAAAACAAGAGGCGGAGATGTGCTTATCACAATTTCTTCAAGAGCTTGTGCACCAGTCTCATTGAGCAGACCTTTGTGGAAACAAAAGCTGAAAACAAATCAATTATTTTTGGTACTGCATACGTTTCCTCAACATCTCTTTGCGATAAATATGGTCAGTACTATTTGGACGATTTAGATGGGGTCAAAAGGTTTTATGATTCATCCTTAATGATTTTTGGGGGCTTTTATCTTCGGTAAAAAATAATTTAATAATATTATTATCTATATAAAATTTATTAATATCTATGTAGACATTATTATATATATTACTTACGTTGATTGAAATCAATGTCCTGGTTATGTAAATGTTAGTTGATGCCACAGTCATACATTTGGCTATACCGATTATAGGTCCGGCGCCTACCGGCCGTTTTGCAGATCTCAGTCTAGCAAGTGAGTCCGCTTCTTTGTTTCCAGCATAGATGCGTATGCATAGAAAGTCATTGCCTCGAATTGCACCCGAAGGTCCAAGAGCGGAATCCTCAACATAGTCTCAAGCTCTACTTGGGGCTGCAGGCATGGAACCCATTATGCTAGTCATGCAAGGCGTTGGACTTTATCCAGTTAAGCTTAAATTTTTGTTTTCTCCGTACAGGGTCACCCAACGATAGCCCGGTAGAGGTTTGACAATAGATAATCTCGAAGGATCTTAGGATTCTTAGGAGACAGACCAGAGGTGCTACCGAAAGCTCTCTTACAGGCGCAAAGCGCGCAGCTGGTCTTAAGTCTGATGTCTGCGTGATCATACTAGAAGTTGTAATCTAATGTGTTTCCAAAAATCTAAATGCCCTGGAGTACTCCAACTGCAGGCCTCCCAGGGACACAACAGGTGGTGTACCAAAATACGAGAAGCTCTGCTTTGTTTATCCTTAGATCGACCCAAACAAAGCAGATAGATGTAATAGTGTGATAGATAAATAGTGCCTCTCGGAGGGCCATTTGTCCACTATACGCAGTACCCACAGGGTTCTGAAACCTGATATCCGAGTGCTTGGTAGATTATTGCGAAGTGAGTGTTCAATAAAACGTTCAATATCTAGGAACGCACCCAGATAGGCCTTTTAATTTCCCGGAGCACTCTCCACCTTGCTCACAAGGTGACGTTGGGCCAGGTTCATGGAGTTGCCTGTCTGGTAGGCGTTTTGTTGCATATGCAGTGGTCTTTTAGCCAAGGTACTCTTTCTTAGGTATCGGTCAATCAGCCTCTGTATCGTCTTCAGCAGAAAACTGGCAAGGCTGATTGGTTAGTACGATTTTAAGTCTTTGTAGACGCTTTTTTCTGGTTTTGGGATAAACACAACTTTTACCTCTTTCCATAACTTGGGGACGTGGTGCTGAGTAATGAGAGTCTTGAATGGCCTGACTAAATGCAGAGTGAGTACATCCAATCGATTTTGCAAGAGGCATATATATAACCCATCCATTCCCGGAATTTGAAAGGATGGAATATTTTTGATTTGATTGCCCATTTCACCATCTCGTCGATTATCGCTCTAGCAGTACCGTACTCGTTAATCGAGCCCGCGTGTTGCTAGGGGGATTATCAGACAAGTTGAAGTCTGGACGTGGGTACGTAGCAAAACCTCCTAGGCCTCCCGCTCATTGGTAGCCGCCATCTGGCAGTGATAGCGACACCAATTTAGCATAATCCTTGGACAGTGCACAGGCGTGCCGCAAAGAACAGCCCTGCAGAACCGCCTCCAGCAGGACTATTTTAGAGTCCCTAAGTACCTTTTTGTACTGGGTTTGCACTGCGTGGAACGCGAGCTCTGCCATGCGAAGGAGTCGGCGTGTCAATAGTGTCATGGTGTGATTGTAAAATCGATAACAGGCGTTGTAGTAGAAAGTGCTAGGCCGTTTGAGCACAGAAAGTCAACCAGGGAGCGCCCCTTTATGTTAACATCTCTATATCCCCAAAGACAGTGTTATAAATTGGAATCACAGTCCATGAAAAGCGAGAGACACTAGTCTTCACAATATTTGACTACTGCAGTGATGACCGGGGAAGAATGAGTCAATTTTTATCACTAAACTATTCATAACATAAAAGCTAAAATTTTTTAATTATGTCGAATTCTTAAAGTTTATGGTTTATGGTATTTGAAAAGCCCTCGGGTACAATAAAATTTTCAGTAATTCAAACGTTTTTTTTTTGGTAAATTATTTTTTTTTGCTTTATTCTAAATATCTTCTCCCTTCTCTTAAAAAATTTGTTTAAAAAAATTGTGTCCACGGTGCAAACAGTTTATCCCTACAAAATATATTTTTAAAAGAAGCATATTTGTTTATTAAATAGGAGATACGTTTTTGTTAAAAAATTTTAGTTTTTGTTTCCGACCTTGACGTGTAATAAATATTGTCACTGTAGCTGTTGGGCTTCTTTTTTAAATTAATTAAAACTGAAAAAATTATTTAATATGTAATCAAGAATAAGTAGTTTATGTTATGCTATATTAACTAAGCCCTAGAACTAATTAATACTATTTTTAAAATTTTAAATATTAGTGTAGTTCACTAATTTAGTAAAAAAAGTATTAATATTTATTGTTTCAATATAGTAGGCATTATGATTAAATAGATCACCTCCTCGATTTGAGTAACTTTTTTAATTAATAGTAATTTTTTAAGGATATGAAAATAAAAGTACCATATTCTTTAGAAATAAGTAGCCAATTTTTGAAATAATTATTTAAACTAAAATTGCTATTAGTTATTGGTTGGAGAATGTAGTTAAGGTCCACACTAATAAGCCCCTAAAAGTCTTTTTCCGAAGTCCCGAGATATTTAACGTTATTAGCCATAATATATTTTTATAAAACCAATATAAATTATTTATTTATAAATCCAATATAGCTGCAAGAGATCAATCTTTTGGTATTTGTGTATATAAAGCCGACTGACAAGCTTTTGGGAATAAAACTCAGATTGATTCTGTCTATAGTGAGTTTTCAAAGCTTGACCAAGTACACAGATGTAAATAGCTCCGCACGCTATATATAGCGAGCGGAGCTATTTACATCTGTGCCAAGTATAATTTCATATAATACGAATAAAATTAAAGCCTCATTTCTCGCATGCCCAGACTCTTTTAGGTGTACTGCAAAAGTTCCAATGTAAACAGTAACAATTTAAACAGAAACTATTTTTCATTATTCAGTTTACTATTCTTAATTAAATAATAAAATGTGGTTGAGAACCTCCCAGATCAATCTGTATAGTCTCTAGCTAATTGGTCACTGACTAATAATCTTTCTCTATATATTAAATAGAACTGACATCTTACGGTCTGTTGCTTAAAGAACTTTAATTCACAAATTATCATTATACCCACATATTTAAGATAACTAAATAAAAACTAAAATATTTTATTTGTCTTTGGATATGTGATCAAATCTAAAAAATAGTGCAGTATGATCTTGACCCTACAATATCGAGTTTATATAGTTATACTCCCTGGAGCGAATCCATCATGGTAAAGTTGATGATTTGGAAGTATACTCCAAATGGACACAAAACTCTATGGATGATGCCCAGATCTCTCGAATATTGGTTTCAATATTCTCTGCCGTGACTTGTCCGATTATGAGCTTTCTATTATTTTACTCCAATAATACCATTTCAATCATACAACTATGAAGAATACTGCTTAGCTATCACTTGTTTAAAGCTTATAAGCTCTGAACAACCTGAATAATGATGGTTTCAGATGCATCCGAAAAATTACTTCAATCTAATATAGTGGAATATTTACTGATGACTCTAATGTTAAAATAAGATTTGTTAATTAATTAAAGCAGTAGTTATGGTAGGTCAAACAAAATTCACTCATGCATCATGTGGGGCTAAAAACCTCAATTTTTTAAAATACATTTGTAATTTGTACTGTTTAAATTGATTTTTAAAATGAACAATTACCTGTTATTATTCAAGCTTATACCAACAATACCAAAGCTTGCGTTGTGCTTAAGTTTGCTGTTTACGAAATTATGATTAAATATTTTGTAAATGTGCACCGTTTTAGATGTAAATTGAAAGTAATCACCAAGCCTCTATGTTAGGTGCTAAGTTTTAGTTCCGACATTTTTTTTGTTGTTATTATTTCCCATATTTCGTGAAACTTTCAAAAACCAGTTTCCCTAATTAATTTTTACATAGCTTTGCTCCTGTTGGTTTTATTAATTTCTTTTGTATATATCTCTTAACTACAATAGCTAGAGAAAATTTAAGATGATTGAAAAAATTTCCTTTGACATATTTAAATGAAGTTTCTCTATAATTGCAATGTTTCAGAAAACGTTTATAGAGGTTTCTTGTTCAACACCAACATCTACCCAATTTTAACATTTTAAATTTTAACCTGGGCTAAGCAAAACAACTTTAACCCATTCTGGCCGAACTTAATTCATAACAAAGTAAAGTGGAGTGGTGAAATTTTCTCTTTGCGTTCTTCTACCCGACCAATGGGTTTTATATCGGCATCAAGAAGTTAGTCACCTACTTACCGCAGAAACGAGGTAGACCGTGTTCCGTGTGTTACAGTCAGTTTAAATTGTTTCCGGTAAATTGTGTTTATTATTGATTTACTTGGGCGGTAATAAAATACATCGTTTTTAAAAAGTTTTTATTTTAAAAAATTTACTCGTAAGGTTGTTGTTTGTTGGCTAATGGAATATTGATCATTCAATTTCAGCGGTAAGTATTGACCCTGAATTTTACGAATATTATTAATAATCCATTTTTGGTGGTTAACAAGTGTACTTGTGATAAAAATATTTGAAAGACATTGCGGAAATATAAATTGACCAACTTCATTGTTCTTTAAAAGGTTGTATAATGTCCTGTATCTAGTAGAAGTATCATTTATTCCATAATAATGCGAATAATAAAGTACCAAATTATTTGAAAAGCAGAAGATTTTTGCAAATATGTGTGATAAACTGATTTAATTACATTATTACACATATATACATATACATAGATTTAGGATTGAGAAAAATTTAAGATATTCCATAAAAATTGAAAATTATATTTCTTTCTGTTCACATTCATTATTTCAAAATATTCTTTAAACATCACACCCAAATCCTACAATGTGTATTAAGTAATCCACGATTCCAACTTCTGCCAAGAATCGTCAAATACCAGGAAGATAAATGAAAAAATGTTTCCAGAAGTCTGGAAAAAATAAAAATGTTTGGAAAAACAAATCATTATTTCAGTTGCCTGGAAGGAATAACTTCCGAAGTTATTACATGAAAAGAAATTGGCAATGGCATCGAATACTTAGAATATGTGAAAATTATATTAAAAACTTAAAAGACATACAAAAAATAACTTAATAGATCTGGAATAAAATAAGAAATGACTTCAAATATATGGAAGCAATAAACCATGAGTTTTACTACCTTCCAAACGTATTAAATGCCTGGAATAAAATAGAAATTGACTCTTAATGTTATCAATAAATTTGCGCAACAGAAATAAATGGTTTCAAACTTTAGGATGAAACTGAAAAGTTGAATCTGAAAGATATAACGAATAACTGAATGACATCAGGAGTCCTGGAATATGTAACAAATCTTTAATATGCCTAAAGCATAAGGTGCCCGAAAATAATTGATATTACCCCAATCATCACGAATCACCTTAGTTTACTAAGGCACTGAATATTTCATCAATTTTTCGAACTAGATACCTTTTAGTGAAATTACATTGGAAACATTGCATTTAAAACGAAACCCCTGATTCTTTAGTGCCGTCTTTGTTTATTTTGTGCACGCTATCAAACAACCATGAATCTCACACATGAGTAAACTTTATCTATATCTTATTTCTTGCTAAAAATTAGTCATGAAATTAATTTTAGCAGTTAAACAGAGCAGACAGGGGCATAAAACGTATATTATAGTAGTTTAATTTAAAATAAATGGGAAATTAAGTGGTCGTCGAGGCGTTCAGAAATATTTTTGTATCTCACTGGCCGTGACTAAAGTTCGAAGCGTTTCTGTGTCATCGGATCCTCGGAAGAAAGTTGACAAAATTAATTAACAATAAATTTAACAGATGAAGTTTTTACGAAAATATACAGTTTTTTAACCTTTCTTGTTACAATAGACAATGTTATTTATGTCAAGATGATATACTTATGCTGATGGTTGGTCTTTGCAAGCTTACACATAATGGGTATGTTTATCTTACTTTTACATATGGTATCATGCTTAAGTAGTACAGTGGTATGGCGTAGGATAAAACGAAAAATCGAATAGGATTTAAGAGCAATACCATAAATAAATAATAGTCTCGTATAATTAAGGATATTATAATCACTATATATAGCTGCCATCAACGATAAACTATTTTCTTTTACCTGTATGAATAGTCCAAAGATTTAAGAATTTTTTATTTACTTAAAATGTACAAATATTAGAAATATTATTATTTTATACGAAGCACAAAGTAAGATATGTATAAAAGCAATTTTAAACAATAACCTTTTGTTTAAATAAATAAAACTTTTATCAATAATTCAGTAAAAATCCACATGTAAAAATCCTTGCCGGGCTAATATTCAAGCTTTTGACGCTTATTTGCTGGTTCAGATGTACAGGTTCCGATTTAAAATCTTTGTCGATTTTTTTATATACCTATATGTTTATTTTGATTTGTACTGACAAAACCCAAATAGAAATCAGCGAATTTTACGAGTTTTTACCATTTTACTATTTTGAACACAATTCTCGACCGCTTATATGATTCTAAGAATATGTTAGTACATAAACAACAGTAACTGGTAGTACATTGTATGGAGAAATGCATAATATAGAACAATACGTTATATAAAAAAAAACTTTTATTTTGATTTATCCTAATTTCTTTCGCCTTTCCGTTTCTAAATAATTAGTGTCTCATCTGCTTTTGCATTTTCCTTATCATGCAATATTTGCATTGCTCTAGGTGTATTAGTTTAGGTCTAGATGTATTTGACGTCAGATATGTCTGACGGTTATATCTAAAGCCTTTAGTCAAACGATTACTAAACGAATCCACAATAAATAGATATAAATAGATTATACCTTTTAGTATCAAAGTTCTTATAAAATTGTAATAACAGGAATATTTAAATCTAATATAAAAGTACATAATTCGGTTAATTTTTATATAAAATTAATTAAACATAATTGAGGCTCACGTTAGAAAGTACGTATATCAAGACTATAATCTTATTCATAGTATTTATGGACAAATTTAATGTTCATGACGCAAAGGTTTGGAGTTTTAGTTTATCAGTATGTATACTATATAATTTTTTGAGTATTTTGTTGTCTGAAGAAGGTTTTACTATAGTGATATTATTATAACTTATTCTGCCTAATTTCTTTGGTAATTAATTTAACCACTCTGTAATGAAGATATTTAAATTTGTAGTATTGATTGTGCATTTAGATTTTCGATATGATACGTAGCACACAGACTTCAGATTTAATAGATATAACTCACATTTCGTAACACCACTTCTTATAATATCTCATATTTTAACTTTTCGATCATCGATTTCTAACCTTTTCGATCATTAAAAATACTCCAGTAATTAACTTTGTTCATATAACAGTAAATAAATCCTGGTCTATTCTATTAAAAGCAAACTGTTTTTCGGATCAGATTTTATTAGTATGACTATACTTAGGTCTGCAAGTTGCACGAGATGCTTTCCTAATTTCCATTTATCTCAAAGTCGTTTAGGGTGCATTTGAAAAAATATTCTTTTCAAATAAAGTTCTTTTTTTCTTTTTTGACTAAAGACTAGTTAATCTTCGATTAAAAGTTTTAAAGAATATTAATGAAATAAATCACTATTATTGTTGGAATGTCTTCAGTGGGATTAAACATCATAAGGGCCCTAATAATTGTTTTCCGTTTCCTAGTTTTATACTTTAAAAATTCTTATAGCTAGCCTTTAAAATTGCTGGATTAAGGAAATAAGCAAAAATCAGATTCCTTTGCCTTTGCTTTGTTATTAATTTCTGCTTCCTTTGAAAATATTTCAGGATTTTTTAGAAACTCTAGATACCAAGTTTTGCAAACTGAAAAAGACAATAAAATCATCGGTTTCATTTCCTATTTTCCAACCTCAAGAAGAGTCTTTTTGTACTGAAAATGTATCTTAATTAAGAAGACTCAATAAATTCTTTCTTTCGAAAAAATTTATTGAGCCTTCTTGGATATATTGGAAGACTTTCCTTGACACGTCTTTTAATGCGGACATATTTTTTCACATCATTCGCCATTGAAATTACAGTTTACTTTTACAGAAGTACAAACAAATTTCAAAAATTGTACAAGAAACTAAAAAAGTGCAGCCTTTTAAATGTTTGGGACAACCAGTATCCCGATTTATAATAATTTTTCATTTGTAAAACTATAATTATCGATCGTGGGTACTGCACTTATTAAAATAGAGTGTATAAATTTTCCAACATCTATATGCTTGTTGCAACATATTACGATTTATTAAATTTATGTTTCAAGGCAGACCTTAAAAATATTAAATAAATATGCCATAATGCAAATCTGATTGAATTATAACAGTTATTATAGCAATTAGCAATAGTTAGCGTAAATTGTTTGAATATGGTACAGTGTAATGCCTATATAAAATTAAATAAGCATTGTTTTACTTACAAGAAAACTATAAGTTTGGTCAAAAGTCTCGAACATATATTCAAATTAAAAATAAGTTATCATCGGTACTAAGTAAAAATAATAAAATATTACAACCTATTTAAACTAACATTTATAGGATGAGTGTCTTAAAGTGTTAGAATGCGATATGTCAAAAATGGCTGCAATTTTTTTTACATTTTGGTGACATTTGATTGGTGATATCTGATCAACAGCTTCTGAAAATAATATCTTTTAAAAAACAGCAACTTTAAAACGTATTAACTCATAACAACTTAATAACAACCCAAACAAATAAAAAGTAAAATAAAATACAAAAAAAAAACAAAATAATTGACCCGATTCGGGCCCGAACTTAGATTGCGACAAACCAGCAAAAGCAAGTGCTTTGACACTCTCCGCTAAATGGGGCATATTGTAGAAAATAAATCATAGTGATTACCATATGGAAAAATTGTATTATTTAATGTTATTAAAAATTAAACCATGCTTGAAATTGGAAACATCATTTACACAGACTAAGGCATGACACCTATTTTCCCTAGTGATCTTCAAGTATTCTAAAAGATCCAGGTTAACACTCTGCAACAAAGTAGTTTAATTGACATAAAAAAGTGTTTCGAAGATAGGAGAAAGGTTAGCAAAGGCAGGCTTAGTCTCAGTAACTGTGAAGTCCCTAAATATCTCATAATATTGTTAATGGCTGAAGACTTTCTATAAATTTTACATTCAAGTTAATATATTAAAAAAAAGCAACTTGGAATCTCTATGACAGGGTGTAATTGTTAACATATGTTTTCTTGTAATAAATAGGTCTCAGGAAAAACTGGACGACTACTTTCCATTATGTCACTTATTTCAGAAAGATAGATCTAAGGGTTGAATGTTATGGATAGATCTTAAAATTAAATAATTTTTGTATTTTTTCGTGTCCACTTTCTCTTATTTATTCTTCAAATTAGAATTGAATTTTTTGTTAGTTTGAAGGGTAAGAAAAAATAATAGGGATAATTAGGTAAGAAAAAATAATATGGATAATCTTTTACAGTAGAGTAGTAAAAAAGTTAAAAAAAGACTTGTTGATTACTGTGGTGCATAGGGCTATTAACAATGTATTTTTACTTATCTTTATATTTTTATATTTTCTAAATTTTCATTAGAAAATTTTCTAAGAAATACAAAGAAAAAAAGACGAAAAAACTTTTCTACCTTTTCACATTTTGATTTTTGACAGGTATTTGATCTAAGCAAATTTTTTTAACAAGCTTTTTGTATCTAAATAGCGGTGCTAAAACATTCTCGTTTTGGAGATTTGGTATTAGGAAAATAGTGCAATATTATACACTAAAATCTACGTCATAGAAAAGCGCTTTCCAGCGTTTATTTTTTTTGCATAAATCGTTAGTATGCCCTCTTTCTTTGCGCTTTTTGAGTTATTGTATTTTTCAACAAAAAATTATTGTAGTAGATAAAAATTGTTGGGGATAATATTTTTGACATATTGAGTATCTCCTTAAGTTTGCTTTTTCAAAGGTATAATAAGCCAAAAGTTCCCAAAAAAATTTTTGAGGGTAAATAAATGTCATTTTTTTTTTTAATGTTGCAACGATTTAAAAGAAATTATTATTTAAAATAAACTACAAAAACCATATGTACACTTTTTCACATGATGCATCGTTTTTAAGATAGATTGCCTTTATTTTTAAATTTGCACCTTTCCTGATTTGTCTCGATAAAACTATGTAAGCCGAAAACGAACAAAAAACAACTAAGATTCTCTCAATCTATCGATCATATAAGGGACATAAGATTAACCGAAAGAAATTAATTTTTACATATTTGGTTAAAAATTTATTATCAGCGTTCCTTAATATTTTTTATATGCAAACTCAACATAACTACATAAAAAAAAGAGAAGGAAATACACATTTATTATTTTATGCAAATAAAGGCCGACAAATTCAGAATTCTGCCAAGGCAGATTCTGGTCTTTAACATTGTGGCCAAAACTTAAAAAAACTAACTACAAAACAAAATGTAGAAACGCTTGTAACAGACTAAGTTTAATTATACTCACCTACCCAAAAAATTTAGAACAATAACATTAACATAGTACCTCTCACAAAAAAAAAACACGCACATTAGTTACCCACACTAAACACAAATTTTCAGTCTCCACCCATACCCAAACTAACAATATTGACCCTTCAGTATTTTACGCAGACCGCTGCTGACTCATCAGACGCACCATCATTCCCCTGCGAAAAGTCTGAACAGACACCAAACCCAACTCAAAATGTATGCCCAAAGAGTTCATCTGATTTGCAAAATCATAGGAAAAGGACCTTTTAAATAATTGAGTCTTATGTCTTGGAATATGAATTGTGTTTCTTCTTAAGCCCAAATGGTGAACATCATTTCTAAAAGTACTCTTAAGGTATAGGTAAGGTGGACTACGGTATTTAAGAATTTTATAAAAAAAAGTAAGTGAATGAGCAACCCTACGATTTTGCATATTTTACCACCCTAGCTCGGAAAGTCTATGGGAAACGCGATTATGTCTGCGTATGCCAAAAATTAGGCGAATACATGAGTTCTGAAGCTTTTGCAATCGGCACCTGTCATTATAGTCTAGGCACCAACCGTAAACAACATCGCAATAATTGCATTGTGACAGCACTAAAGAGTCACACAACATTTTTTTAATATCTTCACTTAGATAATGCCTATGGAAGTAAATTAATTTTAAAGCAAAATACCCTTTTTTTAGAACATTAGAAACGTGTTGATGAAATCGCAAATCACTATCCACTATTAAGCTCAAACTTTTGCAATTATCTACAACAGGAATATTAGCATCACCCATCTTAATATTAATAGTGTTGCTGTTTAAAATATGGTTAATTTTTTGCTTATTACCAATAAACATTACAGACGACTTAGAAGGATTTAATATTAGAAAATGCTTTGAAGAAATATCACATATGGCTTGTAAGTCTTGATTAATTTTTGCTTCCGCATTTTTAGCATCTTCTGGCCGAAAAGAGTAATACAACTGAGCATCGTCGGCATAAAAATGGTAAAGGCAGTTTTTTAAATAAAAATAAAATCTAAAAGTATAAATAATAAAAAATAAGGGTCCTAAAATACCACCCTGAGGTACGCCATTATCAACTTCCAAGGGTTCAGATACATTTTCCTCTATCTTGACTCGCTGCACCCTACCGCTTAAATAAGAATTAATGAAATGAATAGCTTTATCAGAAAAACCTATATAGTGAAATATAGACTTTAAAATTTCGTGATTAACAAAATCAAAGGTTTTCGTATAGTCCAATAGAACCACGGCAGAAATCATACCATCATCCCTAGATCTTATGATGTCATCAATAGCATCCGCCATTGCTGAAGCACAACTGAAGTTCTTTCTAAACCCAGACTGTTTAGGGGGCAAAATATCTAGTCTAAGATTCTTTCAAGAATTTTTGAAAATGTAGGCAGAATACTAATGGATCTAAACTTATTAAAATCTGTTGGATTATTTACCTTTGGCAATGGCATCACAAAGGCCTATTTCCAACATTTGGGAAAATAGCTGCTTTCAATGCATTTATTAATTATATGCAATATAAATGGTATTATAAAAGGGCAGCACATATGAATTAATGTTATATTAAGATTGTCGATAGCAAATGCTTTGGATTTAATGCTAAATAAAATAGAACATATATCATTATAACTCACTGTGCGAAATAAAAATAAATTATTTCCTGACTATTATCGCTGCTAGGTACCTTACTGCTGTCAACAAAATAATTTTTGAAATTATCGGGATTCTTAAAATCTTCAGGAAACTGTTTTTGCTTACAAGGTAATATTTTTCTTAATTCACTCCATTTTTCTCTATATGTACAGTTCCTAAATTTATTTCTATAAAAAGCTTTTTTTTCTGCTCTAACGGCTGTGGTGGTATAGTTCCTAAGTTGCTTGTAATACTCCCACTTTGCAGGCAATTTACTTGTTTTGAAATCTTTTAGCGCTTTATCTCTTAGTTTTTGAAGAAGTTTTATATTGTCTGTCAACCAAGGAGAGTTTCTCTTACTTCGCACTGTAAATGTTTTAACAGGAGCATGGGTATCAAACAATTTTATTAGGTTGGTATTTAAAAATTTTACTTTGCCGTCAATAGATTGATAATCATATATAAGATGAAATGGAATGGCCTCTAGATCGGCCTGAAAGTTATCTAAGTTTATATTTTTTAGGGGTCTATAGGTCACGACTTTAGGAAGCACTTCCGGCACCATACCACTAAATTCAAAGAAAATGCCAAAGTGATCGGAAAACGTAGAGTTAATAATGCCACTCTCTAAAATATTTAGCTGATTAGTAAAAATAAAGTCGATAATAGAGCTGGTGCCATTAAAAATACGAGTCGGCTCAGCTATAACCTGCTTTAGATTAAAAGTCTCACACAAAGATATTAATTGGCGTGCATAGTTGTCATAAGCTTTTGAAACATCAATATTAAAGTCCCCGAGGCAGGTTATATGGTTAAAACTAGAAAACATATCAATTAGTGTTTCCTCTAATGTTAAGAAAAAACTTTGAATATTAGAATTTGGAGGTCTATAAATTATTCCAAAAATATGCGGTTCACCATCAATATTAATTTTTAACCAAAGGCTTTCTAAAAATTCATACATTTCAGACAAAAGAATTTCATAGGTTAATCTGCTCTGAACAAAGGCAACAATACCGCCACCTCTATAATTTTGTCGATCATTTCTTATTAGCTGGTAATTAGGGATACGTACAGCATCACTATCAATATCGCGAGTCAGCCATGACTCTGTACTTGCAATAAGGTTAAAATCCCCTGAACAGTATTCCGCAGAAAAATCATCAAAATAAGCCAACAGCGACCTACAGTTTATATGTGAAACCTTTACCAAGGACATAAATTAATGTATATATTAGAACCCGAGTAAATAAGTAAAAAACAAAAATAAAAGAAAAAAAAAACTTAAATAGTGCGTTTGAAGAGATGTTATGGAAAAAAAAACTATATGTAACAAAGATTATAAAAAAAGAGTTAAAAGAAAAAAAAAGGTAACTAAAAAGTTTAGGAAGTTAGTTTGTCGCAAAGTTATCCAAGAACAAGAGTTTTGAGCAACCAAATAATTACGAAAGTACCTGTCATTTTATTCACATGTATTAGTCCTTTTCACGCCTATTTTTTAGCCCCACTAAATCACGTTCAGAACTCACACGATGAACGAAACCATCACTTGCTTTGACATAAATGTTTAATTTACTCTTTTTAATAAAAATCAAAATGATAGATTTTAATGGCAAAAAAAGGACTTGTTCCAACTAGGCTATGTACATACGTGATTTCTGCAAAAGAATGCTTAAAAAGAGTATTTTTTTCGGAATAATTATCGATTTAGCATTGTTTAATACGTTACACATCACACATAATTCAAATTAAAAAAAAGCAGTGTAAAAATAAACATTTCCAGAGAACTTTAATAAACTGATTAAGAAGTATTACTGAAGCAGGTTATCTTGAGTTACTTGAATATGTGTCAAATATTCATGCATTGTTTCCTCTAATGTTTCAGTTTTAGAAACATCTCTCAGACTAGAAAATGTGTATCGTTGTATCATCGTATTATTCTTAAAATGTATTAATATTATTTCAACTATTATTCTCAAAAGAGGTTTAGTTTTTAAAATATCGCCAAACAAGATATACTACTTTAATTATTTTATGCTCATATGCTTAAAAACTATTAAAATATTCGTGCACTTCAAGAATGGTAAACATGATGGTTTAGTAAATGTTTTTAATATTTGTTTCACCTTAAAATTTTCTTATATAAAAAGGATTCTAGATAATATTTAATTTTTTGTAAACTGTGATATCTGCTCCTAAAAAAATCTTCTGAATCCTCCTCCACTAATTAAAGAAGATTGAAAAAAAGATTAAAATCAAACTAGTTGATGGAATTCGACTTTAACGAAATAATACAATCCAACATCATTTTGCGGCAATACTTTCAGTTTAAACTAAATTTATTTATTGAGATTTGTGTCATCATAACATATCAGGAACTTAAACGCATAAGCAAATTATTTCTGGTCATAAATATACTATTATAAAAGCAGTTTATAATACTTGAACTTGAATAATTTTTGAACTGTATTTATTTATTGTTATGCTTTTCTTAGCTTGTGTCGATTTTAATTTAACAGAAATCAGAATAGAAATAAGTAGGATATGCATGGCCATTTATTTAGGATTTTTTAGACAACTAAATAATAAAATGAAAATTAGAACGTTTAAAAAAATTTGTTGAAGATGTTTAGTGAATATTTAATGTGCAAAAATAGTTTATCGAAATCATGGTAAATATTTTAAATTTACAATATAAATAAAGTAAATATTTTAAGTTTATACATGAAACATTCCAAAAATATTACAAATTCCTTCTCTCTCAATACTCATTAAAGAACATGTTTAAAGATGAAAAATATAAAAGAAATTATATATGTAGAATCCAACCTTCATTGAATAGCGCCATCAAACATTATTTTGGAAAAATAAAAGTGAAAAGATATATTTATAATTAATCCTGGCAGTTTAAATTTTAAAAACTCAATTTACCTATTTTATCATTCAGATTTGCGTAATTATAAGCATATTAGGAACTTAAACGCACTTTTACGTACCAATTAAAACTATAATCAAATTATTCATTATTTCCGGACATAAACGAGTTACAATATATAATGAAAATTGCAACCGTATTTTTATTATTATTTTTTATAGGTGCCTTTCACTACATGCCATATATATAACAGTATCAATTTTTATTTTAACCGAATCAAAATCAGTCACCACGGAAATAGGAGAGAAAGAAACAATACTGCCTATAATCAATCGGTCTATAATGTTAAAGCCTATAATGTTTTAAACGAAATAAATTTATTAGACCCTAGAATAAAGAGTCATCTCTAGGAATATTCGTCGATCTAGCCCAAGCTTTCTAAAAAATTTGAATTAGTTAGTATAAGGGGACCGTGCTTTGATTTAATAAATTTAGTTATTAAGTTATCTGTATGATCAACAACAAACTGTAAAAATTGGTGAAACAACAAGCTCCTTTAAAATGATTAAATATGGTGTTTTCCAGGGCACGGTTCTCAGACCATTATTATTTATTCTTTGTATGAATGATGTTTTTGACCTAAAGCTAAATGCCAAAATACGAAGCTTGGCGGATGATACATTTTTATTCATTAAGTCGTGGAGTGAGATAAAAACATTGCAAAGCAAAATTTCGCCAAATTAAAGGAGTGGTTTGATTTCATCACTTTCATCTTCAGTGCTAATAAAACTCATTTTATAACATTTACTTCTTACAGCTTAGGAATTTCTAATCATAATAATAACTTATCTGACTCTATAAATATAACAGCTACTAATTCAATAAAATATCTAGGCATTCAAATTGATCAACATTTGAGGTGGGAGTTACGGGTAAACCATTTGATTAACCAATTAGGATATCTTGCTATTTTTCCAGATTTAAATATCGTGAGTGTATCGTGATAGAAAGCACTAAACTAACAGATTTAAGAAATCTATATTTTGCCCTTGTGGAATCTCATTTGGTATATGGTCTGTGTAGATGGGAATGTGTACCTTTAGGCAAGTATATACTAAAAAAATTGCTCTTATTTACCTCTAAAATTTTCAACCGATCCACATAAAACCAGAAGTATGATAAATAATATGAGTACATTAGCAAGACTATAGCAACAAAAATATCACTTCCTTAGTACCTAAAATATATATTATGATTCCAAATGAAATCAAAGGAATTAAAAGAATAACAAAATATAAGAAGGAACTTAGCGACTGAATTTACAATTCAAATGGCAAGATTCAACTGTAAAAAATGTCAGCTAATAGTACTTGTCTACTGAAACTTGTATTCATATTAATTAAGAAATTGCGGAATTGTGTATAGTTATAGATGTTAAAAAAGTGTTGTGAACTTAACCCAGTTAATAAGGACTAAATTAGCAAATATGGACTATAAAAACCGACTTCAAACTAAAACTGCCAAACTAAAATACAAAATGTGGACGACAAGGTCTACGATTTATTGTGAAATTTTTTTTATGTCTATTGACAGTACCATGGAGAATCGAATAAAAATTTAGTTGAAAGAATTTAGAATAAAAAGGTCCAGTAATATGTTCGAAATTCCATTGCACAGTGACGCGTAGGTCAAATTTACAAAACAAAGCGCCATTTTAAATAAAAAATTTAATGACTACATTTTTTAAGCAGGTATCAGGAGACCGCAGCAAAAGTTTTCAAGCTCCGTTCAATTTTTTTTTCTCAATTGCATAGTAAAGGGATAATTCTACGTATTCTGAGTAAATTGAGAAAAAAGTCATTGAAAAAAGCGTTGAATTACTGTCTGAAAAAATGTTTACTGATTTTTATTTTCTTCCCAAAAAGCAAAAAAAAAATTTGTCAACTTTCCTGTTAAGTAGTTTATTATTTTTTGACATGTATGGTAATTTAGACTGAAACTCTACTATAAATGAAAACTGTGAAAAATAATTTTTGGAAAAGTTGAATGTAAACTTAAGGGAGCTAGCTAGCTAAAATTAAGGGAAGCCAATTAAGGTAAATTAACATCAACTGATTTCTGTGTCGTAAAAAAGGTATTTGATTATATATTGAAAATGGCATAATATTAATAAACCTTAACATATATCCTGGTCAACTTTTATAGTTTAGGGTTTAGGACTTATCTAAGTGAGCAGATTATCAAAATAAACAATCTGGTGTGCATCCTGCATTTATGCGAATAAATCACGATTTTCTATGGCATTACAAGAATCCCACTCTCAAGATATTGCTGAAGTTGAGCGGCTATAAAGGAGAGTATACTAAGTTTTAGTAGGACTAAAATAATAAAAAGAAAGATATTCAACACCACACACTTAATTAAGTTTTGTATATACATTATGTCTGGTCATTAATAAACTATTATAACGGCAATTAAGTTTTTAATATTTATTCACTATTGTTATATTGTTCATAGTTGACTGAAATTCCATTTTTTGTTTTTGTTTACATAAAAGTGTCAATTTTTAATAGTAGATATAATAAACGAATAAACATTTGTCAATATAATTTACCATATTAAAGAAAATATAAATACCGATATAATCATAATATATCAATCATATCCTATATAAAATCTCATGATTATACAACTAATTACAAAAAAATACTTTACTCGGCGTTTGTGAAACAAATATTTCGACACCGATTGCATATTAAAACAGAAGACATTGAAACGCGAACACCGACCCATTGTTTAACAGAAATTGCGGTAGTTAACTCTAATATTTTTTTTGACCCTCTAGACCTTCGTGTCATTAGGAAATGGCGACTGCTTATCGGGAATATTAATTTTGATACGTACGGAAACTAAATTGTGAAATGTAATGTTTTTTTTATGATTGTGCAAATGAAGCGTCGTGGTTTATTATATACTATATTAATAAAATCTCAGCTCAAAATCCTTGTTAAACTAAATTATAGGTTAAGTCTTAGATGTAATCAAACAAAAAAACACTTTCACTATTATTCTCATCATTCTATCCAACACCGAGCTGCCCTCAATTAGTAATGTACGAGTCTTTTGTTGTGGCTTACTGGCGGTCCTAATTTATATTTTCCAAAATGTTTTTAATGTTGTAGTGCTCCTTATTAAAAATACTCTTAAAGTTTTCTTTTTCTCACATAATCTGATCATTGTGTTTCCTAATTTTTTATATAGCACTCATTAGGAATATTTTTTGATGCCCCATAAATTTGGTTAACTTTTTTTAGGTTTACTTTCTATCTCTCTCTCTTCTCAGTCCATTCACCCCTCGTAGGGGCATCATGAGTTTAGTAATTAAGTTGATGGTCTTCCAGAGATCTCTATCTTGAGCTGAATGGGTATCTTCTTGTAATATTTGTCCTGTTATTATCTTCATTTGGTTTATCCATATTATTGGTGATGTACCCCTCAGACAGCGTCCCTCAATTTTCCTTGAATTATCCAGGTTTCCATAGCATTATCACGCCTCGCGAGATGTCCAATGAACCTTTGGTATGACTAGGTTATGGTCGTGGTCAGCCCTTTCTTTATACCTAGTTCTTTTCGGCATATATGATTGATTGGTTTATCCCGGTGTGCAGTACTTGGCATGCCCAGTATGCGTAGGTACGCCCACGTCTCAGAAGCATTGATTCTGTTCATGTTTGCTTTTTTAATTGTCCAAGTCTCGGCTGCGTACATTGTTATGAGAAAGATGAGAATTTGTGGCTTGTGTTCTTAGTTTGCTCGTGTCTTTCCAAATTTTTTAACGCTATGTGGTTGCAGTACGACCTGTACCAATCGCCTTCAAATTTCCGGTTCACATTGTCTTATATTTTTCATCGTTTATCCGAGGTATTGGAATCCTTTCACCATTTCGTATCCCGCGATTCTATGGATGTGAAATGGGTTAGGATTTGATCTGTCATCACTTTTATCTTAGATTCGTTGATTTTTAGGCCGCAGGCTCTACTGGCGTCTACTAGTTTATTCATGATCGTTTCCAGTTCTTCCTCATTTGATGTTATAATTAGAGTGTCATCCGCGTATCTGAGATTATTTAAGAGTCTGCCTCTAATGGTTATTCCGCCTTCCTACTCATCCATTAATGCGCATTACATGTTTTGTATATATTTTGAAAAGTAAAATATATATATACACCCTTATCTCCACCCTGCCTTAGTTGTAAAGGCTTCTGAGTCTACATTATTATTCTACTCTTACTTTAGCGCTATTGTTCTCTTAAAGATTTTGAATGAGAGGGAGTTCCCATTTCCCATATTTAATTGTAACAACATAACTAAAGCTATGACTTCTTCGTATTACTGCAGTCTTTTGAACATCATTTCTATTTTGACTAATTTGCTTTTGAGGAAACAATTTTTCACATCAGACTTTTACTACATCAATTGCTCATCATTAGCTCTGATCTTTGCACTGATTTTAAAGTATACATTCATATACACAAATCAATACGATTTTTAATACACTAACTAACGAATCTGAACTTGAAGCATATTTTCTAAGCTATGAAATTAATATTAAGCCTCTTCATACTGTCCTTAGCTTGAATGTGTTTGAAGAGAGATTTTAAACTGTGAATAGTTTTTGATGCGTTGATGCTGCAACCACTCTTTGATGCATTGGTGAGCAAGGCATCCAAGAAGTCATGCAGAGAACAATTTTTCTAAACATTGTAGATCGAGCTCGTACTAGCCAATTAGAAAGAGTCCCATTCCGCATGCTCTCAAGAGAATATCTTCATGTCAGGTTTCTTATAATAGATCCCAGTGATCAATATCTGACTAAAGATCTGTAAATTTATGTGGTATAGTATCTAGCTATGAACACTGAAGTAAGTTAATCCAGATGAGCTTGTCTGCGTTCCACACTCTCCCTCTTCCTGTGTTGACTTTCTTTTGAGGCACGTTTTTAGAAGACCAAAAATAACATTTGTCTTAGAAGCTAACTAAAATTAGCTATCATTTCAGAGAATTCAGCTTTTATTCCCTTATAACTTTTGTTGCTCTTTTTCTGTCATTTCAGTGCATATTATATCCGGGTATCCATATTATACTCTGGTTAGAAATCGGAGAATCTCTATATGAAAGTAGATTTGTATACTCCAGAGATTCACCAGATCCTGTCAGGATTTATATTAAATATATAAATCCTTATATATCCTTAGGTTGGTGTTTTTAATCCCCCTTCATCACCGTTTATGCGATTGAGCAGGTAATTTTCAAAACCGTTTAAATTTGAATAAGAGCAACGTCATTTCAGTTATTTTTATTATGATTGTAACGACTTATATTATACTGGTCCAGCACATCCCGAGGTATTACAATAATAATGAGGACAATAGGACGACTACTAAAGAACTGCATTCTACTACAGGTAATGACAAATATTTCTGCATAAAAAATGTGTAAAAATAGTGCTTCTCATAGAGAATAAAATGTACCTCAAAATATCATATTTTCAGAGGTTATTGAGCTTATGAACGAAGAAAAAATGTTGAGGATCAAAACTCTCGACGCTTCGCCCTCCAATGGGTTTATTTTGAAGATTATTCACAAGGAAAAGTAGCTTAAAAGCATGTACAAATATTTTTCGAGGAATCAAAAAATATCATAACAAATACGGGGCGCGTGTGACTCATTATAAATATATTTATGAGTAATAAAGTCATTGATTCTTAAAATTAATCCGGAAATGACAATGAGCTGATTTAATTTTAAAAGGCGACTTCATAATAATAAAGTAATTAAAATCCTGTTAATCCCACTTTGCTTAAAGTTATCTGCTTGCTTGGTCGCTATTCACTAAGCACTAAGTCTATTAGAGATCAACAGCCGCATATTACGGTAACTTTAGCCTACGTATTCGTAGAAATAATGGCAATCTTCATATAATTTTTAATACTTGTTACGGTTACATGACTACTTTAATCTACAAATGTTACATAATTAAAAGGCTTTAAATTGTCTTGGCGAGACAAAGTATACGTTTTACAATCATTTTAATAAAAAGATTTATTAATTAATGATTTAAGTGTTACGGTAGTAAGTAATTAAAATAATATGAACAATGAGCAGAAGGAAACTTCTAAATGAATTTATCTAAAACCAGATCAAATCATGTAATTTTTTAATGGGCAAGGTCAATTTACTCAAGATTTTCAATATCATATTTGCGATTACATGATTCTCTGGTAAGGACTGGCTTAGTGTGGCTTTAGGGAAATCGTTAATTTTATTGTTTTTAACCAATATAATGAGTTAATGGGGTTTAATTAATTAATTACACTTGCAAAAACTATTTTCTAGTTAAACTATAATTCTTTTAGGCTCTACTAAGCATGTAATAAAAATGCCAGCCAGTTGGTTAGTGAAACCGGAGGTGGTTTTCTCATTTAAATTTATGGTTTCCAACTAAACACTGCAAGATAAAACAACCGCTTATTCTGCTTTAATTAGGAAGTATATAACATCTCCACTTTTAAATGTTCCGAATTTGTTGTGATAATTTTATAACTTGCTGACATAGATATTGAATATCAAATTAATTGAAAAACCTACCATCCTATAAATAATGGCCAAAGTGGGCGAAAATGTTACCTTCTGTAAATACAAGAAATTCATGAGTGTAATATTGAAGAGTTATGTAACACCATATTAATTTGTACATTAATTATATGTTATTAAATTTATTTTAAAAAAATAATCAGTTACTTTTTTGTTATGGAAGAGAATTGTCACAAAAATAATAATTAAATAGGTAATCTGTAGTGGTATATTTATAAAATATTCATGTACAAAAAAAATTATATGTATGTTCACAGATAGAGTTTGTTTAAAATATAAACATCAAACAAGAATGAAAATGAGTTGCAATTTAAGCTTCCGAGGATTAATATAAATAATAATTAACTACTTAAATTGAAGTACGCGTTACTTATAATAGTTCTGGATAAATTTCCTGGATATTACTTTGGAGAAAATGCTTAAGCCTTCAAGAAGCCTTGATAAAATTTTATTTCTCTATATATAGCATTTACCAAGCAGCTTTGAATGCTGATACGTTTTGTGACGAAAGACCAAAAATAAAATTTATCTTAAAAACATAACGATCTTACTAATCATGTCAAATAATTACGCATCTATTCCCTTATAATTTTTGTTTCTTATTTTCTGTTATTTGAGTTCATATAATATCCAGGTGCCCGCTCATATTATACCCTGGTCGGCGGCAATCGTCGCTTTTATATATGAAAATAGATTTGTATACACCCTAGTTTCACCTGGTCTCTTAAGGATTTATATTAGATAGGGTTAGGATTTTTAATCCCCCTCATTACCTTTGACTAAATTTACCATTCGAATAAAACTTGTGGTTAATAAAACTTTTAGTTAGTTAAGGAGGATGATTTGATTCCATTTAATTTCATTTAGGGAGTTTTTCTTTACTGTATGAAAAATATGATAAAAATCAAGGACAAGCACATGAGTCTGTCTCAAATTTTTTTCTAAAAACGTTTGTCAAGCTCACATATTTCGTTTGTCCTTTTACATACGTGTTCACTAACGTGAGCTTTTCATTTTATCTATTCTTTATATCATTTTCACTCCACCTTTATATATATTTAGATATATATAAAGGTGGTAATATATATATAAATATATATAAATATATATATTTATATATACTTTATATATACACCAAGGATATATATTTATAAAAATTTACTTTCATTATCATAGTGTTGACTTCAGTACAAAATCAGATTAAAGTAAGTAACGACACACTTCCCACGCTAAAAGAATGAATGCATTATATATAAAAAATGTGAAAAAATGCCGTATTAAATTTACAACTTTCGCGTGGATAATATTTAAATTCGTCGAAAATATCAATAAATTTATAGTTGCACTTTCACTCCGGTGAATGATAACTACCATTATCTTAAGTTAAGGCCAACTTTTTTGAATTTTTTTTTCTTACATTCTGATTGTGCTTAGAAATGATTTTTTGCATTAATCTACCTTTATAGAGTGGAATTATAGGAACTACATTTATCCTTTATTCAAGGCTATGGCTAGGAAATTTTTGAAAATCTGATGGTATAATGTGGTCGTATTTGCGATTATTCTGGCAATACATGTTAACATGTTTATTTTTCCCTGTATATTGTTCAAGTCTAACGGAGTTCTATGGGTCTACATTCAAATGATTCGAGTTATTGACGTTTTGCAGACCTTATATAAATTAAATTCTTTTTTATTAATTATTTTGAATGCCTCAAAAATATATAAAGTAGATAACGAAACGTATATTTGTTTAAAAAGTATAATAATGAATTATGTCAGGATATTCGAAAAATCGAAAATAACTTTAAATGCCTGGAATAATATAGGTTTCAAAATATCTTTGGTCGTTGTCCAGTGGCTCTTTACTCCCTTTTGTTATTCCACTGTTCCTCTCTGGTACTCATTTCCATCCTTTGGATATATCCGTACCATATCAGCTGTTTTTGCGTTTTGCGCCGCGAAAAAATTAAACATGGCATATTTATTCGAACTTTGAAAATTAATTGTGAAGTAACTATAAATGCTAGAGAACTGAAATAAATTGCTAAATTTAAGTTGGAGCCTGCTCTTTTTTACTAAAAAATAATCGAATTTTCGTTTCCAAGCTCATTGTATCATCCACACATCCATAGGTGTGTTTAATACATTCTTCGCTGATTTCAGTCAATAGCTTCTAATAGTGATTGGTCCATTTCTTTGGTGGTATAATTTATAATTAGAAATGCCTAGAATACCTAAAGAATTAATTTCAATGGTTTAAGAACAAACTTCAACTTTTAAAACTTTGAAAAATGAATTTTTTCAAAAATACTTCAAAATCCTAGAACTAGGAAAACATGTAAATACATTTTACATTTCTTATGCTTCGAGTATAATGTTTATAATACCTACAAATTAAAGGTACATGCATAACGAGGTTTATTAAGTACATAGCGACACTTAAAAAACCAAATAAAAGTATTCGTTAAGAAAAAAAATGTCCGGAAGACATACAAAATTAATTCTTGCTTGAAAACATTGAAAATCATTAAAGACTTTTGGAAGACAAAATAAATTACGCCCAAAAGCCAGAAAAAAATTATTTAAAATTAAGCTTAAAAAATTCCTTCAAATGCCTTAAACACGCAGCGAATTAGTGCCAGTACCTGGAAGTTATAAGAATTTTTTTTGACTTAAAACATGGGAAATAAATGATATGACAAGGAACATGCAAGAACCGACTTAAACTGACAAAATAAAAACTTTAGCCACATAGCCGCATTAATTAAAAGTCGAAGAACTGGGCATCTTCTGCTTTTTTAAGAAATGTGGATATTCTAGTAAAATTTAAAAAAAAGCCAAATATACATTTATTATTTGATAATTCGGGATTTATCACAATTTTTAACATTTTTTAGTTAATTAAAGTATCGATGGTACATATTCGAGTTATTTGAGAGACAAGAATTAAAAAAATGTTTTTCAAAAATTAAATAAAAATGCAATTGCATTGTTCACAAAAGATTATACTATGAACTATAAAAATCAGAAGTCCAGAAACAAAATGTTTTGTTTTATTGTAATGCCTCCAAGAACATCTGTTGCAGCCTCGTTGAGTTAAATCGATTATTTTAACAACCTTTCTGCTTAAAAAGAAAATATTTTTTCTATATAAATGAAAGTTAATTTTACGACTAGTCTAGTTTAACCTAACGGTATTATAATATCAACATGCATGCGTAAATGATACTATATTTCATGCAGGAACATGCAATCGTTTCAACAAGAAACAATAATTTCGCGATATCGTATCATAAAAAATCAAAAGTGAAATTGATAAATACGACCTGTGCCTAATTACACTATATTTATCTCAGCAGAAAGTTCTTTCATGCATATTAATAAATATGGTCTATGATAGCAAATGGTGTTAAAAAGGTTAAAAAAAATATCGATGAAAATGTAATTATTATGTTAATAAAGAAAGTCAAACATCTGGTTGTTTAGGAAAATATGTCAAGAGTGCAAAATAACGTTTTTGCTCAGTATTTCAGTAAATTGAAATTATACTAATGTATTTTATATGTAGAAATCAGCATCAAACCGTTTTTTAAATGTATTTTAAACATGTTAATGAAGCAAATATTATATTTGTACTATAAATTATTATTAGAAATAATTAAATTATAACAGAAATTTAAAATTCAGTAAAAGACACCAAATGAAGCAATTGGAAAAACATAGCAAATGATAGAACATTTGAAAATGAGAGGCGAAAGGGAATCACTTACGAAGATTGCGATAAAAGAAAGAATTATTCCTTTTTTTTTAAGATATTTTATTTCTTTTTCCTTTAACTTTTTTAAATAACGATGAAGTTTGGTTTTTTCCTTTAATATAAAAGCATATACAGGGTGTCCCGGAAAATGTGGGGAATCTCTCGGATACAGGTTCCACATCGGTTTTTCTTGAATAACTTTTGAAGTACTTGGTATAATTTAATAAAAATATTACGTGATCAAGCCTACTAAGGGCCTCTTAAAACACATTTACCTTGTTTATTTTACCAGGGGCGGACTAGGTTATACATTATAATTCTTAGATTTTTAGCACCCCGTATGATACACACTCTGAAATAATAAATATGGATAGCTTGAACCTTAAACTAAAGGAAAGGCACTCTTGTTTATTACCGATAAAAATGAACCGTTTTGGAGAAAAAAAATAATCTCAAAAAAATAATGTTTTATTTTTATTAAAAAGAACCATATGTTCGTTTTTTCAGCGATGCAACAGTTATTCAAATTGAGAAGTTCCATTTTAAGTTGTTTAATCTGAAAAAGTACACATCTTTAATGCAGTGTGGCTACATATTCTTTTAATTCAGCCCAAACTAACTCAAATGGGTTTAGATCTGGATGAAATGGAGGTAATCGTAACACGCCATGACCTTTTGCATTAAAAAGTTCTGTAAAGCTTTATTTTAATAGATAATTGGGGATTAAATATAAATTCATCATATGCAATTCCTTTAAGCCGTAAACATTCTTGCATTTCCGCTTTCCTTGACAAAATTGTTAGAGCTTTTTTTAGTGGTTTATTGTGGTACGGGGCATTATCGATTACAATCACAGTTCGTGGTTTTAAATTTGGATTCACATTCTCCGTGACTACTTTTTATAATTTTTGTAATTCATGTCATGATGATAGTTGCCACTTGTGGTATTTGATTTCGAACTTTCATATCGTCGGTTTACTGCCAAAACCAGATAAGTAACATTTTGCGTTAAATGTATACTTACCCTGTTTTAGTTGTACAGTTTTGAGCAAAATGGATAATTGCCAAAATAAGCCTACATTATTTACTACCTTTCCATTGTCCATATGACTTCTTGAGCCACTTACTTCAGTTTCCATAAAATTTAAAAAATTGCTAAAATATTTGATAATTTTGACAGATATATTATGTTACTTTTAAAAGACATTTTAAAATTAATAAGTTTCGAAAATGCACAAAAAACACTCGGCTATAAGACTGCGATGTAAGCCAAGAGGCCTCTATAACCGAAGCTCTGTAAATGAGCTACGGTGTACGTCAAAGGGTTTTGCCACTGCGCACCTAAATTTCATCGGTCACTTGGATATGGTTGAGTAGTAATAAGGACTTAGCTTTTCTTATCTCGAATTTTCAATATTTTACTTTAAATTGTCATATATTATTAATCTCCCGCTATACCACGATGAATTTTTGATAAATTAATGTTTGGCAGTGTTTCCAAAATAAATTCAGATGTGTTTAATTTCAATATTTTTCAAATTTGCACTGAATTCTCTTTTAATACATAAAATACAACCATATTTACATACATTTAATACAACCGTTACATGATCATTTGACCTCTAGATCATTATGAATATTTTTTCCATTAGTTTTATAATCATATTTTTGACTGTTGAAATAAATATTTTGTTTGTTTGTTGTTTGTAACTTCAATAATTCTTGTAAGGGAGTAAATCAAAGAATACGTCCTCAAAATACTCATTCGTTTATCTACAGAGGCCAACAGAGAAAGACGATTTACCGCTACAGTTACATTTACTAGTGCATTTATTGCTCTTACAGCAGAAATCTGATTAGGAATTTATGAATTTTCTCGTCGCTATGGTAGTTTTTAATCGTTTAATGTACAATAAATTCAGTTTCCAATTTATTTATAATTCGACGAATTGCAACCACAGTGGAAACATTATACACATTAAACTTGAGGTGTGTAAAGGAATAGCTTTTACCCACTGTAATAAGAATAAAATAAATATTCCTAACAAGTCGGGTTTCCGTAAAAATCGCTGTTGTGTGGGGTCTAAATGTAATAATTTAATTATGGTTTGCTACAAGGTTGGGCTATTTTTATTATACATTGATACCATGATATGGTAAGGGTAACCCAAAAGTGCAAAGTTATTTCATAAAAAAATAAATATTTTGATAAGACAAGTTTTACCTTTATCCTAGAACTTTAAAGAATATTTTTGAGATGTTCTAAATATCCTAGGTATACACTTGTATAACATTCTTGGTATGTTCTTGCGTTATAACCTCGATTATATGGATCTCTCTGTATTATCTAAAAATGGCAACCATCATCTTTTCAAAGAACAAGTTCAACAACAAAGAAGAAGGTTCTTTTAACCGGTTTGTTAATAAGTCTTCTGTCAGCTGCTTCCTCAACAAGTTTAAAAAAAAACAGAGATTTTGTTCATGAAATAGAAACCGTTACATGATCAACACTCTAATGTGTCCTTGCCTAATTTGTTTACGACTTAAAAAAAATTACCCAACGTACATTTTTCTACATTACTCCAACTAAAAAATTAGGAATTTGATAGCTCACACTTTCTTTTAGGTCATTTGAAACAGTTATTGTAAAAAGATAAATCGGTATCATACGATGAAAACGAGGACAAAAAAGAACAAGAAGTACTTCTAAAGGGGATTTACACGATTTAAATATAATTGTAAGGACAGTTTTTAGACCACATACAAAATTTATATTATTTAATTAAATAAAACAATTATTATTGTAAGACACTTGCAAACACATGACATTCACTTATATGATATATATAGGCCGGCTAGTTTACAGTATAATTTTAATTTTGCATATGAAATTACCGGTCGGTAGGTAATTGGAACCAAAGTGGATAAAGGCCGTTCGGTTTACTTTTTAATTCTAGTCCTCCAGTAATTAACAAGTAGTAATTGTCTGGTAAAATATTTACTACGAGTAGGTATCTAATAAAAAGAAGATTTAATAGGATTGAAAATGAGTTTGTACTAATCACTTTAAAATTATTGCTTCACATGAAGTAGCGAGACATCACATGAAGCATATCATCTGTTTAATTATCCTAAAGATCGCCTTAATTGTGCCCAAATGGAGAATTCCCTGTGCTTAAATTTTTCTATCGGCTTTTGACCTCTCTTCTGACAGTTAGTAAAGGAATGCATTTGAATTGAACCAATTAGCATTATTCATATTGTGTCAATCAGGCGATAAATAAAAAAAGTCACGTAACGGACTCACTTTCTATAGGTCTATTACTAGCTGCAATCAATAATAATTACAATAAAACACTGGTTTCAATATACGTATATATATGTAATATTGATAAAATTTTTTGGATAAATTATTATTTGCAGCATTTGAGTTGACTTACTGGCTACTGTAAAGAAAAATTTTGCTTTAAAGATATCCGGGGGGTTTTTAAATACCTAGTTGATTTAAGAAGGACGAATTTTATAAGTCACACGAGCAGGTGTTTTCACTAATTTTTTTTAACCTTAAGAATGGTTCCAAACAGAATTTATTACTGATACTACCCACAGAGGTTTAAAAAACCCATTAGGTATTTACTTTTATGGGAGTAGACGAATAATAACGCGATTTCAGTCCACTCATATCATAACATATTTACAAATCCATCTTTTTAAAACGATATAAAAAAATTGATGATTTATAAGCATATGTGCTTTGAAATTTAGTTGGCTTACATATCTTAAAAGCGGAACTATATAATCACAGGCCTTTTTCTTATTTGAAAGTTAGCAACACTTAAAAAAATATCCGGAAAAAAACATAACTTATCTAAGTGGTATATATATAATCAAATCCAACCATAACCTCAAATTCTATCCCTATCAACAATATATTAGGATACATTAGAATATTTCGGTTTTTAATATAAATTTTTAATCTCTGAATCAAAAAATTTAAATACTAAAATATGAAAAATTACTTTTTTTTCAATTGAATTAATTTAAAGAAAAATTGAAAAAAAAATAGAAACTTTCAAATTAACTATAACTTACTCTTCTACTTACTATACTTTATAACTTACTTTAAGCTAGTTTTAAATTTTCTTTTCATTTATAGCATTTAAATCTATTATTACATAATAAAAAATAATAAGTAAACTTAGTATATGTAGATTGAGTTTTATTGTATACAAATATTATATACATACATTTTAAGCCCGATATACTACGTTATAAAGGTTGCGTTATTATGAGAATATCTATGTAGAATAGTCAAAAAAATATATATTTGGATGAAACGGTTTTATAATTTTTCAAGAAATGTTTTAGGACTCCCTGCAAGCTATTCCTGAGCCGAACTAAATATTATAGGTTTGCCTTGCGTTATAAAGGAGATTCCAAGAGTCAAATAACCCTATGGCATACTTTAACGACTCTCATTATCCGGTGTACTATCCTAAACTATTTTTTTTTTAATTTCAGATATGGAAGTACGATTCTTCCTTATTACCTCAATATTCTTCTCCTTAGTGGAGTGGATTGAAGGTCATGGTAGACTAATAGAACCTCCATCCCGTGCCTCTGCCTGGAGATACGGATTCGACACGCCTCACAACTATAATGATCACGAGTTATATTGTGGAGGATTTACTAGACAGTGGGTGAAAAATGAAGGCAAATGTGGAGTTTGTGGAGACCCTTGGGATTCAAAGTACTAATTTTTTTTTTGTGAGAATAGTTAATATATTCCAATAATAATTTTCAGGAAACCAAGAGCTCACGAGTATGGCGGCGTATTTGGACAAGGAATTATTGTACGCAAATACGGCGTGGGTGGAATTATGAACATTCGAGTGGAGCTTACAGCAAACCATAATGGATACTTCGAGTTTAGGATATGCCCAGGTAAATTTATTTCTTCACTCAAACATGTTTTAATGAGAGAATATATTTCATGTTACTTATCTTTTTTAGACTACAAATCAACAACACAAGAATGCTTAGATCAAAACATTCTAAAATTAATAAAGCCCCAAGAGGGAATGGATCACAAAAATCACCGGTATTTCCCCAAGGAAGGCAACAAAATTTACGAAATGAAATATAGGTTACCTAAAAAGACTTGTAAACATTGTGTTTTACAATGGAAGTATATTGCTGGTAAGTTCGACATTCTCATATTTTTCTAATTGTTAACTGAAAATCCAAGAAGACCTATCTAATTGCCACTTCTATTAAATATTATTTGGATCACTATCGATTTTCTAAATTATCGTTATGTATTAAATATCCTATACACGGGTGTGCCAGTAGCAACTACGGTGATTGATTTCTCCAAAGAAGCCTTTAGTCAATTTGGCCACCTAGGCGGGTAAAAAAATTTTCAGTAATGATCACTTCTATATAAAACCGAAAAAATATATTTTTTTTAAATTTCATTTGGTACACCCTAGTAGGTATTGCATTTGAAATTCTACATAAAATTTTAGATACAGTTTTTGTAAAATGACCTACGCCTAATATTAACTGTTTTTGAGTAATTTCTGCAAAATAACATACATAAAATGTGTGATTTCGAGAACCTGATCGTCGCAGTTCATCGTAAAACAATTTGTATATACGTTTATTAAATCCACAGGAAACAATTGGGGTAACTGTCCTAATGGTACCGGAGCAGTAGGTTGCGGTCCCCAAGAGGAATTCCGTGCCTGTTCAGACATCACTATATCAGGTAAAGCTGATGATGAACAAATGGTGGTGCCAACCGTACCAATTATACCAGATGATGAATATGACGAATACAATGAATTGGTACCTTCATCTACCTCTGTTGTACCACCTGGTGAACTACCTACTCCCGAAGAAAGCTACAATCCAATTTCAGCACTTATTATTAGTTTGCTATCTTTTTTAATAGCATTTTTAGTTTTATTCCTTCTCTATTTTCATTTTTACCGAGTTGGTAAGCAGATCAGAGAGTGGGTTAAAAGCAGAGGGGAAAAAGGAGAGAATAAAATTAGTAATATGCAAAATTTCCCTCCGACGGTACCACCTAGGGCCAAAAAGGGTCCTGCTCCTCAACCTAATAGACAAATGATATATAATGTACAAAATATGGCATAGATTTCACTTCATTACTACCAATTGGTTTTTATTAAATGTGATTAGTGGGTTTAAATTGAATTGTTAACAGTTACTGATTTGATATCTAATGGTATTTCTCTTGATGTAGATTTATATGTTGCATAAGCTCTAACGTTTTTAGAGATGACATTTTTGACTGAATAATATTTATTCATTGATACTGTGCAATTTTAGATTTAAGGTTTTATCTTTGTCAAGGATCTTAAATACAGCAGTCCAGAAACTCTATTAATAAATCTTGAAGCACAATAAAAAAAATCTTTATGTATGATAATTTCATCAACCAATAATTACTAAGGTTTTGTTGCTAAACTTTTAATAAATTATTAAAAAAAACTAAGTCTCTTTTTACTAAATATAACTGTTTAATGAAATAAACTTTACAGAAAAAAATATTCTTAATTGTAAAGATATAATAAAACTTAAGTAATGTTGGGTTTTCTTCTTCTATTTTGTGAATTCTACTTTAAGGAATTCAATACATATTATATTTATTTCCATCGAAATTTCACATAGATCTAACTTTACTAAATCATACAAACATTTTGAAATTTGGCTCATTTGTTTACAAGTATTGGTTTTACCGCTATTTTTCAAATTACTGCACACAACGTTTTTAAGTCGCCAAAAATATGAACTACTTCATTAACTCTTAAAAATATATTTACTTCTGTTATATATATACGTTATTATATTTTTTTACTTTCATCTCAAAAATTTTTGGAGCAATTTATATGAAATTTTTTAAGTGTTTCTGGACAAAATGTTAAATGATCCCAATTATTGAAAAAATAATTGGATTGGGAAGAAGGTATATACATATTATATGTTTTTTTATAAGGATAAGTTAGTGAGGTGATCAACCTATTTATATTCTCAAAATATATTTTAAGCAAATGTTAGTAATTGAAAATCTAGATTAGGAATATTTTGCAATAAATTATTTAAAAGTAAATGGCTGCTATTTCTTGTATAAGTTTTAGCCATGGTCAATAAAGTCTTTAAAATTGTCCTTTACATTTTGAATATGGACTCCTTGACCCTGGTGATTATTTTCTTCAATGCTATTTAGTGAAACAACTCCTGATTACTTTACCTTCTCCCTTGCACATTGTCTTTAATGTTGTTATCATATAAAAGTGAATTAAGCGTTCTTTTACGCCCTAAAGATTTAGTGTATTACTGTATGGTTAGTACCTAAACAATTATAAAACATTTTTTTTGCTATATAGAATCATTTATTTAATGATTGTCCTTCCCGATTGCAAAATAAACAATTTTGTTTCTTAGTGTGCTGTGTACTTACAAAAGTTGAGAACTTTTCCCTTTTACCTGTATATTGCCCTTTAAAATTTGTAAAGTTTTTATCAGTCTCCCTAATATTTTCTAATGCCAAACAATGTTTCTCTAAGAATTCAAGAAATTCGTTTAGTAAGTGTATTTAAATGTTGTCTAACTTTTGTAAGAAATTATCTTATTTGATCCCCTTGACCTCTTATTATTTGTGGAATATTCATTAACGCTTGTAAGTACGAGTTTATAGTAAATAAATTATTATCATACCTTTTCTTTAAAATTTTCAATGCCACTGTATAATTTTCCTTTGTTATAGAAATGTTGTCAAAAACACTTCTTGTGAAAGTGCACCTTTTAAGTACATAAACCTTTGAACAGACTTAATGCAGTAAAAAGATCATAAAAAGATTTTTAATCTTTATATTTACTAGGAAATGTAGGTGCATTTATATTCGCTAATCTTACTCTGCCCTGAGAATCACTTTCCAATGTAGAAGTGGAGGGTTGAGACTGTTGCAAGTTTAAAGTTATGGCTACCCTACCTCTATTCTGAATCTCTAAAATATTGTGCCTTTATAATTTCCCCATCCGCTGAGTCTACATCATCCTTATTTTCAATCAATAATTGTACTCGTCATGTTACTGTATGATTCAAAAGCCTTTTGCGACTGTTTCCGACAATTTCCTAATGACAGATTCATTAAAATTAATGTCTAAATTATTCTCATTGTTGTTTACATAGTTTTCAATTCTAGTAATGCTACCGTCAATCGGGGCGACTATTAGATATTTATGTTATTTTTTTTTATACAACTGCCGAACAAAGTTCAAATTTAGCAGAAAGACCGTAGTCCATACAACAGCAGAAATATGAATTCGATTATTTTTTAATTTCCATGGATTATAAAAAAAAAATAAAAAAATATAGGGTGTCCCGATTGACCCCGTTTTGGGGCGAATCGGGACGCGCCGTTTTAGGCCATGTAAAATGCATGTCGCCCCGCGTATGAGGTGAATCCGGACTAAAAATTAAAAAACATTATATTTTTCATATATTTTTAATTATAAAAACAAAAAAAAATACTACAGTAAAATACAAAAACAGTCTTTATTTTACAGTTTTCAGTTACAAACTTAAAAAAACCACATTAAAAAAAAATATTTTCAGAAATAATATAATGATATTAAATGGCATAAGATTTTAACTTCAATTGTAAAGGAAATTTGTATCCTCCTCGTCGCAATCCGGTTGGTTTAGGTAGTTTTCTATTAATTTGTTCCGGCGTAATCATGCAAATATCTTCCACTGTTGGAAAAATAAAACAATTTTTTATTTTTCGGTTTGATCTGAGAAATTTAACTTCAAAACTTTTACCAAAGAGTCCCTTAATTTGCCCGATAAAATATTTTTCCACTTTATTTGTCTTAAACTTAACCTCGACAAAATCGTCAGTGGCAATGCTATTTTCTATTGGATGCTGTACATCAAAACACTCGTCCAGTTCCATTGCTTCAGATTTTGCTTTATCTGACTCAAGTTCGAAAATGTCGTCCTCTTGAGAGTCTTGAGGCACTGTTGTCTTGCTTGTTGACGGTTGCGGTTGCGCTTCTAAAAAATCTGTGGTAGAAATGCTTTTGCCTGGCTCGACTGTAACTTTCTTTTTCCTAGCTACAGTAGGCTTGCATGCATTCCTGCTTTCGTTAAGCACTTCTACCACAGATTCCGTCCAGTCATAATATTTTATATTGTAATATTTTGGGTTAGAGTTGCTTCTAGTTTGCTTATAGCTTGCCTTAGTAGGCTTGGAAAATACTCCTTCGGCAAAGAACCCTTGTATTGCTTTTTCCAACCTTCTAGAGTAGCCTTTTTCATCGGGCCAAAAACGGACACGTCAAGTGTAACACAGCCACACAATGGGTTGAATTTGGCGCCAAAAAAGAATATTATTTTCTTGGCATAATTCAATTACCCTATGCGACAAATGACTACACAAATTGGTGACACCCTTGGTGCCGGACGCCTCTTCAAGAAAGGTAGAGCTATGGAAATCAACCAGTCTTCAAACAATGGCTGGTCGAACCAGCCACTTTTATTTCATCCATACCGCGCAACTGATGGCCCATTTGTCAACCAGGTATCGTATAGATGCTCGCTTTTATAAACAACAAATGGGGGTAATAGATGGCCATCACCACTTACTGCAAACATCACTGATGACGATTGTTTTGTTGAATCGATGATCCGTTCTGGATGCCTTGTTTTTCTTTTTACGATGACCTTTTTCCGTCCGGGATCATCCACAAAACATGTTTCATCATAATAAATGACGGACTCAGGTTCAACGTTTTGCAAGTTGGTTTGGACATTATCGAAGTATTTATTTACTGTTACCCGAGTCACGGCTGCACGAGACCGTTTGATATTCTCGCACAGTCTCTCAGTCAGAAGTTCTTTATGTCGGACACAAAAACACAAAAGGGACTCTGTGCTGGGCAAAACATTACATGGATATTATTTGCAACAAACCAATCTTTTATTAATTTGGAGGTGTGTTTCAGGTCATTATCAATGGAAGCATGTAGTTCTTCCCTCTATTTTCACTAGTGGATCAATGCCAAACCCCAAAAAACATCCCCAAACCATAATTCCAACTCCTCCTGAACCATGGAGTTTTTGTATATTTGGGGTTGAAACGTTCGTTGATCGGTCGCCTCACCCAAGAAATTCCATCAAATTAGATGTTTTAAAAAGTTTAAAACGATTCTCATCGGAAAATAGTACCGTTTTCCATTTTTTACAGGACCAATTCACATGTTCTCAAGCAAAGTGAAGTCTAGCCTCCCTAATTTTTTCTAGATGTAAAGGGCTTTTTAGCGGACTTCCTCCCATATAAACCAGCTTCTTTTAGTCTTTGTTTTATGGTACTTACAGGCACATACACTTCATAAATTTATTTTTTTATACAGGATGCACTCATAAAGGGGTCATTAGCAGAAAGCATTTTAATTTTTTTGTCAATGGCACTAGTATTTTTGGGTCTTCTACCACTCTTGGGGACTGCTTCTAAAGTATTTCTTCTGTTAAAATTGGAAATCTTAATGCTATTAATTTATTCAAACTTAATTTTTTTTTACAATTTTACAGCATTTTTCTTCTTACCTAAACTTTTCTACAATTTTTTGTTTTTTTTTTTCTATAAATAAATGAATACCTCATGCATTTTGTATCTAATTGCTCTACTTATGAACCTCACAGCAAAAAAATTGTAAGATAAGAATTTTGTTGCTCTGCTCTATATGAACAATAGTGTAACTATAAACTATAAGCCAATAAATTTAGCTTTACATTTAACCATAAATTGATTTCACTAATAAAGTGAAATGACTGACTTTGTTATTGTGTGTGACAAATTTTATGGAATAATATTGATAGATTATCCCTGGTACATAAAACTTTTAAAAATAAGCCAAGCCAAATAACACAAGAGTTATACACCAAATGCTTTGGATGTGTTCATGAAAGATAATCCTTAAAGCAAAAAAAAAGTGACTATATTTCTAGAACTAAAATTGAAACTTAAAACTTCTACTTCCTTGATTTCCTCTTCAATACCCATTTATTAAAAACTTACAAAAAAATTTACCTAGATTGTATAGTAATTGCTAAAATAAAATAAAAATAACATAAATACAAAAGAATTCCAAAGAAATATGGGTTTAACTGAATTTCTCTTTTAACTATTGAAAGTGGTAGAAACACACATAAAACTTCAAACATAAAGAAATTAATGAGATATATTAAATTATTAAGTTACCCCTTGAGATTGTATCTTTCAAAACCTTATTTAACATATCCACAAAGATATCTGCACACTATATGAATTTAAGTATCACAAAAACAGTCTGTATTCAAATTTGCTGTTATTTTAAACTACCCTCCTGACTTCAAAGAACCGCTTAAGATAAAACACCTGACCAACTGTCATTGCACACAATATGATAGCTTCAAAGAATGACCAAGCTACAACTCTTGAGTTTGTATTTTCATTTATCGCCCTGTGGATTTTGTCCCTTACTTGCATGTATTCTTGCTCTTGTTTGACTGCTGTAAGAGAGGCTATAACAAGAAAAATTATATATAAGTTTGTTAGCACAATAATTTTTCCAACATCTACCTGATAGCTCCCTAATCATTTCTTCCAACTTATTAGCGCTATGACCTTCAGCTCCCTCAGGTTTAGGTGGTTCTCCTACTGCCACATCAAACATAACAACTTTAGGGGTCATTGTGGACATTTTATTTGAGAAGCAGAAAGTATAAACTCCTGGATAACTGGCAGCAAATGAATATTTTCCAGATGTTTGCCTCTCTTCTTCATAAATTACTTTACCATCAGGACCCAATATCCTTACATCAATGTCCAAAAATCCCCCTTCTGCAATTTGGAAAGTTAGACCTAAAAATAGGAAAAATTAATTTAATTTTTTGCATATGGAAGCGCCTTTTTTAGTATAACCTTGTGATGTTAAATACTGGACCTATGTGATAAAGAGCTCAAGTTCGGATTTCAAATTGATTTCAAATATTGACATACCTAGTTTGGTCCCAGCTTCAACTTTTTCAAAAAAGCATTCTTCGGCATGAGCGTCTACAGTAACAATGTAGCTATGGGCTCCAGATAAATAGGAAAAGAATAATAGACATATTATTCCTAAATAATACATCTTTAACTATTATACGCAATAATTAAATATTGCAAATTTTACAACTTTCTTTTGGGGCCACGTATTTATAACCTCTATTTGCTTTGACAAGCTCCAAATTGTCACTGTCAGCTGTTAGTGACGGTTATGCGACTGATAAACAGCGTTGCCAGGTCAATTTAAAGTTTTTCTTGCTTCAAAATCTAAGGCCCGGTTGTACAATGGGCGTTCAACAACAGTTCATAAAGATCTCCGGTTCAGCGGAATTAATCCGTTGTACAATGTTGGTTCAAACGATAAACTGCAGTTCATCTTGAACGTCCAATTTGGAGCATTCAAAGGGAGTGCAAGCAAATTTTTTAGATTAAATTAATATTTAGTATATCATTTTGATATTTTTTATTTATGTAAATACAGCCGCCTTTCAATAATTATTGTGTTTGGTGAGGTGCTAATTTATTAGTGACTAGGTACCCTAGGTTTAGTTTATAAACCATAAATATAAAAATGGATCCTATTTGGGAAGATATTGCGGATAACGAAAAATTTCTGGAATTAGTAAATAAAATTGTACACCCTAGATCATCAGAGGTGTACAGGGATAGACCGGATCATTTGAACATTTGGGATGATAAAGAATTTAAGGCTAGATTTAGGTTGGAAAAGCAAGCTGTAAGATTCATAGTAGATCGAATTTCTGAACAAATTTCATCTGTTGCGGACAAGTATGATGATTTGTATTAGTTCAATTACACTAATTATAGACTTTAAAAATACTTTTAGATTTTAAATAGAATTTCGTCAGCATTTTTGCTTTCAATCTGAATAACAATTGATTCTTAAAATTTTACAATATTTAGGATTGAAAATGATTTAAAACAAGTTAAAAAAACCTGCAGTAGCATCAACGTCATATTTTGATGTTAGTCCTGTAATTTGGCTCCCTAATATTTCATGGATATCACTCTCGGTTGCAGTTATTGTTACAAATTTTTGCTTCGCCCTTTTTCTATATTCTTATACTTATTTTTTAGAAATGTAACAGTTCTAAGACAAATTTTCTCCAAGGCCTCTGCTTTGATTTCATTATTCTTGTAATACGTTTTCTTACATTCTATGCTTTCCTTGTATTTCTTTACTAAATTAATAAGAACATTTTCTTCTCTCACAGAAAAATTGCTTGCCCTAATTTTTTTCTCTATGTCAGATAAGCAGACCCAAACGGTTTGGCAAATAGCAAGGCGGCACAAAATAATTTTAAACAAACAGCACTTCGGAATTTACGGTATTTTTTGTGTTCAAAAAATACTAATAATCGGCAACAGACAAAAAACAAATAAGTAAATAAATAAGTTAATTTTAATGAATAGGTTAGATTCTTCTTTTCTTTTTCTTCTTTTTTATGTGGGCATTGCAGACTCTAAATAGAACCTAGTTTATCTAAACTTGTACTGGAACAGCATACGAACCTCTGAACTACGTTCAAGGAAGAACTGCAGGTTAGTAGAACTTAAGTTGAACCACTGCTTGTACAACCGGGCCTAATAGATTTTTCTGATCTCCTTGTTTTATGAAGTATGATTCCATATAAACATGAACAAATATATTTAAGACTTTACGTCCCGTATTTCATTATAAACACCTTTATTACTTATCAACTGCCTTCCACAAAATAAATACCTTTGATAAGATTGTTTGCCACTCCACATATTCCACATTTTTCTCACTTTTTTAAAAGAATTTTACCGTATCAAAGGCTTTTGTTAAGTCCACAAGTATACTTAATATAGGCTTATTTTAGCTACAAATAGAATGTTAATTGCATAATCGGATCTTCGATTTTTTTTCTTAAAACCCAAGCTGGTTCGAGGACAAGGAACAATAGTAGAACGTAATAAATTTTAAAGAGTTTAAAAGAAACGTAAAGGTCTATTTTTTAGAGCCTATATGTATGTGCTTATTGCTATTAATAAAAAAGTCGATATTATGTCGCAACTTCATTAGTTGACTCACACAAGTCGAATAGTTTGGAATAATACACCTAATTTAGTATTTATTACTGTTTGGTTTTCGTATTTGCTTACTCATTCCATAGGCTAATGAGAGAATTTGTCTGGTTATTCTATGATCATTCATAGGAATTAATAGTTCTATAATATATGGGCTATACTAACAACTTTATATGAATGTATTTTTGATATCTATCCCTATTTGAAGAAAGCCCCACTTTTACTTCAAATGTCTACCCAGTGTTGCTTTTAGTCTTGCAACCAAGGGCGTCGCCAGAGAGGAGCATGGAGGGGGCAGCTGCCTCCCCCTAGAGGCCTAGAGGTTAACGCTAAACCAGTCATCCGGCTAATTGAAACTTAGATTAAAACGTATATTTCGTAACTTATCACTTATTAATTTCTAATTTCACTATCACTTATTAATTTCAATTTCTAATCTAAGATAAGGCTTTACTATACCTATACATATTTACATTTCGGGGGCTCGAAGCGCTCGCAAGTGAAAAGCGAATTGAAACGATTACGCTCACTTTGAGCCAAGAATCTACAGATACTACGGAAAACGTACGACTTTGCCAAAGACGCCCAGTATCTGAAAAGAAAATTCAATCATTCCTGGTTGGAAATGTACTCACCATGGTTAGCATACTCCCGCCAACAAAAAGGAGCCTTCTATAAATTCTGTACACTATTTCCACCCAATCTGAGCTCCGTTAGAGGTGTTTTAGATTCGTTCATTATAAGGCCGTTTTGTAAGTTCAAAGATGTTCATGAATACTACAGAAAACACGCAGATACTCACTTTCATAAGACGGCATTGGAAGCAGCTAAATATTTTCTTGATAATGTGCCAGTAGATGTGCAAGTTAACAAATACTCTGGAAAGTCTTGAAAAAAACAGGAAAATTATAAGATCGATTATTTCCTGCGTTGCGTTTTGCGGATACCACGACCTAGCATTAAGGGGGGCAAGCTATGGTGATGGAATTCTGGAAGGGCTGTATAAGATGCGAATTGACGCAGGAAACACTATTTTAAAAAACCATCTTGAGCATAGAAAGAAAAATGGAAGTTATCGATCGGTTGACATCCAGAATGAGATTATCAGTATTTGTGGAGATGTTATTAAGGCCGATTGCATCAAAAATGTGAAGATATCGCAAGCATATAGCATTTTAGCAGACCAAACAGCGAATATCTCTGGAAAGGAACAGCTCTCAGTTGGCATAAGATATTTTGATGAGGAAACCAGCAACATTGAAGAAGTATTCCTCGGATTTGCTGAGCTTACAGCCTTGGACGCTAAATCGATTGCCACGACAATAAACGAATTCCTGACGAAAGAGGATCTCGATCCAGATAAATGCGTTGGTTTGGGATTCGATGGTTGTTCCACGATATCTGGAAAAGAAGGTGGCTTTCAGGCTATTTTGCGTAAAAAATACAAGAAAGCACTATTTTTTCATTGCTCGTCACATAAACTCAACCTGGTAATCAATGATCTGAATGCTCTGCCGGAGATCCGAAATACAGTTGGGGCCATCAAAGATATATTTACATTTTTTCGTGAATCGGTTCTAAGAAGAAAATTAATACCCAATATTCCCCAGCTGTGCGAAACAAGGTGGAGCGAGAAATACAAGAGCATCAGAGTTTTTAAAGAGAACTTTTGTGATATAATGGAGGCACTAGAAACCCTGTCTCGAGATGGCAATATTGCGACAAGGAAACATGCATATCAGCTCCATGCTGCAGCTTCCAAAGTTTCGTTTATTTTTAGCCTTGGATTGATAGCCAAATATTCCGCTCTTTTAGAACCAACAGTAAACGTGCGGTCCATAACAATTCCTTATTTGGACTCAATTATAAATTCCCTAGAAATAAGGTTTTCTGAAGAAAATAAACCATCATTTACTTTGTCAAAACTACATCCTGCGCAAATGAAAAACATTTCTTTGGAAGAACTTGAAGAGGCTTGCGAGAAATTTAAAAATTTTTAAGGGTGTTACAAATATCCAAAATGAGATAGAGCTTTGGAAAAAAATATGGGAGGAAAAACCAGAATCGGTCAAAATGAGTGTTGTGGACATCCTCAAGGAAACTGATGATTTCTTTCCTGAAATTAAGAAGGCTTTACAGATCCTTGTTGCATTACCTTGTACGACTTGTACAGTTGAAAGGTCATTTAGTAGCCTTAGGAGAATCAAAACCTGGTTGAGGAGCACCATGTCTGAAACTCGACTCAATGGCCTTGCTATGATGAGTGTACACAGGCAACACATTTTTAAAAACTTGGACGATTTTGTTAACAAAGTGACTAACGAATTCGCAAAGAACCCTAGAAGATTATGTTTCAATTGATTTTCATGTAAATATTTTGTTCGGTTTTTATTTTTTTTTTCATTAAAATTTTTGTTTTTTGTCTTTAGTTCTTTCATGCTGCCCCTCCCTAGCACCGGCTGGCGCCGCCCTTGCTTGCAACGTCGTCAATTTGGTTGAATCTGACTTGCCGCTAGACTGACATAATTTTGACATTTCAATGCTTTTGTTTTTTTTTAACGGTTTTCTTTCAAATGAACAATAAATAAACATTCAATTGACTATTTACTGTATTGATACAATTATTTTAAGTTAAAATGCAAGGTTTAAAGAGTGAATCTTTCCGGTTCCAACGTAACACCTCAGGCAACTCCTCAAGTAAGTAATTAAACGTTTTTCATTCATAATAACACATTTTTGTTCACTTTTGTATTGTGCACCCTACAGGTTCCTCCACGAGAAGTAATGGACAAGAACACTGCCGCATAAGGCTAAAAGATGTGTTTGATAATTGTGAAAATGCCGAAAATTGTAAATCTGACAGATCTGAGATTGATGATTTGGATTGTCCAAGAAACAGAAGTGAAGAGAGGACTGTGTTTTCAGTATTAAATATGAATGATACTAGAAGATATATCAGGAATGGGGCTGATAGGATATCTAAAACTTTTAACTCAATGAGGGTATCATTTGGCACATTCTCACAGGTAAACTAGAAATAAATATATAAGCACATACAATCTGAAATAGTTACAGTATGTCACAAAATTAAAGAACCAATTCTTAAATGGTAATATTAAAATAATTTTCTTTTAATATTTTTAAATTCATTCAATCACTTATCAAGTCTCTGCAAAGAAAAACCTTAAAAATTTTATTTAATATTGATTATTTGACACCAACAAAGATCTTTATCAATCCTTATAATTTGGAACAATGTAAATTAATATATAAGATAATAAATCTTAAATATAAATCCAATACAGAAATAAAGTATGTTAATGAAATTCATAACCATAATTTGAGAAATTGTTCAAATATACGTTTGGACAATGCTAGAAGAGATAAGGCACTGAAAAGCCCACTGGCTGCAGCTACACAGGTTTATAACAGATTACCATCAGAACTAAAGAATTTAAAATCGTACAATTTGTTTGTAAAAAGATTAAAATTATTCCTTGTTAATTGGGACTATGTATAACTATTTTTAAATATTTAAATTGTGTTGGATAGGGATTTTTTTTGTTTATTTTAAAGCTTAAGAGAGTATATGTTTTGTTATTTTTATTTTTGATTGAAATTATGGGCGTCATCTCCGGTACCAATACTATAAGTATTGCTTAGGAGATTACCTTAATTCGGATTTTATATTATAGTTTACTGTATATTGTTACCTATTATAACTTGTTAATTGTTTTGATTTCTGAATAAAGGATTAAAAAAAAAAAAAAAAAAAAGTAAAATTGAATTTCTTATCTATAGTCTATCAAATCAAAATATACTGTGGATAAAGCATTTCACTAAGTAAGTACTAGTCTATGACCGCTTTTCACTTTAATTCAAAATATTAAGGATTTTTTTTATTATTGTCTTTATATGACTGCCTTATAACGCCGTCTATACATTCTCTCTGTCAACTCAATAAATTTAAGCATGGTTGCTTTGCTACAGACACCGTAATAAATAGTTTTTTGACAGTGCGCAACCTGTCAATGCAGTTCAGATCTGTTTTGCTAGTGAAATGTTAAGGAACCTCTATACAAACATGTAAGTGTTTTGCCTGTTTTAATGTACTGTAGCAGGATATTTATTGGTTAGGGTTTTTTAAATACTTAATATAAAATAAAAATTACCTCTTTGTAACGAAAAATTATATATTTTTTCATTTATTAAGTAGGACAAACATTAGCACAATATATTTAATGTGTGCTTTAATGATTGACCATTAGGACAAATACTAACGCTTTGTTAATCTTTACGATTTTTTGAAACACTTTGTTAATCTTTACAAACATTGAAACAAAATAGGTCAACTTTTGACGCAATTTGGTCAATCAAGCAAAAATGATTAGAATAACTAAAATTTATTTTATTATCATCATACTTTTTTAATGTAAATTGTTTTCAGTATTTTATTACAGACCAAAGCACCTATATTTTAAATTTTATTTGCTGTCCTATACTTAAAGTAACAGCTTATAAGTTATAGACATATAAGTTGGCAGGTCAAAAACTAAATTCAAATACAGTCAAATATTAAAACAACAATGACAACAGTTGCTGAGATTCATCGAGATCCATTTGAAGATGAAGAAAATATTCCTGAAAAAATTCAAAAGTTCCAAGCTTCTCCTAAAAACAATAGATTCTCTGGAGAAGCTATAATACCAAGAAAGCGACAAAGAACTGATTTAGACGCAATAACAACTATTGAAGATGAAGTAAATATTATTAGTAGAAAAAATACTGCCCTACTTTTATAAAAATATTTATAAAACTCCCGAGTTGTCTTATGAGCAAGTCAACAGTGACTTTCCTACTCCTTTTAAGAGATATTTTTTTTGGCCAGACAAAGATTACATCATCTGGTATTCTGAAGAAGACGCGTTAGAGACAATTAATGAGCCACAACCTATTAATAAAAGAAGGGCTTACAGCATGCCAGAAGCTGCAAAATATTTAAGTGTTTTGGAATGATTTATATATTTTTTTTTCAATACAGTTTAATTTTGAATTTTTTTTAGAGAATTTGAATTTTTATTTTTGGTTATAAATTTTTTTTTTGATTAAATAAAAGTGTTTTTTTATCAAAAAGCGTATTATTTCCTGTATTGGTCAAGAACTAGTGCATTAACTGGTGAAACACTAGCGCTGGTCGTTTTTACATAGGTCAATAACTAACCCATTGGACTTTTTATTAAATAATTTTTTTTTAATATTTGAAATATATTACGATTGTCTTAAAAGTAATTTTCGTAAAAATAACTAATAAAGCTACATGGTAATAAAATTGCTAACCATTTTAATAAATCTTTCTAATTTTGGTATTACTTTAAATTTCGAGAAGTATCTTAATGGGTCAAAGACTAGTGCGTTTACCTTACCTAGACATCTACCAGTAGAGACAGGAGTGAATAGATTATTAATCTAAAATACATTATCTATGTAAAAATGCTTATAATTTTAAAATTATATTAAGAAGATCTTAATTAGTGATGGGATAATTAAAACTAAATATTTGTTCTATCTGTGTACTCAATATTTTGCTTTCCATAGAACATTTTTATTTTATTCTTATTGAAGTATTCTGACAATTTGTAACTGTATCTCATAAAAGTACCTTGAAATTGAAATTGTAGAAACAGTGGGCTGCCAGGGCAGTTGTGCATATAGGTCTCCTGATGAGCCTGTCATGCCCCACCGGCGGTTACCAGAGCCCAGCAGCCTTAGAAAAACTGATAAGGCTGTCTGGTCTGAAGGACTTAAAGTCACTCATAAAAGTACCTTTACTATTTGGTTTTCAACAGAATAAAAATAAAGACTAATTAAGTTAATGCTTTTGCTGATAATGGTATTAATATTTTAATCTGTTTGCTGAGTATTTTGCTTCTGTTGATACAGAGCATTCTATAAAGAGTTGAAGTTATCTTTGGCTGGAGAAACTTTTGACAATTTTTCTCAAACATTTGGTTCTTAGAAACTACTAAAACAATCTTTATATTCCTCATTTGCTTCTTTTGAATAAATCTTTGTAGTCTTAGGTTGTTAGGGAAAAACCATATATAGTTCCTATTTATAAATCTAGGGATAGATTGTGATAATGTTGTTTAAGGGTGTTGTGGTATATATCCAAAATAAGTGTTTGTCCAGGAATTGGATACATTCATATTGGAGATAAGCACAGTGCTTTTTGAGCCTTTGAAACTCTTCATAGTCTGCTGACCAATTAAATACCATTTTGTCCTGTGTGAGCTAATGTAGATTTGTTGCAAGGTTAGCAAAATTTTCTTCAAATCTTCCATAATATGTACAAAGGCCCACACTAGACATGTTTCTCAAGTTATTCCACTTAACCCAGTTTCCATAAACCTATCAAAAATAGTAGAGCTTTACAGAATCCAAAGGACATAAAATGCCAAAGTTCTGTTTCAGTCGCGAATACATTCTTTACATTTTTCCGGCCAGTAACCACTCTTCAGATCCAGCATTGAAAACCAATGTGAACCTGATAGCCTGTCCAGGATGTTTCTAATTCTTGATATTTGCTGTATTTTGGTAATATTAGTCAATAATACTCCACACAGAATCTGGTCATCTTTTTTCTTTACTTATACAACTGGAGAGGTTCAAGAGATCCAAGATGGTTCATTCGTCAATTTAATACTAGAGACTAGAAATCCAGTGATCCAAGATGCTGCATCAGAAATTCAATAGAAAGAATATTAAGTTTTTATTTAAATTTAATAGTTTTTGTAAACATACAGTTGATGACAGACCTTGATTGACAAATTCCATCAGCATTCTTCATAACTGCCACTACTTCAGAGTATACACCAGTGTTCTTTACTTGTTTCAGAAGCTGATCATATCTTTTGATAATGTTATAAGGTTTTTGCTGGAAGAAATCCATTTCCATATATTTAACAACTTGCCATGGGCTCAATCAAACCCTCTAATTTAGCTGGTTTGGTACTATCCTTAGATAACTTAGATAAAGTTTATATACATACACTTTAAATTGCTGAGCATGTACATCTAATCATCATAGATATCTAATTCTGTTGTTAAGCTAATGATGAGTTCAACTTCATGTAGTCCAATGATCAGAATTCTTTTTCTATTTGCTGTCTCAAGGATTAAATTTGGTGGTGGTGTAATTCCGATGTGTGCCTCGTCGTTTGGCTTCACAATGGTCTGACTTCTGACTTGATGCTGTATCCATCACCATTTGACAATTATCTGGTGCTACCCAGCCCTCTCCAGGATGTAGTAGCAGGTTAAATCTTATCTACATGAAGCTTTCTAGCAAGTTTTCCTGGTTCCTCAGGACTGTCAAAAGTTCCAAATCTTTTAGTCTCCATCTTGGCCGGACTTCTGATTAAGCACTTTACTAAGTTGGGCTTTCCTATATAGATTAATATTGCTATTTCTATATTTAATTTCTTTTACTTCTGACACTAATTGTAATGGAATTCAGAAGCAGTCCTATCTAGAATACTCTTATGTCAGTTATACATTTTTTAATTCTTTCATCTTAAGAAAGCATATAAAATCTAAAAAATTACCAAGAAAAATCTAGAAACTACCAGAAATAACTTTACAATATTCTCAACCAAAGGTTTTTTAAAAATTAATCATAAACATAAAATTTGTGATAATTTTATCTATGTCTGTAAATCTTTGTAGCGTTTTAAAACTGCAACGAAAAGGAGACAAATTCTAGAAGAGGGCCCTATGACACCAACTGCACAAACTCCATACACCCGATCCAGACAAGTGCTGGGGAGAACCCCTGAAAAACTATATAGTCCCTTTGGGATTGACAGTCCTTATGCTCCAACTACCACCATTGATAAGGAAAATGTACCAGTATGTATGAGTTTGCTGAAACATTAACTTAAAACTAAGTCATTACTTAATTTTAAGTGATATTATAAATTAAGTCTGAAGAGAATGTGCCTTATGCATATCACGAATTGTATGATTTGAAGCAGTATTAGATATTTATAATTGATTTATTCGCTTATATTTTTTCCATTATTGTTACTAGCCTTTTTATATTGCACCAGTGCATTCATGATCAACCATCAATTGTGTACCTTATAATTTAAGTTATTTATGTATTTTAGGCAGTACGTAGTAGGATAACTTTTTTACACTTTTGATAGTGGTTTACACAATTTTTTGAAATTAAATACAGTATTATGAATTTGCATTAGATTTTTTATAACCCAAAACCCTTGGGTCAGCAAGTACTGAGGTATTAGGTTATTGGGTTAGACGCTTGCAGAACGCTTTTCAAGTTCGCAAAAATGTTTAATTATATGCACCAAACTGGTAAATTTCGGTATATACACCCTAAAAGGCAATTTCCTATATTATTATGTTTTTTTTGTAAATAACAGTGAGTGATAACTAAAGAACCTTAGTTAAATAAATAAATAATCTATTCATTACCCATAAAATGTTACTAAAAAGGCAGCAGCGTTAATAAATATTGTAAATTTCTGATAAAATATTTTACAATAAGTTGAAGACTAATTGACATTAAAACATATTGAATATACAAACAACTGCTACTATAATTTAATTAATAAAATGCCAAAATAAGAATACCATAATTCTTGGTTACTCATATAAGTAATTTTTGCTTAAAAATTTAGTATCAAAAATAAAGGAGAACAAACATTTATTATTGCAGCAAAAAATTGTTAATGCAACTGCAAACTTGCGAGGTGGTAATAAACTAAATCCTTTACTTTCCTAAGTACACATATTATAGTATGAGCCTCTTTGGAAAAATGCAGATGAATGGGACGGTATGCTAAGATGGTCTGTGTCTTTAGTCACAACTGAGATCAAGTCAAAATATACTTTATTCATTATTGTTATAAACAAAACTGTCATTAAAAACTAAACAAAGTTTCAATGAGGACAATACTACTGATTAATAGGAAAACAGATGCAATTACCTTTTTGAAATACACATACAGACAACAAGATAAATAACATATGTTCCAAAAGTAAATCTTTGCATAAACAAAATACACTCATAAAATAAAAAAATTCATCGGATTATAAGAAAAATGCATAGATAGATTTAATTTTACTTTTAAACTTACCGAATTAGTACAGTAAATGCTGTTAGGTGGAGTACGGTAAACTTTGCTTTTTTGTGCCCCCTCAAAAAAATATAGAGGACTCAAGTCTGGTGACTGAGGGGGCTCCATCCCTCTGTCTAATCCAGCGTTGGAAACGCGTAAAAATAATTGGTCACACTTGTGGGAAAATGAATTCCTGTTCATTGTATGTAGGCTCTATGATATTTGTTAGAGTTAGATCGATGGTATTTTTATATCACCTGTTAAATTTCATTTTAAAAAGAAAGGGCCTACAATAAAATTTCTAAAGATACAAGCTCTTACATTCAACTTCTGCGATGTTTTGTGTGTGCTTCCTGAAAAATTTTTGGATTGGTTGGACACAGTAGGTTCCGTAGGTCCATTTAGTACAGGATTTATAAGTCGCTACTTTTCTCTAGTTTTAGGTTCAGTTTCCAAACAAATTCTGCAATCATAGTCACAAGACAACTATAACTATCTAAATGTGAAGCACGAACTCCAGAATTGTTTACTCACTAAAATATAAGCCTAAATTATTTGTAAATTAACAACAGTGCATTCTTTTGAAGGAATTTACTTTGACTAACATTTAAATCTCCATATTTTCTAGAACCGTAAATCGATTTTTAAAACTTAACAACGTAGAGGGAATTAAACCAATTCCAAAAGCACTGGTAAAATTGATGTTAATGCAAATCAATCTCTTTAGTGAGCCAAGATGTCTTCTGCCTTGACTTTTTTTCTCTCCATTCTGTTTTTGAGTAACACATATTTCGGTCCTCACGTATTCGAGTTTTATCTTTTTAAAAGTGTTTAGTATATTTTTTTTTTGGATTCTTGGAAGTAACTCAAGGTTAGAGACTAGATTGGATATTAGAGAAGTATTACAAATATTCTAGTATTCTTCATTCAAAATCATAGCATTGTGACTCTAAAATCTTAGCATCTTAACAAAATCTGATCTCGCTATGTCTATTTGTGCTATAATTGCTAGTAATTGGTTAGCTTTCCAGATATTTGTATTTTATCACTCCCCATCTTGCGGATTTTTGTAATGTTTTTTAATATATAATATTAATATAAAATATTCTTACAAAAACTACATAGTAATTAAAGTTACTTGCTTAAGTTGCGCCTGGAAGTATGAAAAAAATTAGTAACACCTTTATCCAACCACGCCACATAGCAATAACGCACTACACAGAGAAGAAGACGGGGGATGCTATAACTGATAATTGACTGTATACTTCCCTTGAAATTATTATAGTAGATTCATTAACAATCTGAAAATTTTATTATCGTCATATGATTCAGGAGTTGGATATTGATCTTTTTAACTAACCTGCATTTTGTTATTTTGAGAATTTAATGGAATATCAAATTTGTTACTTGGTTATAAATTAACAATGATCAACAACTAGGTAGAAATCTTACTTTTGCGTCGTAAATCATTTAGACATAATGGGCTAATACAGTTGAATAACTAATGTTAAAAACTTTATACTTCACTAGGTGTGAGAAAGATTAAATATTTGATGTGTAAACTGGACGCATCTCTAAACTCTGATTAAATATTTGATCTGTAAACTCTCGCAGATTAAGCAAGATTAGCGAGCTAGAAGATTTTTTTGGAAGACATTTTTATGATAATTAGACTACACCAGGGGCAAATATGGAGTTTCCAATCCAAAATAGCACACTATTAGATCTACACTATACTTCCTCGGGAAGAAACTAGAATGGCACTAATATTATAAGAAAAAAAAACAAAATAAAAATTATACAGTTTATTAAAAAATTAGTTCTTTATTATATATATTATAACTTCTATATTCTTACTTATTACACGTATTTAATTGCTTTATGAATTACCATAATCTTAATAAAAATATACAATTCCCCTTATTAAAAAAAAGTTATCAACCAATGCAGTACATATACATATATCACAAAAACATTTAACTAAAAACATAAACCAACATTAAAATAGTACATAATGCAACGACCAATCCGATTATAATGGAATCACGTCTTTTCCTAATATTTATCCTACTGATTAAACTGTTAATAATTGGATATTTATTGGAAATGTCATTGAATCTTGTCTGAAGCCTCTTGAGAGTGTATCTTTGGGAGGTCAAATGTTCCCTGGTTTCCACTGCGATTGAGATTTGGTCGTTTATTAAATGATCAGAGCTAAAAAGACAAAAATCAGTTCTCATGGCAGTATAAAAAATAAGTTTCAGTAAGATTCTATTTAGATTTGCACCTACATAATATTTGTATAAAAGTTACATTATGGCATATGTCTAATTTATATCATTACAACATTTAAACACTTACTTATAAATATGTTGGTTTTCTTTCAAATACATATCACGCCTATTATTGATGCCATCACCCCGAAAAGCCGAATCATTGCCACCACTTAACAGATCCTCTCTTTCTTTTCTACTTTCATGCTGCGAATTGGTTTTTCTAAAATCCCTAGCAAGATCTGCAAGAATTTCTTTATGCCTTTGAATGGTGTGAAGCATGGCAGCTCCAGAGACCGGTTGTTCTGATAGTCTTTCATTTACTTGGGTTAACTGTAAGGGAGAGTACAGAACAGTTCATATATTAAGGACTTAATTAACTGCAAGTTTGGTACAGTAGTTTAAGAATAATATATTTTATTAATATGGATAGAATTAAAAGGATTCAAGTCAAAAATAGCTTTCTTGTTCCATAACATAATATCGACACCTGCAACGAAAACTATAGTAACTAAATTTGAAATGTAGGCAACGCACATAACATAAAAGAAATATAGCGTATCTATTTGTTATGACTAGTTTACCGAGAAAACAATAGTAAGTTGAGTTAGTATAGTTTTCGTTGGAAAATAATGCGGAAGGATCATACTATGCTAAGTTACAATATCGTGACATCTTTAATACTAAATTTAACATAAGCTTTTATAAACCGAAAAAAGATAGATGCGAAACATGTTCTAGCTTTGAAATGGCTGATGAAAAAGAAAAAGCTAATAATTTAGAAAAATACAACAAGCATATTTATAATAAAAACCTTGCCAGATCTCTAAAAGACCTTGATAAAGAGCTCACAGCTCATGATCAAGAACTTTGTGTGGCATGCTTTGATCTACAGAAGGTCCTTCAAACGCCTCAGTCAGATGTTGATGAATTTTACTATAAAAGTAAAATTGCAGTTTACAACTTTACTGTTTATGATCTAGGAACACACGAGGGGTTTTGTTGTCTGGACTGAGTTAATTGCTAAACGCGGACCCAATGATTTTGCTAAAATTCCTAAAAGTTCAAGCAGAAAGAAAAGTAAAGAAAATTGTCTTATATTCGGATAACTGCGGAGGACAAAACCGCAATCGGTTTATATTCGCCATGTTTTGTTTCTAGTGTTACCTACACCACTGATCAATGGATTAGTTTAATCCGCATGGCGAAAATCACCGGAAAATCTTACATTGTGACCGAAATGAAACAAGACGACTTCTTTTCATTTTCGAATATAGTAAAATGCCAAAATTGGAAAAAATCTAGTACGGGAAGAAAAGTATACATCAGTCTAATAAAAGAAACAAAATATTTGCCGCAAAAAATTGAGGAAGTCTTGCTTAGATATGAATATGATGGAGATTGAATTGCTTACAAGTTGTATACAAAAATTTTAGGCATTGATGCAAAAAAATTACAAGGTCTTAAGGAACTAAATGCCAAAAGGGAGTTATACCAAAAATGTATCACAATTTTTATGACACATTAAAAGTTAAAGAGGTAGAAAAACCTGTCCATAAAAACTTAACTATTCCAGGGAATGCGAGTAGTTCTGAAAGTGATGAAACCGACGATGAATAATAAATTAGTACGATCTTTTATGTATAACATAAGCCTATGTTAATAAACAGTATTTACTATTTGTTTTTTGTCAAACAAAGACTATAGTAACTTAACAAAACTTATTGAAAAAAACAAGAAAATTACCTAAAATAAAGAAAAATACAATATTTTAATATTTAGTTAGTAGGAAAAATCAATATATTGATGTTTCCTTAAATTTTAGTTGAAAATACTAACTTATATTATACATCATTATTTTAAATCCCATTTTCTCAAAATCTGCAAAAGGGAGTTACTACAGTTTTCGCTGTAGGTGTCGATATGTTGTTAAAAAAGCATTATATAAAACCTTAAAGATAGTGGAAAATATAATATTTTACAAAAATATAAAAATTTTAACAATTCTTGCATACATAGAATATAGAACACATCCAATACAATTAAAAAAGTAAAAGATGAAAAAAAATAAAAAGTCACATTATGTTACGCAAATCTTCTCACTATCAAGAAGTTGTATTTAAATACTCGTCTAGAGAATATAATGCTTTCGCAAGTAAAAGTTTCATTATATTTTTCCTCAAATGTTTCACTATGATCACAATTTATTAGCCATATATTAAGGGGTAGATTGTTAAAAAGCCTTCTGCCCCCATACACAATCTTAGAGGACTTAATCTGCTATAATTTGGGATAGGCAGAGGTAAAGAGAACGTTGTTCGGAGATTGTAACCCGAGGAGGGAGGGCCAAGCTGATGGTGATATTTTCTGTGGATACATGTCTCTAAAATAAAAAGGCATAGCAATGTCAGGACAGTGTTTTAAAAATAATGGCCTGCAGAAGGTATGAAAGGGAGCTACACATATGTAGTGTATGGCTCTTTTTTGCAAAATAAATGGAGAGCTGAACAAATACTGAGAGCACACATCCCAAAACACAATACCATATCTCAGATGAGGCTTAATAAGAACATGGTAGGCAATTTTAGCCACATTAAGTCCCAGAGTGAGATGAGTTATTACTCTAATAGCATAACAGATGGATGATTTTCTTTGTATTAAAGAGGACATATGATTTTCAAATTTTAATTGCTCATTAATATTCAGAACCAAAAATTTGCATGTTTCAGAAGGACTTATTGTTTCATTTGGCAAAGTGACAGTTCCAAAGTTAAAATATTAAAAGTTAATTAGATTCACACTTTACAAGAATGAAATCTTCATCAATAATATTCTTTAACCTCTTGGGGTCAAGTGTCATGCCAAAGTATTGTTGTATCATCCTTAAAGATAGTAAATTTGATTTTTGATCATTAAAACTAATCTATTACTTTATGTGCAGGGTGACTGATACCCAAACTTATACACATAATATATGGAAAACGGGAGAATTTTTTTGAAAATTTGTTTTTTATGAAAAAAATCTTGCTTGATAACTATCTAATATATTTTTGTTACATGGCTTCCTATATCTAATATAAAAAAAATTATATTTTATCATAAAAACGTAGGTGGATTAAATCCTTAAATGCTAATGAAACAACTTTGAATTATAGTAAATAAGCTATTAGGTCAAATTATAGTAAATATTTACTATACTTTCCAATTTTATTAATCAGGTTTCTGTTTTAATAAAAATTGTACACACAGATAAGTCAGAGAGAAATTTTGTAATTTACAACTTTTGGAAATTGGAAATGTAAATTGGGAAATATTTTATTAAGACTTCAATATGTTCTTGCTATAATTTAATTACCTTGTTCATGAAGAATAAATAAATTCATTAAGACAAGTAATTATTTTCTTTCATCTTCAGAAAGGGTTACTCTATTAATAACTTCATGTGGCAATGTTTATAATGTAAAAATTGTCAGTGTCTCTTAACACTACTCAAGATACTTTATAATTACTTTACATATATTTTTTTATTTTTTTTTATTTTATATTTGCAATTTTCCATTGCAAAATTGTTTCTATTTTGAAAACATGACTATGTAGAATTTTATTCCTCTATGCAAAAATATATATTATTATATTATTTTGAGTTAGCTTGCTTAGTGATAAGCATTTATTCCAGCTAGGTTTTTATGAAGAAAAAATTATATATATTTATTTTTAAAGATTCAACAGAAAGCTGTGTGTTGATGTGTAATATTGTGGTATATTTTAGTTAATTTCTGACAGAAACATACTGTTGCATTACATGAAATTACAAGATAGAATCAAAATGTTTTAATGTATCTGTTCACCCATATTTAAACATCAAAAATGGAATTGTGGTACTATAATGAGCTTTTACAAACATTTTCAAATGGTTTTTCAAAATATAACATTTATTAACTGGACTTTATTTCAAATTCCTTAAATCTGTGACATACACATTCAAATTTCTCGATGGTCTCTTAAAGGAATTTGATTATTTCATCTAGTCTAGAATATCAAATAGGGTAATTAGTATGAATTTTGATACCTAAATAGAAGGGCAAAATGCATTTAAAAATCACATTAATATTCCTTCCACAAAAGGACTATAATAATTATGAGAAATAAAAATAATAAGCTACTGAATTTTATAGAAAAATGTACAATGGCAAAATGTAAACTGTGAAAACCTTCTCCCCTTTTTTTTGTATTGCTATTTTTTAATAATTGTACCTCATTTTATAGTTACTTTAACAATAGGACCTTTCTCTTAGGATTAGTACTGATGATGGCCTAAAAACAGAAACTGCTCTGCAAAGGTATAAATAAACAATTCTTGCTGTTTCAATATACAATTGAATGGCTCCGCCGAACAACGTTATAAGCGACATTAATTGCGATATTGAGATTTTTAGAAAATAACGTTGTAAACGACATTTTCTACCACATGGCAGTTTTTGGTATCAGTTTTATATGAATATGGTTTAGATGGCAGCACGTTAAATTACTTCGAAAACAGGTTGACGCGCTCGGAACAACGTTGCAACCGACAAAATGTCCGGCGCGGAGAGTGTTGTTTTTTCGCCTGGTGATCAAAAGCGCTTAAATAATGGTAAAAAGAGGAAAATTAAAGTTAAGAAAATTAAAGATAAGTGTCGTAAGTGTTCAAGGGATTCTGGAAATCCATACAAATCCAAAAGAAAGCGGCCAGTGCCTGGAAAATTACCACCTGAAGACGTAAGTCACAACATTTTCGGTGTGCGTTACAGTTTTACAAGTTAGTTATTTTGCTGTTTTAGGGTAGAATATGCAAGTGTCAATACAAGTGTGGATTGGTTGCCCATGAAGAAATGCTAAAATTATTTAGGGACTTCTACAGTATGGACTATAATCAACAAACAAAGTTTCTTGCTTGTTGTATCAAGGTAGGGGATATAAATTGCCGTCGAGTGAATGAAAACATCTCTACTAGACATAATTCAGTTCAATATTATGTCCCAAAGAAAGATGCTACCCTTTACCCAGGGGAGAAACATGGCTTATATGTTTTTCTGGGATGAGACCACTGCCAAGCGAGGTGCTGCGGAAATAGCATCATGCATTTTAAAATATGTTGAGCTTAACTTTACAAAGTTGAAGCCAGGCCAAGTGAGAATTCTTAAGCTTTGGTCTGAGAGATGCGTAGGTCAGAACAACAACTGGCAGATTATAGCTGTTTTGCAGCACCTGCTCTTGAATGGATATTTCACTACCATTGAGCAAAAGTTTATGACGACGGGTCATAGTTTTCTACCCTGTGACAGGGACTTTGCTCTAATTGAACGAGCAAAAAAGGGTAAAAAAGTATATGTTGCTCACCAATGGGTGGAAGTCATAGCTAATGCCAAGGGACCACCCAATTGTTTTACTGTCTGTGTTATGGATACAGCAGACTTCAAAAACACCGACATTTTGTTAGATTCACTGGAAAAAAATAAATTCAGTGTAACTAGCCATGTATGGTACCAAATTACAAAGGATGAAGCCGTCGCTTACAATGTTGTATCCGACAAAATACTTTTAAAATATCAATATCTCAGTAAGATATGATAGTATAATAATATTTTCTCTTATAGGTGATTTCACTCAAGAACAAAGCCTCATTTATAATAACAAATTATAAATTAGAAATTAATTTCATTGAACAATCAGTGTTTTTTTGAATTTCTGAAAAAATAAGTTTTTGTCACTTGCAATGTTGTTCGGCGGAGCCATTCAATTGGAATTTCTTGGTTGATCTAATTTATACACTGATAGGTACCAAACTTACTTTGTTAAGTAGCTCTTCTATTTCAAGTGCCATTGCTTCAAATGTATCTTCTCCTGACAAAAGGGGAACCTTGTCGCTATGTGTATTGTGTGGTGTCTTAATTCCAGCTCCCAACTTACTAAAGGCAACCAGTTTAAGGTCGATTTCATTTTCCAGTTGCCTGGCATGTTTTCGTAGGTCTAAAGAAAAGAAAACAGTAATTCTATGTATATCTTACCTGATGCATATTGCATTATTTCAGATATAGGCCTAAAAAAATTACCGTCATAGGACAAAGCCGTAGCCATTGTTTTTGCTATCGGTTGTGGTACTTGTAGCAGATGTAGTATATTAGAGGAATTGGACAAATTACTAATTAAAAATGTTAATTTGGATGATGTGATGTGTTTACTTTTATAAATCACCAATCAGCTGTTGGGACTGTTGGGTGAAATTAGTCTGACATTTGACAAAACGCCATGTTTTCAAATATCAACTCTAATAGCAAATATTTTTATTTATTTATGAAAACAACAAGTTTTTGTTGCAGAAAACGCGCATAATAATAACAATGATTTTTTTAAACAAAATTTAATATCATTAACATAATTTTACCTGATTAATTTAAAGAGTCATTCAAATTTCGCGCCTAATTATTCTTAAGAATTGTTGTATTATCGTGTAAAGGTGGTCATAAATGCCAGCGATTTACTATTGCGAGTTGCGACTGCGATAATTATCTTGTCATTTTTACCAGTGTTGCCAGATATTACAACCGTATATCACGATATTAAAAAAGAGTAGGGTTTCCTATCTGAAGTGGATTTTGTATATTTTATTTAATGCATCCTTTGTAAATACATAAAATAGGTATAGAAAGAGAAAATAAATTAATATATTGTAGACACGTACATATCTCTTTTTTCACCCCGTTCTAACTATTTAAATTTTTAAATTTAAATTGGCTTTAGGCTGTGGAATATACCCTAATTACTGCAAGAGGAGTTTTGTGATCTCCATATACAAAGAAACCGTTAAAAGAAAGAAGTCTTTTTTTTATATTGGCACTTGCTTGACTTTGATGGACTGTTTCGAACATAAGTATAAATTATATCAGAGCTTAGCTTTTTAATAGTTAAGGGATGTGATCATAATATAATTTAATAATAGAAAATATGTAAATAAAATATATTCCCAATTATCAATTAATTTTAAGAATGCCCTGTTAATAATTAAGCGATTGAGATATAATTTTCTAAATTGATATTTCCTGAAATAGTAACGTAATACTCTACAAAATAAGTAACTAATTATGAATTCGTCACAACAATATAACGGTCCAAGAACAGACCCTTGAGGCGCAACACAAGTGAGAAATAAAGCAGAGGATTTTTTTATGTTTTCTTCTTCTTCGTTTTGATTCTTCTTTTTCGTTTTTATTATTCTAAATGGGAATATTTGAATGATATTGTAAACACCAAGAAACCAGCTGATTTTCCGCCATTCCGGAATGACACAAGTGGCACACCGCATGACGTCGTAAAGGTTAGCGAGAATCTTCCGAAACAGCGTTCTGCCGAGTATATAAGGAGTCGCATCGCCGATAGTTGTCAGTTCAGTCAAGTAAGGTTCGGAATATTTGCCCGAGATTTAAATAGTTGTAAATGAATACAGTAAAAAAATATATCTTTAGTAGCCGTAGAGTGCTCCTGTTTTCATAGTGTAAGTGTGTAAACAAATTAGTTGACTATTTTCAATAGTTTTAATTCACACCTAACGAACGGAAAAAACGCTGCAATATATATCGATAAGAATAAGTAAACAGGCATTGAATATATTTATTATCTTCTTCATTAATATCTGCCGCATAGATGTTGTTTCAGTTGTTAAATCGTAAGGTGGCTTAAAAATCGTTAACTGGAGTTGGCCTGTAATAAGGAAATGATCTGAAATGTTTAAATTAGATTCAATTAACATTGCCGCTTTCTAAAAAATATAGAGCAGACAATAAAATCTAAACGAAAAGCGGTACCAGTCAAATCAACATTTTTTAAATACATATTTGAAGTTAAATATACCAGAGCATGTGTCCACATTAGTTCTTCAAACATAAAATGCTTTTTTCGGAAAAAGATTTTCTGATTTGAATATTTACTAATTTTTGTTAGATTAATTGGCTCTTAATTGTCCCTCCCCCCTCTTATCGTTTGAATGCGTTTATATACAAATTTGAAATTTGGCACACATCATTAGCAACCTAAATACTTTTTTTTGGTTTCTACTAGTTAATTTGCAAAACTTCAAAATGGCAGCGGGACGCCGCTTAGAAAAATAAAATTAAATATAAAGGTTCATGCGATACATGGTTTAAAAGCTTCCACTAAATGATTTATAGTTCAAGAATATTAAGTCATTACTTGTACCCATAGCAAAATGACAGCCTTTCAAAATCTTATTCTTCGCATTTTTATTTCTATTTAAAATAATTAGGTAACACAGAAATGTAACTATTTTAGTATAAAAGATGATGAAAATTTGCACCATTAACTTCAAGACTTAAAATACTCTATTGGAGAACTCTTCTCGAACATTTTGGAAAGTGGCAACATCAATATTGCGAAATGCATCAATTATTCTTTGACATAGATCGAAGATAGATTCTGGCTGGGTGACGTAGACTTTTTGTTTCAAGTAACCCCATAAAAAAAGTTAAGAGGTGTAAGATCTGGGTGGCCACTCGGTAGGCCCTCGACGACCAATCCACCGATTAGGGTAAGTATTAGTTAAATATTCTGTAGCATATTTGCTAAAGTGAGGCGGTGCCCCATCTTGTTGAAAAACTGTTTCCAACTCAAATTCATGAGGATTGTCTTCAATAATCTCAAGGATCAGTAGTTCTACTGCATTTTCCAACCTGTTTAAATAAAGATCCCCTATCAAATCTAAAAAGAGAGACTCAACAATGTGATTCCCTAATATGCCAGCCCACACATTTATTTTTTCTGGGTAGTGTGTGTGTGTTTTACGAAATATGTGGGGATTTACGTCGCTAGAATAACAGACATTTTGTCTGCAGGCTGGCGTCCTATTCTCTCGGTCATTAGTTAACAGAATTCCATACGCCGATCAGGATCATCTTCCATCACTTGATGAATCATCTTAAAACAGAAACCATTTTAAACGGATGAAATTTATATTTTTTAACTACCATTTTCACAGTAGCAGAAGATACATCACACGTGTCACTTCCACAACTGTGGAAGTAGACTGTTGTGGATTAGTGCTGGGCGATGTTTATTGATGTTCGATGTTTTTGCCTTCGATGTTGTGATTTTTCTACCTCGGTTGGACGTCTAGAGCGTTGAATCCGGGAAATCCTCGCGAGTCCCGTAACTCACTTTAGGAGACTTGCTGACTGACAAGTGCCAAGTTATTTTTTTGTTTGTACTTTCGTTCGTGAGTTTCGTGGTGTATTTTTAATTTTTAGTAGTTTGTATTGTATTTGTATGCACTATCCAGACCCAGACTAAGTTTCAATTTATAAATGAAGTGTTTACTATTTAATTTGGTTAAGTCGGTCATCGATGTTTTCCTGACATCGACGTTAGGAAAGCATCAATGTTTAATTGCGATGTCCCAGAACTATTGTGGATCTCAATAGTTTTTTTTTCAAACAGTTTTTAACAAGATGGGGCACCACCTCACTTTAGCAGAAATGTTAGAGAATATTTGACTAATACTTACCCTAATCGGTGCATTGGTCGTCGAGGGCCTACTGAGTGACCAGCCAGGTCGCCCGTTGGTTACACCTTTGGACTTAATGGGGCTACTTGAAACAAAAAGTCTACGTCACCCAGCCAGAATCTATCTTCGATTCGTCAAAGAATAATTGATGCATATCGCAATATTGAAAGTTCGTGAAGAGGTCTCCAATAGATTATTTTACTGTCTTGAAGTTAGTGGTGCACATTTTTAACATGTTAAAATAGTTACATTTCTGTGTTACCTAAAGCTTAATTATTTTAAATGGAAATAAAAACGCTTAAAATAAGATTTTGAAAGGCTGCCATTTTGCTATGGATAGAAGTAATGACAATGACGTGAATTCATGGCGTCCCGCCGCCATTTTGAGTTTTGCAAAATGAGCTAGGGACGTAGGGACTAAGAAGTAGTATTTAGGTTGCTGTATGTGTGCCAAATTTCAAATATTTATATAAACGCATAAAAGGGTGGAAGACAATTAAGAGCCGCACTGTATAAAAGAGATTGGTTGGTGCTTAGAGCAAATTCATCTCCCGACTTAAATAATGGCTTGACGAAAGCTTTACTGAACTCCTGAAAACGTATAACATTGAAGTTAATGAATAAAGTGAGAAGTTTACTACTTTAAAGAATATTTTTGGTGAAATTAATCGATCTGGCATCACTGCGACTATCACTTTGAGATTTCATTACAAATAAAATTTGTAGCACGACTTTGTGTCTACACTGTAAAATAATTCCACTAAATCGCATTAGCGGTTAATGCGAAATATATATACGTGTAAACCTGGTTAGTGACATGATGCCACCAGCTGATCAAAGAACTAATTGACATTATTTTGACATTTGTTTGTTATCACTCATGCGCTCATACTCGTCCTTCGCTGACGTTCATGTCGATTTCACTCTTCACTCATTCACTCCCCTTGTCGACTAAAGGCAATTTTAAATTAATTTGGATAAAAGTAACAGTACTCTAGAGGTTTTGTGTAAAATTATTATATGATGCTAGGTGCCTAATAATAAATTAGTCAACATTTATTGCAGCACGGTCTCTGCCAACAACACAAAGAGGTAAGGAATCAATGTTGTATGGTTTTGTGTAAATTCTACTCCTAATGATTGATGAGTATCTGATATAATTTACATGTAATAATACCATGGAAAAAACTAGTATACCTATTACCTATTTTTAATTTATGACTTTTTTTGCATTGGCTGCCCTGGATTATCTCATAATTGACTTTCATGCACAGGTTCAGGAAAATAGTAAATTATTAAATGATAACTTATTTTTTCACTGATAAAATTTGCGCACCATTATATCATTATTAGTTTTTGCAACCTTCTTATCTAAACTAGGAGCTTCCTTTATTTGGGTTATTATTGACCCCAATTTTTCTAGAGTGTATACTTTGGACAATTAAGGGTATAATTATATATAGTTATACTCTTCACAGTTATTAATTCAGAGTATGTTCTTTTTTTTAATCTAATAGTTATTATTGTTCTTACTAGACCAAGCTAGCTGATTCATTGGGAATTTTATAAAAGAACATTATTTCTCTTTGATATTGGTTGTTAATATGAGAGAGCAAATGAAATATTACTAAAAGGAAATATTCATTAAATCATCAAAAATATAAGTGATATTCTTATAAAAAAAAACAAATGTATTTCAGTAGTAAACAGTTATAAAGGATAATGATCTGTTGTTCTTGATAATCTTGAAAATAGTCAGCTAAGTTATAAAATGCCTTGTTTCTAAGCAGTGTTGCAGATTTTCTGAATCATTTTAAAGTTTTTGCTGTTATTATGAGAGATGTTTAAAGTTCTGTATAAATAAATAAATTAGTGGTTTTCTAGCCAATTTACTTCTTTTACTTTATGTTGCTGTAGACTTTTTGCTTACAAGGAAAATATACCTTACATTATCAAAGGGAATTAGAATTATTTGATAGTTATGAGGCCCAAAAATATATATTTACCTAAATAATACTAATAATAACCTTTAATATGCAATATCTTACAATGTTTATATAAAAGGTAGTATTTACCAAGCTTTCTCCATACTAATGCTTCATATAAATACAAAAACTATACATTAATTTACATTAGGAACTCAAAACTATAATGATCAATGAGCAATCTATATTTTCTTTTGGGTTCAAATTTATATAGAATTTGCATTTGTTTCATCAAAGATATTAGAATTTAAGAGATAAATCTCATCAAAAGGAATCTGAAATATAATGTCATTTGATGGTTGGGGTTATGTAAAGTGAGATATTTAGTGACAAACAGTTCAAGCATGTAACTTGAGAGAACATTTAAATTTGTATATTAGGCCACAGTTCTAATACAACAAATATAAGTTTCATTTTGTAGGTAAATTAAATGTACTGTCAATAAACTTCTTAGTTTAAAATATACTGATTCTGCTAAAGTTTTTGTGTCATATGAACTCCAACAACTTTTTACCAAGGTGGTTATATCAAGGTTTGTTCTGTGTCTATTCTGCAGAATATATCATTAACTTACAATATGAAGAAATTACACATAAAGTTTCTTTATTTGGCACTAAAAGCAAGACCATAATTAAGAAACCAATTAAGTATTGCAGACAAATCACCATTCATTATTTGATTGTTTTTACTGGCATTTCTGTAATTAGTTCTTTCAAATGGCTACTTTGAGAATCTGGTGCAGAAATGTTCTGCAAACTATTTGAAAAATGTGCTATCTGTCTACAACTCACATCATGTATATTCACTATGTAGGCTGATCCACATCAGTCTACATAGTGAATATAGTGTAATATATCTAATTTATACTTAGCCTAATATATCACATCAATCCACACCCACTTTGTTGGAAAACTGTGTTGGAAATCTATATATATCCTAGGAGAAACTGTTCACCTTTAAACAAATTTGTTGTGGTTACCACCACTATTACTGAAATCTATCATAGGCTATCTTGTCAACATTTCTTGCCCACATTCCTATCATATAATGGAAAATTTTTTTCGGATAGTAGCACCACAGATTTAACTAGCTAACATAGCTAACGCTTGCGTTAGCTAGTTAAATCTGTGGTAGCACAAATGTCTTTGCATCATATGTGTAATGATCTGAGCTAGAGCTGATTGCTGTCAGGGCTTAGCAATTCTAAATATTCTACCTTTGTATGTATTTGAATGTTTTCTTCACATCAAGGAAAATATTTACCTTTACAAGAACCATATGAACCTTCATGATTATCCTTCTAGGAATAGCAAAGATCTGGTTCCAGACTTTATCAATTTTTGAGAGGGCCAGATGTGTATCAAAAGTCTTGCAATAAAGTTCTATAATTCCTACCACATACTCTTATAAATCTTAGTTTCACTCAGTCTTATGAAAAGTAATTAGGTTCCACTTTTAATATGTTCCCACTTCTTTCTTTAGTTCTTTTTGTGTTTTAATATTATTTTCCTAATATAATTTTTTAACATTTGTCAAAATTAAAACACAGTGTAGTTCCTAAGTAAATGCAATACAACTTAGAAATAGTAGACTCAGGTCAAAGCATTGGTAACCTTTTTGCAGACAATTTTTTATCAGTTTTTAATTTGAAAATATTGGTTGACAATGCACCAAGCTTTAAGCTTTCAAAGTTTTGTTCTGTTTCCAATATTGTCATCTCATCTTCTGAAATTCAGAAGATTCCTGCCTTCTGAAATCCCTGTAGGAAGATTCTAGTAAGGTTGCTGTACAAGATGGAATGTCCAATTGAGTATTAAAATGAGGTGCTCATTCTATATATTTTTCTCTGATTCTAGATTTTTCTCCAGAATATACGAGGTCATGTGACACTATATCATAAAACCTACGGTCAAAATGATATCCAAAACTACCAACCCATTAGTATTAACTGTACAATACCTAAATTATTTGAACATATTGTTGATATAATGCTAAAGACACATTTCAAAGAGATAATTGTAAATTGGCAGCATCTCTGGTAGGTCAGTCAACAACAATCTTTTAAAATGTTACCTTTATATCTGGTACTTTTGATAACATGTCGAAATACACTCTATTTACTGATTTCAGCAAAACATTTGATAAAGTGAATCACTCAACTTTATTAGCAAAGCTGTTCGGGTATGGTGTCACTGGTAGATTGTTCTCCGGGGTGACCTCATATTTTGATGAGCAGAAGTTTATTGGCTCCTTTTTTTCTCCATTTTTAACAATGTCTAGGGCTTCCCAGAGGTCTCATCTGAGACCATTTTTTTTTACATTTTCTTTAATGATCTTTGAAGCCAGTTATCTTTCAACTACTTGCTTTTCACTGATGATATGAAATTGTAGGCCACTATTAGAAGTAGACAGGATTTGGTCAGTTTACAGAATGATGTTGACACAGTTCTCTCTTGGTGCTTGGATAAAGTCATTGAATATGGACAAATGTTGTGCAGTTAAATTTACCAGGCCTCTCAATTGCATGTATTTTCTTTTGTATAGTATTGTTAAAAAAGTGCTTAGGACTGAGTCCCTTGTAAAAGCGGCTTTGACTCCAATAGGATGCTAGGTTTTATTCAGCAGATCTGTAAAGACTTTTGAAATGGAAACTCTGTTCAAATATGTTACATATATAATTTTAGGTCTATGTTAGAATGTTCTTCTATAATTTCATTCCTTAGTACCCAAGTCACATTGATAGATGGGAAGCCATTCACAATACCAACATAACTTTATCCCATGAACATTAGGCTAATCTGCTATTGCAAATAAAAGAGCATAGTTTGTAGTTATGCTTTTTAGTATTTGTAATGAATACTATTTGAGGTTAGTTAAGGGTCTTAGGTATAAGTATGTATCAATTGAAATATATATTTTTATAAGTAAAAAAATAAATAATAAAACTAAATTAAAGGTATAACCTCATTCCTTAACAAACTTAAGGAGCACTTTATTATGTGTCATGCTGTCAATTTTTTAAACCTTTTATTGAAAATTCAAATTACTTTTTTATGGCTTCATAGTCTGCCACCTCCAGCAATATTGCTTAGAGTGCTTAGACCCAGATTAAAATATTTTGTGGCCATAAATAATCAGTAATAGTATTGACAAATAAACTTGACCATTTCAGAAACCATAATGATCTTCACTTTAATAATAAAAAAATCTGTTTTTGATGCTAAGACAAATTAAATGTTGGTTAAAAATAGACAAGACTGTTATTATTTACTTGAAAGGTAAAGAAAAAAGAATGAACAAAATTGCATGAACTTAGTTAAAATAATATATACTATTTAGTAAAAAAGTTGGTCAACTATTTATATAATAGACTGCTCCATCATTTATCTCTGTCTGTATATCTGTTGATGTTGGAAAAAAAACTTTCATTGTATCAATTCACTTTCATTATATCATTGTTTAAATGTATCAATCAATCAAGACAACATTTTCATCTACTTTCCTATAAGCTACAACTAATAAATAATACTTGGACTATAATATAGATAATGTTAACTTTGTTATTACCATTATTGCCTGCTATTAGTCTGTCATAAAGGAAACATTTTTTTTTTAACTTTAACACACAATATAACATAATTAGCATATTATACATAGCATTTAATTTTCAAGGGAGGATATAGAACAAAGAGTAACAAAATTCCAGTGAACCATGTCTCAATCATACTACAGTGATGCAGAGGACTCCCTGCCAGACACTGACACTGATACCGGAGGTTTAAGGAAGAGGAAAATCTGGGATCCTGAAACTGAATCAATAGCTTCTGAAATAAAAGACCTTTTGGATGATGATGTAAATTCATTGGTAAGTTGGTAGAAGGATTAATAGAGATTCAATTTAAAAATGTTGATAATTACAATAATTTACCAGAAATCTAATAATAATGACAATATTTGCATACGAAATTTTTTTTAAAATTAATATTTAAGGCAGCTTAGAATTTTGGACAAATTTTCTAAAGCTTTTATTATGTAAATTAAATAATCTGAATGTCATGAAGAATACTGATGGGTTTTAACCAAATTTTCAGTGGAAAATTACCAATAACTTAATCTAAATAATCAGAGGATATGCTCATGTTTTAGTGTATGTATATCATTGTTTATTGCATGCAATGTAATAAAGTTAATTTTTATTTATAAAATATTTATATCTGTGTAAGCTAAGCAAAATATTTTTAACTATATTCTTTTTAAAACAATAACATCAACCAATACGCTAAACATAATTCAGGTCTTTATCTATACTAAGTGATTTTAACAGTAAAAACTTGCCAATTTGTTACTCTAGATACAGATGTGGAAATCACAATTTTAACTATCAATTTAAATGCAGAGCTGGAAAGGTATAGCTAGAACTATTTGGGTTGTAAAATGATTGGCTCTGTTGAATCTAAATGAGCTTGTTAGTTAAAATGACAAAAATGCTGTCTTTTGTTCCAATTACGTCTTGGTGATGTTTGTTTTTCTCTTTAAATGTGAAATATATACTATTTTATGATAAAAGTGTCTTGTCATGATAACAATAATAAAACAATTATAATATTAATACAATTATAAAGTACTTAAGTAACATTCCCCTGCATTTTATTAGAGTAGAACACATTTTACCAAATAAAACTTCGGTAGGAAGGGTTAATAATATACAAGTCAGTTACGTATATATGTGTAAGCGTTTTACGCAACAGAATTCATATATATAATTATTTTAATCGTATTTATCGACCGGTCCACTTCAAATTGCAGATTATAATCAAGGAAAGTTTTAAATTTAGAAATCCGATTCTGCATTATTTAATTTGAAGTGGCACTCGTATTCTTCTGCTTTATAAGGGAAGGTTACGTTCTACATTAAAAGCGTGATTGCGGTCACGTTAATTCGTTTCCTGAAGTTCTTGTAATTTTTTTCCTCTTTTTTTATTTTCGTCAATTCGTTTCGGTGGTCCAATATTTAAATTGGTTTACCGGTTATAGTTATTAAAGTCCAGGCCACTGGAAGATGATTGAAATGGAGAATTGGTGTATAAATAACTTTCTGAAACTTAATACAGATAAAACTGCAATCATACACTTTAATAAAGTCCAATCTAATGAATCCCCATATGTCAAGGGAGTCGATAAAACAATTCCAATAGTGGAATCCTTTAAATTTTTCGGGATGCATGTTGATCCATTGTTAAATTGGGGTCAGCATTGCAAGACACTAATTTCCAGACTAAACAGTAAATGTGCTCTGGTCCGCAGACTCAGATACAATTTATTCACTGACACCATTAAATTGTACTATGTGACTTGCATTCAGTCAATATTCAATTATGGGATTTTATTTTGGAGGTTGTCTATTGAAGCTTTGGGTGTGTTTAGAGCACAGAACGGCATCATTAGATGTGTTTTTGGTGTTTTACCAAGATCTAGCTGTAGGTTTTGACTGCTCCATCTTTATATTTTTTGAGGCGTAATGACTTACGCATTCCTCTACATCATTCAGCTTTTTTTTGAAAGAGGGTCTAAGTTCAGGGCGGTAAAGGCCTACTGCTCTTTGCCATGGTGCATTAGAGAAATAAACAGTGTTAAAATGTTTAGGGAGGAAACACTGAAATACCTTCAAGATAAATGTCTTTATGGTTTTAATATGTGGTAGATATTACGGTACAGTGAATGCATTGGTATTAGTACTATTAGTTGTATTTTTTCTTTTATTTATATAGGTAAATAAATCTCTTATTAACTACTAATGTGTCTGGTTGATGTATCTTAACTTTACTTCTATCTACTAACTATCTTAAGTTTTTATTTTATCTTTATATAGCATATTTTGAATTTTTTTACTCGATTTTAATTCTGTTAAGTGTGAAGCTGTGAAGCATTATACTCGTATATATTTTATTATGTTTTTAAAGTTTATCACACACAGCACTTTGATGGTGCACCATTTTGAAGTTGCTTTATGATTAGATATCATTTTGTTGGCAATAAAATTGTCCCAATGAAATGATATGATGTAACACAGAGAACATACCAAAATTTTTCAATATTTTCATTTCTTTGACAATTTCAGGTCTTTGACAAATTAACCTTTAAAATAAATATAAAAAAGCTTTTATTAACTTATTAAAATTTATTATTCCAGGTAGAAGAGGACTGCATTGGCTGTCCTCTACCATCTACCCCCGAAGACGAGAATGTTCTCGATTCGGAAATGAGTGACGTACTTAAAGCGGCCGTCCTAGGTACAGGTACAGTAGTGTTTGCTATTTTTTCCATCATCCTTGTTTTGTGTCGTATCTTGGATCATCTCTGTGGAAAAATAACGAGGTTTGAGAAGCATTTAAATTTGCTAAAATTCTAATATATATTAATTTTGGCTGATATGCTTAATAAATATTGTATAAATTAAGCTATTTCCAAAAAATCCCAGTTTAAAGCGCTATGGAAACATAAATTAACAAAATAAAAAAAAGTGGTGAATTAAAATGAAATAGATATTAACAGATATAAGATGATACTCGACAGCACGTGTTTCTGATTATTAACTTCTTCAAGGCGGTTCTAAAGAGAAGTAACATAAGGGACCACTTGAATTGCCTATCTAGTTTTAGAATTCGTATAATGCATAAAAAAAATAATTAATTCATCTGTTGGTCGTTTTTCTAAATATGTATTATCTGGCTAAATGAAGTTTTAGCTTATAACCTTTTTCTTTATAGAATCTCTATAGATTTTTTGTTAACAATAGTGTGAAATGCCTTGAAAAAAAACTTCTTAAAACAGGTCTAGACATAAAGGAAAATGTGAAATGATCAGATAGGTTTTTCGACTGTTTTTTTTTCAGAAAAATATGCTGATATATTCCATATCTATAACAATATCTAAATTTTGTGTTCATAGATTGACTTCTTTGGAGGGAAAAATTTGTATGGAACTATGCCTATATTATATCTTTAAACTGTACCCGTTATGCAATAGGAAACCAACTAACAAAAACATGTTCTTGAGTAAATATTTAAAAGAACAAATTTGTTTCATATTGCATCAAATTTAAAAAATATTTACGTATTGTGTAGCACAAAATAAGCCGAAAACGATAATAATTAATAATCAAAAAAATTGTATACCGATAATAATAATTATTGTTTCGGTAATAATATTTCCTCTGATTAATTAATATATATTCTGGTATATGAAACCCCCGCGGCTTATAACTATTTATTTGTTTTTTTTCTGATATTGTTACGGTCTGGTTTCTTTTACAATGTTTCATTAAAAATATATTAAATTCATGATCAGAATAAAAATGTATATTCATTTCTCATGAATAATACATTTATTAAAAACTTAATATTCAAATATTTACTCTTTGAATTATTTTTTAAGAAAATCATTGTTATCAGATTAAATATTTGTATCATTCTTATAATAAGCATATTGATTACACGAATTAAACTTCATTTATTTAGGAATTGTTTAACAGAAGATCAAAAATAGACCAAAAATGCAGCTTCCTGCTCTGACTTATTTTGGACCTCCGTAGGTTTTATTATTATTTTTTAATTTTATTTTTATTTATCTATTCCATAGACATAAAAATACATGTATTGGAATTGTCAATATGAGTAAAGTAATTTGCAGTTATAGTTATGTAAAACAAGTATCCTAACATAAAAAGATTAAAAAAAAAACAGAAACTACATAATAATACTAATCTAACATAATTATCAAACAGTACAATCAAAAATCTCACCAAAAGAATTAAATGGATTCATAGCCAGTACACACTTCAATTTTTATCTTTAAGTTGGAGAGCAGGCAAATGGTTACGAGGTTCTCTTTGACCTTGTGTTACCCTGGCTGCTGGTATGTATAGGTTGTCTGATGTTCTTGTTGAGTATTTATTTATATAACCACACTTTTTAAGTTGATCCAAATTTTTAAAAACATAGCAGGCACAGTGTAATATGTAGAGATTTAGAACTGTTAGAATTCTTTCAGAGTTAAAAATATTACGGCGTTAAGTTTCCCTAAAAGACAAAGAAAAGATTGTTCTGAGAATTCTTTTTTGGCATACAGGAACTGCACTAATACTACTGGAGTTTCCCCAAGCAAAAATAAAATATTTTTAATCTTTCCTTAATAACATATTGCCTAAGTTGTAAAATGGCAAAATTTCTACTACTCAATTTAGAGCATACACTTTGAATGTAGTTGTTCCAAGATAAGTACTGATCAATTGTAATTCCCAAGAAGTTGGTGGAATCTTTTTTTATGAGGATTGTTGGTTTATCCTTAAGAAGTAGGCTACAATCCTGCTCTAATTGGTGTAAAAACTAAAAAGTTGGTTTTTGTGCTATTGAGGGAAAGACCATTTCTATTGCACCATTCACCTAGATCCATCAAACACTGATTTGCCTGTGTACACAGTGATCCATAATCATGCTCACTTACAATAGTAGAGGTATCATCAGCAAAAAGTGTTATATAATTTCTGTTTGTAGGGGTAGATCATTTATCAACACTGAAAAAAAAATAGGCCTAAGCAGACTACCTTGTGGTACTCCTACCCTTATAAATGTCTAGTTTGAAAAAGTAATACCATTGCTGCCAGATTATGGTTTCCCCAAATATTTCATATATTCCTGTATATACAGGGTGATTCATAAAGAAATGTCAATACTTTAGGTACATATTCAGGACCCAAAAACAAACATATAAGTCTATACAAATGTGGGTCCGCAAGGTGTTTATTTCCGAAATGCGGGGTGTTAAATTTTTTATTTAATTTTTCTATTTTTTAAATAAAATCTATATTAGTTTAAATATTGGAGTAAAAATTGGTATCCGAGCTTTTTTGGTATGACGAATTCGAATCTAATCTTAAGATGGCCCTTATTGCAGAGGGCGCCACCTACATGTCTTTTTTTTTTGTACGTACATTTTTAAGTAGATTAAATAAGTCATTTTTATAATATACATTAAGATATACATGTTAAAAGTTGATATAAGCAACCGTTTTCGAGATATTTGGATTAAAAAAATTACAACATCTAGTTTATTAAATAAACAAAATGTACTACTAAACAATATGTATTTTAATTATCAATACAATTATTGGTCTTAAATTACGTTCAACAAAACATAAGCTAGGTTTCCAAATTTTCAAAAATCCACCAATGTTGCTCTGTGAATAGATTCAGGCGAATTTTGAAGAGTTTGTGCCGCGTTTGTTATCCGATCTAGTAATGCTTCTCTTGCATTTACTTAAGTGGAATATACCAGCGATTTGAACCACTCCCAAAGGCAATAATCCAAAGGATTAAGCTCTGGCGATCTAGGTGGCCAATTATACGGTCCACCCAGACTAATCCATCGGTTTGGAATGTTTTGGTTTAAAAAATATCTTACAGGCACACTGTAGTGTGCAGGGGATAAACTTGTAAAATGTAATTGTACATTTTGGATGTAAGAAACTCTTGAGTAGAGTTAAATATTGAGTGGTAGAATTTCTAATTTAAATTTTAGACACAAAAAATTTTTCTTCTCTTTAGCATTTTAAATCACAACCCTCAACCCCATTTGGATATTTAACTATTTTAAATTTAAACTCGTTCTACTGTTGATAAGTGAGAAAGGAAAATCACACCAATTATTTAAGTAGTTTTACTTAAATAGTAATTCAGGTAACCCCGGAAAACTTATATTAAAAACTCTGGCACTGGGTGATTTTACTTAAATTTTAAAATATAAGTAAGTTTATTTTTAAAATATGATCAACGAAGTTCTGATAGTTGGTAGGACCAATCATTTTCTACACACTTTATTAATTTTTCATGCATTTTAATTATTTTCTTTATTAGCTAATCAAACCTCGCTTATTTTGCAAATCCTCTCACGTAGGTATACTTAACACATTATTTATATATATGAAAACAGTATTACACTTTTAAGTTGTTCTTTCAAATTATTCAAAACTGATCAGAAACAAGTTTTAACGTTTATAACCAATATAATGTCTTAAAAATAATTACTCAAATTCAACAAAAATCTTAATCAAAACTCCTGTCGATTCTTATTGTGGAAAACTTGAGATTAGAATTCATAAAATGATTAAGTTAAATTGGGTCATACAGGTTATTGAACCATACTTCTGTATCGATTTACCACCATTTATTCATTAGTAAAACTTACCTTCACATTTTCTCACATCCATATTTATTAATCCATCATACATTAATAAATCAACAACATATTTGAGTGGTATTTTTACTTAAAGATATCATTTTATAAAAATGATATGTAAATTAGCTTAAATAACTATTAAATAAGGTCATTGGTATCGTTATCTAAACCAAAGTAAACTCCTGCGATAATTCAGAATGAGTAGACCTTATTTTTTATATGAATTGTGCCTTCTTGTCCTTTATTATTCCGAAATTATTTAATTAAAATCTATAATATATAGTTTAGTAAGTCTAATATTAAACATTAAACAAGACCAAGATAAAGACATTATTGATGTCGGCAATATTAAAATTTAAAACGTGAGTTTATTTGACCTCACATCTAATTAACTTAGCAAGAGGCATAAAACATTAAAACACATTGACGATCATCTTTTATCAACTTTCCAAAGAAATACGTATTTTTATCAAGAAACACAAAATCTCTTGGCGCACATATACTCAAGTGCGGTTTGAAAATCTGCTTTATTATAGAACAGTGCTAGCGACTTGCACATGGTTTTAAGCATGCATTTTCATACAGAAACACAATTCGATTCATTCCTCTTTAATTATTTTAATTTGCCGTTTTCACTTAGTCTTTGTAAAAGTAGATAATTAGGGTTTTGTTTGGCAACAACAGACTAGTTAGAACTTCAGGCAAAAATAGAGCTTGAAGTACCTATTAAGAAATAAAATTTAAGTTTGTGTTTCAAAGTATGTGCTTCAAGGTTGTCAAACAAAACTGAACAAATATTTAAACAATTCAAAGATTTTCACAGCGGTATTTTTTCTCTCCCATCATCCCTTCTAACCACTTCCACGATCACTCTAGCCGCCTTGTTACCAAAATTTTCAGGCGACGAAATAGATATTACCACTCTGGCACAGAATGCGGCAACACAAGCGGAAAATGTCGTTAGGAAAATGATTGCAGTCGGCTGGAGCGTCTGTCACTTTCATCATTTGCCCGAATGGTTGCAGGTACATTTTAACTCTTTAGCTAGGAACAACATTATTTTTAATGTTTTGATTAATAAAACACTTATTACATTATACATTTGACTTATTTGACCATCTCCTTTTGGTGGACATAAATTTACTAAAATTTTTCAGGATAATGACTTTTTACAAAGAGGACATCGACCACCACTGCCCAGTTTTAGAGCTTGTTTTAAAAGCATTTTTAGAATTCATACTGAGACTGGAAATATATGGACCCATATGCTTGGCTGTGTAGCGTTTATAGGTAAGCAAGCATATTAGACATAATAAGCATACGAAAATTATCTCTAGAAGCATCACGAAATGCATCTAAAACAATGGTTCTATAAAAACTACCTATGACACTACGTCGTCAGTTTAGAGCGATGTGTGCCATAGGAGTAAACGAGAAAACTGAATTTTTTACCCGGAATTGGTAAAAAAAGACTAAATAGTTTTTACGACTTTCTTAACTATTATAAATTTTAAAAACACAATTACGATTAACTTTGTGCCGTACAAAAATAATGGTACCGAAAATACAATTTTGTTAGATTCAGAAATTTCCTTGGCAAAAATGGGCAATTTGTTACTGTACAATATTTGTATAGTTGGTTTTCTGCATTTTTTAGATGTCTCATCTAGCAACGCGTAAATCATTAATGGTACAAAGAGTGGGAAACACGAGTTGGAACCTCTGCTGTAGATTCACGTGTCAGGTGTTTATCACAAAATGTGCTGCATTGATTCCAATGTGTTAGTATTGGGTCAGTACTTGGTGACGGTAGAAAATGTCACCTGATCAGTAAATAATTTTTCGCCAAATAGACTATGGTCTGCGCAAAATTTAGCCTGCATAGTTAAACAGTATTTCATTCTTCTCTAATCATCATCTGGTTGTAGCATGTGCAAAAAACTTGGTTTAAACGGTTTAGTTCCATGTCTTTTCAAACATGTTAAAACTGTACTCTTCCGTCTACTATCTAAAGCTTCTTAAAATGACTCCAACAGCCGGAAATAATTTAAAAATCTCTCATTCTGTTGATTTGCCGGCTTATTTTCTCTTACCACTGAACACCGTTAGTTAACCATTCGATTTACGATTAGACGCCGTGGTGTACGATATTAAGTGACCAGAATTGAATTGATCTTGAATTCTCACAACAGTACGTACAGTACGTAGATGATACGCTCTCGCGTACCATCTACTAATCTCACTTCTACTTTTTCTGCTTAACTTAAACGCATATTAATTCTAGAACTGCATAAATTTTATTAATCTTAACACCGTAACAGTCACATATCAACATTTACGACGCGTGCCTTAAAAATAATATTATTTTGTTTCCGTGACTGTTTTTGAATATTTATACTCTTTGCCGCTAACTTATAGAGAGAATTTGTATATTCAGCTAGATGGCGCTTCGATCCATAATGCTGCACCTGTAAGGAGATTGGTCAATGAACATTTTCAAGATAAATAGATTGGTCCCAATAGCCCTTTTGTAGCATGGCTCGCTCTATCTCTAGACACCTTTGGATTTCTTTCTGTACGGTGCTATCAAAAATAAAGTTTATCAAACCCGTCCACGAACATTAGAAGAATTATAAACTTGAAGACAAGCAGGTGAACAAATTTCTAGACAAGAATTACAAAAAGTGGTTGTGCTTATGAAATAGGAAAATGTATGAAAAATGCATTAGAAATGATGGTGGTTTGGTCGAAGATGTTGACTTTTAGTTTTTTTTTTATCCAGTGGCGTCAAATTTAGAACATAAGTATCTTGGGTAAGAAGGATTCAATATATTTTAACAGATTTAAAATAAATAGTGTCCTAAAGGTAGTTTATTATTAGGTAGTTTATGTGCGCCTTATAGCCATACAGCGGCCTCCTACTAAAAATTAAAAAGAGCGCTTAACAAACAACCAAGATATTGGTTTGTATCCATCTTAAGCTTGTATCCCCTGTATATATATTATGAATGATTTTTTTTTGTATGGTATTATAAAAATATCATTAATTCAGGAATAGCATCAATAGCATTTAAATTTAAGCCGCATCAAATCACCCATATTGTACCACTAAGAGGAGTGGGGTTACGACCCGGGTTTTTCACTTCCTGCACCACCAAATATGTATGGCGTTGCGAGATAAGCCATCGAAAAATTGACACAAAGTCAACTGTACAAATACCGTATAGTGACATGTCACCCATTTTGGCCTGAAAATTTCTTAAATACAAATAAAATACTCTGTACATTTTTACTTATTCTCTATAATATATTATTATTTTAGAGAAGGCATTGTTGGAGAGGAGGCCATTAACAAAAACAAAAAAACCTTTTTGTTCAAATGATGACGTTTTGATTTTTATAGTCGTCGATTTTTTAAATCGTCCTCAACACACTTACTTGACTTTCGTTTTTTTAGTCGCGAATTACGGTACCTAACCAGTACAAGTTCAAACTTGAGCAATGGAAAGGTGCAAGGTGCAATCGAGTTAATGACAAGTTATTTATATCTAAGTTGTAAAATATTATTTATAAAACGTAATAAAATAAAATGTACTTTTTAAGCTGAAACCATGGTACAACTAATAGAATAAGAATGTATTTTTTGGCATACTGGGAAAAGTAAAGGCCATTTTAAGGAGAGCGGGCTTCAAACAAGAATTTTTATATCATTCTTACCAATTTTCAGCACGCAGGTACTGAATAGGCTGAATAGGCTAGTAGTTATGAATAATCTCTGTGTTTTATATTTCTGTGTTAAATTGTTGTTATATTCTCTGTGTTAATATTTCTTTAGGAACTTCATTCAGTACGTGCGCAATTCTGCAGGAAACTTATTCTGTAAGCTACATTTCATTTCCTAATGAGGCCACATTTAGCGTTAACGACTTTCTAAATATGCTTGAATATACCCAATATCGTGAAAAGTTAAGTGTATGGACAAAAATCTACAGCCTAGTTGAATGGCAAATTATAACTTAAATTTTCCTCACAACACGGGTGGGTCAATGGTACTAGCTTTAATGGTCTTATGTGCTGTTCCTGTCTGAAGCTTAAAAATGAGATGGCTACCACAAAAAGGGGGCACCACCGACTCTTGATTTATTTACGAGAAAAAATTTTATTGGCAGTTAAATTGACAGATGCAAATAAATTGAATGGCCGTCTAAATTGCTATATCTATACCCAGTATACTTTTACGGTTGGGAGTATTTAAAAACTGTTGTGTGTACAGTGTGGTGACTTTAACTGGAATAAATTCAGTTAAAACTATTCAAATTTTATCTCGCAAAATTCCTGAGACCCGTCAATTTTTATTTTTTTTCACATTTCAAGATAGTTTTTGTATTTTTTCACCTACAGGGGGGGTCCAAATTAATCCCAACTTTTTTTTCCAAATGAAAAGCCACTTTTTTTAAACTCTCATTGAAAAGAGCCCCTTTTCCTGATTAAATTTCCCTATTTACTTTTGTGATTATCTAAAGGAGAAATGCGAAAAAAAAATAAAAACCATTAAATTATTAAAAACCTCGAAATATTTTGTGTTGGTAAATTTTTGGCGTGTTTGTTTATTTTATTGGTAAGAGACATTTCCTGACATTATTGTAATGTCACTGTTAAAGTGAATTTCAACCAGTTGTTAAATAAGTTAACTTATATTGAAAAAATGCCTTATTTATCCGAATCCCACAAGATTGAAATCTTAATGATGATTGGTTATGGGGACAGAAGTCGTACTCAGCTAGAGGTTGTCCACTTATTCAGGCAGAAATATCCAGATTTGCCACCTATTAACCAAGGTACGGTTAGTAAAATCGAAAGCAGATTTCGAGAAGTTGGGCACGTGAGGAATGTTTCAAGACAAAGGTCTTCTAAAATCGATGAAAACACCCAATTAAATGTATTGTTAGCGATGGACGAAAATAACGGTAACTGCAGCCAGAAGAGTAGCTCGCGAAAACTCTATTCATCATAAACCTGTGCTAAAAATTTTCAAAAGTGCAAACAAACGACCTTATAAAATGCAACCCGTTCAAGAGTTATTGGAAGACGATCCAGATCGCAGAGTTCAGTTCTGTGAATTAATGATGAACGCCATTGACGAAAATCGCATATCTTCGTAGTGGATCCTTTTTTCTGATGAGGCTACATTCACCCTAAATGGCCATGTTAATAAGCAGAACTGTCGCTACTGGTCTGACGAGAACCCACACTGGGTAAGGGAAACTAATACACAATATCCCCAAAAAACTAATGTTTGAACTGGCATAATTGGCAGGCAAGTTATAGAGCCCATATTCTTCAATGATACTTTAACTGGGGAAAGATATCTAGAATTTCTTGAACATGAACTAGTTCCTTACGTGCCTTATATCCGAGTCAGTTCGATCCAGATTTGTATGATGAAAGAATCTGGATGCAACAAGATGGTGCTCCCCCACATTATGCCCGTAATGTACGCCAGTATTTAGATGACAATTTTCCAAACAGATGGATTGGTAGAAGGGGTGCAATCGAGTGGCCGGCACGTTCTCCCGATCTCACCCCACTTGATTTTTTTCTGTGGGGACATTTAAAAAGTCAAATTTATATGAGCAAACCAGAAAATCTAGACGAACTCGAAGAACGTATTAGGCAAGAAATCCGACAAATATCTCCAGAAGTGTTAGAAAATGTCAGAAACGAATTTTATTATCGTCTTGGGCTTTGCCAACAAGTAAATGGTGCTCATTTTGAGCATCTTATACATTAAACGCAACTTTTAATAATTTAATGGTTTTTTTTTTCGTATTTCTCCTTTTTTTTTATCACAAAAGTAAATTAATTTTTAATAGGGCAATTTAATCAAGAAAAAGGGCTCTTTTCAATGAGAGTTTAAAAAAAGTGGCTTTCCATTTGGAAAAAAAAGTTGGGGTTAATTTGGACCCCCCCTGTAGGTGAAAAAATACAAAAACTATCTTCAAATGTGAAAAAAAATAAACAAAAATCGACGGGTCTCAGAAATTTTGCGAGAAAAATTTTGATTAGTTTTAACTGAATTTATTCCAGTTAAAGTCACCACACTGTATACTAAACTCACCAACTTTTATGATTATAAACAGAATTTTAAATGCAGTTCAAGATACTCAACATGCGCACTTGTCACACAGATCACAAATACGATAAATCAGAAAAACTTTAGTCTTATCAGGTACCAAATTTTTGCTATTGACCGTCTCTTACGTGCTGCTCCAGGACATTTTTGCTCAACCCTAAATACTGAATCAAAACACGATTTGAAATTAGAAATTTTAAACTAGTAAAAGTTATAGTTATGGTATAATTTATTATGTTTTAATACAACTTTGTTTAAAAGTAATTAAAGAAACTTTAGATAGAACTTTGTGTATTAAGCAAGGTGATATTAAATTATTTTATTTTATGGCTATCATAAAATGTATTATTTTATTTTTGGAGAACTTTATTCGCACACACATTGTTAATAAAAAAAAATCACATGATTACATGCGAATTTTTGTGCTATAGGACAGGAGTGTTCAAACAAATGTTGTCCCAGTTAAAGTACTATAAGTACTGATATTTTAAAGATAGAAAATTGGTAGTCATCAATAGATAAAAGAAAGATAGGGCTATACGTACATAAATATTATTTTTATTAAAAGCTTCTGGTCAAAATAATAGTAGTGTACAACATCAAACCAAAATAAAATCATTGGCCTAGGACCCTTCCTAAAAAACACTAAATATCGTCTGGTACAAGTCTTTAGGAATAAAAAAAAATGTCGTGTTTTTAATGGTAACGTGTTATAGCATAATAAAGTTTAGGTAATGAGTATGTAAAATATACCTTCATAATGTATTTTTGAACATTTGAAGGCAACCGTTATTTTTCGTCACGTTGAGTTTCAGCTTATGGTATTATATATGGTAAACTTATGGACGAACTTATTAATAACACTTGAACTAATATTTTGTCGATAAGAACAATTCTAAAGTATTCCATTGTCTGGTTTTGATTGATGATAAAACATAATATATCCGCTCCTATTTCAGGTATAGCGATTTATTTCCTGATGCGCCCGACCCTGGAAATAGAACTGCAAGAAAAAATAGTTTTTGGAGCCTTTTTTGCCGGAGCGATTATATGCTTGGGTTGTTCCTTTATCTTCCACACCGTGAACTGTCACTCCCGATTCGTAGGAAAACTATTCTCTAAACTGGATTATTGTGGAATAGCTCTATTGATCATGGGCAGCTTTGTACCATGGCTGTATTATGGATTTTACTGCCATTTTAAACCTAAGGTAAACTAATTTTTAAATTTAAAAAGAGAACCACTTTCTATAAATAACATTAGGAATTAAGGCTATATAATTATAGTAATAGACTAATAGATTTATTAAGCCAAATGTTGGCTAATTTTTTTAAAAATGTAAGCTTATGAAACTAATTCCTCTAAGCTATAAAGGCTACTTAAGGTAAATCTTGTTCTTGTGGTCCTAAATATTTAAAAAAACTTATATATTTTTCCTACTTAGGTTATTTACCTGTCAGTGGTATGCGCCCTAGGAGTAACTAGCATAATGGTTTCTTTATGGGACAAATTTTCGGAATCTGGCTGGAGGCCCTTTAGAGCTGGGGTATTTATGACTTTTGGATTAAGCGGAATAATTCCTGCCATTCATTTTGGGGTCGTCGAGGGCTGGTTTACGCACGTTAGCCAGAAGTCACTTGGATGGCTTATTTTAATGGGGGTAAGTTTTCATTACATTTTTATACTTGATAAGTAAGTAATAAGTTATAGGCCCTATGTCCAGACGGTTGCGGGCAATTTACAAGCGCACTCTCGTATATTCTGGCAACACATGAACAAAGTTAACAGGTCTTCTGGTTATTCTTACTACATATACTCTCGTAATAGAGAAGCTTTTGTTGCTAGGGGCTGCATCAACTTGTTCGTGATTATTTTTTTTGATTGATGGTTTGAAAAGATACCATTCCTATTCCCGGATATCTGTTTTTGAAGAACTTTACCACTTGTCACCACTTTTTTTAAGTGGTAATGACAGTTTACAAACTTCTATTCTGAGAGGCTGCGTGTGTAGTATTTCATATACCTGCTTAAATTGTTTAATCTATTTCTGAATTGCGGAGTTTTTTGAAACTCTTGGTAGTATGGTTATGTTGTAGCTATTTTTAAGACTGGGGTTAGGAGAATATTGAAAACTAGGGCTGGATGTACCCAGTCATTGATTGCAATAATATTCGATAAGGCGATTTCAGTTGTCTGCTGAGTACAATGCTGCTATAGTCAATGAGCAGCATGGCTTCTGTGCGGCTTGTTCTACAGTGACTACCGAATCTTGATTTATTTTCCAGAAAATTTTTTATTGGCAGTTAAATTAACAAATGAAAATAAATTGAATGGCCTTCTAAATTGCCAGATCTAGACCCACTATACTCTTACGGTTTGGAGTATTTAAAAACTGTTGTATATAGTACTAAACCCAACAGCTCTTATGATTATAAACAGAATTTTAAATGCAGTTCAAGACATTCCACTTGCACAGTTATAGAGCATAGTTTCTGGCTTTAAAAATAGGCTTTGATATCCATGCTACCTTATGTCTAGTTGACGCTCTAGTCACCATATGCCTGATATTCTTTTCCACAACTGAAAATCCATCCGAGTATTATCAAATGCTATGTCTTTGTGTATGTTGGTCTACCAATAAATGTTCCCTAATGCAAAAACTAATGATTTTATGATCAAAAACATCCTATTCCTCTGACGGACCGTGCAATTATACGGCGTGTTACAAATTCCTAGTTCACTATTGGGATCTCGGAAATATAAGAAATAAGAAAATGGTTAAAGTTAGGTAAATTTAAATTTATATTTCTTGTTGAAGCTCTGTTAGACCACCCCTTTTGTACGTGGAAATAAAGTTTCGAAGAATCAACTATTTCTTAAGATGCGTGCCATAATATATAGGTCGGTATATGGTAACAATTATAACAATTTTGAATTTTGTCAGTGTGTTTTAATTAACATGGTGCAGACTTGGCTCTCATGGCGTACCCTAAAATCGGTTTCGCGTTTATATTATACTGTAGTTCTTGTTATTATTCTATTTGCTATATACCGTTGATCTTTTGTTTTATTTACTTTCGTCTGAACTTTTGAACAATAAAAATGTCATTTTGGCGGCCTTTTGATACTTTTGATAATAAATCGAATAGTTGTGGTAAATATTTTTAGGCATTGTGTCATTTTCTACCTGAATATATTTTAAACCTGAATTACAATTTTTAAATACAATATACGTCGTTAATAGATTAATATATCTGCTTAATAAAAAAAAATTACAGTACTGTTAAGATAAAAATTCAAGGTTAAATAGCATTGACATTAAAATTAATGAGTATTTTATTAGATATTTTATTTTTTTGACAATTTTTGTAATAATTTAAAAAAAAACTGTGTAAAAAATATGTGTCATTAAATCTAACCATGACTTTTGCATGACTTGATAAATGTTTTTGTTGATTGTAAAATAACATATTTACTATAAATATATATTAAACCAGATAAACAAAAATTATATGCACGCCAATGCCTCATAAAGAAAACGCCGCGTGCTAAACGTTTTTAGTTTTTATGCTTGTCCAAGTAACTTCACCTAAACTATAGAAATATGGTGTATTTGGTTTATGCAAACATCACATTGCTGATACCCTTTTTGGACACCTTGTATAAGGCCCACTTTTTTGCCTTTGAGACCACTGGAACTCGTTTAAAATATTCCGCTTCATTTTATTTTAAATGAAAACAACCTTGTTTTCTTTATTAGCTTTTAAATAAAAACAATCCTTTTCTTTCAGTTCTTAAATAATTTTAAAATGTAATGTGTTTTTCGGTTTAGTAATATTTCTTAAGATTGGGTTGCGAATCGTTTCTGTAGCAAACCCTTTTGAGGACTCTGTATTGAATTGATTATTAAAATAGAGTTTTGGCTAGTGTTAAAACTGTTTTGTGACTTAAGTTAATATTAAAAAGTTTGCAAAAACGAAATATAAAAATGGTTAAAATTATTTTAGGTTCTTTACATCGTTGGAGCTATGCTTTACGCCTTACGTGTCCCAGAACGATGGTTTCCCGGCAAATTTGACATCTGGTTCCACTCACATCAGATTTTCCACGTGTTTGTGTTAGGGGGCGCACTCGTGCACTACCACGGTATATCAGAGATGGCGATGCACCGAGTTACCATTGGGCAGTGCGAGATTCCGAATAATTTGATCTATTAACTAAACTGTAGTCTGTTTGTTTTTTAAATCAATTTTGCAGATATCGGGTAATACTGTTAAAAAAGGCAATCCGAACTGCCCGAGGTGAACACTTGGTACGAGTGATCATTTTGGGAAGGGTCGCTAACTACTTATACACAGGGAACCAAAGAAGTGTTTTTATTGAGTATATTGATGTCTTCGAGAGAATTTTTGCGATCTGAATATACGAGAGCAGAGAGTAGTTTCTCTTTTAGTTTTAATGTGTGCAATTTTACAATAGAAGATTTGGTGGGAACGAAATCTTGTTTGTCCTTGAAAACTTTTTTTAAAACTTTACAGTTATATATATTTTTTACAAACCGGTTTTTGCAATTAAGGGATAAGTTGACATTAACTAAAACTTTTTTAACAATATATTCTATTGTACGGTTACGATCGGTGTAGTTTACTTAATCTGAAATAATTTAATTAATTATTTCAGATCTAGTTTGTTATGTTTTCTCCTTTAATGAACTCTTTTTGTTATTCTTTGTTAATGTTTTTTTTTTTCATTGGGTGTGGCTTTAGATTATAATAAAATATATTCTAAATATAGGCTATATTACTATTCACAGGGTGGTTTTAAATCTTCACTTGACACTTTTACATAACAACTTTTTTCTTATTCCACCCACTACTCTATAAAATTGAATATAAGACTACTGCATAAGATTTATCAAAATAAATATTTAGAAATCACATAAAAAATAATAGGATAAGAACTTCTTTTTATTATTATAGTGATACAAAATTAATTATAAATTAAAAAAAAAATAATATATTTTGCTATTTATGGTATAACAAATTGCAAAGACTTTAAGATTCATGAGTATACAGGATGTTAATTAGTCTAGGAGATAAAACGTCGTAAAGATCAGTTTATTAACTAATAGAACACTTTTTTTTTAAGTTGATTTATTATTTGATAAACCGCTTTACGGAAATGTAATAAATAATATATTTAAAAAAATCGATGAGAGCTAGAACAATAATAAAAACAAAATGGAAATTGGCAGACCTCTTCCAGTAATTATTAAAAACAAGTTTTAAATTTGGATTTTTTTAGCTCTCTGTACAATCTAATTCTTGGCATGTACCATGTAGTGATATTATAACTTATTTAATAAGAGTAATAAAGATAGATTTATAAGTGTTTTTTTCTTTTGTTGTTGAATATATTTATGGAATTGAGTGTTAGCTAATTTATTTCATGTCTATTTCTAATTAATCATAAACAAACATTATTTTGTTTAAAACAGGTTGATGGTTTCGTGTATTCCAACAATATTATATTTCAAAATAGCATTTGATACCATATTAAATGAAACTTTTCCAGTTCTCATCTTATTTAGTACAATTTGTCTTAGTATTATTAGTGTTCTTGTTTTTTAGGGTGAATTCCCTTAAATAATTTTAATTTTTGGTTTACAATTGTTACTTATTTAATAAGGGGTTTTCAAAAAAAATATTCTTTATACCTTTTGTTTGTTTCGATACTAATAACGACACAATAATTTCTTGATGATTCTTATGAAATGAAACTCGAGTTGTTCCAGTTTATTTCTATCAACATTATTTTTATGTCGATCAAAATAATGTGTGAATTTATTTTGAAAACTCGTTATGTCTTAAAGAATCCTGTAATGTTATGAAATAAATTTTTAAAGAAGATTCTACTGTATCTTTCTTTGGGGCTTATACCTAATAGCTAACATAGTATTAAATATTGTTCCAAGTTTATGATTTTTAACCCGCCTTTATTAGCTCAGGTTGTCTCTATGTTTGTATGTATGTAACGGAATCTTTGAGCTTAATTTTCACTAAAAGTGTGGTCAACTTGAAACTTTGCGTACGTACCAAGGACCGATGACAATGTAATAATTTGATAACAGTTTCCAATTATCCTTATTAGGACTGCCAGGATTAATAAATTCTTTTTTTTTAGATCCTCTGTAGGAGAGTAAAAGAGATAAAGCCTGCACTCTCAGATTTACTTTTACTGGTTTCTGGAGTCTACAACTTATGCTTTCGAACTTGCTTGGGCACGCAGATCGTGATCGTGAACTAAAAAGTAGAAAATAACTTTTAATTACAAAGAGTTTTTATTACAACAGTACTAGAAAGTCAGACAATCAATCATAATTAATTACCTTAGATAAAAATCATGATAATATTTAAGTTATTAACAGAATAATTTAAATCAGAGTAAAAAGCGTGGGGTGCATTTTACCTCATATTCATAACTTTTCTCTCAAAGATAGTTGCCAATAGAATATTTGTCATATTTAATATATCGAGCACCCACGCTTTTTACTTTGTTTGAATTATTCTGTTAATAACTTAAATTTTATTAGGAGTTTTATTTGAGGTAATTCATTATGAATGATTGTTCGACCTTCTAATACTGTAATAAAAACTCTTTGTATTTAAAAATTATTTAACATAAAATTGCTTTTTTTTCCAAACTTATGAATTGTTATTTGCAGATCCTGTCTCGAGTCGGTAAAGATCAAAGAATGTATTGTACCGTAAGTGGACAAAAGTAGACCAGGGAAATCACGTGAATTTTTTATGTTATTGCATGATGGATTTTTCTGGTTCTGGTGGGAATCTCACATAGACGGTTAAAAAGCTGATTCGCAACAAGTGATTTTTTTTACTTTTGTTCTATACCACAAGGACAGGTTATCATAATTTTAAATATCTTCTCAGAATATCTCATTTTTGTTATACCGCATTACCAAAATTCTTCCAGAATTTTAACAAACGCATAAAAACTTGGAAATGAAAAAGCAGAAAACTGAATGTTACCATAATTCCAAATATATAAGATTTAAAAGCATACGCAAGTAAGATAAAAAAAAGTTTTTTGCAGATGCATTGGGTGTCAAAGTGTAATGGATAGGTGGGATCTCTAATAATGTAAGTCAGCACATTCCTGAAAACAGCAGAAAAAGGAAAAAAGTCCCCAACGTACAATTAATAGTACCTACCTAACAAACGTGGTTTGTTTTTAAGTTGTCAATTTTGTTGCAATGAATTACACATTAGTCAGACATGCTATATGCATTTTGTTTCCAACGCAGCAGCTAGAGATAACAGGACGCTTCAAAGGCAACTCACAAGTATAAGAAAATATGCTTTATAGAATTGAGGATAATCCTACAAGTATTAGAAAGATTGTTCATACTTTTGGATTATATTTCATACTAGTTGAGATTGCAAATGTAATTTATGCACGGTGGTATTCGACCTCATTTTAGTTTAGTTGCACTTAAATATTTAAATATCGTGTATCCGGATCGTCGGATATGTCAATGAGGAACTGAACCTCGGTCCGAAACCTCCAAACTCAAATTCGTTGGATTTTTTCGTCTGGGGTCACCTGAAACAATTAGGTTCACACCCAAAATATACGAATTTTTGCCTGTATTGCAGCTAGGGGTGCACATTGTTATAATTTATGTTATACCGGGTGTCCAATGAAGAACCGCCTGGCCCTAACTCTAAAAGTATATGTCGTCAAAGTGTTGAGTAAAACGTTTTTTGACCAAATGTGAAAATTAATTTTGTAGGTATGAAAAGCATTGGTAATAAAATCCAGATCATCCGTGTCTCAAAAACGGTTTCCTCTAGCCACTTCTATCAAGATACCCTTCTTCCGTGAGACAGATAAAGAAATCTCTTATTTTGCTTAAAGATGTATTTCAAACAAATTGTGCATTAAAATTTAAAAAAGTTATGACGCATCAAAAGTATAAAAAAAAACACTTACACATAATTTTCAGAGGCATCCTTTATCCTTTAGGCATGCATTTTATTTAAACTTTCCTTTTTTTTCCTGCAAGCTATCCAAATCCGACATCCTGTCTGTCTATATCAGCTCTTGAACCTTGAGTGGTCATTGAGCTAGAGTCTGTTGCTTTTAATGAGTCACTCTCATATGTGATTGACTTTGACTTGATCTTCCTCTTTCTAGCTCAAAGCTTTTATTTAGCTTCTATGGGGGTTTGGCATTGTTTGAGCCTATATTGTTCCATCTTTATTTGTGCTTTTATAAAGATGTCTCTTGGCGGTAGATTGCATCATGGTTGCATTGATGGCCAGCAGCTTGTATCTCCATCGCCGGTTTACTGGTTCTCGTGGCTCCGTTGATGTACAATCATGCTAGCTTCTGGAGTCCCTAGAATTGCCTGAATGTTGTGGTTTATGTAACCTTCCTTCCCCAGGCGACTGAATCGTATACAACAAGCCCTAATTTCTACCACACAACCTTCTGCATGTGACGATAGCAGTTTTTGCCTTCTTGATGTGTCGTCACTCTTTAGTCTAAAATGATTCGTTATAAGTATTTAACTTCTATTGAAACCATTATTCGTGTTTCGTTTAGTTTTGGTTCTTCAGATCTGCTAGGGCTCCTTTCTTTGTGAAAGAAATTATTGTGGTTTTGAAGCGGGCTTACCGACCAGCCTTCATCCTTGTACCGCTTGTCAATTATGTTCAATACGTCAGCACGCATGAACTATGTCGTTTCTGAATGTAGTCCTTTCTGATAGTTGCATGCGTTTGACTCTGACTACTATGACCAGGTTGTCTGCGAAGTCCAAGCAATGCATTCTTTCATATTTTAATTAATTTATTTACTACCACGGGACTGCGACGAGCCACTCTCGCTATTACTGTGCCTTTTGAACTAATTGTCCTTTATCTTAGGCTAGCCTCAATCCAGTTGCAGAGGGGATGGAATTCTCCTTCCGTAAGGGCATTGAGGTGTGATGTAGATGGAGCATTATACTTCAATGCTACTTCAATGTATGAGTTTATTTAGGTCACCCAAAGCTATTTCTGCATACTATTAGTGTTTTTTCCGGAGTTTTTATTAGAAATAATGTTAAGGTACCAGGTCTGTTTGACTTTTTGGGAGGTACACTACAGAAGTTTTATGCCATGTTATGTATAAAACAATGTAAAAATGTTGTAGCAGGTGTGGCAGTAGAGTTACTTAGCATTATTGGGTAGATCCAAAATCTGGGTCTAGCTAGTGGATTAAAATGTACAGTGCAAGTCTCTAACTTGGAATAAATTCACTAAATTAAAGGTGTTCTTTTTTTCGGAAATGTGCTTGGACACATCGATTAGTATTTTAAATTGCCTTCATTTTAATGTAAAAAAAATATACAGGCTGTCTCAAATGTGAGATAAGCTATCATTGATAATTTTTTTAAATGGCAATTCTGTTTTTTTTAACGACTTTTATAACTAACAATACCCTAAACGGAACCGAAACTCGTTTTAAACATTTCTAATTACATACTTAGCCGGAAATTAGCCTACACTCCTGTCTTATGTGTTCTTTTAAATATTGAATATTTGCAGATTTGGTCTTAAAAACTGTTCTTCAAGTAACCACATAAGAACGGGTCCAAAGATGAATAAATCCGGAGACCTAGGTGGCCAATCCATCTACCAGGAAATACATATCATTCAATTACTCACGTATAAGTCTTGCAAAATGAGGAGGCGCACCATCCTGTTGACACCAGATGTTTCTACTGGAGACATCAGCTTTTATAAGGCAAGGGAACAAAGTATTCATTTTGTATTTTTTACATTCAGTGTGTATTTTTGTCTGCCCAATAACGACAATTTTGACTATTTGCTTCAACATAAACGTTGATTCATCAGAAAATAGGATGTTGGTCTATCATTTATTCGCAAAATTGGAATCTTCTATTCGGATCGTCTTGGTGAGTTCCTGGAGGATTTTTATTTTATACGGATGAAATTGTTCAGCTTTAATGACTTAAGAGTGGCTAATTTCGAGTTCCCTAGCTATCTGCCTAGTGGGGACATTTTCTTTGAGAGAGAGAGAGAATATTAATTTTGACCTCTTCACTGAGCGCACTACGACGATGATTTTTTGTTCCCATTTTCCCAGAACTGTTTTTTAATCTTGCTTACTTACGGTATTTTGCGATATAAGTAGTAAATCAGGATACTTCTCTCTGAATAACTCAATTTTGTGCTCTTGTCCAATCTCCGTAGTCAATCATCATTATAATCTTGGGTGTTTCAGTTACGTACGCCATTTACAAACGGCGAACAACAAAGTGAGAAACGACTAACAGGTTCATCTTGGAATGTCAGGTATCTTCATACCTGACATTCCAAGATTGTATTAAAGAAAGGCTATTGAATTGAATTAATTTTATGAATTAATGTCTGTTAAATATCTTTTAAAAGCCGAGGAGTACAAAATTTTAATTTGGCACGCGTGTGTAACTTATTAAACCCTTTAAGAATAGTTATTTAAAAAAATAGGGTTGCTATTTAAAAAAATAATCGATGACGTCATATCTCACACTTGAGACACCCTGTATAAGATTTTTTGACATTAAAATAAAGGGAGTTTAAAATACTAATCGACGTGTCGGCGTATATTTCAGAATAAAAGAACACCTATGATTTAGTGAATTTATTTAAAGTTAAAGACTCGCAGTTAATTATTTTATTGGCCTTGTTTGTCTTCGAGCAGACTTTGTTGGCATATGCTATTTGGTAGTTACGGTCGAGCATAGGAAGTGCATATTTACAAGTTCTTCCAGGTTCTCTGCTCTAAATTTTATGAGAGTCCTGTTTTTAATAACTCAGACACGATGTTCCAATACAAGCATGGCCAGAACATGATTCGCTCTAGATAATTTGAACAAAAAAGACGCTATCAAGTTTTCGAATCCTCTATTTGCATTAAATAGTACATTTTCCTCAATATAACTGAGATTTTAAAATATATTTACAATTATAACTCTTCTACGGCTTTAAGTTATTTGTACATTTTTTTTGGAAAATTTTTATATACAACAATGTGTGATCTATGTACAGTGTGACAACTAGACTATTTATTTACAATATAGTTCTTTACTTTCATACTCGCACATAACAACATACCAGTCCATATTTGACGATATAAAAAAAGAAAAGTAGACACGCGACGAGTCTCAAAATTGAACATATATCTTTTAATAAAATTTGCTTTATAAGACGGAATAGAAGAGTAATGACGGATCACATTTATGGAATTCAGGTTTGACGTTTCGTGATGTGTCTATGTTTCTCTTATACCAACACATTAAAACGCTTCTAACGAAAATAAAACATTTATTTCTTATAACTAAAATGGATTTTTGGATATTCGGCATTTTGACAATGGAGTTTTGATACTTTGGAGAAGATCTCTAAGAAATATTTACTACTATAATATTGATGTTTATGTTTAAAGTATCAAACACGGACATTGTCGGCACAGCCCTATACAACATTTATATAGTGTGGTTTATGTTTCAATAATTGATTATTTAGCGATTGATTTTTTACTACCGAAAAAAAAGAGATGAATTCATAATGTCCCTATGAAGAGAGATAAACACTATTGCAACCACCCTATAAAAATGATTTAACAATAAAATAAAAGAGATCTATCAATGCATTAAGGAATACTCACGAAATACATATACTATAATAATGAACATAAATATTGTTTTGTTTACAAAATAAATCCTGCGTGCAATATTTTGATTTTATTTTTTTTTGTGGGAGAAATACTTCTGTAAAAAGAAAAAAAAGTGTTAAATGGACAAAAACTAAAAATGAACAACTTATAAATCTATATTTGTTTCATGAAAAAAACAGTATATTGAATATTTACAATAAATTTTGAATTTTTTGATTTTATCATTCTTAGCAGTCCATCATTTTCGATTGTTTTTGATTTTTTGAGAAATTTTGGAAAAAAATCTACTTTAGCATTTCGATTATAGCCCTAAAATTTCGCAAAAAAAGTAATAAATAAGATAAACGAGAAGAAATTGGATTTCTTCAAAAATAAATAAACATTTTATAAACGAAAATAAATAAATAAGTCTTTTCGATAAATAATTTCTTTTAGTAATAATATATCACTTTTTTCTTCTGTTTGCTTCTTTCTGATCCCAAATTTTTAAATTAATATTTTGGGAAAGAAAATGTATGGTTAGTGAAATACAATGGGTCAAAAATGGATCAATCATTTTTGTGACTAGAACATAAAAAAGAATTTTTATAAGAGACGCAAATAATGGATAATTTTTAGGATTGTCTAGCTTCTTGGTCAAACTTTACCGCATACATTTTCTTTCATTAAATCATACTATAGCATAATTTATAAACAATAAAACTTTTTTTTTCTTAAAATCGGCGTAAGTTTCACTTAACCACACATGTTAGCTAGATAGTGTTATCTAGCTAGCTCCCAGGACGGGGACTGGCAGTACTCACAACAACCATCGGCTTCACTATGTACTGAGTTAAAGGCACAACTTTTCCGTTGATTTGACCGTTGATTCCTAAAAAGTGAACATTTTATATTAGTCTCTTTTGGAAGCAACCTATTTAAACTCACCACTTAATTGCTGTGGGGTCGTTATAAAATGGGTGGGCATCAAAGGTGCCAAGTCCGTTGTCAACCCTTTGTGTGGCACTATGGCCACCTTTTGTAGCACTAGGCCAGGGTTTACGGGGTAAGGCATAGGCAGGACTGAGATGCCGGTGGTTTGTACTGACTGAGCCACCTAAAATAAAACATTTAATATAAATAAGTTGATAAATAATATTAGAAGAATGTTTAATACAGTATAATTTAGATGGTATAAAAGATAAAGGTAAACAAAATTATGAAGGAGGTTCCACAAAGCAGCGTATCGGCGAGCCACTTTTGTTTTGGAATCACCAGTCATTTCAAATGGATTTATCCTGTTTTGGCCAACCTTTACTCAAAAAATTTATATTATACACATTATTAATACACATATTATACACAATATTATATTATATACATATTTGCAGTGGAGTCGTAGATTAAGGTACAATGAAAATCCTACAGTCTTCCTCCAGTTATTTATTAAACATATTTCAGTTTTTATACAGATCTGTTGGAAATAGTAGAAATAAATAAAGCAACACAATAAATAACAGCCACCATTACTGTATTCAAGTACAGCATTCTTGCCCTTTATAATCTTTTTATATGGTACTGATCCATTGCTTTCCTTCACAACGTGCTAATCACTGTGTCAACTGCGTCATTTAGTATGTTCTCCAGGAACCTTCTACTTTCCTCTTAATTTCACAAAAAAATGTTTGTAACACACCATCAGGTAACCTAGTGCTTTTAGGACTTCTCAACATAGATGTCACCTAGATTTGTGTTTAGTATTTTCTTTAGCATACTATTCGATCCAATTATTCACTTCTCTATTTATCCTTGTCAACAATGGAATGTAAATAAATAAAATTAAAAATAATAAATAAAGGGTTTTTTGACATGGACTCAACCCCTGGTGTGTATAACTGATCAATTTCAAACATTTGTAAGTTATATTAATTTTAAGGTTTTTCTGTGTCTATTTGTCTTTTTGCTTCTTTATTCAAAACTATTTCCTTTTAGTATCCCCTGATGATCGATACCGCTCTGTCCGAAACAGGTCGGGAATTATAAAAACTAAATAATGTTTAATAAATAAGTGGAGGGATACTGTAGAATTTTCATTTGATCTTATCAAAAAATTTAATTTTTATAAATATATTTCAAAAAATGCGATCCTGCCGTTTAGTTATAACAAAAAACATAATTCGTGTTAGTTCTTTTTTTCATTAGACTCTCTGGGGATGGCTGGATGAAAGATTCCTGGATTCCTGCAGCTTGCCTCATTTTATTGATAAGCTGTTTTATTATTTAAATAAGCTAGAATTATTTTCTTAATATTGTATTTACTTTTAGGTTAAGTGGAGTGTAAATTGTATTGTGATGTGTATTGATAAAATGCATGCTTTGGGTTATATATTACTTCAGGGAATATACTATATTTTTACAAGTATATATTTTTTAAGATTGCTTCAGATCTTCTCATTATAGAGAAATATAAATAAAAAATATATATTACAGACAAATTAGTCAGTTTTATTGTGCATTTTTCGTAATAATTCCATACATTGCTAAATACATTTTAAAATTTGTATGATTTTAAAACATTATTCTTATTTTTTAATTAACATGTACTTTTTTGCAATTGCAAAGTTGCAATTACAAAATTAAAAATTAAATACAAATGTAATGAGTGCCTAAATAGAGTTTTCTTATGCAGACGTTTTTGTAAAGTCAATTTATAACTTGTTTTTACTCCCTTTCAAAAGTCTTTTTGACTTTTTTTTAAGACTTATTTTAAGCAATCTAGGACGTATTTTTCAGACGTCTTAAAATTTCTCATTAAGAACTAATTTTGAATGTGACATATGTACGTCGCCTTCAGGTTGTCATGGTCATGATAAAAAAAGACTTTACTCTCTCTTGGGTTTTAGATTTTTGTCAGACCGCTGTCAGGGTTTATACGGTTAAATAAATACATTTCGAAAAGTCTTGGCCCTCCAGAATATTTTAAAAAAATAAACAAATTACATTTTCGAAATATATTGCATTTTATTCTATATTCAAATACTACAGATGGCTCTGTTAATTACTTCTTTCGATCAATAGATCAACATGTCTGCATTCCACGAATTAAGTTATTGATGCACGCTTCTTGAACAGCTACCCTGAAGTCCTAAAGCCAAATAAGGATTATCTCGATTGATCTGATAGTGCTCTACCAATATAATCCCCCCCATACATGTTCAATAGGATTTATGTCTGGCGCTCAGTCATTGAGCTCGGCTAATCCATGAGTTGCAACACGCCGGTTCTAAAGCAGGGTGTAGTTGAATTTCTTAAATCTGTTCACTGTCAACTTCAATTACATATACCATAGTTTTTAGGTGACCCCAAAAATAAAAGTCAAGCGGATTAAGGTCAGGTAATCGAGGAGGCCATCGAAAATGAAAAGGCCAATAAGTATTCCGTTCACAAGTCCAGCTCACACATTCACTAAAAATCGTTGTTGAAAGTGTGTTCGCCGAATAACATGCGGATTGCTTCATCCGTAACTAAAATGTTGATAGTTTTGTCTCATGACTTCAAAATTTGACTTGATAAATGAGTTGATAAATTTTTGTGAACCAAAAACAGATCATTTTGGAATCTAAAAATATTTTTCTTTATTAAAATTTTTTTTTCATTATGATTATTTGTCACACATCATTATTTGTCATCAGCAATAATTTCTCAAGTTTATGCGGATAGGTTAAGAATTACCCTGTATCAAAAGCGATGAACTGAACGGTTTACGAGCCACATACACTGCTATCCCAGTGAGACCCCGATAAATCTAGTATAAATGCGAGTAATAATTCAAAAAAAACTTTTTTATAGAAGAATCGACGATGTTATTAATTTTTCTACTCAAAAAATTAACTGCCGATAGATAATGTGCGGTCTTTAATCTAGTGATGACCCTGATGTTGGACCTCCAGAGAATACGAGACTGGTTTGACTCAAATAGCCTGTCACTGGACTTCAATAAGACCAAAATCCTGACGTTTAGGGGTAAGCTTGGGAATGTGTTCATTCGCGGTAATCAAGTTGCTGAACACTCTAGCAGCAGATTTCTTGGTGTCATCCTTAATAACAACCTTAAAATTTACTAATCATGTACTTGATCCTGCCCATAAAATATCAGCTCGTTGCTCTGTCGTTAGGGTCGGAACTGAAGAGCTTGGTCCCGAGATGGGTAGGAGGGTATATTTTTCCCTTGTCGAGTCTCGTTTTCGCTACGGTATTTGTTTTTAGGGGAATGCTAGCAATAATCTTATCCAGTCGCTCTTTGTATTGCAAAAGACAGCTCTCAGGTATATTTGCAACCTTGGGATTTCTGCCGCCCTCTATTTGCTCGAGAAAACATTCTAACAGTCATCTGTGTGTATACACTGGAAGTTGCTAGCATCATATTCAAGAATCGGCATAAGTATATGGCAGCGAACCCCAGGTATATGACACGACAGAGGGGCAATCTGCAACTACCTATTCCCACGTCCGCTCTTATTCAGAAATCAATTTTTGATGAAGGTATAAAGGTATTAATCACCTGTTGTGCAACATTAGAGACCTTGCAACACTCAAATGCTTTGCACATATACTTAAAAAGTATCTAACAGAAAAGGGATGCTATAACCTTGAGGAGTTTTATGCTTAATGTTTTGTGGAGTCTACAGTGTATGTTTTTGTATGTATATGTAGTGTTTGATTTTCCTCCTCTTTTTGTATACATTTTTTTTAAATATTTTTATTCTTAATTTTAAGTTGCTTTGTTAACAATAAATATTTGTTTATAACAATAAAGCTTATTTTTGATTTTGATTTGATTTGATTAATTTATTGGAAACATATCGCAGGAAAAAGAAAAAAGGTTTTGTGCAAGTCGCTTATGAACTGTTCGGTTTGGCCGTGTGAACGGCTTAATAAGTAGTTGTTTATTTTGCCTGCTGGTACTCACCTCTTTCCCATTGGTAACCGGTACCTGCGCAGCAGTAGTAACAATAGGCAAATGGGTCTTGCTCAAAATAGGAATGGCCGAAATCTTGCTCTCCCCGTTCGTGGTAGTTATCACAGAGTTGGTCTGATTTATCACAGGACTGGAACTGGCCTCGGTCTTTAAACCCGAGCTCGACACTGTTGCGGCCGCTGAGTGCGAGCTCGCGACAGTCACGATGCTACCGACACTGACGACGTTGTTTAATGGCGTCGCGACGACGCCTCGGTCCTCGACGTAGTCGCTGTAGCAATCCTCCACTTTGACGCTTTTCGAAGTTCCTTTGATTTGCTCGACGGTGTACGTAGGACTGACTATTCGGGTGTTTGGACTTTGTGAAGGGTGACTAAAATAATAAAACAGTTTTTTATTAATAAATTATATCGCTTCTAATTTTTTTTGTGCGTCTGCCACAATAGTACAAAAGCAATTGATGATTTTTTATATTAATACAAACATCAAAATGATGGTCTAAGCTCAAAATATTAAATTTACCTGAGAGACTTTGTGTCCAAAAAATCTCTAAGGTAAATATGTCTGAAAAAAATGCCATTTATCGGTAAATGAATTACCTGGTTGAGAAACGCTTCGACACGTCAATTCTTTTATTTTTTTGCATGTTTTCAGAATTCTGAAAAATATACAGGGTGCGTCAAAAAGCTGAAAGGCAGCTGTCAACTTTATTATTTTAAATAGAACACCCCATTTATTAATGAATTTTCAAATTCTATAATAAATTTTAAAGATATTTCATATTTAACACACTATACCAATCTTCGAAATATCAACAATTTAAAATCAAAATTTTTAAAAATTTTACCAGGCTGCAAAATCTAAATGATTTAACTTGGAGAAATACGGGTTGCACTTTCCTATCTTAGTTTTTCATAAGCTATTGTTTCACCATAACTTTAGATTTAACTAAAGCTTAAATTAAAAAAAAAACAACTTTCTAGTTTTAAAATATCAATCCAATAACGCCCTTTTTAATAAAGGTATTGCAATAGAAACTTATAAAGCAAAACTAGCTGATTAAATGTTCAAACTGCTTTCCTTGCACTTCCTGGTAATACGCAACGTTGAAATAAAATTTGTCAAAAAATTGTGTAATTTGGCCAACTTCATTTGGTATGCGTTGTTTTAAGTTCTTTATATTTTCAGGTTTAGTGACAAATACTCGGAGAGGTCTGGGGATCTAGCTGGCCATTCTATGGTCTCTCTATCTTCAAGTTCCGTCTCCTCGTCGGAGGTTCGATATCATCAGGGTAATTCTTATTTCACTGACAGCTGCTCTAAATAGTTCGTTTGATGTTAGTCTAAACCAATCTCTTAAGTTTCTGAGTTCGATATTCTTCTTCCGTGGCTTCTTTTCCCTTTTATGCGTTAATAAAAATAAAACATAATGCAGGTTTCCCCTGCATATGTTTTATTATATATGCAGGGGAAACCTGCATTATGTTTTATTTTTAGTAATGCATATTTAGGTCCCCTTATAACATGTCCGAAGTATTCAAGTTTTCTTCTTTTTAGCGTGTTAACTACTTCCTCCTCCTATTGAATTCTTAGACGCAGTTCCATGTTTGTGACTTTATCTTTCCAGGATATTTTTAATATGCATCATGTTTATCCATTTCGGCCTTTTTAAGATTCCAAGTCTGAGCTTATATATTATTCCCAAACCTTTTCTAAAACCCACCATGATTGTCACTTATTTCGGAGTCCACTTTAGCAAATATTCTATTGTATATTACTCTTAAAAAAAATTTAAGTGTGATTCATAATTGCAATCATTCGATGGTCAGAGCACTCTTGTGCGTTGGACTTGTTAGGGATCGTTACAAATGTCGACAACAACCAATCTGGTATAATTCCCGTTGGATATATGACATTAAAAAAATTAACCAAAACCTTGATATGGTACCCCCTGCCTATCCATCTATTTGGAAAAGTATCTCTCGACTATAATGCCGAGGAGCTCCTTCTGGTTAAAACGATACTTGCCTGTAGTTTGGACCGGCCAAACGTCTAATTTCAGGAACAATGCGGTTTTGAAGCATTTCTAAATGCTCTACGGAAAATACGGATCCCTCAATAAATAGCTTCATCCGAAAACACAATAGTTATTTAATAAGTTCTGATCTTGGTCTAGTTCTACCATGATTGTTTCACAAAATTCGACCCTCTTGTCAAAATCATCTTCCAAAAGTTCTTGCAACAAGTGGATTTTCAAAGGACGGAATTTATTTTGTTTTAACGTTACCTTAACCGATGATTTAGGCATGGCAATTTCTTGAGCGGTTTTCGCTATGAATTGTGGGGATTTTCAACGAAACATTGTAAAGTGATTTTAATTTTGGATATAGGGTTGTTGTACATGAAATGTGTTTAAAATTTATCATAGAATACAAAAATGCAATAATAAATGGGGTGTTCTATTTAAAATAATAAAGTTGACAGCTGCCAGGTCTTCTTGCGGCACCCTGAATATTTTTCATAAATCTGAAAATATGCCAACCAATAAAAGACAATTTAAAAAATAAAACGTGTCCGAGCGTTTTTTAACCAATTCGTCTACATGTAAAAGGTAGTTTTCCAGACTCTTTGGATACACTGTTTATATAATTTTATGCGGAATAGATATTGCCTTTAGTATGCAGACTAATGCAAAGCAAAATAAAAAAAAATCAAATGAAGCAATTTTTTTTGCTACGTGTACCTACACAAATTACTCTAACCTAGATGCGAAAGTGCCGATATTTATCGCGATTTTCCGTCGCGTCCCCACTACTCTAAAGAACCAGAGCATCCCATATCTCATGGTAAATACGAGAATTATCATTACTCCATCTCAGCGTGCTTATTTTTTATTATGGTTTTGTACCTTAACATGAATAACATAACTTACATTATGTTAAGTCAATTTAAGTATAAACGATACCACCCGATTTAGCTGAGACCATTTTCTCGGGTACATATCCCAGTGTAATTAATTGTTTGTGGACCATATATAAAGAAAAAAATACTGCTAGTTTAGTCGAGAGCAACCACATTCAATACACTTTAATGGAATCTTTTTTTGTTCAGCAGCTCTTATGAAGAGAATACATGGAGGTTTTAGGTCAAACTGTCAAAAACAGTTTATTTGAGAAAGGACTTAATGCCAGAAGACCACTGACCATCTCCTGATAGACCAGGAGGAGCTATAGGCAATCGCACCGAAGATTATTAACTTAATGAGAACATAATATTAAGTGAAACCAAGAACGATGCGCAATAGTTTTTTTTACAGACGAGTCTCGTTTTTGTTTTTATCCCGATTCTGAACGAATTTGCTTCTGGAGAAAGACAGCTATTAAATTAAAGTTGCTTGCGAAAGAAAAATGTACTTTTTTTATGGAAAATACAATGGCAACGATACTTTATAAGCATCAAATTGTGCTACACAACATTGATTGATACCTTAGCAGAATGACTTCGGTTGGTTGCTTCTGAGGAACATATTTTGCTCAAAATCAGGTTTTGAGAAAAATAACATATAGCTAATACGACTACTAAAATGATGTCGACTTTTTCCCAAATGCATAGGAGCTCACTTTTGCTGTTTCACATGCATTAAAAATATGCTTCAAAAAGGTATTGATAATTTTAAGTATGCCTAGGCAATCCCAAATTTTATTAATAACATTGGTGGCTCCCTGAGGTCGGCCCCTATATCAATTTTGTTAATTCTCTTTTTTATAAGCTTTTAGTAGAGCTTAGAATTTTTAATAAAGGCTTTCAAATCATAACGTAACTTTTATACCTGTTTTATAGACTATTTTGATGTATTTTATATAATAACTATTGTTGGGATAATACGAGTATGCAAATAAAACAAGAAATAATTTTGTTTACTTGTTTACTTACCTCGGACTGATCTCGTTTTTTCCGTTTTGGGTAATACTTGTGGTGCTAGAAGGAATCTCGGGAATGAGCCGGGAAAAATCATTATCAAAATGGGAATCTTTCCGTAACGACGCCAGTCTTTGCTGAAAATGGATTTTTTCACGGGCCAGCCGCTCCATCTCGTGTTCGTATTCTCGTTCCCGTTTTTTCAGTGATTGAATATACCTGTTAAAAAAAATTTAGACAATTTTATTGTGGCTTGCACATTGATCTCATGTAACTTACTTTAATGCTGAATGTAGAATACTTAAATTAGACGTTTTTTTCTCTTCGCCGTTTGATGGTAACTGCTTTTTCAGTATGTCGAAACATTCTTTCAGGTGCGCCCGCCGATGCTTTTCAAGTTTGTTATGAACTTCTCTTGTACCTACAAATTAAAAAGAATATTAGGTATAAAAAGTTCATTACCTAGAGAAAACTTTTTTTCAAATAAATACTTTTATCCAAAAAATAATTTTATATCACGATACAATTTAACAGAGATTAGATACCAGTATATATGGGATCTACTAACTAAATGAAATTAGAAAATAAGGCTTCTTTTGTAGCATACACTGGCAATCATCATAGGGGTTGAAATTAAAAAAAGATGACTGGAATGTTATAAGATTTGATGTAAAACATCGGACACATACTTAAGTAAATTATCCTCAAAATTCATATATAAAGAACAAAACTATAAAAAAGTATGAACAAAAATAGGTTTTACATGTATTATCATATATTTTATTGTCATTATTAGGAAGACATGATTCGCGTGATAGTATTCCCGACTGTTAGTTAAAAGGAACAAGGAAGCTCAATAGAATTAAATATAAAGGATCAGATAACTGCTAGACGTGCCACTAAAACATTTTCTAATTTAGATTCCATAAAAAACTTGATCAGTGTTGTTGATAGATTTTATAATTTACATGCGTTGTGAGAAAACAAAATAGCACTAAAAAAATTAAAACTTTGGTTGCAAACGACGAAAACGACGTTCTTTAACACCATGCATATATTTGCATTTTTTTTTCTATGTTGACAAGTACTAACTATTTGCACAACATTAATTAACACCCTGCGCCAAATGTATTAATAAGGAACATTATTTGTGAAGATTTTAGTGCTCTGAAAAATAACCAAATACTTGATCGAAATGTTGACTTTTAAGCATAACTGATTTTTATTGTTTTCTTGGTGGCATACCACAAAAACTAATCTGCTAAAATATGGATAAGACAACTCACATTATCATATATACAATTTTGACCTTTTGAGTGACTGTTAAAAAAGTAAATTTTTTAGAGATTTGGTGTGTAGACAAATTAAAATATTCTGTGCTTTGCCTAAATCTTATTGGCTGCACCTCGTAGAACATCTTTGAAACATACTGTTACAGGAAAAACGTTTCATTTTATGCTCAAAAATAAGCAGTAAATCTTGAACACCCTTCTATATTATACGATAACTATGAAACTAATTTGCATAAATAAAAAGATGAAATTCCACCAATATAGGATCTGGATTTAGGTACTTTTATGGCAAATACTTTTTTGCAAAACAACTTATATAATGATGTTAGATAATAAAATATATAATCATATCACAAAAGTTCTGAAAACCTCGAATATAGATAATTTGCAATATTGAATGATGTTATATTATATTAATATTATGTGAAAAGTCTTATTTGTGTTAAAAATAGTCGACACGTTTTTCGATGGAATTAAGTTGCTTTTCACAGAATATAATGGAACGTACTCTTACCCACATTATAACCAAAAATATTCAACCTTTTTTATATACAGTAGGTATAAACAGTCTGAAAATCTGTTAAATATCTCAAACAATACGTTTCTTATAATGTCGATTATAGGCAAAAGTAGTGTTATAAAATGACAACAAATTTTATCAACTCACCCTAGAATTACTTTAAAATGTTAAATACAAACCATTACTGTTGATTGCAGATATAAAAAACATTGTGTTTAATTAAATACTGACAGAAAATTTGCAAAAATATATTATATAATATTGATTGTATTGCATTCAAATTTGTAAAATTAAAAAAAAAATAAATAAAGATGGAATTTTTAAATTAAAATTGCCTCTAAGACATCTTTAAGTTGAGCAAAGGACGTTGCAATGTTGGGCGCAAAATCGACGCAAACATGATATTTTTGGAGTTATGTATTAAGATTTTCGAGAATTTTATATTTTATATATAAGGATTTAATTATATTACCTTAATTTCTTAATCTTTTAATAAAAAGATTTTTGAATATTTTAATTTGTCTTGGAAAATTAATAAGGTCTGCATGAGGGCATAAGATTATCCATCTTATATGCAATTAAAAGATGTTTTAATGGTGAATTTAATTAACATATTTAGATCAATCAACCAATCTTCTTGTCAATTATTTTATTAAATATTTAAATCCAAAAGACTTTGTTATTTATTATTTTTTAAATAAAAACATTTCGATCTTTTTTTACCGAACTTACTAAATTGGGGACCAAAAATTGGAATTCCCTTCTGAGAAGATTTATATAATAATATAAAAAAAAATAGTAAAATCAAAAAAGAATTTAATCTTTCTTGAGAGAGAGTTCTGCTTGCAAATGATAATTAAAATGATACAATTAATTTACAACTTGGCAAATTTACAGTCTGGTACTTAAATAAAAAATGAACATTTTAGATATAGTCAGTATCAAATTCGATCTTGAAGAATACTTGGGGCCTCCGTTGTTAAACTAAAAATTGTGGGATAAATTATTAAGATTATCATGCAGAAATAAAAACATTGAGGCATAAGTTAAAAAAAACTTTCTCATCGTTCGAAAATGATCCTTTTAACTTTAATATTTGTTTGCTATACATTGTCAACTTCATAACAGGACGATTGAACGTTTTAAACAAGTCTATAGTTACTATTGTAACCCTTTCTTTTTAGATAATTTGTACGCCTTGACTTAAACTCATTTTGCTTTCTTTACCTTTTTAATTAAACCATGAATTATAGTTTAGGTACTACGTTTAACTTTCCAGCAAGTTGTGCTTACCAGATCTAAAAACCATCGGTGGCTGCTTAATTTTTTTATCCGTGGTACCACTTTCGTCAATAATTAACGGATTCATAATGTCAAACGAATTCTGCATGATCCTATACCTTTGCCCCCCTTGCGTCACCGTGGTACTCGAAATATGACCGTCTTGTTCTTTCTTCGAATGGGGCGGACTCGCGTTATTATTAATGGATGTGCCATTTTGGGGACTGTTTATTGTTGGACTGGCTGTTGCAAAAGAAACTGGACCTGAAATTAATTAAATGTCAATTATTTAGATTTTTAAGCTCTGGTGGTAGTTATGAACTCAATTACACGGTCAACCTGCTTACATAATAAGGGCAATCAATAGTAAAGTAAAATTTTCTGAGTAAATGCTTCATTAAAAACACGTATATAAATTACCTTGTAAAAAAGTAGAAGAGATGTTGTTACTAGAGATAACAACGGGAACTGCCTGAGTGGTTTGTGGTTGTTGGCCTTGCACGTTTCCGATAGTTGTTGCAGTTACATTGTTTGATGTTGCATTTAGGATCTTAACCGGCTGCAGTGTAAAAGTTTGGGTTAAGTTTCCGCTTGTCTGAAACAAAATAAATATTTTTTTAAACCTCTTGTCTAAGCTAATTAAATTATTAGTAAGTATGTTAAGTGCCAACTGAACCCTGGAAGCCCGGTTTTACAAATAAGCCAGCAAACTTTATCAGTTGACCGATTTTGATATAGATTCGGTTGAATTGATGAGAACATCGCGGAATTAATTAATCAGAAAATTTTCCACCAGTTATAAATTTGATCCCTAGCGGCCTTATGGTCCCATCACGCGTAAATAACAAAACGGCAGAGGAAGTCCATTTATTCTTGAAAAAGCAATTTGCAGCATTGTTTCGCCAGGCGGCCACACACATTTACTCTTTTTGAGAGCGAATTACTATATAAAGAAGTTGAGTAAGGTCAACTCTGTTTCATAGAAAATGTTTAAGGCGTAAATAACAAAAAATCCTGTTTGCGAATTTGTTATCCTCTCTTGAGTTTAGTAAAGCTTGTTAATATTATATTATATGTATGTTGTTTATATTGCGATATGTATACATATTTCCGGTTTATATAAAATTTCAGGCTATATTAAGTAAGGTAAGTTCAGAGATTGTACTGACTCTAGTGGTATGTCCACTTCAACCATCTCATTAGGTAATTTAGTCCAATCAAGTTATCCATCAATATCAGGTAATTAGTCCAATCAATACCATGAAGGAGCTCTTGTTCCAATACTATCACAGCATGTATTGATAAATATTTTTTTCTCTTTTTAGAGAATAGCAAAGTCATTCTTTCTAAGGCTGGTCTTTCAAAAGATATCTTAACTTGTGGGCAGGAAATTATGTATAATGTCCATAAACACATCACGAGCAAGTTATCTAAATTGAGATTACTTCTGAAAAATGAACGGCACATATTGCTTCATTAAAGTCTCTTTATAATGTTGGAAGATTTTTGTTAATAAAAGAGAATCTTAATGAAGTAACTAAAAAATTTATTAACTCTCAATTGTTAAATGCAAATCGTTGACCTTCTAGTCGCAGGTGGTTATTGAAAACCAGCCTTTGCTCTCTCAATTCTTAAAAAGATAGTCAAGGGCAAATTCTTGATTAACTGCTTACAAATATTGAGACCAGAATAATATGACCATACCTATTAGTGCAGCCCATTCTAAAAAAAATTGTACAATCCAAAATTCCTGTGAAGAAATTCAAAAGTTACATTTTAATACCATTAATAGCGTGTCAATAATGTCAATCATTAAATATTATTATCCTAAAAATTGACCTGCGATATTTTTTGTGTGTAAATAACAAATTCACCAAACGATCTCTTTAACTTACTTCAAATCCGTGACCACACATAACACAACTTTTGCGGCAAAAAAATAATATTGTTAAACAACTAGTTGAATACTACATATTTTTATGTGTTTTTTATCTTATGTTTTATTTTATTAATGTGTAAAATAAAGCTTTTTAAAGAGTTTAATTTTATTCTGATCAATATCTGATGCTAAAATGGTCTTCTTTTGATTAGGCGTTTGCTCTAGGTATTGGGACTGCATGATAAAATTATGAGATTTCTTATTAAATGAATTTTGAATTTTCCCACCTTAATTTAGCCACGCCCTTCCACCATTTTGATTGGTCCTACTAGGTATGACATTAGCTACGTTTACAACGGAGGTACCAAATATTTAATACTTGGATCAAATGACGTCACTAGGACTATTTTTTCGGTGTAAACGGCAGCCCACTAAAATTTGATACGCGAATTTGGTGCTTCTCAAACAGGGTAGATTAATTATTTTTTTCAGTGTAAACACCTAGGACCTATTTTGAAGTACCAAAATGACAAGTTTGACATTTTATTGGATGTTAGCTTAGGAGATTTGTATTTTTGTATACAAAAATACAGAGGACAAGCTTAAGCCTTGAAAAAGAAATTAAACAATAACACTTTTAAAGATTTAGAGGTTATGTCTTATAATTCTTCATCTAAAGTCACTTCAACTGAAATTTTGATCCTAGAGAAAATCCTGGACTAATTTAACTCTCAAAATCAATCCTTGTAAACAGGGCTGTACTAAATAAAAATAGTCTATCATTTGATTCATAGACCTAATAGGTCCGCGCGTTGTAAACGTAGCTACTGTCAAGTTCAATTCCAACAATTTCCGTTTCCAAGTGAGAGGACGCTGGTAGATTTGTCAGAAGAATTTCTATCAGTTTGTAATATGCAACCACCATAGAGAAATGAATATTAAAAGAGTGTTCGAAAGGTAGCCTAACCTGATCATCAAGTTCTAAAACTTAACCTAAAAAATTTAGTTCGGTTAGACCGCACCGAGGGCCAACTTCTGTCATAATTGTAATTCGATTTTCTTTCGTCTCCTCCCACCACCCACCTTCGCATCATCGATCGTCCCAATTGCTTATCCTTTTTAGTTGGGTGTGTCCTTTTGTTTTTTTCTCAACAAAAAATAGTTAAAAATGTAGCTTAAAGTGTAATTTCATCATATAGAAGCTTTTTTGTTGTTTTATTGTGTGGTTTCAGATCCCTAGGATGGGGTTAAGTGCAATTTTTTTTATCAAATAGTTTTCACCATGTTGTAGGTCACCTAAAATTGTTGTTTACCATTTTAAAACTGCCCTTATAATAATGTTATCACCAGGAAAATACATTTTTAAATGCAAGGCACCTACATACTATTGGCCTATTGAGGATCCATACAAAAATAAAACTTTCTTTAAATTTCCTGAAAGTGACATTATTAGGAGGTCCGAATGGTTTAAAATACTTGGTTTAAGCCCAACCTCACCAAGGTATTATTTATGTCAAGACCATTTTGATGATATTTCATTTACTAGTACTATACATACTCATTTAAGAAAGTGTGCTCTCCCAAGTATTATTCAAAATGCCCCAGTACTGGTTGAGGCACAAGTACCTTGGGAAGATACATTGAATTTATTACCTGCTGTCATAATCCAGCAATCTCAATATAATGTTCAGAATGAACATAATTATGCTATAATATAAGCCACTTTTTACTAGGTTTGACGAAAGGTATTATCAGTGCTTTGCTGCTAGGAAGTACCAACTCATGGAGGTACCTCACCTCGAGAAGATGGGAGTAAGATCCAGGGATTCTCCTTGAATATTTAGGAAAAAGGACTGATGACATCTAAAATTTATGGTATACACCAGTGTCAACTAATTTTTAATATCATGGAGAGTATAATATTAAAAATTAATAAAGAATATTTTAATTACAGGGTTAGTTTTTATATATTACCACTCCCCTAATATTTTTGGGTACCCTGTGTACAAAAAAGTAGGTAGTAAATATAAAATTTTTAGGGCATATTTTTGAGAAATATAGTTCTTATTTCTATAAATAATTAATTTATAAATTTGATAAATTGTAATTTTTGTATCATATCCTCAAAATGTAAAGCAGCACAAAAACAAATTGACTTTAAACTTTACAATTGACTTTAATTCTACCCCTACCCTTGTTAATTTGTTGATAAGTGAAATTAACATTGTTAGTATCGAGCATTTAATTCTCAAAATAGAACTTAATACCTATATTATACTTAAATCTCTGAAATATTGTCTTACATAATTGACCCATTAAATCTTTTTTTGATAGCGTATTGGGCTGTAAAATCTCTTTCACATTCTCTAAAAATCAATGAAAAAGTGCATTATTAACAATTTATTTCTTTGAAGGGCCTTAATGCATTAACTTAACAGCTTAAAAGCAAATTTGATGAGTTTAATGTCAAAAAACTAACGAATTCAATTAAAAAATGTAAAGAATAAACTTAAATTACATACATTATCACTCTTAGCCTCTTCAAAAATTAAATTAATACACTTGCACTATTTCATAACTTTTTAGAGTTTGTGATCGAGATTCACGGCCTTTACGCTGTTAAGAATTGATTTAATGGGTCAATAATTTTAAATTTCGCGCCATTCTAAAATTTTGAATAGCACGCCTTTCATTTCTATGACGGATCGGTATTACAGTAGACTATTTTACCGACTGTGACAAATGTCAATTATTTTAGTTCGGTTAGACCGCATCCGTGATGCTGCAATCGAGTTTAGGGTAAAGATGGTGCCTACTTGTTACTAAGGGATTGAACCCTCTTATACTTTTAATTACTCTATGGCAACCACCACTTCTCTATATTTTTGTGTTTTGAGGGTAGCACCTGAATTAACAGTTTCTATTTTTATGTGTTTTTTTTTGATAACATTGTCGAAAATTGTAACACTAAAGAAACTGCAATGTTGTGAAGGTGCACTTAATATTTAATTGCACGGCTATGATTAATTAGTACGGATCTACAATTATATTTAAGCCCATCTTCCTTTTTTTTCTCTTATCCTACTCCACCCGTATACCTATGAATAATTTTTTTTGAAGACTTAATAGCCTTGAAACTTATTATTTCCATAACTTATAGGTATTTGTAATGCTTTTTACAAGAAAGTGATAAAAATGTTCAAATAAGCAAAGAACACTAATGTAATACTACATAAGGCAAAACTCATAAACAAAGTGGCAACGTCGCCGTTTGTCATCATGCATGCGGTGACCTCACGACTCGTGGTAATATATAATAAAAAATTTAACAAAGTCAAGGGGTTCCCCCTTTAATCACGTTTTAGCTGCACTTTTTCGAACTGGAGTCCAATTCTTTCCAGGATTTTTAAATAGTAACTTACCCCATTCTGTACAGGTTGCGCCCCACCAGCCCCATTAACTGGTCGAATGGTGACCAAACCACTTGGTGGCGACTCCACCTCCATTGTGGAGGCCATGTGCTGTTGCCTCTGTTCCTCCTCCTGCATCTCCAGAAACTTGGCCGCCTCCAGTAGGGTACTTAGGCTCATTTTGGTTTGCTCGACACCGGCCGGACCCGACGACAGGGGCTGAAACAAGATGATTTTCACGTTCGAGAGTGACCTCGTATTTTTTGGTAAAAGTTCCATCTTTTTCGAACCCATTAGCTTTTAATAACCAACAAATAAAACCGGAGCGAAACCACTTTTGATTCACACGAATTGCATCGGAGACAACGGAAAAAAACTTGTTCTATTTGCCTGCCGAGTTGATTAAAAATGAAGATTACTAATAAATCGTAAGTCGAGAGTGTGAGAGAGGAAGGGATATCGCTGGAAAATAGCAGAGGTGCAGCACGTAGAGCGTCGATGTCGAATAAGTAGCAGTTTTAACCTGAAATAGCAGTTTAAGTCATGCTTTGTTTTAAGTTTTTCACGGCCAAGGGCATTTTTTAAAAATATAACATTATGGCTAGTTTATATTCTAGCTTTGTATAAAAAAATACAGATTTGGCAACCCAGCATAGTATTGTGTGGGAGAGGAAAAAATGCACGAGGGGAACGTGTAAACAGTATTCTCTCAGTACTGCCCATGTTGCCGGTTTTCTACGGTTAGTTTATTGGATGTAACTGCTGCTGATGTATATGACGATACCACTTTCAGAGATCAAGGTCTACTCTTGCTCACTGATTTTATATTAAGTTAAAAATAAAATAGGTAATAGTGAAATAAATTACGTAAGGCAAAAAAAAACAAGAATATTCAGTCGGTAGCATCATAATGAAAAGCAGAGACAACCAACATTTGAATTTCCATGGTTTTTCAATTTGAGAAATAAAAAGAGACACAAGCCAACAGATGTTGAATGCAGTAAAGAGGTTGAATTGAGGAAATGCAAAAAAAATAAAATTAAACAAAAAAATTAGAATGTAAAAAAAAAAATTTTTTTAAATAGTTTTACTACCAGTCTATATAAGCCAACAGATGTTGAATGCAGTAAAGAGGTTGAATTGAGGAAATGCAAAAAAAATAAAATTAAACAAAAAAATTAGAATGTAAAAAAAAAAAATTTTTTAAATAGTTTTACTACCAGTCTATATCGTCGTTGAAATAGGGTTAATGCGCTAGTTCGCGACCATGCGCTAGTTCTCGACCATTTGAGCGTTTAAACATTAATAATAAGAAAACAATCAGATTTTTCGCGCCGAAATAATTTGGAATTGCTTCTGACACGTTTTGATCATCGGTAACACTTAGCGCCCCCTACATGATACTAAAAGGGTTACCTCAAAAAATCAGTTGACATCGTACCACAAACGCATTAGCATTATTGTGTATATTTGAAAAAAAGTTGTAAAGCGTGTTGCAACAGAAAATAGCGAGTAAGTGAACAGATTTTTAAAAAAAATTGTGTGTCTTTATTATACATATATGCTTTAGAAAGACTTTTTGATAAATTTTTCAACAAAATTTTGCTCAAAATATATTTTTTATACTAAATATTAATTAGGTGGTCGCGAACTGAATTCAAAATAATAGTCATTTTTAGTTCTCGGCCGGGTGGTCGAGAACTAAAGTTTTACGACCATTGGTAAATCGTTAATGTTAAAATATTCATTTCAATTAAATGTGGTGGTAGTTCTTATATCTTGTAAGAAAAATATGATATTTCCATTAGTTTAGTTCGCGACCACCCTTTTCAAAACATATAAATTATAAATTTACTGCTGAAGTTTGATGGTCGAGAACTCCAAAACTTCAATTTAGTTCTCGACCACCCATCTTTTTGATGAATTCTATGCTCGATTCTATGTGTTTCTGGACCGTTAAACTGCCTCTCCTGAGGAATTGCCTCGCGAGGCAAACAGGGTCGTTTGTGCAAATGGTCTGTACTAACAGTTATGTTGTAGTATGTCACACTATATCAGAAAAAATTTATAATACTGTTGAACTCTAAAGAATGCCTCGGGCGAGTCCGCTCGTTCGGAACTGTCCTCTATCTTGATTGCAAATGTTTTATTTTTCCAGTGGCACGTAATAAGAAAAATTCTTCTCGCACTCGCTCAAAAAATGCTGCTCTAAAAAGAAAGATGTTTACGTATTCACATGAAAAATGAAAAACGGCTTTAAAAGACATTAGAGAGAATAGACTTAAAATTCGTGAGGCCAGTAGAAAATATCTGGTACCAAAGACGACACTACTCGATCGGTTATCAGGAAGAAGGCTTGAAGAACTTAAAAAACCTGGACCTGCTCCCCTCCTAACTAGCAATATAAATATTGCTAAATGCGGGTTTCCAATACAAAAAGATACTCTTATAGAGACGGTCTCACTGATAGCGAAAGAATCTGGCCAGGAATTATTTAAGGACAACACGCCAGGACAAAGCTGGTATTTAGGATTTTTAAAAAGGAATCCGGAGATATCTCTAAGAGAAGCGGAAAGCGTTAATAAGGCTAGGGCAGTGGTCAGTGAGACTTCAATTCGAAAGTGGTTTTTAGATTTGCGAGAATATTTAACTAAAAACAACCCATGCAAATATTTAGTGATCCCACAAGAATCTTCAATTGTGAAGAATCCGGGTTTTGTTTATGCCCTAAATCAGGAAAAGTTCTGGGACCTAAAGGCTACAAAAATCTTTACGACATTAAACTTGGAAACGAAAAAGAAAATATAACTGTTCTTATATATGATGTTTAATGCAAGTGGAAACATTTGCTCACACGCAACATTCACCTTTAGTATTATTTCCATATGTGAGACCCCCAAGAGCTCTTGTCGAAAATATGCCACAAGGATGGGTGTTGGGGATATCTGAGAAAAGATGGATGACTTCAGATGTTTTTTTTTGAATACATCGTGAATGATTTTCATAAATGGACATTGGAAAACAATATTCCTAAACCACTAATTATTTTTATTGATGGGCATAAATCGCACATGACTATGTCGTTAAGTAAATGGTGTGATGAAAACCAAGTTATTTTATATGCGCTACCTCCCAATACAACCCATATAATGCAACCTGCAGATGTAAGTTTGTTCAAACCAGTGAAAACCGATTGGAAAAAAACGGTTCGCAACTGGCAAAGTAGACCAGAGAATATTAATTGTTCAGTAAGCAAAATAAATTTATTTATTGTCGAACAATGTAGAAGAATTTCAAGCGAGTATCAAAAAAGGGTTTCGGAAATGTGGGTTGTTTCCGTTAGATGCTGATTCTGTTGATTATACAAAATGTGTCAAGGATATAGCTGAAGCTCTTTCAACAAACAAATTACCCAGGCAAAGGCGAACAAGTGAGGGAAAAATCTCACAAAGAGACTTAACATCAGCAAAAAAAGTAATTCTAACAATTAAAGAAAATTTACAATCTTATGGAATTAACCCTGATGTAATTCTAAATGAAATACAACTTCTGCAAGAGAATATTGAAAAACAAAGTCCAAAAAAACGCAATAGTATTACGAAAAATCCTGTGATAGAAGCACCAAAAGCTCTAGATGATTCTCAACCCTCTAGTCAAGCAGCTACGCCTCATGAAGTAGAAATAAAACTCTATTGCTTAAGTAAACCTGACTTGCAAATAATTGATAATGATTTATCAATTAATGATATAAATCAGGTAATAAAATAAAAATAAAATAAAATAAAAAGGTAATAAAATAAAAAGGGTTGACTTACTGCCAGATGTTACTTTAGGTGATACTTTTACATCATCTTTTATGAAGGACTTAGAAAATAACGAACTTGTAGTGTTTGATTTTCCTAACTTTAATGATGACATTATGTTATGATGCTCCTACGTTAATTACATCTGATAATAACTCTAATATAAACAATGATAGTACTACTGGTAACCTTAATATACAAATTGATTCTACTAGAGAATATTTAAGTAATGACCTCGATGATGTCATTAATATTACCCCTAATATTGAGCCTAATATTATAAGAGATCATTTTTCCAGTGATGCAAATGTCGATACCACTTCTGATAAAAGCAAGAATGATTGTGACGATGTTCTAAAGGTTAAAGTCTTAAAATTATCAGCTGTTACCCAGCTTACCGCTGCAAAAATAAAATAAACCATCATGTTCTTTTACAAAAGCATTTGACAATCATTTGGTATACCCTGAGCCAATCAAGCGAAATAGTAACACTAACAGAAAAAACCCGTTCTTTAAAACACCTAGCGCGATTTCATCTAGTGAGTGGAGGAAATATTATGAGGAAAAAGAAAATGAGAAAACAGAAAAGAAACTTAAAACAATTCAGAAAAAAGAAGAAAAAGAAGATTAAAGGGAGAAAAGCAAAAACCTTTAAAGGCTTTGAAGAAAAAACAAACAAAAAATGGTGATAATCCTGAAAGCTTGACAGAGCAGAGTAAAATACCATGTGCAACATGCTTCGAAGAACTTAACAGTGATACGGACGACGATGATAAAAAAAATATAGGATGCGACTATTGTGAAAAATGGTATCAAAAAAAATGCACCAAATTCATTGATACTACATATAATATTGCCGCAATTCAAGACTAAAAATAATGTGATGAATGTTAAAGTACGTTATTTTCAAATTTAGTTTTAACTTTTTACTTTATTTGTAAGTGCTAATTTTCGTTTTATTTTTTATTATTAAAAATCAACCCATGTGTTTTTTTCTTTAACTTTTTTGTTCCTATTTCCTATCTGGTTTTTTTTTACTTATATAGAGCATATTTATTTGTCTTGTGTTTTTTTTAAATAAATAAATATTTGTTTTTGTGTTACTTTTTGTTAAGGCTTTTTTATTAAGGTTGTCTATACTATGCAATCCAATCGCCTTAAAGTTGTTTAAAAAAAGAGTGGTCGAGAACTAACATTTAAATGGTCGCGAATCATGTGGGGTGGTCGAGAACTAGCGAAATGGCACTTTTTTGCTATTTTAGTGAAAAAAAATATTTAGAATACACCACAATTAAAAATATTTATTTAAAATAATTTAAAACTGTTTAGAGATTTAGAAAAAGTCACTATGGTAAGTGATAGATTAATATTTCAATTTTCACAACATTTGAAAGTGAAAATCTTACTAAACTGGTCGAGAACTAGCGCATTAAACCTACTAAAACCACAAAAAATCAAATTTTTGTTTTTGGTGGCATTGGTTAGCGTAAACCGAATTTTACAACTCTGTTAATACATTGTATACAATAAAAATTTTACTTGAATATTTAGGATTTCTAATACTTCTTACAGTAAATGGCCATATTTTTGTAGGCAATATCTATCTCTTAACCCACATTAGAATATATCGTATCCCACAAATGACTGTTACTAAATGATTAAGTTAATACCTCGAACGCGCTTTACTCGCGGTTAAGACTTGTTGAAGTAAAGTGTTTCTGTGGGTTCTATTCTTCAATATTATTGTCTTTTTATCAAAGAAAGAGTAATTTATTACTTATTTGTTAACAATAAAAATGTCTTCATATCGCGGAAAATTGTTAGTGACCTTGGTCAAAAAACAAAATAACCCAGGTAAGTTTATGAGTATACATTCGCTTTAAAATAGAGTACATTAGAGTGGGTTTAGGTCCTTTTGTGATTTGTCTTATATTATGGAGTAATTATTTTATTCTACTTATGCCGAATTTATACATTTTGCATAATCACAATCATAAGTAAAACTCAACAAAAAAACGACTTAAAACTTTAGGACTTTTGATTGTGATTTGTGATAATGCAAAATGTTGTACAAACTCTGCATAAAGGCAAAACTAGTCCTTATTTTTTATTAACCTAAAATTTTAAAGTAGCTACGGGTATAATCGACTTTACCCCAATAAAAAGTTAAATTTAAATATTAGTTAGTTAGTTTTGTAACATTTCTTTTTAAATTTTTTAATTTAAGATAAAATTTAAATTTACCTTTTTGTTATAGTTATGTCGAGTATAATCTAATGGTATAATATTTTGAACAGATGACTTCAATCAAAATTTACATAAGCCCGAACTTATCATGCCTGTTAATGCTTTGGACCAAGAGAGAATAATAGAAAGTTTAACTCTTTTTGATATCAATTCTCTTCCCATTATATTTGATGAAGATGATATTGACACTACTTGCTATACCGAGACCTGCTGTACCATTGTTCCATCCGGTGCCACCAACGAATTACTGGAAAATCGTAATGAAGAAAGTGACCTTGAAAATCCCGATGGGATTTCCGAGATAAATATTTATTCAAGCAATAAAATCGATTTAGAAAACCTATTAGATCTTGACGGAAGGCATAATATGAACTATGAAGGTGTTACGTTACAAATTATGGAGATAGATCAAGATGAGATACTTCAAAATGAAAATTCAATGGAACCGGACTATGATAATACTGGTGGCAATACTGACGGTAAAGATTATGATTACATTTCAGAAGCAGACAACTGTTCTGATAGCTCAAATAGCGAAATTGAATCACATAACCTGAGAGACCCTGGCCAAAATCACGTAGACGACGCTTCTACATCGCAGACTATAGAGACAGATCATGATGATTTACCTCAAAACGAAATACCGCTAGAACCAGACTATGGTAACATGTTAGAAGGACGAAAACGAAGCATTAAGCGTCAAGAGGATAGGTGGGGCAAAAATAAAACAAAGCGACAAAGAATGGAAGGACAACCATACATGGGTTACAGTAGAAAAGACGGCAAAGTTAGTAATAATATTCCCAAAGAGGCTCGAAAAGTAGGACCGCCATGCAAATCAAAGGAATGTATTAGAGTCAAAAATAAGCACTGTGCAAAAATATCTGAAGAAGAACGCCTTAGAATATTTAAAACTTTCTGGAATGAAATGAATTGGGACCAACGAAAAATGTTTGTTATAAACCATGTAACAGAGAGCAATCCAAAAAGAACCTATACGACAACAGAAGACAGTAAGCGAAAAAAAACTTGCAATATTTTTTAACCATTAATAATGAGAAACTACAAGTTTGCAAAAAGATGTTTCTACAAACATTGTGCTTAGGCGAATTTTCGATTCAGGATTGAATAAAAAAAGGAGATCTTGGTATGACTACTTCAACAGAAGTTAACAAACAAAAGAAAAAACCTTCTTTTAGAGCAGATAAAGATGCTGACAAAGAATACCTTAAAGAACTTTTTGACAAGTTGCCTAAATTACCATTACATTATGCTCGTTCCAGTTCTACAAAATTGTATTTAGAAACCACTGTTGAAAGCTTAACTCACCTCTTTAATTTGTATAAGGAAACCTGTAATAAAGATAACAGATCAGTCCTATCTAGAACGGTCTTCAATAGTATGTTCCATTCTAAAAATTTGTCATTATATCCCATAAAAAAGGACAAGTGTGACTTATGCACTAAACATGAAGTAGGGCAACTTTCAGATGAAGAATGGACTGTTCATAGACGCAAAAAGGATAGGGCTCGGGATGAGAAGAACAAAGACAAAAAGGAAGCAAACACTAATAAAACAGGACGCGTTTTAACAGTTGATTTGCAAGCAGTTAAAGTATGTCCATTCGTTCAAGCCAGTGCCATTTTTGTAAGCTTAAACTATGCTGTCATAATTTTACTGTTTATGATACAGTTTCTCATCAGGCAACTTGCTTTTGGTTCACAGAAACTGATGCTGATATGACAGCATCAACATCTGTGACCTGTTTGCTGAAATATTTTGATATAAAATGAATTTGGTTCAATTATAATCTACAGCGATGGATGCACATACCAAAATCGGAACAGCATTATGTCAAATGCCTTACTCAATTATGCTGTGATTAATAATGTGGAGATTGTTCTGAAATTTTTAGAAGTTGGGCATACACAGATGGAATGTGACTCCGTCCACAGCTGTATTGAAAGAAAAATAAAAGGAAAAGACATACACTTACCCAGTGATTATTTGCGCATTTCAAAAGAAGCAAGATCTAAGCCAGCCCCTTATGATGTGTGTATGGAGTATACAGATTTTAAAGACTTTACTCCAAAAAGATTTCATCGATATAATTCTATCAGACCAGGAAAAGTAAGTTGTTTCTTAACTATATTAATATCATTAAGTTTATTAATTAAAATTATGTTTTTTGTAAGGTTGTAAATGATCCCGTAGTAACAGACATCAAAGCACTCAGATATTTGCCTAATGAAAAAATTTATTACAAACTTGATTTTGATGCCAACTGGAAAGAGCTTCCACAGAGACCAAAAAAGGTGTTAGATGTTGTGGAGTGGCGGAGTTTTAAATCCTTGTTTAGTTTTGAGCAAATTTGTATTCTTGAGTTGTTTTTATTTGAGGCACTGTTTTTGCATAAACTAATAAAATCTATTTTTGCAATGGTCAAATTGATAATATTTACTGAACAATTATTAAAACTATTTTTTTATAATTGTTCAAGTTTATGTTAATAATCTTCAAGTTTATTATTTTAAAATGAATTAACTATATTATTTAAGTTAACAACATTAAATACTTGATAAGCAAGTATCCAACCAGAATTTGATTGTTCCCTTTTATAGAAAGGATGGAAACCAAAGATTTATTATGAGCTTAGCTCGTAACATTTCATAATGCTGGCAATGTATTGTATTGTCTAATATACATGATTTAATTCTATGTATAAATGGATTGATTGAGGTCCGTGATAAAAATCCAAGATTATCATGATGATGCCAATGATTATCTTCTTACATTGCTGCATGATAATAAAATGATGTTGATATAATTCATTGGTGCAGAAAAAAACATAACTCAAGATCAGTTGTGAGATAATAGAGAACTCTATATTTATGCAATATTCACATAATAACCAACAACATTCACATAATAAGTATATCAGATCCAAGTACCATAGAGAAATCAAATTCGGTGAAGACAAAAATTTTAAAAAAATTCTATGATTCGACCATGTTCAGATCTGTTATAACCCATTTTAGACCTAAGTAGGTAGATCGTAATGAAACAATGCTTGTCATAGGGAATAAGCGAACCACATTACGTAAAAATATATAATTTCAAGATTATTCAGGCATGCAGTCAGTAACAGAGAACTGAAATGCGGTAGACCAAAAACTTTTTAAAAAAAAATCCAATTTTAAGAATTAAGGTATCATAAAGAGTTTTAATGAAATTAGGTCATGTCGTATATGGTTAAATAAATTACGTAACTCAGTCTAAAGTGTGTATTCTTAGGTAATTTTAAGTTTCAGATATCATAAATGATTGTCATCGATTCTTGTCATACGTAGTGAGCAAAATCTAAAAGATATATGAATTTAAATAGATCAGGCGTATGTCCTTAGAGTTCTTCAGGCCGTAAGATCTATGATCTCTGTATGTCACCTTACTTACCAATTCGATATTTATCGATGCATCAAATATTTTGAATATATTAAGGAAAAAATTAAATATATATTTGAATAAAAATTATATCAAATACTCAAATGATACATAAAACGATGATACAAAATAACTTCCTGGAATAAAATGGTATAAATTGCCGAAAGTAAAACGTAAACTTACTCCAAATGGGAAAATTGAGCTGAAGTGAACTGAAAAATGCTTGGATAGTCGACTTCACAATGACCAGAAGACCTCAGAAAATTAAATACATAACAGCTCTAGTAAGGTACGATAAGCGGGCAATGATGCAGATTAGCTAATCCCGGGCCAAAGCTGAGTTTAAAAAAACACTGAATATTGTATCAATTTTTCAAAATTTGAATACTGAATATCCTACAGTGAAAATAAAATGCGAACGTTGAATTTCGCAATTGGAAGGAGTTGGGAGTTGATAATTTTAAAGAGTTACCCAACTATATAAAAATCTTATAATTGTACAAAGTATGTCAGAATTATGCTTTTGACCATTTTGTTAGCTTCGCCCATTATATGTTAAAAAAGCAATTCTACGAGAGTAGTAAGAACAACAAGAGTCTTAAGAGTACATTTGTTTTAAAAGTATATTTTTGATTGATTTGAGGATTTCACTTTATAATTCATTATCTCAAGATTTTGAAGTCTTTGTACTCATTCCAAGTCCCTGAAACGCTGAAACTAGTAACGTTAGACTTCGCCTACTTATACCGCTTCAAATTCTCTTTGTAATTTTCTTTTTGAGCTCTTTCCTTTAATAAAAGACGAGATCTATTTATTTCATTTGGTCATTTTAAGGAAATTCTTATAATACCTTTGGAAATATTTTTAAAAAAACTGAAACTTTAATAATCAGAATTAAAAAGTAAGACTTGTAATTTGTTATATTTACTTGTACGTGTACAGGTAACCTTCCAGTAAATGCTTTAAGACCTTATTTTAAGGAAACTGTATCCTGAGAAAAGGAGATTTGATCCATAATATTGATAAGGCGAGAGATTGACTTTGACGTATTTTTAGATTGGCTCTTTTAGTAATTTTAACGTAATTTCAGATGTCATGTGCCAGAATTCTAGAAACTAGTTCTCAATTTTATTCCAAGCATTTAAAGTTATTTTAAATTTCAAGCCATTTTGGAAACCCATTTATACTGTTATAGCTTTTAAAGTAATCGTAGCTCTTATATATTCCAGATTTTGTAGTCATTTTATTGTACGCATTTAAAATGTTTTCAAGCTATTTTCAAGCCATTGTTTCACAACACCTAGAAGACAATACCCAGCATTTGTTTTTATATTCCAGGCGTTTGACGTCATTTTAAGTTCCTTTCCAGCATTTGAAGCCCTACCGTCCCTACCTTCCCTACCTTCTTGTGTTTTAAGCTTTTAAGGTAATATTTTTATGTTGCAGACATTAGTAGTCGTTTTCCATTTTATTCCAGGCATTTGAATAATTTTTAAATGTGTTCCTTTTGAGCCATCTTTTCAGGCAGATAAGTTTACTTTTTTCAGCTTATTTTAAATGATTTTTTAAATGTTTCATGGTTTTGGAGTTTATTATATTGCAAAAATATAAATCTCCTAGGTGCAAAATGCTTACATTTCTGAAGAACCCACGCCTACCTACCAACTACTCACCACATACCTACTTGTGAAAATTAGAGGACAGATTCCTCTAATAATATCATTGATGCTTATGTGAGTTTTTTCCAAAAAAAAAATACTGAAAATAAAGAAATAAAAATCACAGGAGATTTCCTTGGCTGGCTGTTCCTAAACCCTTATGGCAGGGTGCTAAGCGGAAAATTTTTAGTACGAATATCTTGCAAACCAAATGAGTTGATAAAAGCTTATCACAAATATTATATTTAAAAAACATGGAAACAACAAAATGCCTGTCATTACTAGATTTTTTAAACAATCCGACGCCGTCGCCTGCTACACTGTTTATTTGGATCATCATCCTACAAAAAAAGTCATCCCATCCCATTAATTGTAACGTTGCTAGGTGAACGGTGATTGGTCCGAGTTTACTGACGTCTTAATTGTTTATCCGGCATACACGTTTCATCGTTTCAGTCCTGTGTTGTAGAAGAGAACGTGACTGAAAGTAATAATTATTATTATTGCGTGACCCCAAAAAGTGAACAGGATTATGATATTATTAGTATCACTGTATGTATGGTATTATTTTAGTATCCCTAATATTGTATTAATTGTTTTGGAGAAACAGGAGAGGTGCGTGATGGACATAATAACTTTAAGATTGTTTTCCTTTTGCGCTGATGACGGGTAATCATTTTGTTCTGGACGTTCAACTTTACTGATAATTAAATAATTATTTTTATCTATCCTCTCTGGTGTCAATAATTGTGATGCTATAATCGTAATTTGAAGTAATGTTTTTTTATTTTTGTTGTTTTTGTTATATTAGAGTAACGAGTATTTTATATAAGAGTAGTTTTTGAGTCACCTTTTTTGTTAAGGAAAGAAATAAAATATTTTCAAAATAATGAGTTTTGCATTTTTTGTATCAAGGAAAACTTGCACTTTTTTCTGACTTGAAAATTAACTTTCTGTTATGTTTTCAAAGGTTTTCGATAGAATTTAAGCCGAAGGGAGTGGGATGATAAGAATCTCTTCACTTGGAAAGCCAACATTTATTGGCAAATGTTTTGGATCGGTGTGAAAATAACATAAAAGTTGATATTTTTCTTCCATATCTGATTTCCTAAATTGTTTCTAAATAGACTAATAGACTTAGAAATTCTATCAAATCCTTGTCATATTTAGTATGTTAATGGATATGGTACAGGTACAGAAAATAAATTAAATCCGCTTGATTTACCACCGAACTAGATATGCTTCTATTGTGCAAGTATTAAGTACTGATAATCTCCAAAAAATTTGATTCAGTCCTTTATTTATTAAATATATAATTAGTTAACAATGTAACATTCATACATTCAAAGTCTATTATATCATGTAATTCTTGAATTATTAAAACCTTAGAACATTGAAAGGCCTTTCAATGTTCTAAGATTAAAACAGTTAAAGCCTTTAGTGTATATGATTTATTTACAGCATTTGAATTCGTATAATTAAGTCTCTCTACAACCCTAGACCTAATATTTATAAATTCTATGATTAGTTAATAATGGTAGTGCCATTATACCATGTAATTCTCTACTTTTATTAAGCTACCTGTAATTACTTATCCCATGTACAAAGACTACTTTAAGATGGTTCAGACAGTATAATAGATAAAATACACGCAAATGCAAAATTTGGCAATCAACTGGAAGTAATCTGATTAGACCATATAATTCTCAAGTTTTATTGAGCTACCTGACCTACCTGAAAATACTTATCCCACGTACAAATACCCTTAAATGTAAATTATTTATTTAGAGCATTGGAATTATGATATCAAACTTTAGATCTCAAACTACATCCTTCGTCAGACTCAATATTAATAAATTCTATAATTATTAGTTAATAAAAATAGATAAATAAATTATGTCTTTATTATACCAAAATGTACAAAGGCGAAGTCTAGCCTAGGGCTAATCAACTTACAATAATGACATAATATCATTAATTTACCTTTATTGAGTTACCTGGCCTAACGAACTAAACTTGACTCAAGTCTAGTGATTTAAAAAGAATTATCCCATATTTCATCCTGTATATAACCTTTAATCATAGAATTGTTAATTACTATTTTAGTTAATACATTTCAACGTTTGGATTGCTTTCAGTAAAATAAGAAATTAGTTATTTGGCTGCCTATTTATAAATTAATTGCAAATCGAGCTTAAGTTGCGTGTTATTCTCTAATACTCTACGTATCCTTATTAGTATAAAATTCTTACTATTTTAGTAACAAATAATAGTATTAAAAAATAAAATAAAACCGCCCGTCTATATATAAAAAAAACATGCTGCCCTTATCATATAGCCCGTACATATATTGTTCTTTTTTACCGCAAATTGTGGACTAACCATAGGTTTTACTATGCATAGAACGGCATTAAAGAATTTGTTACATTTCGAAAAAATTCATAAGAAATGAAACCTGAAAAATTAAGAGAAACTTAACATTATAATAGGTAAAAATAAAATCAATGAAGGATACTAGTTTTCATTTAGAAAATAGCATCCCGGAAAAAAATAGTAGCTGCGAGTTGTTGTTTTTTGTATTTGTCGTTATTATTAATTTTTTTAAACATGTCTGCTGATGCCTTTATCCATTTAATCCCATTCTTTTTAAAGACATACAAATAACCAACGACATTATTCAAAAATTAATTATGGAAGGTCCTTGTCATCCAGAACTTGAAAGACAATTTTAATAAAGAAAGAAAATTTAATATTGCTTGGTATTCGTATCATAGAAATACATAAGGTAATGTCCTTCAACAATTGTGGCTCGTGGCAGGTTGGTGTACTCTCCTAGTGGAAATAAATGTTCTGTTTTCATTGTTTCCTATTTAGTCATGAAAACAGATCGATTTGTGCAGATCCTCATTAAGGACTAATTTTAAAAAAGCAGTAGAAAAAACTAAATTACACGAAAATAGTCAAATTCATAAGAATAGGTTATTGAAGAGCAGCTTAAATGCAGAAAATAAAGAAATCGAAAAAACCGGGCTGCTTAAAAAAGAATATTTGACGTGCTTTTTTTAGCAAAACACAATGAAGGTAATTATTAGATTTATTAAAAAAGTATGATGTAATTTTAGCTAAAGATTTTACTAATGCACAAGTCTTCAACAACCCCAAACATGCAGGATGAAATTCTAAAATTGATGGGTCAAGGAGTCACATGTTCGAAATAATGAATTATCTTAACATATTTCAAAAAAGACTTTAAAACTTAAGATATTTCAAAAAAAGTACAAACTTCTTTTTGAATTGGATTTATTGGCAAAAACAGATTTTTAAGGTTCGTTAAAATGATAAGTGGGATAAAGTCATATTTTAATACAATATGGAGAGAACTTAATTCCTGAGCTATTTATATTTCTCATTATCATTGAGCTAGCACGATGTCTGGCCAGCTTAATGGGTTGCAAGCTAAAATAAAGGATTATAGAGCAAATTTATGTTTATATTACTAAAAGATTTCAGCGCTTAAAGTTATTTGAGCATACCTAATGCAATATTACTGTAAAAAAAATATCTACCACTCTGAATATTTCGGCGAGATGTGAAACTCTTGTAAAAAATGTTGGTAGAAAGACTTAATAATAATTAAAAGATCCTAATAATATGCAAAATTAAAATACAGTAGGCTCGCGTTAATGTGAACTCAAAAAATTTCGACTTAGTTCGCATTACAGAAATGTTCAAATTATGGAGATTATATTAAAAATAGCTAAAATTAAAATAAAAGGGAACTACATTGTACTTTATTTATGTTTGTATTTATTTATAAATTTATTTATTACAGTTTAAAGCATTATACAAAAGTTTTATTTAAAAAAAGATGTAATTTTTGTTTGCACTTTTTTTTGCGAGAGGTTTAAGGCTACAACCTTTTCTTCTAAACCTTTTAGTGTAATAATGTACTTTATGTCGACATAGTTTTGATTGGCCCATTGTGTGACTATTTTCAAGGCTGCAAGAGCCTCCAAATGCGTAACTTTTTTTCTTCAAAAGTTAATATCTCGCAGTCACTATCTTCTGAATCATTGCTATCGAGATTTTCCTCCACTGCGTCTGTATTCCATTCCTCAATGTCTTTGGGATTATAATCAATCTAAAAACAATCATATTTCAATGAAATTCTAAAACTATTACAGACTTTTTTCTTTTAATTTCCAAAAGTCGAAAATTAAAAAGGAGTAACTAGCACTAAATAATACCTGTTCAATTGTTTGAAGCAATGTAATGGTTTCATTAACTGCAGCTGCTCTAACATCATTTTCCCACATCTCTTTTAGTCGAGCTAAAGGTAGGTCATCCTCCTCCAAACTTTTTCCCAAAATATTATTGCAACATTTTGAAATTACTGAAGGCTCTATTTTTAGCCAGGCCATATGCAATTGCATAATAGCATCTCTTCAAGTTATAACTTTTAGGGCCTTAGCTACTCCTTGACCCTTTGATACAATTGAACTTAATAGGCCTTTTCTGTAAAATAGTTTACTTATTCGCAAAACATTTTGCTCTCATTTATCTAACAGGAGGAGAACGGCTTTTAAAGGAAGGTTTTTGCTTTGTAAAAATGATTTAACCTAAAAACCCAATTTAGTCTTAAAAAAATTAAAAAGCAAACAAAACTTTCACTTACCTCTGGAACAAAATGCTTAAAAAACCAATTTTTAAAAATTTCCTGCGTTATCCAGGCATTTTTAGTGCTTTTATAGATGACTGGATTATCAAATCCTTTAAAACATCTGGGTGATTTTGCTTTTCCTAGTACTAAAGGCGTTAGTTTGTGTGATCCTGTAGCATTTGTGCACCCAAAAGAGTTATTCGTTGTTTAACTTCCAATATGAACCCGTCTCATCTGCATTATAAATTTGATCTTCACTAAGATTAAGCTGCTTCATCTTTTTTCTTAAGCCTTCAATAAAAGGATTTACAAGGTCTTAAACTCTCTCCAACAACTTTTAGAATTTTTTCTTCTTTATTTTTAATTGCACAAATAGTTAATTTTGCTATTTGATATTTCTTTGCTAGTGCAGTAATACTCATACCATTTTTGTGCTCTTCCAAAATTTTTGATTTCTCATAAAGAGTTAAACACTTCTTATTAATTTTAACCATTTTAAAAGGCCACTGCGCAAGATGCGACACTCTCTCTTATCTAATAAACATCAACTAAATGACCAAACAACGTTTCAAATGCGTAAATCCAATATCCACTAACAAGCCTAGACAAGTCTACACAAGATTCCTAAAGATTTCTTAAAATTCACATTATCGAAATATGGGTTTGTTCACACTATAGAATTAACATAGAAAAATATTGGTGTTCACATTAATGAGTTGTTCATAAAATCGTAAGTTCACGTTAACGCGAGTATACTGTACGTTTAATAATTTTGAATATTTAGCTAAAGAGCTTGCATCTGCATTTGGTATAACTAACGTTTTGTAAAACCCTCGACTAAGAAAAGCGCTTTTGATTTCGTGGATTAATGCCCTTGGTAACGTTTTAAATCTTTTTTGTAACGCTAACATCTAGATTTCAACAGTTTTTTTAAAAATGAATAAGATTTTTTCTTTAACATTTGAATCAATTTTAAAAACCACAGAGGAGAAAAATGTCAATCACGTATTACCTTTATCAGAATTTACGAAAAGGACCTTGTAACTAGTAATAAATTGAAAAATGTTTGCTCATGTTTTAAAGAACTTTCAAAAGAAAATAGCGTTAGAACTGAGGAAATATTGCCCTTATTAATGGCGAATAATTTCGAATCCACATTACAAAATATTTCGACTTGGTATAGAATATTTTTTTTTAAATGAGGACCAATAACAGTGTTAATGCCGAAGAAATTTTAGACGTTGAAAACAAATAAAATCTATGTCAACCATGCGTGAGGGAAGATTAAATTATCTGTTTATCTTAAGAATTAAAGCAGATTATGCGAAAAAACATCGATTTTAACTTAATATTGGATAGGTTTAGAAACATACATTATAAAATTATGTATATAAGATTAAACTACCATACGACTTGATGATAGTTATAATGGTTGTGTCATATTTTTGTTTGTGTTAATTATACAATGATTTTTTATTAAGAATTTATAAATTACTTTATATTACTACAAATCTGTAAAAAGACAATTAGGTGTTTTTAGCAAATTCCATAGAATTTTATTATTCCTATATGCTACTTATTTCTATATTTCATTATTATACTTTTATAATAGAATATTTTTCAAAAATTTTCGCGTCCTCTAGAATATTCTAGCGAATATTCTAAGTCTGTATATTTAATTAGAAGTTAAGGCTCAACAAAAAAACATTTAAAAAATGCAAATAATGCGATTTTTACGTTCAAGTAGAGATAAACTTCTTAAGTGGTGATTTTTAAAAATACATATGACTTGACGATCGCGGATTCACCAGATCAGATAAAAAAAGATGCAGTATTGATGCCCTTGGACTCGAAATGCGCCTTTTTTGTAAACAATTTTTAAGCGATACTGACAGATAACATAAGAATAGCCATATTTATCAAGTACGATAGGAAAATGACGATGATAATTTATTAAGGTCATAAAACGGTTACATATTGCAACAATAACAATAACTATAGTCACAATGTTCTACATTAAAATCGAGACAACTACGTGATGTAACATTCGACTCATTCTGAACTTTTGAAAACATAGAGGAAATTAGTAAATTTATTTTTTAAACTACTTTAACAAAGACAATAAATATCAGTGGAACACTTTGTTGTTAAAAATCAATACTTTTTGTCCCACTTGGCAACAGCGGGTTGATTAACTGTAAGCACGCCATTCACATCGGGTGGTGGGGATTTAAATCACGACCTCGGCCATTACCACGTGTTCGATGGAAGGCGGTGTTGCCGTCACCTCGTCGCGAACGAAATTAAACCGGTGTGGCGGAGGTGGAGGCGCCGCGCCGTCGCTACCTCGCCTAGGCGTCGTGCATTGAACGGCAAGGTTGCCGCATGTGCGTAATAAGTGACTCGCATAGAGTTCTTTGTTCGGAAAAAAATTGAATTTTAAAAGCCATACCTATACTACGTATGACAGATGGGCATTGTTTAATCACATTTTTCATTCTTCCTATATTATCTATAATTTTCAGGTCATTTATTAAAGGTACAATCAGTTTTCAGTTTGCACCTTGTTTGGAATTTGATGATTAAATTTTGTTACCCAGTGATAATACCTTTTCTTACACATCCTTTAATTGAATACATTCTGTAGGGCCAATCCCTCAATCGGGGGAAATCATTTGTAGTTCTTTAATTGCCCAAAAATAAAATTCTATAACATAATAATATAATATTATAGTAATGGGTTTTGATTTACGACCTATAAGCTTGTTGTGTGTGAGTTCTAAGATCCTGGAAAGAAGATTTGGATTTGTCTGATAGAGACCTGAGTTTTTACCTGTAAGAAGCCTTACAGGTAAAAACCCAATTGCAAAGAAGGAAAAACGTACATACTGAATAAAATTGAAATCAAACAAACAAACCAAAAAAAAAAAACAAAAAAAGTATACTTAAAATGAAATTAGAGTTACTAACATACCATAATGTTGAAAGTTACTAAAAATAATTTAAAAGAATTAGCCTAAAATAATAGATGACATCACGTGACATTCCAAAAAAAAAAGAAAAATAAACTGTCGCAAGGAAAAGGAAAGAATTGAACAGGCAAGATTGCATTAACATGTTTTTTTATTGTCGGAATTGAGGTGTTAAAGATGTCAAATGTATCTTTATTGATATTATATGTTCGGTACATTACATGAATTGGCGGGGAACATAATTTATTTGTTCTTGCTCTTTAACCAGGAAATTTATATTATTCAGAAGAGTAGGGCAGTCAACACGGTCGTTTAGTAACTTAGACAAGAATACTTTCCAAAAATAGCTTCGCCTGGTTGAGAGTGATTGCAGAGCAAAAACTTTCAGCGAATCATCTTCTGGAAATCCCTGGGGTGGGTGAACACCATGAGTTTTGTAATACGAGAGCATTAGAAATCTTCTTTGGACTCTTTTGTCCGTTGTTAAAGGTGTATTATATTCCGGAGACCAGACAACCGAGGCATACTCTAATTTCGACCTAACAAATGAGTGTCTCTATTTTTTTGAAACTAGCGACTAAGTCTGACAATAAAACCGAGGATTTTAGTTGTTTCAGCAATTATTGTTTTGTAATGCTTAGTGAATATTAGGTTGGAATTAAAGACTATGCCCAAGTCTTGAATCTAGTTGTGCAGTTGCGCTGTGTAATTTATAGAGTAGTTAAAGAGAATTAGATTAGTTTTTGATGTAAAAGAAAGTACTTTGGCGATGTTTTCAGATTGTTTGTATTACACCACGTAATTAGAGTATCTAGATCTTTTTGAAGGGTGAAACAGTCGGCAGAAGAGTCAATACGGAGGAGAAGCTTGAGGTCATCGGCATAGAATAATACCATTGAATTAGGCTTCCCACGCATATCATCAATAAGAATGTCGAACAATAGAGGACCGATCCCTGAGAAACGCCAGACGTTGAGAGATAGTTGCTAGACAAAACGTCATTTACACATACTGAGGTCGTCGTGAAAGCCATCATTCTCAAAGCTCAAGGAAATTATTAGAGAAACCAAAAGACTCGAGTTTAGCCAACAAAATGTCACGTTCCTACTATTAATCGTGTTTTTCAATCAGCTCAAGGGGTTTAGGCTCGTAGATTAGATTTTTTACATATCTCTATCAAAAGAAGTTCAATGATGTCAAATCAGGGGATCGTGCTGGTCATCCATCGGTCCTCGTCTCCCTATCCACCGATTTGGAAATATTTGTTCGAAGTACTGCCAGACATTGATTTGGTAATGGGGTGGTGCTCCATCTTGCTAAAACCATATGATATTAGCTGGAACTTGTGGTTTTGCTTGTTGGCACGACGTTATTTTGGAGTAATGTTCAATAATTATTACCATTCAAACTACCATCAATGAACAAAGGACCTATGATATAGTCTACAACAATTCCTGTCCAAACATTGACCTTTTCAGGGTATTGGGTTTGTTGTTCTCTCATCCAATGAGAATTTTCTTTATACCAATAAGTAGCGGCAATTTTGTCAAATTAGCATGACCATAAAGTATAAAGGTGCACTTATTAGAAAACAAAACCTTCCTCAAACTGAAGCATAATATCCAAATTGGTATCATCACTTATTGCATTCGCAGCTGCTTTTTTATAATATGCCGTACATGACCAAGCTCGCAAACCTGCCTTTATATTTTACTAATTATCCCAAAGGAGGAAAATTGGGACATTTTTCATGGAATAAGCGAGCAACTTCCACATATGAAAGTTGCGTTATCCGTGTGTTATTCCCATAAGCAATCGTCTTTAGAATTATTATTTTGTGGGTTTCTGTTAAAAGAACCATTCTTCTGATAAGCAGTTCACGAAATTCAAACGACTATGGCACTGATAACTATTGCTGACAGACAATAACTTCCAAAGCCAAGCATCTTAAATCAAAGTTGAAGCATATTGAAATGGTTTATTCCCATTATTATCAACTGAAATGGGAAATAAGTATGGAGTGTATTGATACGAATTTTTGTAATAAATAATATAACGGTTATTAACCCATCAAAAAACATTAATATTGATATAACATTGATATAATTGTTTTAAGTATGAAAAAAATTCATAAGATAGGCTAAAAGGCCGGATTATCAGATTCCTCTATGTTGCAAGAGAGCTGTTCAGAAAACACTTAATATCTCTAAAACAGTTGAAAATTGGTATAGGACATTGCAAATGAAATATGTTGAGAATATTCCGAAGAATCTAAAAATCCAGTAATATATAAAGTGTCACATGTAAAATAAGAAAGTTGATATTGGTTACATGCACGCTACATGACACGTATTTTTTTTTGAAAAAAATAGGCAAGTTAAAAAAAGTGTCGATGTGTTTGAGCGTTTTTTCGAGAATACTACTACTGTAAAACGAATACGAACTTATCCGCCATGGTTTTCCGCAGCAATATTAGAGAAAAACATAGTGTGTGGAAAAAAAAAGGTTTTAATTATTATCTTCAAGATAATATAACCAAATTTAAAGAATTGCGCTGCAAAATTAAAAGGGAAAAAATTCTTATAGGAAGTACTGTAGAAAGCTTGAAAATGACTGAAAATTTAAACCTCATAATGCAGAGTTCCTAAGGAAATAACTCGTTACCACAAACTGTGTTTGATCAACAAGGAGAATTTTTAACTAGCCCTCAGGGTATTGGCAATGCGTTTCTCGATTTCTTTCAGCTTACAACCCATAATTTTATCTAATTTTACCGAAAATTATGTTCTAATTGCCTTAAAAACCATTAAGCTGAAATCAATAGTTGTCCTGGCCAAAATACCAACTTTTCTCTTATCTGATTGTGCTTGTATTTTTATCACACTACTAATAATTTTACAGCATGGCACTAAAACAAGAATGTTATCAGAATGTTTGGGAGCAATCGAAAATAATTCCAGTACATAAAAAGAATGATAAAAACCTCATGGAGACCTATCAACCAATAATCAACCAATTTCTAATGTTTTGAACGTGTTTTTAATTCAGCTTTATATTCTTCAGTGAGAGATCTTATAGATTAATGTCAACATGGATTTCTGAAAGGTAGATATATTACTACAAACTTAATTTAAAAAACAAGTTGACGTTCTCTCTACGGATTTCTCGAAGACTTCTGGCCCACTAGATCATGGTATTCTTCTTAATAATCTTACCAAAACCGCAGTTTTCTTCCCGCCTAATAATCGGTTGGCCTCAGATAGGTGCAACACCTGGTATTCCAGATGCGACTTATGACTAATGTGCTGAGGCCCTGAGGGCAACATAATTCAAAGATTTAGGAGTGACGTTCGATAGTACTCATTCTTTCCAGCACATTATAATTGGAGTTACCGAATGCTGGGTTTTGTCATTAGGAACGCACAGACCATTAATAATATCTTTAGTCTGAAAATTTTTTATTTATAGTGTTTTTTGTCCCTCAATAACGGCAAGCAAAAATCATTGCTATTAAATCTGTATGGATTCTATTAGCAATGATTGTATGGTTCAACGACTCGCGGATGACGCCTAGATCTATACCAGTTTTAGTAAAGGAAATGAGGGCCAAGCTGTTTTTCAATTGACTTGAGTGTTCAGAGCTAGTAGGTGAATATTCTAAAAATATTGGGTTGCGACTAAATCTGTCGAAGTGAAATATACTTTGGTCCTGATCTTGAATTTGGCTATTCATGTATGTTATTTCAAACTTCAATTCCTATGTTGAGTGAATCTAAGAATCTCCGTATTATTCTTGATTATAACTGAGGATTTAATAGCCAGTTAGCCAGGATCCTTCACACGTTTTATGTTAAATCCTACTGCTCTCTTTTACTGTAATATCGTAATTACACAAAATTACAATAATATTCTATTTTTTGTGTTTGGTCCAGCCTTAGAAGTAACATAAAAAAAGATTACAACGCTGGCAGAGTTGTTGAATCACCAAGATTAATGAAATTGATGAATTCACCAAGTTTAATGAAAAGTAGTTTTATTATTATTATTATCATTATTTATGGATCTAAAATGGAAAATGTATTATACTATTACTGTAATTTTCGTAAGTAATTTGGCTTACTGTTTACCTATTAATATTCTCTTCTATAGCTTAAACCATCTGGAAATTTTATATTGAATAGTACAACAATCATTTCATTATGATCGTTCTCGATTGGAAGAACTTTATTAAATTTTTCTTTTTTTCTATCGAATTTCATTTTTGTTTTATTTTATTTTTCTTACGTAATTTTGATCACTACATATAAAAAACCTCATGTAATTACCATGCCTCTTTCTACTGAGATCTGAATTAGGAATCATGACTTTTGTTTATTCACTCTCCTTATGGTAATATCTTTGTTGCTTACAAATATGATTAAAAGAACTAGAAAATGAAATATGAATTGAATTATTGAATAGAAGAAATTCAACAGGACCATAGTGGATATACATAACTTCTAATTCTAAAATATTTAGCATTTCTCTTAGATTTACTATATGAAGACTTAGATTAATAAAGACAGATTTTACACGTATTGTCCAGATAACTATATCTACAATTTTAATACGTAGCCCTTTTATAAATCTGTATTGACTATTGGATAAAATACCGTACTGTTATAAAAATAATAGAGAAAGAGAATGCCGAATATATTTGAAATTAAGCTAAGGTCTGAAGTTGATTTTTATTTCCATTTTCTTACTGTAAACAATTTCATTAAAATAACGAAATGGTACATTAATCATTTGTCGATTACCCTTCATGATACTTGGTTCTGGAATGGGTCATCAGGTATATAAATAGAGTGAACATTCAATTTTATATTAATTATGGTTTAATTTTTTGGCCTGATGAATCTAGGGTCGTGGCTATTTGCCTATGTTAAGCATTAGATTCTTATTTTAATACCATCTTTAGTCGAGAAATGACGGTTTTGGCCTGAATAATATTTTATGACTAATTTATTACGAGGTTTCAAGGTATTCAGGTATGACATGATGATTAAATTTGCCTTTTTCTTACGTAATTTAGCTGAGTCTCTTGTTACAAACTCTATATAGCTTATGCTTTTTTAGAAATCTCAAAGCTTAAGGTTTAACATTTCACTAATTAATTTAGCGTAATAAATCCACCATTACTAAATTATTCTATAAACCATATACCTGCATGTCAAAGCTTCAGATTCTTATCCTTTATAATTATCACATGTGTAAATCAAGAAATAGCCATGTTAAGAAATGGGGTTGAAAATTTGTTAAGAGATGACGTAGCATTTCATATTTTAACCGTAGTCTTAAGATGTTTTAAAACATTTTAAACAGCATTGATGATGGAAGTTGGTCGGAACCATGATGGATATCTCTTATGTCTTTCAAGGAAGAATTTAAAATTGTGCTTTTATTACCGAATTTATATAAATTAAAATTACCTAACTGTAATCTCACACATGTTTATCATTACTATTAATATTCATTTTGATATAAATAGTATTTTCTATAATATTTCATAAGCTTATGTTTCTCTGATATGGCATGAAAGTACATATTTATTAGTTTGTGTACAATCCAAAAATAAACCGTAGAATCCCAATAGCTACACAAGTAAAATAATAATTAATCAAGTCGAATCACGTGATTTGGCCGACTAAAGCTTACAAACATATAAATTACCTTGATGACTATTTCAGAACAAGACCCAAATATTGCCTTTCATATAGTTAGTAACACTATTACGCCCTCGAGCGTGGCTAAAATTAATCGAGACACGATAAACAACTTTTTAAAAACACGTAAAAAAACTAGTTTTAATTGCTGAAAGATGCAAATAAATTAATTTACCTATTTAAGCGAAACTTTTGTTTAAAATAATTTTTTTCGGGGAATAATTGAGAGTATTGGCAACCGTGCAAGGCGCGACCGGTATCCGCGCACCACGCACAACAAGCACACAAAAATAACAACCGGGTGATCGTACAATGTTGCCGGATCATTATTATTTATTTATCGGAGGAGGTCAATACATTCGTAGACACATAGATAAGATGGTTTTTTACAGTGCAGGAACAACGATTTGTTATTAATTCAAATAATCACGCCAAGAAGCAATTATAGATCGTAGTTATGTTTAATAATTTCAGAAATAAAAGTTTTTAAAGATTTATTTAAATTTATGATCAATAATAATAATTCTACTGTAAACAATATTGAGAGCCTAAAAAAATAAAGGGATTTTAATTACAGTTTTCATATTACAATTTCTTGGTTATTTAATAGTGTTAAGGAAATTCGGCACAATTTGGCATCGCTGGAACAACTGTAGCGTGCTTATTTTCGCCCCTCCCCCTTGCACCAACATCCCACACCACGCGACAAGGGACACGCTTGTTGCGGATTTCTAAAGCTAACCATGCATTAACGAATTTTTTAAGTATAGTTTTAGGCTGAAACTAAATATTCTGTTATGTCGAATTGACGTGAACGCATTGTGACGCTCCGTATGAAAAAATAGAAGCCATATTTACAAAATATAAATATGTAGAAATCACTGAAAGTAGAATTGTTCCTAATAAAGAATGGATAACTGAAACGGTATTGCTGATAGTTAGGAAAAGAGATACATGCTAAAAAAACCCAAGATACATCCCGAAAACGATTTTTATAAAAATAAATTAAAAGAATATAAAACCAAGGCAATAAAACAAATGGGTAAAAATATATAATAATATAATAAAAATATATAATACAAAAATATATATACCCGTTTTTTTTAACGAAATGATGGCAACATTAGGAAAACATGGAAAATGATCGACAGGATATTGCACAACAGGGAACTTAAATGTGAGTATGTTTCTAGCCTGGTTCATTATCACACTCTTTTAATGGAAAGAAGAGCTATATCAAAATCTTCTAATGACTACTTCCCTAATATAGGAATTGAGTTGTCAAAAAAGATATAACATAACCTACTAGACAGAAATAATAGGGCGTCAATGACATCTTTTCTTTACTCCTGTGAGAACTTGTAGTATCTGTTATAAGGGACCGGACAAGGCCTGTCGAATTGGTAACGGCAGTCTTAATGTGCAGTCTAATCGGTTGTTGCTAGGAAGTCACAACCAAAATTATAAATTTATCAATGGCGAGTGGTAAAGTGCTTAAAAAAACTAAAAATTGCAAAAGAGCGGCCAATTTTTAAATCAGGTATCCCTAAAAATGTATCAAACTGGAGTTCTATATAGGTTATTCCGGTATGTTCAAAAATATAAGAAAAATGCTTTGACGGAAAGCTCCTTCCCATTGTATAAAAATTGCTTTGTTTTGTAAAAATCAACTTGAGTTTCTCAAGAATAACGACACTGAAATTAGACTTAATTTTAGAAATAGCAGGTGTCCTTGAATTTGAGAAAAGTCTTTGATACGGTAGATTATAATACAGGGTGTTTCAAAATTCACTACATATATTTTAAGGGCGTATTCCTGAGGTCAAAATAAGGCTTTTTTTCCTATAAACATGGGTCCTAAAATGCACCCCCTTCAAGCTATAGCCATCGCAAGAAGTGTAAAAAAAATCGATTTTTTAAAACTGTGTCTACAGTTTTGCATCAAATTTAACGAAATTTGGAATACCCCCGTTATTTTAGGCGGTCTATTTACTCTTTATCTTAGAAAAGGCGTAAAACTAATTTTAAGGGGTAAACTGAGGGGGTGCACACTTTTGACGGCCAAAATTTTATGTACGCATACATTTTTTTAAAAAATTAAGCTATACCAGAATATGGGCTATACAAAAATCTAAATTTTATGTCTCTTGCATTTTTTTGATAATACGAATAGTTTTTGAGAAAATCACCGATTAATAAAAGGCTACCAATAACGTAATAAGTCAAATTTAAACAGATAATATTAAGTAGTAGGCTGTGACTATTTGTTTAAGGATATTTTTTAAGCGGCACGACATTTAACAATAAATAGGTAGACTGGTTTTGCTATTGTTGAAAGTGTGTTATTGAGGTTTTTTCAATAAATTGATGAACAATAATTATTTACATTAAAGAATGACGGTTTATAAAAATACAAAAATTGGTTAAAAAATTATTTAATATTTATTAACATAATAATTATTTTTTAAATAAACAAGAAACTTCTGAGAAACAAATATTTTTTTTTATAAAAAGTGCTCGAAATGCGCACCTCCCGCTGCAATACAAGCCTCCATTCGTCTTCTCATAGATTGTTTTACTCGCTCTAAAATTCCGGGAGTATTTCTTATTGTTTCAAAGGCATCAATAATTCTTTGCCTTAGGACCTCGAGCGAAGGCACTTGACCAAGATTATAGACGAGGCTTTTTACATATCCCCAGAAAAAAAAATCCAGAAGATTGCAGTCCGGGGAGCGTGGAGGCCATGGTATTAGGCCTGCTCTACCAATCCATCTCTCAGGAAACACAAAGTTCAAATAGTCACGCACTGTTATACGGAAACGTGGGGGGGCACCGTCATGCATAAACCACATGTTCGCTTGCACATTTAAAGGGACATTTTCTAGTAAACCATTCAAATGGTGCTGTAGAAAGTCTAAATAAGTGTCGCCAACTAAAATTCTAGGAAAAAAGAAAGGACCAATTAACTCATCTCCCACTAAACCTGCCCATACATTAAGGCTAAAGTGCTCCTGATGGTGAGTTTGCCTAATTTCGTGCGGATTCTCTGCTGCCCAAACATGCACATTGTGAAAATTCACCACCCCTTCCCGCGAAAAATGAGCTTCGTCTGTGAATAGAATACTGTAAGCGCCTTGGGAAATCTTGAGGTAGCAAAGCTTAAACTCTTTGAATATGGGACGGATACAAGCTATTTTCGTGCAAAACCCGCCAGACAGTTGCATGAGAAACATCCAAATTCCGAGCTATTTGTCGGGTGCTTAGGTCAGGATCTTCGTCGATGGCATTCAAAATTTGCTCCTCTGTCACTGGGTTTCGTGCTTGTTACGGTCTGCCTGCATTGTTCCTGGGGGTCCGAAAACTACCGTATTCCCTAAGATGCCGATGTGACTCTCAAAATGTTCGTACATTCGGGAGCCGGCGATTAGGAAACCATAACTGATACAATCTTTGAGCTTCATACCATCAGCAAGACCATAAACAAAATGGATGTCTGCAAGATGTTCGAATGAATAACGTTCATTTTCCATTTTAGCAATGTTAGCGTTTAGAAATAAAACATGAAAATAAAAACTACACTTAAATCTAAAACGGGAAGTAAACTACTGGAATTAAACAAAGTCAACAATGACAGTAAATTTATTTTACACCAAACGTCAAGCAAGTTAAAAATGTCTAAAACAAATACTCACAGCCTACTATTAAAACCTCAAAAATAAAAATGTCAACAATTGCGAAACACAGCCTACTTCCTAAATTTTTTCTTTGATTTTTAATTTACGATATTGCTATCCTTTTATTCACCGGCGATTTTCTCAAAAACTAATAGTCGTATGAAAAAAATGCAAGAGACCAAAAATTTAAATTTTTGTATGGTCTATTTTTTGGTGAAGCTTAATTAAAAAAAAAATGTATGTACACATAAAATTTTGGCCGTCAAAAGTGTGCATCCCTTCAGTTTACTGAAAATTAGTTTTACGCCTTTTCTAAGATAAAGAGTAAATAGACCGCCTAAAATAACGGCAGTATTCCAAATTTCGTTAAATTTGATTATTCGATTTTTTAAGATAAAGAGTAAATAGACCGCCTAAAATAACGGGGGTATTCCAAATTTCATTAAATTTGATTAATCGATTTTTTTTACACTTCTTGCGATGGCTGTAGCTTGAAGGGGGTGCATTTTAGGACCCATGTTTATAGGAAAAAAAAGTCTTATTTTGACCCCAGGAATAAGCCCTTAAAATATATGTAGTGAATTTTGAAACACCCTGTATATGTAATTAGTGAGTGGTTAAGATTGCAGAAACTGCTATCCTACCCATAATTTATTAAAGGCGGAATTTTATGCAACATTCATAAATTCAAATTACTTCTTAATGTACATCACTTTATAAATAAAATCAAACATTTCTCTAATAAATTCGTTATTATAAATATCATACATTCTTACTCCACTAGGCAAAAAGATAAAATTTAGACACGAAAAATACAAAGCAATATCGGATTAAAATCTGCTGTTTTTTGTATTTGAGTAAGCTGATTCCTAGGATAAGATCAATAAATGTATCGGATTTAATACAGCTATTTGAAAGGAAACAAAAATAAGTTGAACAAGATTTTGGCTGATACCGTTTGTATTTACCAGAACAGGTTCATTATAAGCAATTTTTTAGCTTCTTTATTTCTTAATAATTGTTTTCTTGTCCTTTTTTTCGCAGTGTAAGTGAAAAATTTACATTTGTTTACATTTTGACGTAAATTAGACCGACGTTATTTAAATTAATAATTCGAATTATTGAATTTTTTTTTCTTAAGTTTGTTTTTATGTTATTTAATTTTTTTTTATATCTGATAGTCATAATGCCCTCTTTTTATAGGTCAATTATATTGATGATATGTTTTAAGAAGTGTTCTCAAAAGAAATTATGAAATATATCAGAAAAAGTATAAACATATGTCTATGTATAATTTATTATTATCACTTCTTGTAAGTAAATCCTCCTTAAACCTTGTTAAATGTTATACTTCTAGTAATTTTTGGACAATAAAATTTATGTTCATTTATAATTATTGGCAATTAAATCGGGATTTATTTCGATTATTTTAGCGTGTCAGGATTTAGGTCTAGCGATCAATTTAACGAGGATTAACAGTTAATTTTGTAAATCAATACATTAAATGAAATAAAGTGATTAATTTTTTGCCTTGATAGTTCACTGTTTGTTTATTCGTTGAACTCGGCTAAAAACGAAATCGCTGAAAAGAATCACCGATTCGTAGTATTAAGTTTAAAAAACTGATGATCACTGTTGATTGATATTTCGTACAAACATACTTTTGTCTACCCAATTAGCATTTTCAAAACAAATAAATAAACATTCACATATGTTAGTAAATTAACCTAATTATATTTAAATATCGTATATATTATTATGAAAATGTAAATAGGTTAATTATTCTCCTATTTTTTTTACTATTTTATTGGTATTCTATAGTTAAAGTTGATTCGTAGAGTTTATTTAGCGTTCTACTTACGTTTGGTTAAATATTTTCATCATAGTATCTAGTTTTTGAGTAGTTCATCTTGTTTGAGGGCCCCATTTTGGCCCCAATTTAGGTTATAAAATTGTAAATCCTTTGTTAGAATTTGTATACTTGCTTGCTTTAACTGTCAGTATTCTCCTAAAATTATTGATCTCTTTCGGTAAAAACAATGAAGGAAATTCTAAAAATTTCGAAACTGTTCCATCGAGCTTTAAAAAGGACGCGCTTCGTAACATTTTATTCAGTTTTTACCTTGGAAACAATTAAACGACAGTCAAGGCGAGTTAGGTTAGTGTTTTTGATGTTGCCAATAAAAGTGTGTTCCCGAATTTCGTTACAATATTATTAATTATTAACATCAAAACTGTTATACATTATGGCAAAAAATAGTATTTTTAACTTAATTATCATTTAAGTATTTGGATATAATTAATGCCTTTAGGCCAAGTCAAAAAAATCTCTTAAATGAACAAATTAAATATTTAGGTAATTTTACCCCTAATAATATGTTTATAATCCCAATTATAGATTAAATAAAACCAGTTCTAGTGAAACAGAAGAAAAATTCTGATGAAAAAAAGTTGCAAATATAATAAACCTATATATACTACAAACATATTGTATGTAATCAAATTGAAAAATGAAAATTATACTTCCTCAGTATTCATACATTTAAAAGTTTGAAGGTGTATGTTCCCCAACTCTGCCGGTTGAAAGTTCAGGAAATTATAAAACAGATGGTCTCAAAAAACTAATTTGCATAAAACGGCCGGTGGTCAAGTAGGTAGTTTATCATAAGGAGTAATTAACTCTAGTTTTACAATTTAACATTGGTGTTATAGCACTGTAGGTAGAAGTATTTATGATTGTGCTGAACTAACTTGAACTGAGTTTATCTATCTTGCATGGAGGATTAATTGAAAATACATTCCTAAAATAAAGTAATTAATAACCAGGTAAAATCGATAAAAAAGGAATTTTTTTCTTGTTCCATTGATGTGATCCATTTGCAACGTACCGTTACCATACAATGCACTTGTTTCGTTTTTTAAGTCAGCACAAAAAAACTAGAAAATTGATTTCATTAAGTCAACCGAGGATCAAAAATTTATATGGAATCTATATGGGTGCTCTTTGTAATACTGTGAAGGAATTATAAATTTATCTTAAATAGCTTAAAGTTATATTTAAAAAATATCTCCAAGAATATTTGAAAAAAAATCATTAGCTTTAAATTATTCGAAAAACCTTAAATCTGATAAGCAATGGGTATTAGCGGACAAAACAGGTCAGAAAGTACTTCTTCTGGATGTGCCTTATTCTCTCAGGACTTTCACATTTGCCCATCTAACTTTATCAACTGCAGCTCGGGACAATTCAGGCGAAGTCAAATTTATCCATTGTCGTTTTTTAGCCCTGAATTATGTAATTTTACATTCTCATTATGTGTCTGAAGTAACTTGTTTTTCTTTGTTGGACAGTATTCATTATTTCTGTTTCTATTGAAAATTCCTTGGAGAAGTCATACTACCAACATCGAGGTCCTAAATTTCGTCCTTATGGAGAAACAAACAGAACATACAAGACCTTACAAATAATGCTTTTCTCATCTCATGTAGATATAGAATATAGATTATTCCTTTTTATTAAGTAAAAACTATTCTTAAGTGCATCTAAGTTTTAAAGGGATCCTTAAAAGCCTTTGATATTTAGTGAAATGATGAAGTTACCCGAAGGAAAAATTGATCTATTATAGCTCAGCCAATTTTTGACCTAGAAAAAAACTGTTTACATATAAAACTTATCTTAAATAGTTTGCCAATTATAATAATTTACTCTCCATTTTGTGATAAATTGTTACTACAGCCTACACTCTTAAAAAAACAGGTATAGGATAAACAAATATAAACAGGATATAGTTGGTTAAAATAGTTAATAGGACATCGACAAATTAAATTTTTTTTAAATTGTTAACTTCTAACCACATGTTACAACAGTTCTTAAGTTAACTATTAGTACTATTTTGCTTTATTGGATTGTTAGAATCTCCAGGGTGCTATTGACAACTTTTGTGTTGCTGTAATAAGTTGAACACTGAAAACATTGATCATTATTATTAGAAACTAGGGAATACTAATACTTTAAAAATAAGTATGTAACATCAAATTTTAGTCTATAAGTTGGTCAGCGATTGTAATAGGATATTACAATACATTAAACGGCAATGTAATGACTTTTAAAATTCTTTCTTTAAAACGACTGTCATCTAAATGACTGTCTTAACCTTATATTTTGAGTAAATTGCAGTTTGGCTCAGTCATATGGAGCCCAGGATGTAAAAATATCATTGAGACTTAAAAAAATCAAAAAGAATGGTTATTGTTGTGAAAACGCTTTCTGAAATTTAAGAAAAACCTAAACATGAAATTTTCGAAAATATTTTTTTTGTGGCTATATTTTTGATGGCTATATGGCAATATTTTCACGGCTTGTTGTTCAGATATTATCTACATTTATTTATTTTGAGACAATAATGAAAAAAATATATTGAAGGGAATATTAAATTAATTATTAAAGACAGCCTTTCCTGACTTATTTAAAGCTTCTAGTTTTCTTGGGTCTACCATTTTTAATGAAATAAGGTATAGTTTTCATAATTTTAATTTGGTGTATTTGTAGGCTCAGAAACATTATTTTTTAACACGAAACTCTTAATTTTACCTACATTTAAAGTAAACCCTATTTTTTTGAATATAGGGAAAATTATATTTTAAGTTTAAGTCTATTTTAAGTCTTTCGACTCAGGATGGCTAGGATACTAATGTAGAAAGCATTTATTTTTCAGGCTAAAATATTTAGCAAGAATAAAATTAAACTCGTTTGTTGCTACGCGTTTCGCCTTACGGGATCATCAGATCTCATTTATATACAATTACACACTCGGATATCACTTACGGTAATATAAAGACAAAAATAAAAATCTACAACATCGTGTATCGTTATTGACTAAAATATGAACCTTAAAACACTCACTTTTAGTCATCACGATGTTGTAGATTTTTACTTTTGCATTTATATTACCGTAAGTCGTTTCTTAGTGTGTGTCATTGCATTTAAATGAGGTCTGATGATGCCATAAGACGAAACGCGTGACCTAACAAATAGACGCTGGATTTATGAGTTTTTGATTTACGAGTTTAATTTTTTCCAATTGTTATACAGGGTGTTTCAGAACTATGGGATGGTAGGTAAAAATAAATGCATCAGATCCTATTTAGGTAATTAATATTTTTCTAAATTTAAACGCGTCTTAGGGCCGTAGTGGCGTAGTGACACATTTCCGGACATGGGATCCTATACTCAAATGGATTCTACTATTGCACTGAACAACCCCTAGAAGTTTGATCCCATAGTTCTAAAACACCATGGATTTAACGCCATTTTGGTTTCAATTAAAAACAAGGATTAATAAAAATCAAAAACTTAGATCGAACCTAAATGTCAATTTTGCTTCTTTTTTATAATAAATTGAATTCAATGATTTTTAAAAGCAACTTAAATGTTACAAATTTAACTATATAGTCCAAGCAGTGGGATAATAAATAAATATAAGTTGTTTATTTTATTATCCTTTAATTTTTAAGTATTTTAACGTCGTATTTTCAATTTCATTTAATTATCTTATTTGGCCGAAAAAGTTGTAATGGCAAAATGTTAATTAGGGTAAAATAAATTTAATTAAATAAAAATTTTTTTTTTATTAATCATTGGAAAAATGAACTAATTTTTTGCAAAATTTTCCTATAGTCTGAAAATAAAATTTCAAATCAGCATTTCATTAGGAAATAAATATGCGCAACTTTGTCCTCAATTAACTGGTAAGACCCTCTTTTCCTATTAAAAAACACAAGCATGTATTCTGTGGTGTAAATCCCCATTAATAAAAATCATTTAATTAAAAAAAAACCATTAAAGAATTTTTCGAAGGGCTGTATGAGTATTGCAGGCGTAATATATCCACTATTTAAAATTAAAAAATCTGTATGAAAATAAATTTTAAAACATACAATATATGTTTGTATGTATATCTAGCTGTATGTATCTAGAAAAACAACATGTATGTCTTGTTTTTCCGTGCCAACGTGCGATACGTGCATTAACCCGGTATGACACAAAGGTCAGTTTGGTGTTGTCAACTTTGCGGACAAAGTGCGCGCTGTTGCCGCATTCATCGATCAAATTTTTAAACAGGATTTCAGACATGCTATTAGCTTTTATAGCGGTATATCTATCGGCATCGGTATATGTATATGCTACCTACATATACCTAAAAATAATCCAAGTTTTTTCTTTCTTTTCATTATTTTTTTATTTCGTACGTGTACGAAGAGAGTACATAGAAACTATTTATATTACGAAAGTCAATACTAATTAGGTATTTATTACTTTTTGAGATTAATACTGAATAAGCTGATGCGTTTTTTTTTTTAAGAAACAATGATGGATGAGCATGGGTAACTTTGTGATGGACCAGGACGGTTTCTTTTTTGTAACGGCCTAAAGTTTTACTAAGAAACTGCCTTTCCTTGCCATGAAATTCGAATAATAAATGAGGAAAATTTACATTTCAATTTATATACTTTCATAAAAAAAATATAATAAAGGCATAAATGATAAAAGAGGCGGCTTATTGACTAAGCACGAAATGGACTAATTAGTTAGAAATTTGGAGTATAGTACCAGTTTATTTTCTTATCAACAAAATGATATTAATTTCTAGTCATTTAAGGCTAATTAATATGCAGTGTATTAGCCAAATAGAATAAATTCTCAGACACGTCGAAAGGTATTTATACTTGCCTATTTTTTTAACAAAAAAATTATACAGGATCTGTCATGTATCAGTGGCCAATTCCAATTTTCTTATTTTAATTGCGATACCCTGTATATTTTTTTGATTCTTCAGAATATTCTCGACTAAACATAAACCATTTCAACATATCTTCGTACTGATACTGATATGAGAGTAAAAAAAACAAAAATAAACAAAATATGTTTGTCTTCACTTTGGTTTAAGATGACTGACTTTTTATTAACATAATAATTTCTTTAACTGCTTATGAGAAGAATGGTTCATTTAACAGAAACGCCTGAAATTATAATTCTACAGATAAAGTTACTCGCCTATTCCATAAAAAATTCCCAATTTTCTTGCTATATTCCAATGAAATGTAAGGCATATTAAAAAAGCAGCTGCGAATACAATAAGTGATGATACCAAATTGAATATTAGACTTGAGTTTGGGAAAAATCCATTTACTTCTGGTCGAAAAGTAGCTATGTATGATGTTAGCGATTCATCGATTAATCGAACATTGATCTTTTTAGGGTCTTTCAATTGAACATTGCTGTATGTGAAAAGGTCAATGTTCGGGCAGGGATTGTTGGCGATCATATCATAGGTCCCTTGTTCATCGATGGCAGTTTGAATGGTAATCATTATTTAACACTGCTCCAAAAGTAATGTGCCAACAAACAAACCCACAAGTTCCAGCGGAGCACCAGCCCATTACCGGTGTATAGGAAGACGAGGACCGATGGAATGGCCAGCACGATTCCCTGATTTGACATCATTAGATTTCTTTTTATATGGATACGTCAAAAATTTTATTTACAAAACTAAACCCCTCTGACTTAAAAAGACGAATAACGGTTGCTATTAGTTCGGTCACGCCTGAAATGTCGAGTAACGTTAGAACAAATTTCTATTTAAAATTAGGATGTTGCCAGGACGCTCATGGCAAGCATATTGAACATCTCTTGCATTGACATAAATTATTTTTTGTTGTTTAATTACCAGACAAACAGTATTTCTTATTAGTTTTTAAGTGTGTTGTAACGAATGTATGTAACCAAATAATTTTCCTTGTTTTTAATGCTAATTTTTCTAATAAATCGGGAAACACTTAATGTCTCCGAAACAGTTAAATAAATTTCGGAATTTTGTTAAAACCAAAAATTAAATTCTTAAAAAAAATAAAACTCACAATCTACATACAAATTGCCAGTTTTTAGTGTCAATGTAAGTAAGAATTACAAAATTTCAGTGGGAAAGGGCAAAACTTACATAAAACACGGATTAACCAAATAAAACAAACTATGAAAAGGTCAAAACAAAGATAAACTGCATGCCTTTCAAATTCATCATTATGTACTTCTAAATCTAAAATTTTCTTTAAAAAGTTCCCTATTCCATATCATATTTGAATACAAAATGGTATAACAACTTAAAATAGGTTTGAATAAAATTTTCGACAATTTTACTTGGATTCAATTTTTACTAAAATCATAATTGTAAGTAAAGTAACAAATGTTGATATAATGAACTCGTGATTTCTAAGTCGTTATCGAGTGTAGGTGAGGTCAAAGTTCAATCTAATTATGCAACCTCTCGAGCGTAAATAAAAACAGTAAAAAGATGAAAATGCGGTCATACATACGTATGATGGTGATGTCTTAAGTCAGAATCATTTTGCACATTACAAGACGCTAGTAGTACGCTTTTTAGTTTTACCAATAAAAAAACTATATAGAAAACCCAATGTAAGGATGTTTGAAAATTACATATTATGTTTGCTGTAAATTAATTACTTAAATGCAAAAATATATAAAATTAAAAAAAAACATAAAATAGATATTTGAAATAGAACTATGTTTTTGTTTTATTTAATATGGTTACCGGTTTCCCAACAGCTGCAATAAACTGCATAGACGTAAGAGTAATATATACATTTATATTAAGGATAATAATATAGAGTTATTTTTTATCTTAGGATTTCATATATCAAAAATACTTAATAATATTGAAATAAAAATTAAAACTAAAATGTACTTATCTCCTACCGTATTTTTTTTTTAAATTAATAAACCTCTGGGCCCCTGGAGTGTATTATTAACTTATTAACTTATTTATATGTATTATTAAATTATATAACTTATTGTATTATTATAACCCCTTAAATGTCTCGTAAATTCGAAGATTAAAAAAATCGCTGAAGTACGTAAGAAAAATATGGTGTACAACTTTTTCTCAAGAAAACGAGAGAGGTATTTGAGGTGGGCAGTTTTAAAAAAAGTTGTATAAAAAATTTGCATGTAGTTTCATGGACAAGCAATAATAAGCTTCCTAGCTTAACAATACCAAAAAAAAGTAAACTAGTACTAATTACCAAATGAATTAATGGATATTTTTAACATTGTGTATTTTCTTTTTAGAGCAATACACTTAATTGGCGGAAAAAAAAAATTGATAGTTATCAAATTGCCAAGTTTCATGATGATAAGGAATTTTTCCTAAAAGTCAAATAATGAATGTGATCTATCTAAACATAATTTTCTGGTAAAGATAATAATTTCTTGAAATTAATTTTATTGAAGACTGTATAGTAGCCTTCTTTCAGCCTTTCTTGTTTAACATCACCACTCTCATTTCAACACTAAAATCTCTATATCAAATGTCTTCATTATATTTACCAGCCTTAACGCAACAGTTTCGAATGTACTGGATACGCCTTGCATTATTTGCCAGAAGGCAAGGTCCCTAAAAAGCCTTGCAGTACGTAATATGAGAAACTATTCCTAAGAATTTTACACAGAACATTATTCAAACTCTTCATCAGGGAATTAAAGCAGTCTTAAAAGCAGTTTTAGGTTAATAAAGGACTTTTTGATGCCTTATTCGATGTGCTCAGAAAATTTAATTAAAAAGTTAACATCTAATAGCACACCAAGATCTTTAGGTATTTTAATGCAACTTATAAGTTAACTATTGACAATTATATTTGCGAACTTTTCATAGCTGTCCCTATACTAATTTTTGCCGAACAGAAAGTTCTTTCATTTATTTGGATTTTAACTTTTAAATTAATGTCTTAAGCCATTTTTTCGTTTTCCTCCAAGATCTAATCAGACGGATCTGCTAAATCCATTTTGAGTGTGAATAAGATTACTACATACAGTATCGGACAGAATTAGAGCAACTTTCTAAATCATTAAGTAGCATGTTATGGTTTATATGTTTTAAATTAATTGGTAAATAAAGTTTAATTGAAACACATGTAAAATATAATATTTACACTTAATTTCAGTACAATCCTAATTATACATATTATTAAAAATAACTAAAATGAAATTTTTCATCACGACAAAATTAGATCAATTTAATATTTTTCCAAATTAAACTGTACACGCAGAACTACAAAAATCAATATTTTAGTTCCTAATGACTTCATCGCATCTATTCGGCATTGAAGCTACCAGTTTGTTTATTACGAATTCATCTATGAAGTTCCACTCTAAACGGACTTCTTCAAACAAATGATCAGCATTATGTATTTGTGATCGACGAATACGTTTCTCCACTTTTCTCATAGATTTTCTATGAGATTTAGGTCTGGCGATTGCGGTGGCCACTAAAACATTAATTTTTTGCTTAGTAAACCACTCTTTTACAATTTTAGCGGGAAAAGCAATTTTTAATATATTACCATATTGGAACCTGCCTATTATGCCTAATTCTGTAAATAGGACCTATTTCATAGGCTGAAAAGCAGCCCCACACTATGATTGCCACCGCACCATGGTTTACAGTAGTAGCAACGTACTTTGGTCAAACCTTTATCCTGCAGGATGTCTTACAAATTGTCTTGTCATTTGACAATATAAGAAATTTAGATTCATTAGAAAAAAGTACCTTTTTTTAATCGTGGGTGCTCCAGTTTTGATGAAACCTAGCAAATAACATTAATACCTCTCTATATTTCTTAGATAAGAAGGGTTTTTTCGCAGTTGGACGTTGAATAGTCCTGGAAGACACGTTTACGTCACCAGCTGTGGCTAAAATCTGAATCGAAGACATTCCTGGATCATTTATACTAAGCCGTTTAATGCGCCTGTTCAAGTTTTTCGTGGTTTTTCTTGGTCGACCACCACGCTTCAAGTTCGTAACCCTACCCCAAATTGAGTAATTTTTAATAGTTTTTGATACAACGTGTTTTTGAACTCCAAAAGTAGTTCATATCCATACTCGAGTCGAGTTTGAGGCACAAGAAAAAAGTGTACAGTAACAAACAACATTCTTGCCTGGCAAACAAACATATTTTTATAAAATATTTTATATGGAAATTTCTCCGATACTGTAATTGAAATATATACAAAGCAAAGGGCAGAGCATATCTTTGATATTGGAAATCCTGATTTTACTCAAAGGCCACGTATTCGTATCTCCAGTAATAAATGATTATTTAATCGGTCAGAGGCTATGGATTAATATAGTAGAACCAAAGTTGTAGAGAAAAGTTTCCTATCGGCCTTACGTCCATGTAGCGAAAATGCGTTCTGACTCGCTTGCTTATTCCGTAACAAAACAACTCTATGTCGAAAACTGAAACTGATGCCTCCTCCTTTCATTTCCTCAAAGGTTGATTATATATGATTGTTGACGTTGTGAAGGTGTTGTGTTGGTTGTCCTCACCAAATAAATATGGTGAGGAATATAGTTGGAAAATAAATTATTACCAGCCTCATTTACCTACCTGCTGCTATATCAACTGCTTATAGACAGTACCTCTCATATCATAAAACTTCCTGAAAATTATAGGAAATGCTAACAAAATCAAGTTTTCAGTTTAAGTGTAAATAAATGGCAGAATTTAGTGTAGAACTATGAAAAATTAATAAATGCCCATGATCAATAGATAAGTTAAAATAAATTGGTTTATTTGTAAAAGTCGTATTAATGTAAAATAATGTCTATGGTAGTGACTGTGTTTAAAAATATAGAATTCGTTTTGGCCTATACGGCACGGGAGGTCACCGTATCATAAGCATATGATATATGACCATCTCAAACAAAAGTTAATTAACTCAAGCCGTGATTTGATTAATAATTCACACTTCACAATTTGGCCAGAAATTGGTCTTACCTTGAGGGTTATAATCAAAATATCAATAATGAAAATAGTAGGGTCATCTGGCCTGGTTTTTCCCATGAGGTTAATTTTTTATTCTTTTACAGTACTAATTGTCGTCATTAATTTACAACAGGTTTACTAGCGAATTAAAAACAAATAGATCAATTTCGACAGGTAAATTTGGTATATAACTTTTTTAAACCTTGTTAAACCGGACCTGAGTAACCTTGCCAATACATTTTTGGCGACTTGCAATTCTTATGTTTTTTTCTCGCATTTTATTACAAACTTACATATATACATACATGTGATTATGTATATTGTAAGCACAGGCAAAACAATACACAGCTGTTACTCAGAAGTGCTTGTTTTGAAAATGGTATTTTTGGAAGCATTATTTTATATGTATGTACATACTTATTTGGTTCAAATCCGCACATGTTAAAATTTTAATGCAGGAGAACAACTTAGTTTATTATTCCACGTTAAACAAAAGCGAATTAGTATATCGACTAAATTTTTTATAAATATTAGATTAGTAGGCTATACAAACATCCTTTTACATGCGATGGACGAACTTTTACGTATTTAGGCATCATTAATTTATTAATATTATCACTTGTATACGTGGATGCAATAAAAATTGCTCTATGAGATGGTTTTTATAACGTTATTAATTAAGTTTGGCCCACTTTTCCAAATACCGTTAGGTTTTGGCAAAAGCATACACATGAACTTACTAACATTTATTATGGTGTGCAATCAATGTACGGGGTGGCTTAAGTTCAGGATCAGTAAGCTATTAAAGACATAGGGTCACCTAAATTATTAAATCGTATACAAGATGTCTGTGGTTCCAAGTTTAAAGCCGTTGTTTCGTCTTCCAGAAACAATAATAGAACAAATATATATTTAATATTTATACATAAATAATAGTTAGAATTAAAATAGAACAATAATAATCAGAGTAATAACAATAATATTAATAATAATAATATTAATAATAATAATAATAATAAAGTTTTAGCCAATTGTAAATAGATGCTGTTTAGTTTGCAATTTTACCTGTTGTTTTTGAGATATCTTGAAACTTTTTGGAAAAAAAAAATTTAAGGAAGTTTTTACGCATCAAGTTATTAATACAAACACAAATGCTCTTAATAGATTGAATCTCATGATATGGGAGGATGTAACCGATCTAACTTAGAAGGTGTAAAGACAATCGGATATTGATTTTCGGAAAACCTAATTGACAGTCTGGGATTATTTTCAATTTATAGTCAACTTCGTTATAACGAGTCAAGTCAAATTTCATTATAAATATCAATCATATCTCATCATATTTGGCATTTAGAATTAAAAATCAGATTTTGTAATAAAAAAAGAATAAAATTCAAGTATGCTCCCTTGGGTTTTTTTATAAGATAATGGCATGGATAAACCGTAAACTTAGGACGAAAATAATGCGTGAGTCAAAATGGGTACATCATCATTTTAATTAATTATTTTTTATAGAAAATAATTTTTTATTGTAGTAATTACGGTTATTTTTGGCATCCCAAAGAATATAAAAAAACCAAAATGAAAAATCCAGGGCAGTATCCATAAAAACGAGTTCACATTTTAACTATTTTAGGGGAAATAAAATGTGGTTAATTATTATCTCAATATTATGTCATATGTTTAAAAATAACAGACGAATAAAATAGTAATTGGGATTGTGAAATTGCGCAAATATGCAAGTGTTGATTTATTTTAAAAGCAATACAAAATTTGTCAAAACAGTAATATTCAAAATTTTCGGGATAAAATTTTAAATAAATTTAAAGCTTTATTAGAGTCTCTCATGACATTAAAATGCTACCAATGACAAAAACTCATAACATTAAAATAACATGTAATATCACAAACATTATTCAAAAATTTCCGATAATTGCTAAAATTTGTTTTTTGTTGTCTTATATACAAAGTTAATGACAATTGTAATCATTTCTGGGAGAGAGGAAAATTTTAAATGCTTGTTATTTTTATATGTTTGTGATACTTTATATATCTGTTAATATAAACGACAATAAAAAACATAATTCATATACCTATATAAATACAGTAAATTACATTAAAATACATAAAACAAATACGGCAAATAATGTAAGACAAATACATTTATAAGACTTAGTTAACAACAGTACAAAAACTGAAAATTAAAATAATTTTGAAGCATTGTCAAAAATATTTTATTATATATTTAGTTTTGGATAAAACCTGGCATTTCACTTCTTATTTTGTATCTTGTCTTAATTTGATTTTACTTCTTGATTATACTTATTATTAAAATAGTATCAAATTGAAAACAATACGCACAAATCCATAAGGCCAATAAAATGTTAGAAATACATAATAAACTCTGTTTAGGAATCATATTTAAAATTACAATACTGAGATTTTTATCATATATTATCAGAAATAAAATATACAACATATATATTTGAAGTCCCCTTCCAAAGTTCAATTATTTCTTGAATTTGTGATATATAAAAATATTTCAAGAATATAGGATATTTGAAGATTACTGAGATGGGATTACTGGGACAACAACAAGAGCTATACAACCTTCCATTTGAGGTTGCATAGCTCTATTTTTTTAAAATTATGATCCATATACAATAAAAATAGTAGTATGATGTATTTAATGTAGTTCTGAATCTTATACCTAATGGGTATAACAATAGACGAAATGCATAATAGATTGGTTTAATGATGTTTGGCATTCTATTGTGGGGAGGACAACCTTTTACTTAAACTTTACAATAAAAATATTTAAAAACTCAAAACCATAGCATATAACCGTGGTTATTAAAAAACAAATCTCTGAATTTTAAATTAAACATGAAAGGACCAAATTCATTTGAAATTCACACATTTTTGTCTTCTTTTATTTTTTGGGCGCGTCTTTTTAAATTAAAAAATTCTATATAGGGTGCCTTAAGTAGACACTATGGCGTCAACATTAATTTTTTTAAATAGAACACTCTGTATATTATGACGTTTTACACTTCTATGATATATTCTGAATACTTTTTGTATAGCAAACCATATGCCTAAAGTCAATGGTTGTCAAATATGACATAACAGTCTAATGAATCTTGAAATTAAAACAATTGTTCTAGATTTATTGCAACTAATGTTTCATTTGTTGCCATTTGATTCAATGCCTTCTTGCAAATTTGGTTACAGTAATTTTTTATGTGATTTCTTAGAAAGTTTCCAACTGTAGAACCTACTTGATAATAGTTTGCCTTGTACTGAGGACCAATTAAGTGACCCCCAAGGTCACCGTATATAAGCCCATTAGATTTTTTCTTATAAGGGGCTATTTGAAGTCCAAAGTTTATGTAAATAGGCCAAATAATGTTGATGATTTAAAGCAAAGAATTCGGCAAGAAATTAGACTAATCAATCAACAAGTGATTAAAAATGTGCAAGTTATTTATCAACTATAAAAATGCATTGAAATAAATGGACAACAAATTAAACATCAGTTGCAACAAATATTGTATAAATGTTAATTTTTTAATGTGCTACGTTTCATTAAACTATTACGGCAAATTTGACACTGACCACTGACTTTAGGCATATGGTCTATATGAAAAGTATTCATAATATATTGAAAAATTGTAAAATGCAAGGTATTCCATTTACACCATATTTACACATTGACACCATAGTTTCTACCTCAACCTCTATAGAAAATGTTTATTGCAAAAAACGCGCAAGTGACAATGCTAATCGACATGTCCGAAACAAGAAAAAAAACTGAATTTTAAATGAATTTGTTCCTTTCATCCTGAATGCACTAGATTTCAAAGTTTAGGATATTTATTTAATTACATATTATTATATAATCTAAATTTTACTCTTTTGGGACAGCTGTAGATCTTTAATACCTAAGTCTGTATTTTGAATAAGGCATGTTTTAGGTGAAAAGTTTTTATTTTTATCATTGAATTATAATTTAGACAAACGGTCAAAACAGTGTTTTTTTATAATATTTTAGGCAAATTAGAGCTGCTCAAGCATACAAAACAATTATTTTTCTGCCTCCTTTTCTTTGTCACAAAAAAAACGGCTTTTCAGAACAAAGAGTCCTTTAAATAACGCCCCTAAACATCTTATACCCTTGTACTCATAGCCATAACGGTATTACTATTTTGTGGGAAAAAAACCCTAATAACTTAATAATTCTCTCTACCTGTTATAAAAAAATTAAATTAAACTTAGCCGTAAATTCTATACCTTGAATGTAAATGAGCCCTTTAGAGAACAAAGGAATTGATAAGAAAAGTTCGATTTTCTCCGGATTTGTTGATTAATTCGATAACACCTTTCGTCCGTTTGATTATGCAGCTGCCAACACCAAAGCTGGCTATTTCAAAACCAAAAATAGTGATGCAATACCCAAAAAAAACACACAAAAAAACACATAACAAGTGGTCATTGATAAAAGGAGTGGCAAACCCACGGTAGAATCGGCAATAGCGCAGATCACGTCGTCAATAAGGACACGTTGCAGGCATCATTATGTCTGGCTTTTCCGCACTTTTCCCAGGGATTTCACCGTGGAATCGTTACATAATTCGAATGTTATTGGGCGGTTTATTATTGCACACGATGTAGTAATTAAGAAATTGGTTTAAAGCCAATAAAGCCCACTGGAACACCGCTAAAACCTGCTTTGAATTTAAAGTGTCAGATGGGAGCCAATCAGATCGAAGCACATGCTACGTCACATGCCAGGCATCACCCGGGCAATGCTCTTCATGTACCGTAGGAGGAAAACACCCTTATTTGTATTTATTTTTTTTTATTTAAGCAAATAACAGTAACTAATTTAGCGATTATACACACTGCATTGGTTTACCTGTGATCTGTTGAGTGGGAGGAGTCACGGGGTTGCGGTAGTCCGGTCACTTTCACTTGTTCAAAGTCAAAGCCAGCCTGGGTTTGAAATGGGGCGCGGACCTTTCGTGTTTCTTTTTGTTTAAATAGGAAAAATATTTTTAAAGGAATTATAGTCACGTGTTATGCCGACGTTTATCGAATAATGAATGGGATCGCCGATTTAATCGAGTGTGTCACTTTGTGTATACCGTTATGGCAAGCAAAATCGCGTCAGCTGCGCCTTATTTTTGTATTATTTTTTCTGGCACGATTTCGCCCCACCGACAAATGAATTTTAGTGGAAGCCCATGGGGAGAGTAGACTGAATATTGATACCGTACAAGCCCCCCGAGAATTGTATTTTCACCGCGGAAAACGGGCTTGGACTGGGCTGAATTCATGTGAATCAAACCAAAGGCAAACCGATCAACATTTGGTGGTGGTGCGGCTCACGCGCAATTGTGCGCGCGGGGGGAAGGGAGGACGAATACACCGCGTGTCCGAGGCCTGGTGGTGCGCGGTTACGGCTGCGCGACAAAATAGGAGCCGTCCACGTTGCCAAGTTGGGCGAGCTGACGGGTAGTTTGAGGATTTCGATGTATCGAGTGCCGGAAAAAAGCTGTTCCTGGAACAATTTGCCTATTCCTTTGTTAGTTGTAATTTTTAATGAAATGATGCACACGCGAAATATTGATTTAGGTGTTCTTTTTTTCGTCTCGATGTGGAAAAACTCGTCGGCCATTTTGTTAAAAACTTACCTTATAGAATGTTAAATAAAAAATTAAACAAAAAGTTGGTTCATTCAGTCCTACCTACTGGAAAGTTTCATGTGGAGTTGGGTTTTTTTATTTATTAATTATTAATTTAATTAATATTTTATAAATATAATTTATTAATTTTTTTCTGTTGCCCACTCTGTATGAAACCGAATTATGTTGATAACAAATACAGTGCATCCGTAAAGTAGCGAATAAATTCAATAAAAATGAAATGGACCCTTTCTGAAAAAAATGCCCGAACCCCTCGATTTTAATTTTGGTTTAGGGTTTTTCTACGTAGAAATTAAATATACAGAGTGACTTAAAAAAAAGATATGACGTCATCAATATGTTTCTTAAGTGGAAACCACAATTTTTTAATGCAGAATCAGAGAGAACGCCTTTTTTTACAAAGGATGGTACAAATGAATAGTGGTTACATAAGCAATTTTGAACGAAAAATTATGATAAAATGTAAAATTTAAGAAATACCTATCTAAATTAAATGTTCGCACTGAGCACCGTTAACAACCTGACAATAACTAAGGCGATTTAAAAGTTCTTTTTGAACGTTGTCAATGACATCTGGAGTAATATTTCTAATTTCCTAGCGTATTTGTTCTTTTAAATATTCTAAACTTGCTGGTTTAGTGACATACACTTTACTTTTTAAGTATCCTTATAAAAATTAATCGACGAGAGTTAAATCTGGCGATCTGGGTGGTCATTCAATAAACCCTCGTCTACCTATCCAACGATTTGGAAAAAGTTCATCTAGATAATTGCAAACGGGTAAAGCATAGTCTGGCGGGGCTCCATCTTACTGAAAAAAAAGATCACGTTGGTGCATGTCAGGTTCTTCCAAATTCGGATACAAAGTTATCAGAGCGGGGATAAGATAATTCTGAAAAAAGTCCAAATACCTCTCACCAGTGAGAGTATCATCAAAAAAGTAAGGTCCTAAAACTCTTTCTTCTACTATACCGCACCACACATTGATTTTTTGAGGGTGTTGTGTATGACATTCTGTGAACCAATGAGGGTTTTTGGTCGCCCAGTATCGACAATTTACATGGCCGTTTAGAGTAAACGTTGCTTCGTCAGAAAATATTATCCGTTTTACAAAATTATTGTTATCATTACATAATTGCTGCATTTGCTGACAAAATTTATTCCGGCGATCAAAATCGTTTTCCGATAGCTCTTGAAGTATGAATATTTTAAAGAGAAGTGGAACTTTGCTTTTTTCAATACTTTATGCACAGTACATCGCGATAAATTAACATTAGAAGCCGTTCCTGTGTTTGTGGCTTTGGGATTATCTTGGACCGTTAACAAAACATTAAGCTCATCTTCTTCAAAACTCGAAAAATTCATCCATTAGCTCAAAGATGCTGGTCATACACTTTTATAAAAGGTAAAAACACAAAATCTACAGCATCACAAATACATTTAATAAAATGACAACGGTTACATCAGACATCAGACCTAAATAATAATTAAGATGATGTAACCCGAAAAAAGGAAAATTCACCAAAAACTTACCATAACACCTAACCTATAAATAAACAAAGCTTACAATAAAGTGGCACTATCTATGTACAAAGAACTCAACAAAACAATCAAATCACCTTATACATTTCAGCAATCTAACCATCATTTGAGATATAACCATCATTGTCTAGAATTATTTAAGGTTATTAAAAACTAGGTAGCCATCAAATTCAAATCTTTCGTTAACACAGGACCTATCTGGGCTTTTAAAAGCTTTACTAATTTCCATTGTCTCCAACAAGTCTAGTTTTTTACTTTTATTGCACTGATGAAGCAGTTTTATATTTTGGCTCTCAGGAAAATCATGTTTGGAGTCGAGGAGGTGATTAGCAAAAGCCGATTTGGTGACTGTGATATCGGTATTTTTAAACTTATTATATTGGGCCTTGTGTTCACTAATCCTAGTAGAAATCTTCCTACGAGACTGGCCGACGTACACTGCAGGGCACTCTTCACTCTCTACACCTAATCTAATAAACTCTTGGAGAAGATAGCGGGGGTAGTTTATCTTTAGTTTTAATTAGATGTCTTTTTAATGTTGATTATTACTTTTAAAAGCTGGGGTTATGCTAAAGGGAGAAAAAAGCGGGATAGTCGTGACAAAATTGGTCCAAAATAAGTAAACGACCTAAAAGTTTTGATATAGTCTGTTTGTTGTTTGATAACATTAAATAATAATTTATACTTGTTCACATACTGAAAATACATTTTATATATAGTTTTAAGAGGGAAAAGTTACTGACTGCTAATTGTTTAATGGTAAGGACTTCTTTTTTAAAAGCTTCACGAGAAAGTCGGATGTTAAAAAGTCTGTAAAACAAAGAATGGAATGTAGCAAATTTATGTGAGGACGGTGATGTTGAATTATATTGTATAATATTATCTGTTGTTGCTTGTTTACGAAATATTTCAATGGATATCTTATTTCTTTCTCTCTTAAGTAATAAATCTAAGAATGGTAAGGTGTTGTTCTGTTCCCGTTCGATTGTGAACTTAATTTTAGAGTGAAGAGAGTTGACATAATTATGGAAATTTGTAAGCTCTACCTCACCAATCTTCATTCCAAATCATACATATATCATCCACATACCGTTTATAAAAGATGATGTTATTTTTAAAATTACTGCTCATTATTTTGGTTTCTAAGTTATTAAGAAATGGCGATAAACAAGAGCCCATTGCTAGTTCCTTTTTTTGTTTAAAAAAACGGTTGTTAAATTGGAAAAAAATTTGATCTAACACAGTAGAAAGAAGCAAAAGTAGATTTTCCACCAAGAGTGAATCAAGTTTCCCCCTGAGAAGATCTTTGATTAAGACCAGACAATCAGCGGGTGGAATGCTTGGAAATAAGTTTTTCACGTCTAACGATATAAGCTGGGCTGTATCAGGAACGTAAACATTCTGAATGCTTTTGGCAAACTTCACTGAATTTGTTGACAGAATATGGCGCTTCATCTTCTTTAGTTATTGAACCCTGACCAGCTTTTTGAGAACCCGAACATTGCTTCAACTCTGCTTACCATGCTTTGGCTAATAGGCGACCGATCAGGATGAGTTGCATTAAACAACTGAACCACCTCCTTTTGAGTACGCGACATATCTCCGAAACCAATCATGCACAAGATTTTAATTCTTTTACGTTCGGTTTATTTTTGTCATATTTCATACAATAATTGTAAGGTAATAAAGTGTAGTCACTAATAAAACGCAGGATGACACTGCTTTCGCCTCTCAAAAAGAATGAACACCACTTGCAAAGGTAAAAATACTTCAAATTGTTGCACCAAAATACATTCACTTTTTGACACTGACAACAACAACTAAAAACCGAAATACCAACATTTAATCTAAATTTTGGAAATTTAAATGGAAGTATTTCTTTAATTTTACATTTTATCATCATTTTTCGTTCAACATTGCTTATGTAACCATTATTAATTTGTACCATATACTTTGTAAAAAAATGCGTTCTTTCTAATTCTGCATTAAAAAATTGCGGTTTCTATTTAAAATACATATTCACCCTGTATATTTAATTTCCACGTAGAAAATCCCTAAACCCAACATTAAAATCGACGGGTTCGGGCATTTTTTCTAGAAACGGTCCATTTCATTTTTATTGAATTCATCTGCTACCTTACGGATACACTGTATATTAAAACTAAAAAATTAATTATTGGAAAAAAAAACTCTATAGGGATTGCCAGCCCTAGCGAATCGCAGACTAATAAAATAAAATAGAATAGAATATTTATTTATTTTTTAGGGTATTACAGAAGTATGCAATAAAAAAATTGATCCTGTACACAATATTAACCCAAACAGCATCATACGTCCTAGGTAGGTAACTTTTATGTTATATTTATGACCATACGTCCATTGTTACATAATTACTAATATTGTTACGCACTTTATACGTACTTTTGAATACGTAGTTAGTACGTATGTATATTAGATACGGCTCGCAGACGTACATAAATGAACACTGTGTCCTATTTTGGATGAGACTGCACGGTATCTCTGTCATTTTTTAAAATATAGCTTTTTGAAAAACTTTTAAATCCATAAACAGAAATATGCCAACTACTTTTGTTCTTGAAATAAAGGGCAAAAACGAAAATGTTCACTTTTGAAGATGTTATTAATTCTCAGGATCTGTATCGAATCTGTAAAAAATTAAAACTGCTTATAATAGATATTTTTATATAAAAGTCAGTAGGCGTACAATTTTTTTAGAGCACTGTTTTTAAGATTGAACACAAACTTGGTATTTTTTAAATGGAAGTTTATTTTAACATAAAATATTTGCAATTTTTCCTTTAAATATATTGATGTATCACAACCTAATGTTTAATAAATTTTTGCTTCAAAAATTAGAAAAAAACCACATTTATGTTTGTTTTTTAATAGTAGACCTGGAATTCTTTCACACATGCACTTTTTTAAAATGCCATGTGATTTAAATCTATTTATTTAATAATATTTTAAACATAAACTCAAAATATTACTTTTTAACTAAAAAATGTTGAAAATGAAAAAAATATATCTCTACAGATTTAACACTATAAATTGTAATTACAACATTAATATTTTGCCTTATACATAAACTACATACAGTTTCAATTCAAAATCCGGATCTTTATTAGTTTTGGTTAAAAACCAATTACTTAGAAAAATTTCAATCGTCCAAATGGATCGTCAGGATGCATTTCTCGAACAATATTTACCTTATAGGGTTTAAATTGGGCTTTTATAAAATTTTTTGCCCTTTTGTTTTTGAAACTCTTACCTCTTCCTCTATTTTTCTAAAGGAAATTTAGGATCCTGCTTCCATACAAGCTAAAACAATTATTTCGCCAGCTTAATTTCTTTCAACATGAGGTTGTCTAGGTTTTAAATAGCAGCCATAACTTAAAAGATTGGATTTTAACCGGAATACCGTACCTGTAGCTAGCTGATGTCTTTCTGAAAACCTAATAAGATATTTTTTATTTTTTGAATTTTGGAACAAAATAAAATAAGCAGACTCTTTACCTGTTTAAATATAATTGCGGCGCTGCTTCGACATTTCCGTTAGAAAGTTTTAAACAATTTATAATATCATACCTTTAAAAATGTTGAATTTCCATGGTTCACCGTCAGCCATCATTGTTGATTTATGTTAAACTACTATACAGGGTGATTCAAAAGTAAGCGGCATCCTTTCAGGATGGAGGAGGCGTAATCCTTGTATGAAAATAAGGCAAAAAGTTCATATTAATATGGGTTCAAAATTGCTTCCTAAGGGAGCTACGCCCCTTTGAATAGGACCCCTTGAAGACAATTTTTTCTCTATAACTTTAAAACCCTTTAGAATTAAATTTTGAAAATTGGTGTACTGCATAAACATTTCGTTGTGAATATGATTCTAAATTCAAATTTTTTAAATTTTATTCAGGTGCGTCACATGCGGGGGTTGGTAAGGGTAAAACATCCCTTTTTCTTTTACTCTTTAGGTTATTGTGATTTTGTTTGAAAATTATAAAATTTTAGAGTCTTATACGTAAAAAAGGTACTCTTAGTTCAATTCGATAGAGCGTACCATTTACGAGAAAATCGACTTTGAAAATTTTCTGATTGCGTATATTTTGTATTTTCTTAAACGTTTATTTTTCGTTTTGTTTTTTAGACATTTACGTTTTATTTTTTCCTTTTATAATCAATATATTTTCAGTTTTTATGAATTAGTGATTTTTCTTCCCGAAAACATTTTACCACACAAGAAAAGAAGTCGTGTAAACATCTAGATACGTCATGTTATGTCCAATACATACAATCCATACATATAATGGTATAATAAATCTTACTTACTAGTTAACATGAAATAATTTTAAGACTTTATAAGCCTAAATTACGAGACAGTTTTACCACTAACCAAAACTCTTTATTTTTACTCTCGACACATGTTTCGTTTTCACACGGGAGAAGATTAAAAACTCATTTTTTAATCTTAGTTTTTAATCTTCTCCCGAAGATTCTAACATCATTAGCGAATCACGCGTCGAGAGTAAAAATAAAGAGTTTTGATTAGTGGTGAAACTGTCTCGTAATTTGAGCGTCACACCAAAGGTTCCAACCATAGGACTTTATAAGCCGATACCGGGTAGTGCATCGCCAAACTGATTATAGGAAATCCCATATAAATTATGGTTCTTTCAAATATTGACTCCTCTGTATATTTTCCAGGAAACCTATACGATCTTACAAACAAAAACAAACAAGAAAGCAAAACAAAATGTGCTCCGCGAGACAATAATAAAGTCTGTTTTGAAATGCCTCACGAACATTTTTTTGGCAAGGGTTTGTCCGCTAATATCTCTATATTTGTGAGTTCAATTCTTTAAATCATTAATATTTTCAGGTATGATTTCATAAACTTTGCTTTTTAAATACACCCAAGGAAATTATCTAGTGGTGTTCCACATCAACCGTCTGGATGAGTTACAAAAGAATGCGAATCTAGAATGGGTTACGTCTGGAGACCATGCGGGCCATTTAATTGCATCACACCTGCCAATACACATCCCTGGAAACTATTCATTAAGCCACTCCTGAACTGTCAAAGCGTAGTTTGGGGGAGCTCCATCTTGTTGGAATTACAAATTAATTTCGTTTAGTATCCCAACACCATTTTCATCCACTTGGTTTTCCAAAGATTGGACAATTAAAGGATATATTGTATTGTGTCGAGGAGGTCTAAATAAATTTGTCCAGTTAAATTTACGTCCAAAAAAATGACCCGATAATTTCGTTACCATAAATTCCTGCCCATACATTAATTTTTTTTAAATACTGCGTATGATCCCCTCGAAAAAGGTGTGGATTTTCATTATCCTAGTATCCACAGTTATGTCCAGTTACCAGTCCATTTAGAAAAAAAGTTGACTCGTCACTGAAGCAGATATTTTTTAGGAAATAGGGGTTCTCGTCAATTCGCTAGTACATCAGTTCGCAAAATTCAATTCTCCTATCAAAATCCTCTTCTCCTAGTTGTTAAAGGATTTGAATTTTGTAGGAAAAAACTTATTTTTTTCAAGATTTGTGGGCAGAATCTGCTGAAATATTACTTAACTTTGCGACTTTGGGATAATGTTGGATCCATTGCGAATTGTCTCAGTACCTCAATTTGAAATGCTTCATAAACAACCCTTTTCCCAGTACACTTCTTATTGCAAACAGATCCCGTTGCCTCAAACTTCCTTACCAATTCTAGTACATATTTATGGCCTTGTCTGGATGTCTGTCATAAAATGCTCTGGCGATTCTACCAGTGCACCGATCTTCAGCGTCATAAACAGAAATAATATCTATACTCTGCGCTAGCGTATTCACCATTTTAAATAATTCGCGCTTCTGAATTTTCTTTGCTGAGTGTCAGAATAACAATTTTAACAATAATAATCAACTGTTTACTATATTTTTTAAACGTATTAAAAATGCTAGTTACTGCAGTGTTATTTTTGTACCTATTAGGTATTGCAAAAAATACTAGTAAAATAAATACACCAAATAAACTGTTAATTACCATACATTTTTACTGGTAAATCGCTTCAACTGGCATCAATTTTCTTGGCGTTAGTAAGATTGGCGTTAGTAAGTAAGATTGTTTGCCATTTATAATAATGTAACACTGCGAGGCAACCATTTGACCTACCAAAGTTTATACATCAACTGATTTGGTTTTTTTTTAGTTGGTTAGATAGGAGATAAATCAGACAACAGTCTTATTGAATTACCTAGTATACATATATATCGCCGATCCTTTCTTACCCCAAGGTAAACTGTGGCTAGCTAAATCTAAACTACTGACGGTAATGTGTGGTTACTAAATCTATTCACGCCATAGCCAGGCCGGATAATGCCGGACTAATCATGAGCGGAACTTTAACATAATCTACACATAGGACTTGATAAGTTGAAATCATTATTCCAGTGTGCATATATAGCAAAGCAAGGAGACCAAGTTAGGAAGAAGAAGAAGAGTAGCTTCCTCGACGATAACCGTGTTTTCGAGGGATTTCAAGGAGAGAGTAGTTACTCGTCAGTAGGGTTAAAATAATGTAGAGTTCTTAATAGCTTTTTTCAAGTATTGGCGCCTATCCGCCTTTTTTCAATTTGGAAGAGGAGGCATCCACATAAGACAGTATATAAGTAAAGATAAGCTCTATAAAGAAAAAAATTGACAACTTGATTGAATGTGAAAGGGTTTAAATCATATTATTGTCCAATGCCTCTTATTTTAACGCTTCCAAATATAAAGTTCTTTGCTAAACACTTCTGCGGACATGCGGAACACAATCAAGATGTTTACGATACATCATAAATAAAATTTATTTATTTTACCTTTTTTTAATTAAACGTAATTTCCGAATATAAATAAAACTTCATATTTACTGTTTGTGGAAATCCTTTATGAAAAACTTAATACCCGAATCGATATAAGGAATTGCGCCAAAGTGTATACATTTTGTTTATTGGTCTTACTGACTTTGTTTCTTACAAAAATGCCATTGGAGATCTTCATTAAATGGTAAAGGTCAGCACAAAACTGTAAGAAGATAATAACAGTAAAACGATATAATACGACAAAAATGTAAATCTTCTTGATATACTGGTGAACACAGAGTTATACCTACCTTCAAAGATTCCACGTCTTTGTCTGAAAACGCCGGGCTAACTTCAGTGCAGTCCACAAAAGCTGCTTTTAGTGGGGTGACGAGTAACATTTGGTGGTTTTTCTTTAAAAAATCAATACATTTTAATTTTTACACTATATTATTATATGCTCAATCATTACCTGTTTTCCTTTATCTGGCAAATATTGTCTCATCTGCAAGACAATTTGTCTTCTTCCAGCTTGCAAGTTCCACCTTGACCATGCGAAATTAAAACAGTTCGATATCTGTGCCATATTATAGTACAGATGTTGTTCCATGGCCCATTGTTTTTCACAACTCCCTAGCAATATAATATTTTTAATAACTTACATTATTGGTACACTTTTACGTTTCCAATCTATTAAAACAATTATTTAGTCAAATTAAAACGCAAATATCATTTCATTGAATGTGAAATACTTTTTCAAACAAAAGGGTGGATTATTTATTATAATTATTAAATAATTCATTACAAAATTTATAATTGCGTATTTGGGGAAAACTATCTTATGTCATGTCATAAAATTTATTGTTTTTTAGTTAATCAAAAGCAATATTTATAATTCTTGTAGCTGATGGAGGTAAATATAAAATATAAAAAATAATAATAAATCCTATAATAACGCAAAAACCATTTTACAGAAATATAACAACGAGGAAATTCACAGGAATATGGACTTCTTAGATATGTCATCTAGAACTTCTAAGACATTCCTGAGATATCCCTCACAGGAAAAGAAGGGTTGCCAAAATAGAGATCATTGGAATGTTCTACATCCTACATATACGATTAACTTCACCAATCTTCTGAATACAAAAAAAACTTGTTGAAAAAGGTTTACAACACAGAACACATGTTATCGAAACCAAACTTCACTATCTTCTAAGTTATATAATCTTATGCCGAATCATATAAAAGAAGTTAGATATATAAAAATAAAAGAGTTGATTTTAAAGTCGAAGAAAGAAAATAGTTTATTTTTTAGAAACTAACGATAAAACGATGTGTAAACAATGTATCAAAAATACAAGAAATATCAAGTCTGATTAAAAGAAACAACTATAAATCAAACCACAAAATTAACTATTTCACATAAATTATGACTTCTCTAAACAGTACCGACAAAGATCAAATTATAAAAGGTGTTAATATTTAACAATTTATCTTTTATATTTTTTTAGTTTTTATTGTACATGGGTAAACATATTACTATTATTTTACTCTACGTGAGTCTTGAATTGCATAATAAACAAACATATTTTTTCCACAATAAACTTTATTTTTATACTACATATATATTTGCGTTTAATTCTTTGTCAAAATCATTTTATGAAAACGCAATGTAAATATAAATTATCTCAAATTATATACAAATATGTATATATATTTCTTAGAGTATACCACTATTATACTCACTATTTACACCTTATAGAAATTTTTTAGTACTTGCTTACTCAATTAAAAATAGAATCAGCCAATATTTTATTTCATTTGAAATGAACAATTGGCAAAAGTCCCAAAAATAACTAAGAAGTTTTTCATTTTCTCAATTTATTTCGTAAATGTAGCCAATTATACCTGTTCTTTGATCTCTGGACTGTGAAACAAGGCGGAGAAACGAGAAGGATCGCTGAAAATGTTGGAACTTGTAATCGTTTGCTTAGCAACTTAGGCATTTTCGGCAATAGCGAATTGTATACTACCGATTTTAAAGACATTACCTACTGATCACGCAATTTCAGAATTTTATATAGGGAGTCACTTTCTGAAGAATAGCGTAGTTTTATCAATCGAAAAGAATATCCGGCTACAAATATTGAGATTATAAGTAGTATTATCTCTTTAGTGATGGTATCTGAGCATCATCTGATTATCTTCAACTGTCAATTTGACGCCAAAATCTATTAGTCAGAAAACAATTTCCTGATGACTTATACATGTGTAATGTATTACCTATAAACGGTCCTTTAGTTTTAGACAATAATGTACACGTAGCTTAAGTTGTAGCAAATGACGTCTGCCATGTCAATGTCTTGAGGTCATCCGAATCTCATAGAATTTTATAGAAGAGCTAGCAACATGTGTTTTTTTAAGATTTTACTTTGGTGCTTCCTCCCACGTTTGTTTTATTTCGCTATTTTATTTTATATCTGATAACTGATGTCAAGGTGGTGCCGATCCACCATTTTAAACTGTTACTGTAAACACATATACAGGGTGTCCCGAAATTACATCGCAATATTTTACCAGCCGCATCTTTGTCTAAAAATTAAAAAAAACTTCATATAGAGGCATCTTGAAAAGTGAATCGTTTTCATGTTTCAGGGTGTTTTATGATATAATTCCTATTGAAGATGGTTTTTTGTTAATATTTTCGAAACGCTTGGTCGTTATTTTTTGAAATTTTTATCGTATACTATTGTTATTGTCACTAACTGATTTTATATCACATCATTTTATGCTAAAATGTATACAACGTTGTTTAAAATTAGTGGTCAGCAAAGATAAAAATGTCATAACAGTAAAATATAGTAAAATGAAAAAGAACCAACCTTTTTATGTAAAAAACGTACTCTTGTCTTATTTCGCTAGAAGCCTCTGATTTCAAGAAATTTTTTTAAGTTTTAATTTTTTCAATTATTTACAATTTTGAAATAAAATTTTAAACAAAGAAAACAGCGTTTGATCTTAAAATTAAGTATTTGTAATAATCTTATATTATGTTTATACCTGATGATTTGTAACATACCTTTTAATTTTATTAACCGTGATCAAAAATACTTTATAAGTGTAGGTTGCAAAACATTTATGTCTGATTATTTCAAAAACGGACGCTCCTATCGAAATAAAAGAAGAGCACCTTTTTTATGTAAAAATGTGGGTTATTTTTAATATCACTATCCACATAATTAAAAAGTAACCAGAAAAAAGTTATGACATTTTTATCTTTGCTGACCACTAATTTTAATCGACTCTGTACACATTCTATCATAAAATGTTATAAAATCAGTTAGTAACAATAACAGTAGTATACGTTAAAAATTTCGAAAAATAACGTCAAGGCGTTTCGAAAATATTAACCCATTAGTGCATGAAGTAGGATGGAATAAGAAACACATAAGTTTTTTATTAAACATTTGTTTAGTGTACTTCAAATAAGCAGGCAAATGTGGAAAAAAAACTATAAATGTATACATTTGAAAAAAAGAACAGTATGCTCAAAATAACAAAATAAAAATTCTGAAAATATTCTGATAATCAACAAAAAATGTATTCTTTGATATGCCTATTTAGTGTGATAAGCCTTGAAACATATTTTGGGGTGTAAGCCCGCATTACATTTTACGCAAACAAAATTTGCCTTTTTTTGTAAAATGCACACCTTCTATCAGTCTTAGAATATTCCACCAAATGATTGATATTATCAAATCTATCTAACATCCAGCGATAAGGTTGGTCTTAGTTTCACTTTTACAGACTTTACGCCATATGAATGCAGCAAAGCTAGGGTTTTTTTTTTCGAAATATAACTAAAGAAGAACTTATTGGATCCTCAGGATGAATTATTCTCATAAGTAGCCACGCATTTACTATGAACACATCAAAAAGATAGGCAAAAATTGGCCACCACCATTTTCTTTGTCTTATTCGGGTCCTATAGATGGCAACCATTGTCTAATTTATCTACCCCACCCATCCCTCTATTATAATTACATATTATGCCTGGCTGTGGAACATTTACCTTAGATTTAGTTTCTCTGCAGTAACGTGGAGCTGTTTTGTTTGCAGATACGTCAAAATTTGAAGCAGCTGCTACAACTTTGTTCTCCTTCCATTGAACAACTACAACATCTTGACATGCAGACTTATGACAGAAGCCTCTTTTCTCAGTTTTCCATTCTTGCTTTGACCTTAGTGGGCTATTTTCTACTCGATTTTCACGAGGTGAGGTGGTGACAGAACATTTTCAAAATAAAATTAAACGTTTCCCTGTATATTATACAGATTGACGTGTTTTTGTTTAAGAAGTTATAAAGGGTGGGTCGTTTTGAAATGAAGGCACGGTATTTTTGCTGAAAACGAGGTAGCTGAATGATTTGGAATTGTTTAACTTTTTCCTACTTATTCTGTTAAGTATACAGGTGTTCTGCCCTTCGCAGAGATAAAAATAAAGGCGTATTTTTTTTATTCATTGTAATTATGAGTTTTTTGTATATTTTGCCAAATTTCTTATATTGCAGAGATGTGTCTTAAATAATAATTTTTTATTCCATTTATGATATAAAGAAAATATAAGAAAAATCAAACTGCATAAGTCAAATACAGCATTCGAGCATAACGTTTTCCCAGAAACCTTATTCGCAAAGTCGATGAAACATGTAACTTCCAATGGCTACAAACTGACTGGATATTATGGAATTGACAAAGAATATGCCGAAAAGATTAAGAGTGACACAGAGAGCCATGGAAAGCGCTATGTTGAGCATAGAGGTAATAGTTATAAATACGTCTTTTTATATTCATAAGACCTTATTGATCATGAAAATTACATCCAAAATCACACGTCCGATCAAAAATATAACGATTTTAAGTGACTCTATGCAAAAAATGCTGTTCACACCCACGATAAATAATATTCATATATATCAATCAAAAATTATGTATAAGACTTACCTACCCTCTACGTAACAAAATGCATCAAATTCAGGAAATATGTCTATTCCGGCTTCTTTCATCATCTAAAAAGGATTTTGATTAAAGCTAATAATAGGATCACCCTTAAGAAGTTGTTTACTCTTTTAAGCTTGTGAAGTTTCATATATTTTCCAACACAATCTTGTAAAGTCATATTAGGACTGTTTTGCAATTGAGTGATGGCAATCAGACCATTTTTAACATTAAATTCCAACATTAAGATTGCCGCAGTGAGTTGAACCGTTACAGATTCACTAGAATCAACCACAAATTTAAAACTTTTAAACATTGATCTCATGTTGACTTACTCAACCTCGGGCTTAATATCGTAAGCCTGAAAAGGCAGATTTGAATATCTATAGGCTGCCAAAGCATAAATTCCAAAAACACCGGTCCTGAAGCTTAACATGCATTTGTCTTCGTTATGTTTTACGTCATGGATTTCTTCGCTGGACCATCGTTTTTCTACATCGTCCCAACGGCATACTATTGGAAGTTCTAGGAAAATAACATGCTGTGGCCACCTAAAAACTTTCCATTTTTAATAACCCCTCTATTAAAACCAAAACCTTACTTAATATTAATCAAAATCAGTTTATCCAATTCTTCTTCCATTTTCTTTTGCTCTTCTTCCAATTCTTCTGGTAGTTTTCTCACGCTGGTATTTGACTCGCTGGGTTCTGGATCTGGCGGAGGTACGTATGGAGTGTATACAACTTTAAAAGGAAGAACCTCTAGTTTTTTTGGAAGGTATACTAAAAACGAAGAAAATATGTTGATGTTCATGTAAAAAAGTGCTTTTCAATACACTTACATCCTGTTATGGTCATATCCATAGTAATAAAATTTTGTGGCTGTGGAGGTTGGGCCAATAAATTAAGATGATAAACGCCCCCCAGTATAACGAATTTTCTTAAATTTATCACGTTCTCGGGTACTTCTATACGAAGCTGGTCTCTTGTACTATCATACAGTTGGTCTAATAAATTATAGATATTTTAAAAATATATTATTATGACATTGAACTTGGGTACCTTCTAGGGATATTGCAAATTCACTTGCAGTAGGATTAAGTTGTTTAAATGGTACAATTGGAATTTCTGGTTCCGTTTCGTCGGGTGCGATAATTTCACCTTCCACAGATTCTAAAATGGAATTTTTTAAAGTTAAAAAAAATTGTTTTAAAAGTATATGAGGAGGCCATAGGGCAGATGAACTAAATGAAGAAATTAAAATAATTACTAAAATATTGTAACTGGTCGCCATGTGTTGCTTACTTACCAAGGACTTCATTACAGCAAGCCCGCAGAAAGACGAAAATACAAAGAACCAAATATCAGCAAAAGCCAATGTGAGTTTCCAGTAGAAACTTTTTACTTTTTGAAAGACAAGAATAGCCAATAATGTGGCTGAAAGACAAATTAGAAAAATAAACTGAAAATCTGAAGATAAAATTTGATTATAAGGAGTAATAGTGAACTTTTGAAAAAACAATTATAGAAAAGCTATTGAAAAATAGAAATTTCCCTTTGAGGTGTTTCGTTTCATTTTCGATCTTGATAGCCTTAAAAAGTCTTTACGGTAATTGAACCACCAGTTAGAAGAAGGAAATGAATCCAAAAAATAGATTTTTGGGAAATCGCTAAAAACTATTTATTCCATCTCTTCTATTTTTTACTTATGTAATAATGAGATCTACTATAAAGTATAGTTTATTCAGGTTTATTAAGATTGAAAAAAACATTCATTGATTCTAGTTATCTAGAAATAATGATAAGAAAGTTTTGGATGTATTTCTTTCTTACAACTTATAATTTTTTTTAAGGAATGTATACAAAAAAAGACACAAAAATGTATGAAAAAACTTGTTTTGATTCAAGATAACTTATAAAAAATAATCAATTTAAATTCTTGAGTCTTGAGTCAAAAAATTGTTAAACTATCCTTCTTCCGCAATGGTTTCATCTGAGGCAGTAGTAGTTGGCCATGTAAGGATATTCTCATAAAATTGTTTTTTGTCTTCTGGAATATACTGAATGATTTTCTGAACGTCTTCCATCTTTTTCTGGTTAATTGGTATTTTTGCAGTGTATGCTCTGGCAGTAGGCAATGCAGAGGATGCAGGGTCACCCTATTTTTTTGACGAAGAAACCTATGTTTCAGCATGCCATCTATTTTTTCTGAAGCTGTTACGTAGTCTATGGGAGGAACAATACTCTAAATCTTTATATTTGGAGATCATAAATGTACAACTTTTTTCCACCGACCAACTTTTTTCTGTTACTGAAAATCCTCTTGTTTTAGCAGTAGAAATCATTATATTATACTCCTCTAGTACGTAATTCTTATATTTCCTTCTAATAAGTCTTTTTGCTGTTCCGAAATTTCGATCGCACTGTAAAAAGGAATGTCCATGCACAGGAAAGTACTGGTATATTTTATCGGATCGTCCAGTTGAATCCAATATGAGCATGAAGCGTATCAGGCTATTATTCCTGGTCTGACCGCCGCAAGCGTCACTGAACACGTAAAGTTCCTTAATAACGGGATCCTTATACTGGATTGTTTTCCAAAGTAGGCTGCAGACTTCATCAGGCCCTCTCTTCGCTACTCCTTCATGGTATGTGTAAAAGTCTGCACATAAAACATTTTCGGCACTAGTATTTTTGGAAGCGAAAGGTTTTGCATGTAGTCAAAAACAATAGCTCCGACATTTTCTTTTTCTCGACATAATGTCAACACTTCTTACTGTTTCATGTAAAACTTTTTAGCTCGTCTCAGATGCACCATTTGTTGGCGTTTTCATTCAACGTTGGAATTTTTATTTTAGCTTCAAGTTCTTCACAAGTTGAACAAACATCAATCTATAGTCTTCCAAATCTGTAGCCATGGTTATCATTATAGTATTTTCTAAAAAAATCGTACTTAACTGTATTCACATGTTCCGGATACATTTTGCAAAAGAGTTCGTGCATGATTTTCACATTAAGGTTGCCATCTAAATATTGAATGATCCTGGTGCTGTGGTGTGATTCTTTTAAGGAAAATTATCGAATGTGTTGATCGATCGCAAGATTCGCAAGACCTACATCGTTAGGTAAAATGTTGCCACGATTTAAATGAATACCACGGTGATCTACCGGTAACTTTCCTTCGGCAATGAGAGATGTCAATCGAAAAATTGCTATGCTTTTTATAGCATACAAGATCGGAAAAGCTTGCCTGCAAACCTCAACTCTCATAGAGTTTATTTAGACAAAATAACTAAAAGTGTTCCCACGCCTTTTGGGATTTTCTTTTTTGGATCGTGTTCGGACAACTTAAAAAAAGAAATAATTCCGGGATTTATTTCCTTCTTAAAACTCTCGCATATTATTTCACCCTTTAATATCTCTATTATTTATTTATATTCTACTTAGCGCTGATGGATGCGCCATGCTTTAAGAAGTTGAACAACTTCCGATAAAAAGTAGTTTCGCCATGTTTTAGCGTTTATTTCCTTCTTCTAACTGGTGGTTCAATTAGCGTTGGCTAGGAATGAATGTAACAAAAGTTACCAAAAAACGTTTTATATAAATATTTAAACTGACACACCTATATTTATTGTAAGATAATTGTCTTGTGCTCATTATTCTGATATAAGTGGATATAAGAGCTTTGAAAATTTATCTTTTTTCTTTTGAAGCTGCAATTCTAAGCAGTTACATAGAAAAATATTTGGTTACGATAATAGTTTATCGATAATTCCATCCTTTATAATAAAGGTACTGGAATTTTGTTCAAGGCTTAGAATTATTATAGCTTTATAAATAAATACAGATTTTATTTTAAGACTTGGAAAATGTCAGAAGAAAAGAGAAAAAAATTAAGAAACATATTTATTCACAATATGAATATGGTTTTTTAATTATGTTTTAATTACCGGTCTTTATTGGCAGGTAGGTTTTAAACAACTGGTATCTAGTAAGTCGGATATTGGAGCAGGTCTGGCCCGATAAAACTTAGTTTTTCTCCAGAAGGACATGGACTGATGGTAACTTGACATACTATTATTAGTTAGTTTGATGTAAGTTATACTATGTTATACTGTTAGTTTGAAAATAGGCAAATCATCAGAGAGTTTATTACTCTGTATACACCCTCATGTCAAAAACGCCAGACAGTAGAAAGACCTTATGACCTAAGCAAAAAGTAATCATAGTAGCTTAGATCTTAACAAGTTCTCAAAATTTAAATAAATATTAACACCAATAATTCAAAATCATATGAAAGCGTCAACTTAACCTAAAAATGCTCGAAAAACATTTAAAAAAGGGATCGTTTGGTAGATGCAGATTAGTTAAATGAAGTATTAGAACTAATTGCTGAGCAATAAACTTAAAGCATTACTTTTAATATTAGCAAGGGGCAATGAGGGTAGTATGCAAATAATGACAAATGCTGACCTTGAAAGTTTGATCTTGACAAAAGTTAATAAAATCTGAGATCAATAATTTTGAGTATAAGCTAAATAAGGGTCATCTAGTTTATATTTAGTACAAGTAATGAATTAGTTCTGGTAGAAATGTGCTTACTTAGCCTAAATCACAGTAATCAGAGCTTCCTCAACATTAAAGCAAGTTCTTCATCCAGAAGAACATCGGATGATGTCAACTATTTTTATTACATACCATTATGATCAAAAATGTCAAAATATATTAGAGCGTTCTATATAAAGCGTATGGTAAAAACTTTTAATGTACATTGTATTCCACTTACTAATACTAATTTTCTTTTCATCTTTAATCATGGGTTCTGTTTCTGGGGTACTCTTATTATCTTCTGCTATCTCTGATCCTAGTTGGACTTCTTCCTGGACTTCTAATTTTTCATCACGAGTACTACGTTTCGTTTCTTTATCCCTATTATCGTATTTATATTTTAGTTTGTATTGCCATTCCTTTTTGGTAATAGAAAATAAATCTGTAAGGACAATTTCATTTTGAGTTAATAAATTGATTTAGTTCATTGGAGTCGTACCCATGTGGTAATCGTCAGGCACAGGGGGCATATAAAAGTTCTCGTTTAGATCACTAAGATGGTCGTATTTCAGGTACATGGCTCTAAGGGCAGCATTTTCGCAATCGATTGTAAAAGGAAAAAGCACACTCACATCCATGAGTTTAAAAGTGACATCTATTCGAGGTCTTAAATTGCAGGTGAAGGTAAAGCAATGAAGTTTTTTTTTCAAGTCTTTTAACTTACTTTGGTGGTCTTCTAGGATTTGGTAACGGTATGGGCAACATAACCCTTAACCAAATACAAAGAGTCACAATGTCATCTTTAAAATTAAAATCTGCAGTAGGTATGTTAAGGCGATTTAGATTATGTTCAACATTACGTAGAAGCCTGTAAGTGGCGACATCTAAGCTTGAGGCTTGATAGTCTCTAAAGAGTTGCCGAACCTAAAAATTATATAATAAAAAAAGTTAGAAATGGTGTTTAAGACTTACCCATTTCCAGTTTTCAAGTTTACTAGAATCTTCTGGAGATACCGTATCAATCAACTCATCCAAGTCAGTTAGCAGCTAAAAATAAAATCATCATTTTAATATTTTTTAGCCTAATAAATACCTTAATTGCATCTGCTGTTCTGCTAGAAGCATCTTCAATACTCGTTTTATCCAGATCTATGCCCCACAAATGCAAGTAGGTGTTCATTTGGTCACACATTGCCGGATTAGGCAGTTTGCCACAAGCAATATATTTTTGCCACTAAAGTTAAAATGTTAAAATATTGTTATAAATAATTGCTTTGCTTACTTCTAATATTTCTTTTTCTTCTCTGATTGCCTCAACATTCGAATTAATGACTTCCGCTATCAGCAGGTAAGTGTCGTTTAATTGTTCCACTCGCAGGCCTTGCTCATATATTTCTCTTTTGTCCTTTTCTATTGCAGCCAACCTTTCTTCTTCTTTTTTTTTCTTGATTAATTCTTCTAATCTAAAATTACATGTATCATTAAATTCTTATAAAGGCTTAAAAAGATTTACCTTTTAGCTTGTGCCTCCTGTTCAGCTTTAGCTTTTTCAGCCATTTCTGCTGATATTTTCGCTTTATCCTTTTTTGATTGCTTTTTTTTCACCCCCTAAGATAAGAAAAATAAATTACATTTTCACTGACATGGGACAGGAATTCAAACAATGGGAAGATTTATGTTAACTACTATTTAATTAATACCTGATCTTCAGTTTCAGCAGCACTTTTTGCAAGTGTTTGTTCATCAATACCTGTAAATTTTGGTAAATGGGTATATCGGAGAACGTATTTGTAATAGAATGAAACGACTTAAATATATGTAATAAATTAAATATATAATAAATTAAAAGAGTTTTTAAATTCACCCAAAGCTCGTGCTGCCTTTTTTAGTTCATCAAGTTTCTTTTTTAGGTCCAGATCTTCGCCTAAGGCCAGTGATTTTTCAGCTAAAAGAAAAATGAATAATCATTAAAACTTTTTTATTTTTTGTTAATATTCCGAAAGTAACCCAATGCCATAGCAAATTTAAAAAAAAATATGCCTAAGGATACAATAAATTTAGTAGAAAAAAAGGAAAATATTTAAAAGAATCTAGAATCAAATTCTAAATTTTTGAAATGAAACGCTACAATGTCGAATACACCTTATAAGCTCTAATCTAATTAAATATTATTGTTGTTTTCCTTAATACCAAAATAATAGACCTGATAGACCATCATCCCGATACTGTTCAGCAGTTAGACGTCAACAAATATATACCAGATATTAAAAAAAGTTTAACGAATTAACCCCAGGAAGAAAAAATTAAAAAAAATGATTAGCTTAACCTTTTTTATATAATTTCAACAGCCTTTGAAGTACTTTTTCTCTTTAAACACTTCTGATGATATCATTATCATACGGATAAGACAGTCATTGACATTAATCGAGGAAACAAACCCAAATCAGTAGTCTCAGGAATGATGTGGAAGACTGACCATAGTACAAGTACCAAGAAGTTTTACTCAGTACCATCTTCCCTGTCTGTAAGATTTGATGGTGGTAAAAGAAGACTTAGACGAGTAGAACAGTGAAGGTATTTATATAGGGTACAGACAATACTCGGTGTTGAAACGGAGAAAACTAGAGGTATAATTTTTAGGAAAAGTAGGAACTGAATTATCATACATAATTAATTAGAATCACACAACAGAATATTATTGGACAATAGAAATAGATAGATAGAGCCGTTAAGAAACCACAATAATTGACAAAAAAATCATTAAGAAAACATGCCGAAGAAGTTAAAAATTAATTGAAGATTCAAGGAAATTGGTTGATTATTTTTACCTTTCTTTCGAGCTAATGCTTCAAGGCGAGCCGCTTTTTTTGCAGCCTTTTTCTCGGCTTTCAAAGCTTTTTTCTCTGCTTTTTTTTCTAGCTTTCTTTGCTCTTTTTCCTCTTCTGTAAGTTCTTCTTCTTCTGCTTTCTTTTTCCCCTACAATGTAATAAAAGTTGGATCAATGCATACATGATTGATGTACAATACCTTTTTTTTATCTTTTTTCTTTTTCCCTACTTCTTTTTCGTCTTTTTCAACAATAATCTCAGCTGTTTCTGTACTAATTTCTGAATAGGTCGCTGATAGTCTGAAGGTACCATATTTAAGTTTCATATGTTTATTTAAATGACGATAATTTACCTTGAAGAGCGTTTTCGATATATGTCAATTCCAGAGGACTCTTTTAATGAGCTATAATATTTATGAAAATGTATTAAATTGCTATAAATATAGTAGGGTTTAATTAGGTTTAAAATTAATAATACCTCGTCCTATGCTGAGTAATTCCTTTAAACGTTTCATCTTCATCCTTGTCTCTGTTGGTTATTAAGAAAATCCTGTTATATAAGAAATTTAATGATTATCTTATACCTTTTAGTAGATTTTAGTAGAGATCCAGTACTCTTTTGTACCGATTCCATAGACTTTTCTTTAGCAGTGAATGAAAAACTTTTGGTTCTATCAGAAACTAATTTGGAGTCTGTTTTATCAAGTTTTCTTCTAAGCATCTTTAATGGGAAAAAAAGGTGGCTTAAACCTAACGCTAAATGCAATACTTACATCACTTGACATCGATTTATCACCCTTAATTCCCTTTTTGCCTTTTTTTCCTTTTTTAGGCTCACCTTCTTCCGCCTCTATTTTCTCTATACTTTCATTGCTCTTTTTGGTCTTCGATTTTCCTTCTTGAGGCATCTCTCCGTCGGTTTCAGTTGCTGCATCTACTGCCTCAGCTTTTTCTGTTTTATCTTTTTTGCCTTTCTTTTTTGATTTTTTACCTTCGATGGGTGCTTCAACTCCTTCTTCCGGTGCTGCCATAACTTCAGCTGGTTGTTCTTTAAAAGTTGCAGTTTTGCCCTGAGTAAATTCTTTATCATATCTTCTTCTTATAGAATTTGTATATGCATTGTACCAACCTTTTTGCCCTTTTTTCCTTTCTTTTGTGGCTTCTCTTCATCTACTTCACCTTCTTCTGTGGTTTCATCAGCTTCACTATCTTCTTTTTTATCCTTTTTACCTAAAAATTATCGTTAATAGAACAATGTATTGTACATCCTTTTTTGTCCTCTCTTTTATATTTAACACACCTTTCTTGCCCTTGGCTTTTTTTCCTTTGTCTTCAGTTGGAACATCTTGAGTTATTTCAGGTTCAAATGTGATTTGTGGTTGTTCATCGGTAGTTTTGTCTGGTTCATTAATATTATCAGTATCGGCAGATGATCTAATATTATCTGCTGTTTCAGCTATAGGGACATTTTCAATGACTACACTTTTGCTTCTACTTCTGCGTTCTTGGGCATCAGCAGTAGAAGGCTCTTTAAGAATGCTTTTACTTTTTCTTAAGGATTTTCGAGATTCTATTTGGTGAACTTCGGTTGTTGCTTGCCCTATTACCCATTAATATAAGATAAATAAATAGTATAAAAAATCATGTTAAAAAAATAAATCATAAGACTGCTGAGGTAGCAGTGTTATATATTTTCATCTAAATAATATTTAATAATTACGTATACTACCTTCTGGGTTGGCTTGCTCAAGGTTAACATCACCTTCTTCAGGAATAGTTGGTAAGGGTTCAGCATTTTCCACAACTTTTTCGACTTTTCCTTTCTTGCCTCCCTTTTTCCCCATTATTAAATTAAATTGTTATGGCTTTTTAAAATATTGTTTAAAAAAATACAGAAAAATAAAAACAGAATTGGCATCTAACAGAGATTGACAAAATAATATTACAAACGTCATAGCTTTGACATACGCTATAATGGATTTGTTCATAATTATCAAAAATTTTGCAACTAGAGTTTGCAACAATTTAATTTTTGTTTAACTATTATCATTTACTTACCTGTTTGAACTACTTTTTTTCAAGGCTCCTCAAATATGACAAGAATTAAACATTATAAAAATATTAACTCACAAGTGTCAGATCCGGTCTGTGGGGGCCAAGATTTTTTATATCTGAAAATCCAACATCTGGTGTAATAAAATTTAACTGTGAATAGATCAGAACACTCAGGTGCACATTTACTATGCATTTTTCTTGTGAAATTAAACGTTTTGCTCTTCTTAGAGATTACCTTATTTAAAATTGAGTCATGAAAATCTTAATGTTACAAGAAGTAGCAATTACCAGGAAATTGTCATGAATTCTTGTTGAAATTTATTATTCTTATGTGGCGACAAATTTCAAGATTAGTCTTTTCTGTGATAAACTAAATTACGATGATTGTCTTGGTATTTCTAGATATAGAATAAATGTTTTCAAATAAATCCTGATTAAAAATTAAATATAACATTTCTGCAGATTTTGAATGCTTTTCCAACAAAGGCAATGCAATAACTCGTCAAATCACTAAATTATTTATTTCTTAGCTGTTGCTTCCTCTTCATAACGGCTGCGACTACATTAATATGTCTTCTTCTTCTTAGTCATATCTTCATTCCTGAAGAGTTGTGACGTCATGTCTATGAACACTGATGGGTCGATTGTCTCCACTGTTGTCGATCTTCTGCTACTCTTATATTTGTCTGCAAGGCTTGCCCTGTCATTTCTTTAAATTGGTCTAGCCACCGTGATGAAGATCTTGATCTTTTACCTTCTACTTTGCCCTGCACGATAAGTTTTTCTAGATTGTCTTGGTCTCTCCTGGTGATGTGTCCGAAGTAACCCAGAATGCGGCGTCGGCAGCTGGAGGACAATCGATCGGTGATTCCTAATTCGTTTAATATCGACACATTGGTCCGGTGTGCAGTCCAGGGTATGCGAAGCATCCTCCGCTAGCACCACATTTTAAAAGCATCTATTCGGTGCCTGTCGCTCGACTTTATTGTCCAGGATTCGGAACCATACGAAAATATCGAAATCAAACTTTCCATATCTTGGATAAGTTTGACATTGCTGTCCTCGCTAATGCTATCCGCCTTTTTATTTCTGTTTCACACCCTCCCTTGCTGTTTATTAGGGACCCTAAGTAGATGAATTCATCTACTACTTCAATTCTATTTTGCAGATTTCTTAACTGTATGGTGTTACTCCTGTCAATGACCATTAACTTGGACTTGTCTAGATTTATTTCGAGGCCTAGAGCTCGGCTTTCATTAGCAACCTGATTAATAAGTGTAACCATCTCATCTTCATCTCTTGTTACTAGGGTAGTGTCGTCCGCGTATCTGAGATTACATATCTTTCTACTATTGATTGACACACCTCCTTCAAAATTTTCCAGGGCTCGTCTCATTATGAATTCACCGTAGGCATTGAAGAGTCTCGGTGATAGGATACATCCTTGACGGACGCCTCTATGTACTTTGAAAATGTTTGATGTTTTATTGTCGAGACTAACTATGGCATTGTTATTTTCATATAGGTTGGTTATTAGAGATATGAAATGCGGAGGGACTCCCATTTCTTTCAATACGTTCCAGAGACTACTCCATCGAACACAGTCAAAAGCCTTTTTGTAATCTATAAAGCACAAGAGCATGGGGGTATTGAACTCCCAGGCTTTCTCGATTAATTGGCGGATGTTGAATATTTGGTCCCTAGTCCCTCTTCCTAGTACTTTTATGAGCTCAGCACGAACTCCGTCTGTTCCTGGGGATTTGTTTAGCTTTAGGTTTTTTATAGCTTCTTTAATTTCAGACATAAGAATATTGGGCTCCATTTCAAATTGTATATTTTCTTTCTGTTGTTCGATCGCTATTTTGGATTCTTCAGTGTATAATTTCTCACAATATTGTCTCCATCGTTCGATCACTTTTTCATCTTCCCATACTATCTTTCCGTTCTTGTCTTCAATTGTGAAAGTCTTTGGTTTGAATTTGCGTGTTATTTCCCCTGACTTTTTGATACAAGTCTCTGGTGTCATGGGTGAGTTGATGTTCCTCTATATCCCTGCATATTTTTTTAATGTAGTTGTTTTTATCCTGTCTGCATTGTCTCTGTATCTTTTTATTTAACCTCTTGTACAGGTCGCAGTCTTCTCTCGTTAGGGTGCCCTTCCTTTTCATTTCTTTTCGTTTGTTGATTGTTTCTATGGTCGCTTGTGTGATCCAGGGTTTGTTTGGCCGATTTATGGGGTTATGTGTTAGTTGAAGGTGATCTGCTGTCATCTTAATAACATTTCTCAATGCTTCCCATTCTTGGTCTGGGTCTTGTTTATTCATTATGTCATGTTTTTCGGCCTCCAATTTGCTTTGCATTTCTTCTTGAAATTGCCGTTTGGCTGTTTCCGTCATGTTGATCCTGTTGCGTTGGTGGTAGATTCTTCTTAGACGGAGCCTGAACTTCATTAGTAATAAATTATGATCTGAACCACAGACAGCTCCAGGGTACGTCTTGCAGTTAACGACGGAGGATTTCCAGCGAGATCTGACCATAATGTAGTAATTTGATTTCTGTATCTATCTCCTGGTGATGTCCATGTGTATAGGCGTCTTTTATGATGTGCAAATAATGTGTTTGCGATAGTGAGATTTTGTTCCTGGCAGAATTGAAGCATTCGTTCGCCTCGTTCGTTTCTTGTCCCTAAGCCGAACGAACCAATTATTCCTTTGAGTTGTTCATCTATATCTTTTGTTTTGCCAATTTTAGCATTCATGTCTCCAGTAACAACGAGAATCTCATTTTTAGGAAGTTCATTTACGGTAGCATTCAGCTGCTCATAAAACGCCTCAATAGCTTCGTCCGAGGAGTCACTAGTTGGGGCATAGGCTTATATGACCTTGACGTTGAAAGGTTGCGATTCGATCTTTATTGTTATGATGCGATCGTTAACAGCATTGTATCTTAAGACAGCTTTGGCGGTTGATCTGGGCAGTAAGAAAGCAACTCCGTTGCGGCTTTCTGTAAAGTATACTATGTTTGCTGAGTCTGTGGTATAATGCCCGGAACCTTTCCAGTGTGTTTCCGACATGCCTAGCAGATCTATTTTGTTTGCGCGGGCTTCTTTTTCGATAATGTACAGTTTTCCTGCCTGGAGAAGCCCTTGGATGTTCCATGAGCCGATTCGTGTAATGTAGCGGGTATTAATTCCTTCTCGTATGACATTGTCCAAGACCGCTCCCCCCGGAGATCCGAAAGGGGAGCTATTTAAACCTCCGGAAATTTTCGCATTGAACATAGTCATGTTGTTCTCTTGGAAAAAATAATGAAGGTGGTTTCCCCATGCCTTCCTTCATGGTTGGGATAGGAAAGGATATGTGGTGTAGGTAAGGATTATGGGTAGGACGTAATGCCTCCAAGTCGGGAGGTGGAGAACATCAAGTGTTTCGCGTGGGCAGGGATGCCAAACCCTGAAGTAGATCTATTCTCCCTTGGGAACGAGAGAGAAGTATCTACCCGCTACCACATTATTATGTCTAAGGTTAATATGTCTAACCTTCTTTTATTTGAACTAGCATGTAAACTGTTAAGAAGAAGAAAAAGAAGGGAATAAAGTGTATTATTCTTTAACTTCTTACTAGTTTCCATCTCAGGGCGTAATATCATAAATATTCCCCCTTTGTTAGGGGAGGCCCGGGCAAAACGGATGAGTTAGGGAAAAAACTTTATAAAACGCTTATTTATTAAAACATTGTTAATTCTGAGTTATTTTTGATTCGGCTTATATGCCGACGGCTTTTGCAAATTTAAGGTATTGGACGGTTTCCATTTCTTTTTTTTTGTTTAAACTTATATTTTTATAGTAATAAGTAGGTGTTTTTTTTCCACTTCGTCGGACCGCCCGGGTAAAGTGATATTTAAAAAAATGCTAGATACTAGTTTCCTATAGATAAAACTGGGGTTGAAGTTAAAACCTCCGATTTTTGACATTTTCTTTTTCTTGTTGGTTCATTAGAATTTAAAGATATGCTTGGAATAGGTCTTACGTCAAAAGGGCTAATTGATTCAATAATTATTGGTAATGAAGGTGGTTTAATAGCTAGTTTTTTAGATAAACAGACGTCTGTTGATGACATATATCATATACGGTGATGCTTTTGGTGGCACGGAATGCGATGCGAGATCTATAGTGGTCCCGGTTTTGCTAGTCGACGGCATATAGACACATGCTGTGAAAAGTTTATCCTTATTTTAGTTTTTCCAAACATTCAGTTTTGTTTTAGTTAATCAAGATACCGTCTATGAATTAATTAGAAATATTCGGTCAAATAACTCAGGTTGAGATAGCATTTCGTTACAAATGCTACACCTTTGTCTGCCACAGATTATTGACCATATAACAAATATCATAAATTCTTGTTTAGAATCAGGCTACTTTCCACAGCCTTGGCGTGAGTCAGTTGTGTGCCCCATATCCAAAATATGTAATCCCGAATCCCTACAGGACTTGCGCCCTATAAGTTTATTGTCAATAATATCGAAGGTTTTGGAAAGATTTGTCTATGCACAGTTGTCATTTTATCTTATTGATAATAATATACTTCCAACTAAACAGTTTGGCTTTAGAGAAGGATTCAGTACAGCTACCACCCTCTTGAAGCTTTCGATGTAATCGATTATGACTTGTTAAGAGCTTCAAGATTCTAGGTTTCACAATTGATTCTTCTTTAAAATTCCAAGGACATATTAGTGCTGTCTTGCAGAGGTGCTATTTGCGTATGCGTTTGCTCTATGCAAACAAACATATTTTAAATTTTAAGACAAGAAAAAAACTCTCAGTATCGTTAGTGTTATCGATTTTAAACTACCGTTTGATCCTTTAGCATCCATGTCTTGATAATATAACCCATCAAAAACTGCCACGTGTTCAAAATATGTGTTGTTGTCGATTTGTGTGTAATTTAAGAAAATTTGATCATGTGTCCATATATATCTATCGATTGCAGTGGCTAAAAATGTAATTTCTTTTTAAGTTTAATTTTCTTACATTTATGTATCGGCTCCATAAAAACCAAACGCCAAAATATCTGTTAGATAAATTAATTCCAAGAAATGCGATTCATGATAGAGATATAAGACATAAGACTCTGACATTGCCACAACATAGCACAGGTCTTTTCTCACGTAGTTATACTTACATTGCCGTAACAATTTATAATCGATTTAGACCTAATTTTTTAATTCCAATATCTCGCTTTAAAAATGATTATAAAACTTTGTTCTTAGAGGAACAATTGCACAATTAGTTTTTTGTTCTCTGCGGATTTGCAAATGTGTTTAATTAATTTTTTTTTCTCTCAATTTGTTCTTTGGTTAATTTTTATATTACTATTACTGCTGGTTTATCAAAACATTTGTGCCTTTTTGGGCAAATGTAATGTATTGTGCATTTGATACCAAATAAAGACATATTTATTTATTTATTTTATTAACGAGTTTGATTGGAGGGATATCGTTACCTAAGCTGCAGTCCTGATTATCAATGGTTTTCACTTGATTTTCCTATGAACGATTTGTCAGTGTAGCGGGAGCGAAATCTTCTTCACTGAAGATATTTGGGTCATATGGCCAAATACCTGCTTTGGTGAATTAACTGCATTTTGTGCAGTCACCTCCTTCAAATATGCAGGTGAAAAAAGCCGACACATAAATTGATTAATTTAACGTGATTTTTCTGGAATGTATTCAGTTCTTGCTCATTTTTATGAGGCCGTACACAGAACAACATCCAAAGATTGCACCTTATTAGTAGTGTGAGGTGCAAAAGACAAAAAAATAATGTTGTTTTGAGAAGCATACTCCAATGCTGGATAATATTTGTGAGACTCATGGTTGTCAAGGAGAAGCAGGTACTTTTTTCTTTTGTTGGTCTGACGATTTCTGCAAAATGTTTAAGCCAAAGTGAAAATGTTGGTCCATTTACCCAACCATTATCAGTGTAAGAACCTTGAGCACCTGGTGGTGCCCTATCTAATAATCTTTCTTGCATGAAATATGGGGGAATAAAAGAGCCTGCAGCATTACAACAAATGACAGAGTTGTTAACTGGCCACGTTCAGAACTTTAATGATCCCCACTTGTTTTTTCCCTTTATTTTACATATTTTAGTTCGTTTGTATGAATTCGACATTATTCCGGTCTCCTCCATATTGTATACCGAAGACGCTGAAATCTTATGTTTATCCAACAAGAGAACCCTGTAAAATCGTTCAACTTGAGGCCGGTTAAATCCCCTTGTACGGGCTCTTGAAGTTGGTTCCGGTGCGCGCAATGTTAGATCATGTTGGCGCGTTCTAAATTTAGCTAGCCGGTCTTCTCCAGCTCTCCCATTTTTGAAAGGGTGTTTCAATTTATTTGCTTCAACGTAATCAAATACAAGTTTCAGGAAATCAATGCAGGTCAAGCCAAAAAAAAGTGTATCCATATGTGTTAGGTAATTTTTAAGTTCAATTTCTTGTGCAGCATTAAAAACATATCTTCCTAATTTCCGTTTCATAGATTTAGTTTTCCAATGTCTATTAAGAGTAGCAAATGGTATATTATACAGCTTTGAAACTGCCGCGATGGAATGTTCACCAATTTTTGTTAACGCTATCGCCATTGTTTCTTCCGTCCAGCTGACTTGAGTAGTTGTACCGAAATAAAAGATATTACCTTTGTATTCTTAAAATATAAAGTAAGTATAGTAAAGCGAATATGCTATCCGGGTAAAGTGAATACCTATCCGTTTTGCCCTATTCACTTTGCCTGGAAATGCAGTTAGAATCTAATAACCTAACAATCTACTAAAACCGAAGGCTCATCACAATTACTACACTAGAAAGGTAATTTTATGGTGCCTACATTAAGTAACTATATGTCTGTTATCACAAAAGAAACATATGAATAGCTGAACTTACCTTACAATGATTTTAACACAAACATGATAAAACGTTTTTCACTTGGGAACCATGTGTTTACCAACATGCGCTGAGCATCAACAAAATTTTTACTAGACATAGGCAATATGTTTATGCTCGTATAGAACCTGCACAGCCATTTCTTGTCGTTTATGAGAAACAAGGGTTATTCATTTTGCCCGGGTTGATTGATTGATAAAATGAGAAATAGTGGGTAACCATTTTTTTCATTTCACCAGAATTGTTAAAGATTTGAATATTGCAGAAATAAATTTGAATGATGGTTGTCAAGTTCCCTTTTTAATGGTTCCATGGCAGGACTTCTTAAATGGTAACCTTCTAAAGTCTAAACATGCAGAAAATAATGTAGTTTTGGCGTATTAGTACTCTCTAAATATTGCAGGAGTTGTCACAAGCAGAAAACCGTAGGACAGATGATGATGTTTTAGGATAAAGGATTAACCACAATATCTCAGATGTAAAATTGATTCTATCTAGTTATCCTAAGAGAAATGACTGTCAACAACGTTCCCTTTCCCAACCTTCCCCGAAAAGTATGCTCTCATCCCGAACGATCTGGATTGGAATGAACAACAAAAGGAAAAAATGGGTCTTTACACTCTCTTGAGGAACTAAAGACGTAACCTTTATTCAATCAAAAAGGGTACTTTGATTCCCATTTCTCTACCTAAAAATACCTTGGATCTTATCAAACAAATATGTTCTCACAAATATGTCACTCTAAGGTTCTGTCTCTAACACCATAATAATTTTTATTGACACTCTTAATTTAAAAGCGCAATGTGGTTTATGGTATCGAATGCCTTAGTGGAATCAAATCAATCAGGGATTACAAAATTCTTTAATTTCAATTCAAAGTTGTTTAATGTTACAAAACATTAACGAGCTCCTAAAAAGACAATAAGTCGTGTTTTCTAAGATTTTTCGAAAAATCACATATCACAATGACTCATTGCCATAATGCCTGTAATTCTCAACGGATTGCTTTGAGTTCTTTAAAAAAATACCCAAACCTGTTATTATATGATGACAAAATAGATCCAAGCCTAAGTTGATATGTAGAGCATAAGGAATATCGTCAGCCACTAACTGATGATTAGCATCTTAAGGTTATGATACGCATTAAATAGGCTGACCCTACGTAAAACAATATAATAATATGATGAATTATGCGTATATATTAGTGCTAAAAAAAATTATTACACTGATTGACTGAAGTACTGTCTTTTATTGATCCCGTTTCAGCAATACTAATTGGAATAATCTAAATAATGGTTTATAATCGTTTGCAATCCAAGAAAAAAATTTAATACACAATCCTAAGGCAACTTACGAAATATATTGGTAAATACATGCAATTCATAATCGATTTGCACTGTTGCATTCGCGGGGCATAATTAACACACTTCTAAAAATCCCATTTGGCCGTAATTAATTTATTATTTAAAAACAACTAATATTTTACCGAAATGAAAATTATTGTTACAACAGCAAAAATTATGACTTATTAAGGTTTTCTCACAGCCAAGGTAAAATTTCAACATTTTAGTGCTGATATGCCTTTCAAATTCAGCGCATTAGTTGCATATTGCACTTAAATTGGTAGTTTTATTGCTAATCCGGTGTCGGGTGACGTTCGAGTTATTGAAATTTGGTGTGAAAAGGCGGCTAATTGTGTCAAGTGGAGCTGAACATTGGGGACGTTTATATTATTTTGGGAGAAGAGGTTGCTCGTGGAAAGGTAGGAAAGAAACAGTTTAAAAAAATCAATATTTAAAAGTTAAAATAGTGCATAAGTGCATCACAGAAATATATTATGGCATCCAAGTCGATAAGAGAATAGTGTTTTTACTAAATTTGGGTAGACCAAGCCTAAAATCACTAGGTACTGAAATAAGTTTATTATAGTATGCTAGCTTATTCGAATAATTATTTTTCAAAGTAAGGAGCGAAGCTATTTACAATTATGTGCTAAAAAAACAATAAAAATCAAAGTCATTTTCATCGATTTTAAGCCGATAAGGGAAAAACCATTTGGAAACAAACCAAGAGAAATTATTTTAAACGTTAGTAACCTAAAATCTTTGATAATATTATAATTTTATAATATACAGAAAACATATTTTTTATAGTCAATAAAAGCCGATAGGCCTTTGAAAACACTACTAAAAGGAATATATTTTAATTTACAAGAAAAAAAATTGTTATGGATACATCGAAGCAACTAAAAATTACTCATTAAAAAGAATTTTTTTGCAAAATCGCCCTGATCAATGTTGATTCAATTATTATGTGAATTCCAAGCGGAAATGATTTTTTTTTTATTGAATCTGTGTCGATTACCTTTTCAAAGCACAGCATAGAAGCTCAGATTGATTATTACGTTATAATTTTCAAGCCGATAAGTCGAAAGAGTCTATGTAATTTTGAATCACAGTTGATCTAAGTTTGTTAATATTTTCAAGCCGATAACACAGTACCGCGAACGATGGACAAAAATTAAAAAATGAATATTTTTTTTTGCATATTTTAAATATACAGGCAGGTATCGATATAATAAAAATGATTGGTTCCGGCACATGGTGACAGTTAAACAAATTTGGGTTCCAAGTTATCTGACTGTTCTCTCAGCCTTAGATTGGATTATCTCTTATCTACCAGCCGGCAATTTTGTTTATCCAGTTGGAGACGATTGTCAATAACATATTTAGATCGACCACTTAAGGTATAAAATACGGTATCCCGCTGGTTGGAATATCACCACTACTTTTCTAATTATTCTTTAATAACTTGCGTAAATATTTAAAGAAATGCAGCTATTTTAAAATTGCTGATGCACTTCCCTTCCAGTTTCTCATCTGAATCAAAATGACCTTATTATAGATACAAATATTCACTTTAATCAAATCTCATTATGGTGTATTAATAACGGCTTAATTCTAAACCCTCAAAAGTCGGAACTTCTTAGTCCTCGTGAAATCCTCGATAGTAATCCTAAATCGTACTTGATAAGAACATATATGGAAATATGCCAAATAAATGAAATTCTTGGGAAATAATAGATTCAAATTTAAGTTGGCTTTATCACATCGATTAGTGGAAAAAGCTGCATCATGTTTTGTGTTCACTAAGCTGAAAACGTTCATCTCAGTTTAATTCTCCTCTATTTGCATGTACACGTGAGTAGCTTTTCTTACGGGATTACAATTTTATGGGGCTCATCTTGATGATGGTAATAGTGCTGAGTGGAGAGTTCATGCTGCTCCATCAGTTCTGAGATACAATATTGTCACTTTTTCACTACAATATTTCTATTCGCTTAAAAACGCAAGCACTATTTTAGAAATAACGCTTTTTACAACAGGAGCACCGACTAGATATGCTTCATTCCTCAACATATTAGTGCTTTATTTAAGAATTCAGCTTCTAACATGAACTTTCATCTAACCTCGAAAATATTAGTAATTTTAATTCATACATAAAGGTAGTTAGGTCTATAGTAACGTATTATCCGTTGTGTTATTTGGATTTAGTTTTAGTTACCCTTTATAGCTTTACTGTACATATAAACAATGTATTTATGTAATTTATGGTAAATTTTATTGTGTTTACTTTACTTTTAGTTAGGTTAAGATTTTCATCCGTGACCTATACTTATACATATTTTGTATGGAAAGGCTTTGAATGAATAAATGAAATAAAATAAAAAAAGGAAAACTTCAAAGTGTATCTGAGCACGCATGTACCAAAACAGAAATTAAAAGTTTACCAGATATTATTAATAATAGAATTCCAGAAGATCAAATCAAATCAAATCAAATTTATTTACAATAATTTTACAAAACTCACAAAAGTATGAATAGATGTACACCTAGATTAGAATCTGTGTATGTACAAAACAAAAGTAATTAAGAAGATAATATATATAATTCACAATTCACTTAAAGTTATATACTATATACCAAATATACCAATATACTATATACTATATTATAATATATAAGATAGTTAGTTAACTTACCGCGAAGCTTACAAAAACAACATCCACCACATAAAAACATTAGGTATGTTCATAGAAAAATCTTTAGTACTCCTGGTTAGAACAGTTGTAAATGAAGTACATAAAGTTAATTTCCAAGGTTGTATGCCATTAAAAAGCTTAAAAATTCTTGTGCCATAAAGCTACTGCTACAGAAATCTCTGCAGAAGTCGATCCATAGTTTCACTAACACTTATATTAGTATTCTTAAAAGCTTAAACGTAAACTAATCAAATTACCAATAAATCAAATCAAATCGATCAAACCTCCGAATTTACATAAAAATATTACGCAGTCTTTCTGAACTGAGAGTAGAGGGATGGCACATACAAATTATTTGAGAAGAGAATTATCTAGGAATTAGATTAACTGAACTGAAAGAAGATTAAGATCATTTTGAAGGTATGTCAATTCAAAACAAGGAATTGCTAAGTATCCTTAAACTATGATTTATAACGATATTATTTATTGATACTGATTTATTACTAATCACATTTTTTTAACCAACATTTTGCTTCAGTGTTTACTCAGAGTCAAAGTTCACAAGATTCCCCAGATGCTTCTTAACAAAAGTCTGTTAGTCTGGATGTACTACACGTTTCTGTTACTGACGTGTTATATGGTATGTGTGAGTTTAAGTTTAGTTTTGGTCCTGTTTCAGATGACATGCCTGTGATTTTTACTATAGTCATGTAAATTTATGCTTGCCCAAAGGTCTTTCCACTGGTGCCAACCTTTTATGTTATCAATAGGTTTGTTGGCGGCTTTAGAAAATAGGTGGCAGGTTAATTCAATTTATACCAATTTCTCTAAAACCCTTGACTTGCTTGTCAGGAAACTTTTGATATTGGAAATTTTTGGTAATCTGTTGGAGTGGTTTGGTGGTTTTTTTATAGGTCAGTTAACACAAGCAGTTAAAATAAAAAACTTCGTGTCTTCAGAAATCGTGACTACATCAGATATTCCTTGAGGCGAGTATCACTCTGCGTTCCTTTTTGATTGTTTTATCAATGATATTCAATCTATCTTTTCCTTCCTGCTATTTTCTTCCATATTATTCCTGATTTTTGCAGATGATGTCATTTTTAAGGTCATAAAGTTACCTTCGGATTGTAAGTTGCTGCAAAATGATATTAATGGCTTCTTGCTGTGGTGTAATAAAAATAGATCGATTTTGAATACCAATAAGTGTAAAGTAATATCCTTCAGTCATAAGAAGGATCTACCTACTTTCAGTTACTAATTAGATGATTTTTAGCTTGAACGTCAGTTTCTTGTTAAATATTTGGATAATAATATAGATTATAGGTGCAATAGAGCAATGCAAATATTAGGTTTGGTTTTCCGTACCTTGCAGACAGGTTAGAACACGTACAACGAAAGTTTTTAAGAACAATTGGTCTTTGGTCTTTAAAAATGTTTTTAACCATATTCTGAATCACCTATCAATTTTTCTTCTTTGGAGGATAGAAGGCAATATATGTATAGATGTTGTAATTTTTTATAAAATCATTAATAATATTTTGGATGCCGCTGATTTGTGTCTTAATCATTCCATTCTTATATCAAATCTTTCTGACCAATTTAGGTTTTCATCGCGTTTAACGTCTCTTATTTCTTTTTATCTCACTAAACGTCCTTAACATGTTGAATGCTTTGGACACAGCTAACATAAAATAGTCGCTCCTTCAAACGTACCACAAGGTTCCATATTGGGACCTCTACTTTTCAACTCATTCATTAATACCATTTCTAAGGACCTAGAAGTAAACAGCTTATTATACTGTGATGATAAAAAATTATACTGTAGAATTGATCCTATTGAGGACTGCATTAAACTCCAAGCAGACATTAACTCAGTGAATGAATGGGCAATAATAACAACTTGCCTCCAAATGCCTCTAAATGCTGTGTAGTCTCCTACTTCTTAAAAAAGAACTGTGTTGCTTACCAATACAAAATTGATAATGTGATACTACCAAGATCAACCCACTTCAAAGACTTATCAAAACCATATTTAAGACCTTGAAAATATACAGCGAAAATTTCTTAAATTCCTTCGGTTTAAATGCGAAAGAGTGTACCCGGAAATCGGCTTCTCACATGATCGTTTGCTTGAAAGATTTCAGGTAAAATCTTTACAGGAAAGAAGGGATTCGGCAGATTTACAGTTCTTACATAAATTAATTAATGGCGTAATTGATTCGTCAGAGATCTTGCAAGTTCTAAATTTACACACTCCTCGGCTATCAGCTCGCAGTTCTCAAACTTTATATAGTATTATTGGAGTTGCTCTGTTAAGTGATGTAAGTAAATAAATAAATTATGCTAGCGGTCTATAAAGGACATTTCTGTTGTTTTCTTCTTTGTCTGGGAGCATATAATTGATTTTAATAGCATGTAGAAACAATTCATAGATTTATGCTATAATTACAGAGTTTATGTTCCTTTACATTGTATTCTAATTACTTTGGGTTTACAATCAATAAACATTTATTGCAAATACATACATCAACATACAAATCGATGTGCATCATAATTTTGAATTATATTAGCTAAAGCTTTAGGTACCTACTTCCTGACCGCGAATACGTAAGACGTTGTCATTTTCTTCTTCATTCCCATCAGCAAGTAAGGCGTCTTCATTGTCATCATTCTTTTTAAAATCTGGATCTGGACGGCCTTAGCAAGGTTTTGTAAAATGATATAAGCTGCAATTTAATTATATCTAGAACAATGTTACCAGGTATTCAATGTTACCCGATAAAAATATCTCAGTATAGGAATGCGTCGAAAACATTGCTAGATAATTACCCTTTTCTTTGACAACAATTTATTGTAAATCTTCATTAAGTCTGTATCAAGATGTTCTCGAAAAGGTGTAACAAGCCAAGGCTTAATTCCATATCTATAACCCTGATAAGCGATTTAAACGGAATTCTTTGTACATCGCCTCACTTACAACTTTTCCAGAGTCGACTGTCATGAACCCGATTAGCTGGTGAATATGTACGTCGCAATGCACTTGCTCGTTCAAAGTTGCTTCTCCTTTGCGGTTTATGTATTCGTCTCCATATACTTTAGGTCTCTCTCTTGAGGTGTGAAAGTCTAGTGTAGCCTATAGCAGTCGGAAATCTAAACTGTCTTGCCCATAGTTCTTAAGCTTTCATTATAGCATGATGACTTTAAGAAGAAATTGATAATTCAATGATTGACCTGTTGAATAATTTTTTTACCACCATTCGCACATACCCGATACAGTTGACTGTTAATGCCTAGTTCTTCGCCAATTTGGCTATGACCCTTGTGGCAACCTGGATTTTCCAAATATCTTCTATCTAAATAGATTTTCATTTAATAAACAGCAGAAATAAGCACCACACTCTCGCCTGGAAGGTTCTAAGCTAATCACTTGACAGTTGCTTGTTCAAATTAAAACATGCTTATAAAAGCACTTTGTAGTACTTTATATTTCGGAGATTTCTCTCATCCAGTCATGTAAAAAAAGAAAATCGTGCCACGTGGAATTCGCGAACCATCAATGGTTGGTTATAGGTCTACTAAACAGCAGCATCACTTTTACGCAAGTAAATTCTCGTATATACTTGTTAGTAAATAATTGGCTTTATTCATACATTTGACGCGAATCTATTTATTTCGTGAACATTTGCTTCTTACTTTTAAGCAAAAGGATTTACTTACAATTTCATTTATATACTCCTTAAATCATTTATTTTAAATTCTGCAAGTATAAACAAATCATTCTAATCATTCTTCATCCAAATTTTTCCGATACGTAGGAATACTTGGGAGAAAGAAATATTGTCAACTCGAAAATTAAATGTATTCTTGTCAGTTCGCTTGTGAACTGTAAACTAGTATAAGCTTTTTAACTTCAAGATAATAGGTTTGTTCTAGCAGAAGTTGACCAATACACAAACGGTCCGGAATCTGCGTAGGCGAAAGTACGCGTTCTAGCAAAACTAATCCGGGATTCTGACTGCCTGTCAGCTGTTCTAGCAACAACAAAGTTCAGTTTGGAAATTGGTTTCAAACCACTGAAAGTAGTCCGTAGAATTTCCTAGAGATTTCGGTTTAGGACATGCGCAAGGTATATGTCAAGACTCTGTTCTCTTTTTTTGTTTGTCATTCAGATAATCAATAAGAAATGTATATCGGATTTTGAGTTTGATCTTGTGGTTTGATCACGTTTCATTGTGTGATAATTGAAATCTGATTTTTGCTGCTTTCAAAGTATTAGGGCTGGTTTTAGAGTTAACTTACTACTGTATTTATTAAATATCTAAAGGGAGGTATATAAAAAATTCAATAAAATTTTGTGTTTATATACCCATTATAAATTTTACATTATATATTGGGTATATAAATATATCCTTATTTTTATTATTACGCGTTTTAAGAGAATCCAGAATGTCATTAGACTCTTCAAGTTCGGATTCAAATCATGGATTTGATTCTAATGTATCGAGTAATGATGAACTAGTAGATATCCTGTTCCAAGGCCACAGGAGACCAAAAAACGAAGGCTACTGTACCACTGTAAAATAACCAGGAATTATTGTTGTGCATTTTCGAGTTAGCAGACAAGTGGCTCAAGATATTGGCCATAGATTTGAATAAAGTGAGTTTTTTCACAAGTCACAATCTGGTGGAAATTATCAGGCAAGCCATCAGCCTATGAACAAACATAATTTTTTTTGTGGTTTGCTGGTCATAAAGCTTCTTCTTTTAAAGATGTTGGAGATAGATTTGACATCACAATTATCTGCCTTTTTTATGTTCTTAAAAGGATGATACATTTCCTAAGTAGAATGTCACCAAATGGCCATCTGATCTTGAAATGACAACTATTGAACAACATTTCAGAGAAAATGGATTCCCAGGGGCCATTGGGGCTATTGATGGTCCTCATATAAAGATTGATAAGCCTAAGAATGATCCAGACTCATTCAAATAGAAAGTATAAATAAATTTTTACTCCATCCAGGTCAGTTAAATAAAAAATACCTATTTAGTTTTTACTGAGTTTTACCACTTAAATAAAATGTTGGAACATTAGGTCTGAAGATTCTATTTTTTGACCTAAACAACTATTTTGTTCACTCAACTATTTAAAATTATTTTCAGATGCAAGTGGTTTGTGATCATGATTTATTGATAAGCGATATTTTTGTTGGATATCAACAAATCGATATGTCATTGAGCATTGTTTTGTTATATAATGAAGATATTTTATTTACTGAAGGTCGCGAACTTCCTGGCTGTGGGTTTATAAAGAAAAACTGTTTGGGACCGTTGTAAAGGAATTGGTGTTTGAATATATAATATATAATCTTAAAAAGATGTTCTAGCACGTATAAGTCCAAAACCGTTTGCAACGCGGTCTCAGTCTGGTCATGCGCAACTGCGATATACATCAAACTAGTTTCAAACCATCCCAAATTTCCTGCTAGAACAAACCTAATATCAGATTGTATTTTTTCCCAACAGATCATGCTCAAATAATCTTTGCTATTAACGAACTGTTTAAAACACTAACTAGAATGTACGTTATACAACAAAAAGTGGATTCCCACTTTGTTGCAGTGAACCTGTGAGTTCGAAAATTGAGTTCTGCATAATGGATGGGAATATTGTAGTGTGGTTTATGCTCCAGAAATTTATCCTTATTTTTGAACAGAAACATCAAGTTCTCATGTATATGTAAAATCCAGCAAGTGTGAGAACCTGAAGATCTCTAAATCTTCCTCTACATGTTTCTGTTTACCGAAGGTTGATCATGGTCCGTATAGCCCTTTTTTAAACACCAAGACTCGTTTTGTATCAGTACTTAAATATTTCGGAATTACCTTTAAGAGTTATACGCTGTGTTGACCCTTCTGCAAAGATTCACTAAATGCGCACTCCAGTCCAGGTGCTTATGAATCTTGCACTTTTTGCCAGGTGTACAACTTTATCATTAAATAAAACCTGATTATATGTCTTTGTATTTCTTTGTTTCATACGAAAATTGACAAAATGGGTTTTGTCTATCGAAAGACATGTCGAGGCGTTCTAAGAGAGTTGCTACTATTTTAAAGATTTGAATGATCAGCAAAATTTACAAGATATGTTTAATTATTTAGTATTTCACTGGCTTATTTATATAACAACTAAAAAAAATTGGTTCCATGACATGGTAAAGAATTCCTTTCTCTAGAAAGCACTTCTTTCAAATAAGCTACTTTTAAAAATCAAAATACCTACCTTTTGCAGTATAAATTGATTTCAGTATGATATTCGACCAAATAGATAATGAGTCGAACAAATAATTTAATTATCTTACATTACAGATCTATGATAATTTGTTGAAATAAAGGGCTATATATCAAGTGCATTTATTCCCATCTTTGGTGTTCTACAGAGGTTCAATTCGTTCTTTTAGTCTAATAATCAAGAATTCTTTTCGGATGGTAGAACTTATTCTTCGTTGAGTTGTCACTGGTTTGGAAAAGTGTGTGTTTAAATGTCTAACATAAGATTCTTATTATTTTTGCAAATTGTACTAAATAAATACTATTCAAGGATTTAAATGATAACTATTAGCTCTATAGTACTCATACCAAAACTTAAAATATATGCCCCGAAGCAGTTAGCACAAGCTTAAGTTTTTGTAAGAGATTTCACAAAAATAAGTCCAATCATTGCTTTATGATGCACAAATAACCTGAGCAGTGCATGTTGCATTTGTGGTGTGAATTTTATGCTTTGATTCTTCTTCTATAATATTTTATGTGTAGATATTTTTTGAACTTAAATGATATTTCTTCTCATCTTTCGTGCGCAACGCGCAGTTATAAGAAATAAGGTCGCTTAGCCTTTAAAATTTAACATTTAAATTTATATCTGTTATAATAAGCTACAAAGTTCAAAAAAATTTACATTACAATATTCATCAATTGAATTTAATTAATGCCATATGAATGGGAGTGACACCGCACTATTACAACGTTTAACATGTCGATAATTATATGGAAATTCAAATTTAAATCTAAAAATTGCACTTTTTCTATTATAGTTTTTTAGAACTCATGAAAATTTATTAAGAAATATTAGACAGAAAATAAACATTAGATAGAAAATTACGCCAATGTCATTATTTAAAAAGTTTTGTCTAAATTTTATGATTTTTTTCAAAATATTACCATACATGCTTTTAATTTCTTAAATTAATTTACATTTTACATGTCATTGTATTATAATTTTAGATTTCGTTTATCTTTTTTACATAAGAAACTTCAGTTTACGTATCAAGGTGTCATGGATTAGGTTAGCGATATTAGCGTACACTTTTAAGGTAAGGCAACTATAGGAAATAAATAATGCTTAGATTTCACATTTTTAACACAATTATATGAATCGTCTAGTTTCAAAACAATTCAATTTTTCAGAATTATCAAAAAACTAGTTTGCTATGAGAACTCTTTCCTATCTGCTATATGTAATTATTTAGAGGAATAGTTGATTAATTTAAAAAAAATAGATTTTCTTGTAAAAGAACTTAAAGTACGTCAAAATTGTAGTAAATTAAACTGAATTGTCGGTTTATGATTTTGACCTATAGATTTATCGGTATTTGAAATTTGCATATGGTGGTTTATCAAAGTTTGATTTATGGTTTTGAAAAAAAAACTCATATACTAGAGAAGTAGTATTGTTTATTTAAACAAATGAGAATTAAAAATTAAACACTTTGATCTGAAACTTTCTTAACAGGCTCATAAATAATCATACTAATATCAGCTTCCTTTGGATAACCAAGATTCTCGATACCATTGTATTTTTGAAAAAGACCATAGAAGCATTTTAATGCTTCTATTGCTTGCCAATTTTCCCCCAAGTTATTTTAAAAGGGCCTTTACGTCCTTCAGCTTCTCCTTGCTAGGACATACAGTAGTTGTAGGATACTTGCTGCTGTCTTCCCTTTTTATTGAAAACCGATTGGTAAGCACCAAGATCCGATCTGTACGATTGTTCATCTCGAACTGTTATTGTCTTGTTCTTTCCTCTCCTTAGGAAAAAGCTTTTAGACATATTTAATTTAAAATGCAACTGAGCAGGAGGTTGAATTTTGGACATCCTTATTCCAGTTATAAACAACAACATCACGGCCCAATGAATAAACGGTTTCATGACCTTTAAATATTATAAGAGACTCTAGTGGAGATACTATGGCATTTTTTATTTAATAACTTTTAATATGAGTGCGAAAGCCCTGCCTAGAAGAAGAAATGAGTGACTAGCTATAACCCGGAATATTCGTAAGTTCCTGATTTTTGACACAGCGAGGTGCATCTACACTTAACTTTTAAGTGCACATAGTAATCATAATTGTATTTTTATTTCATCCTCACATCCACCTGCAATCTAACGTACATTATCTATGCCCTTAAAATTTGTAATGCAATTTGTACGCGGAACTTTTCACCGCGATTTGAAATCTGTATGGATTTGTCGGATTTTTGAAACTGACTTTAAAGCATACATTTAAATAAGATTTGGAGGTCTTTGCACTATACATATTGTATCAGATTATACAGACATATTGATGTTAAAGTCCCAAAATTAATCAAAAATGGATTTGTAGGGTTTCGAAATTAGATGATTCATATAAGACCATATGTATTTTTAGTACGAGGGTGAATCAAATATGAACCGGACTTTTCTGTTTAGCGCGCCATAGGTGAAGCGAGTGGCGCGACGTCCTGATATATGCTAGATAGGGATGTCAAGAGGAGGGGAGTCAGTCGGTTTGGCGCACCGGAGTAGATGAGCTGTTAGTAGCATCATGTCTGAACAAGAGGTACACACGTCTGTTGCGCAACGCGTTATTATAAAATTTTTGTCGCGTGAGGGCGTAAAACCTTCCGAAATTTTGCGTCGACTAACTGCACAGTTCGGTAATGAAACCTTATCAAGGACTCAAGTCTACGACTGGCACAAAAAATTTTCCGATGGCCGAGAGGTAGTGGAAAACGAGAGCCATGCACGCCGACCCAGGACAAGCATCAATGAGGCGAACATTCGTGCGATCCGTGAGCTGATTGAAGGTGACCGCCGCCTTACATTGTGGGAAATTGCTGCACACGTCGAAATATCATACGGAAGTGCTCAATCAATCATTTCAGAAAATTTGGGTTACCGCAAAGTGTGTGCAAGATGGGTTCCTCGCCTTTTGACGGAAGATCAGAAAGCAAACCGTCTTGCCGTGTGTGAAAGGCTTTTGGCACGATTTGAACACCCGCCTTACAGTCCCGATTTGTCACCATGTGACTACCACATGTTTGGGCCACTAAAAGAAGAATTGGGAGGTTATCACTTTGACGACGACGAAGGTGTGGAAACGTTTGTGCGCAATTGGTTACTGACACGACCAGCTTCATTCTTTGATGAAGGAATTAAAAAACTTCCGATCCGGTGGGAAAAATGCGTAAATAAGAGAGGAGATTATGTAGAAAAATAACATGTGTTCAAACTTTTATTTACTGTACCAATAAAATTACTAAAACCAAAGTCCGGTTCATATTTGATTCACCCTCGTAATGTACTATTTCATAACATGCACATACAAAATTTGAAAGAAAAATCAAAATCAACTGCCGGATCGAGAGTGAGGAGAGCGTCTCTAGGGCAGGAAAATAAAACATTATGTCAGTTTGGTGCAAACTAATATTTTAATTGACAATTCAAATTTTAAATGTATTCGTATGAAACTAGCATAAACACTCATATCGAAAGGTCTAATGACTCGTCTAGAATTCTAGACAACTTTACACTTATCAGAAATTAACACCTTTCGCCCTTAGTATGTAATATTTTTGTATTAAATTTGATTGTAGCAGCTACCAAAAATTTCAGTAATAATTCCCTAGTGAAATTTCTATATAAACCAAAATGGTAAATTTCGAAGAAACACCAACAATACCCGAATATTTTCGAGGAAAGAAGATTTTTATCACCGGGGGATCCGGATTTATGGGAAAAGTTTTAATCGAAAAAATATTACGAAGCTGTCCGGATATTTCCAATATCTACGTACTTATGAGGTCTAAAAAAGGCAAAAGTCCAGAAGAAAGGATTAAAATTATGACCGATACTCCAGTAAGACCTAACTAAACTTAAATTTGTTTATTTATTAACTATTCTATTTCTTAACAAAAACTTGTGCAGCTTTTTAACAGGTTAAAACAGGAAAATCCAGAAAATATTAAAAAAATCACACCAATACTGGGCGACGTCACAGAAATTGGATTAGGTAAATTAACTAAAAATAACCTTTACACATGCTATTTAGATTTACTTTTCTCACTTCAGGTCTATCTCCAGAATCAAGAAAACTTCTAATTGATGAAGTTAATATTGTATATCATGCCGCAGCCTCAGTCCGATTTGATGATCCCCTTAAAGATGCTCTCTTAATGAACACAAGGGGAACAAGGGAAGTGGTCCACTTATCTAGAGAAATTAAGAATTTGGAAATCTTGGTTCATGTTTCTACTACCTATTGCCAAACTGATAAAAAAGTGAGTTTTGCTTTAATTATATAAATATATAATTGATAAATCTTCCTTTGCTTTTTAGGTAATTGAAGAAAAAGTATATCCAGTCCAAGCAGACTGGAGAGAGGCGATCAGAGCAGCCGAACATGTAGATCCACACATTCTAAATATTTTAACTCCTCACTACATGGGTGCTATGCCAAATACTTACACATTTACTAAAAGTTTGTCAGAACATGTTGTTAATGATTTGTGTGATGGACAGATACCTACTGTTATATTTAGGCCATCTATCGGTAAGAAATATTTATTTATAAAGGATGTTAGAAATTGGTGAGCCAATTCGTTGACCATATATTTTTCAACTGTCATTCAAGAATGAATTTTATACCAAAATTAAAAATGATAGAAAAGATGGTAAGAAATATAGGCAAATTTTATTCGCGAGCCTGGAGTTATTTGAACAATATATATCAGTTAAGAATTATATTGTGAGACCAATTTATTTTACTGTAATATTTCTTTTCTATTTAAAATCTGCATGGTTCAATGCCAAATACTGAGTTTATAAAAATATATCGGGATCTCGTAATTTTTTTTAAACCGTTTTTTTGACAAAGACTTGATTAAAAGTTGAAAAAAAAGTGTGAACAAATAAATTTTTTATTGTATTTCGTTTGACGTCATACCGTGCGTCTAAAATTTGAAAGATGTTGTTATGTTGATTATGTATGACTGAATTGCTGGAAGAAAAAAACATAAATGTTTCTCTGTTTTTGTAAATTGGAATTAATTGTTTAACATTATTTTAGCTATTTTATATGAACGTTATTTTAGCACTAATTTCTGGTTTGAAGTAATTAATAAACAAGTCTGCCACATTTTTGAAATGTTTAATTTACATTTTTTTGTTAAATTTATTAACTGCTTTGAAATGATTATTTTTTGATATTTTTATGAATTGGAATAAATTGTTAAACTCAGTAATATATTTTTGTGTGAACTTTGTAAATGTAATAATTTAAAACATAATTTTGAACTGTTAGCAACTGTAAAAAATAGCGTATTGCATATTGTATAGCGTATTGCATAAACTACAAATATTAAACTTTTCAGAAATATTTGGCTGGCTATTTATAAAAAGCTAGATAAACAAAAAAAATATTTGTAAAGTTTTTTAAATGAGAAATTTGGCTTAATTAAATGTTTTTTTTTTTAATTTTTTTAATGATGTCAGCAATTTTTTTTTAATTAAAATTACAGCGAAAATTTTAATCAAAATCTGCGACCTGTTGACCTCTATTTTGGAGTCCAAAAAATTTAGAAATTTAGATTCAAAAAAAAATTAAACTTTATTTATTTATTATTTTCTTACTTAAAAAAATGTTTAAATAATTTTTAAGTAAACGCTTATTTGCAGTAATATCCACAATGGAAGATCCAGTAGCGGGGTGGATTGACAACTTTAACGGCCCAGTAGGCATACTAGTTGCAAGTGGAAAGGGTAAAATATGCTAAATAAGACAAAATAACTTTTCGAAATTTTAAATTAAATATTTAACAGGTATTTTAAGGTCTGTATATACACAGCCTAACCTCACTGCAGACTATATACCAGTGGACCTCGTCATAAAAGGAATAATAATTTCAACATGGGCTAAGGCAATTGAGAAGTAAGTTAATCACTTCTTTACATGTATAAAACTTCCCATTGTTTAAACTAAGTATTATTTAAAAATAATTTTAATTACGTACGTACTTACCATTTTAAATTGGATTAATAGTATGTAGCTTTCGTATATTGATCAAACTATACAACTCGCATCGTAAAAATCAATTGAAGATGTCACGCGGAGCTGGTTTTGGGGGTTGCTTTAGCTAATATCGGCATAAATAATAGTTTTTATGTAAATTTCTCTGCGGCATAGTGAATGATGATAAGAAATCCAGCGTTCCGCAGCTGGTTTCCTCATAACCATTACTAGGCCTAACCTTCATAATTACCCCTGGCCACTCCTCACTCTTCACTTCTCTTAGGCGGTTCGTCCTTCTAATAAAAGGAAGTAGATCCTCCCAGTTTAAGTTGCCCAATTCTTTTAACCTAACCTAAACCTAATTCCAAGGTTAAATTCTTAAATTGATTCCTGATTGTTGAAATATTAGTGGATTATAACTTGAGGCTACTGTACTACATGTAGTTTTGATTTGGATGAGACGCAATTGGTTATGTGTGATACCTGTAAAAGCAGATTTCACCTGGCTATAAAGTATTCCGGTCTATCAACCTCTAAATCAAAAGTGGTTATTTTGCAAAAGCGAGTGCGCATGTACTTTCCCAATTTATGCAGAGATTCCTTCAAAGGTGTACCTCTCCTTGCAAGAAAAATAATACAAATAAAGGAAGAAATCAAGAAAAACTTGCTACAGTTGAAGCTAGTTCTCCCCACCCTAAAGGCGCCACAGGAATTCCAACTGCCGACATTTCTTCTAAATTTCAAAAACATGTTGAAAGGGCTAATAATCGCATGATTGGTAATTTGCAACAATCTAATTCGCCTTCTTTTGATGATCGGATTAAGGATGATAAAGTTCGTGTATCTCCTGTGTTTGAACAGCTTCAAATCCAAAAGCAAACATCGACAATTCATAGATGATTCGTATGGGTAAGGCCATAAATAGTACGCGTAGACCTATTAAAGTTATTTGCAATGCTAAGACGATGAGACTTGCTTAAAAATCAAGTAATAAATTACGCCAATCTCCTTATAAAATATCTTCTGACAAACAAAAATGCAACAGGATGCCTATAAAGCAGCAAAAAATCCTTTGAGAAGAGGATAGCAGAAGAATGTAATATCATATAATCAGTTATTATAGATGATTGCCAGTGGTTGTTGACTCCTAACAAAAAACTCATAGCAACCCCATTAAATTTATATGAATTAATAGGGTCTATATCATGTTGTTCTTCTAACATTTTAATCTTTGTTGAAAGTAGCTTAAACAATAGTATATCTGATGGTGAACTTATGTTTAATGGATTTAAGTTATTTAGGTATGGTTTAGATCTAGCAAGAAATCTAGTGGTGGGGGAACTTTTGGTAATAGTAAATTGTCCATCCACATTGTCTTAAATAAATTTTTCACTTTGTGCAACATAAATAGGCTTGATCTAAATATAAAAGTCGTTATCGGAGCTTCACTCTTAAATTAAATCGAGTTAAGTATATGTCCTATTAACTATGTCTCTTCTATAAAAGACCTGGATGTTATTTTTGATGAGAAGTTGTCTTTTGTGGAGCCTATTAACAATGTTGCCGTGAGGGTTTCCAAATTGCTGGGTTTTGTTATTACAAATTTTTGGTCATCTTTTCGTTAAGGCAACCAGGTTTACCTGATCAGATCAGACACATCATACACTCTTGAAAGGATTCAACATAAATTTTTGAGCCATGGTGCTTATAAATGTCATATTGCCCTAGTTGACAAGATTAACGCTTTATTGAGAATCATCTTCAATCTCTCATCTCGCTAGTTGTAGGGCGTTATACAATGTTCATCTTCAAACTTGTACATGGTGATATTAATTGTCCCTTTCTTTTAGGTTGTATAACATTTAGGGGATTAAACATCATATCATTTTCAATGCACCCGAATATTGATAATTAAAATTTAATTATCAATCCGGTAAAAATATCCCTTGCTTTGTGATAAGTTGTTGGCTTGGTAATTGTGTTTTTATATTAAGATTTTATATGTTTTTTTATCGTTAGTGTTCTTTTACTTTGCATTTAGTACTTTATATTATATGATTACTACTAATAACCATATACTGTGTTTATAATCTTGTAAGTTTGTAACATTTAAGGGAGTTTTCCCGTATAATAAATAAATAAATAGATTAATTTTTTGCTAGAAATAGTGATTTCAATAAATCTGCTCTCAGTCTAGATCACCCTTTCGCACTTACCTGTAAGATGGTAAGCCGTTTCTTCTGTTTATCAGTTACAACTCCACTGTGTCGAGAGAGCATACGTACGCCATACTAGCTCTAGAGAGAATTGATGACAGATAATTGGTGTTTCCACTGTCTATTTCTTGTTTTATTTATCTTCTCCTATGCCTATCTGTCTAGGAATTCAAAGATTAGACTCTTACTTATTTCAAACAAGGTTCATGAACTGTGGGTTGAAGAGCTGATCCATGTCTTGGAAATTCAACCGTTATGTTTAATTCCACTGTTTTGTGAGACCCACCATAATCGAACTGATTTCCTTTTGCCTTATTTGCCTTTAACTTACTTTTTGTTCCTTATTGCTACTTTTGGCGAATAATTTTGCTTGAAAGTTTGGTTCTGACATGATTTCCCAGCGAAAAAGTCTCCTTTTTCTACCAACTTGGCTATAGAAGTGTTCCTCTATTCTTAGAACCTTAACAAGTTTGCAGATCTCGCTGTTTTTCAGGGAGCTTCAGTACCCAAACAGCAAGCTCCGGAAACCTCAGTTGGATATTTAGTGATACGCCAAGGGTTGGTCTCATTGCTCCTATTATTCACAGACAAGTCAACCTGTGTAGTCTAAACGATTTCTGAGATTTTGGGACCCTTTTTCCAGCAGTCCACCATTCCAAAGAGTAGTAAATCACCCTAGGCCAGATGACAGTAGCATAGACAAGAGATTGCTATCAAGCATGGTATAGAGCCAGTGCAGGATTTTAGGCTTAGCACCCCATTTCTACCAAGTATCGTAGCTGCTAAATAACGGCAGTGTTCGTTACCTCGCTGACGTATTTCCACCGCATCGCTTTTTACTGACTTGTATGCTCTCACACACAACGTAAGCATGACAATGTGGTGCTATACTACTCAGGATGTAACAGCGGAAAACGCAGGCATGCTGTGGTCATTATGATCAAAAAAAAATTTCAATAACACGTCACCAACATCATACTCCTCAATGAGAGAATGATGATGATTCAAATATGCACCAGCGCAACAAATACAACTCTTGTACAAATATACGGTCCTACAGCCGATAGCAATAAATAAACTGTAAAAAATTTCTACTCGGATTCGGATGACTTTGAGAAACAAAAGCCTGAGATTTTAACGCCATAGGCGGTAAAAGCATAGGCAATGTTATTAGGGATTTTGGGCTAGGAGGAAGTAATGAAAAACTTGACATAACTTTATAGTGCTGCCAAGAAGGCCAGTTGGTCATCACAAACACCTTCTACGAACAACCCTCTCGACGACTTTACACCTGGACATCACCTGGTGACAATGACAACAACCCTATTAGAAATGAAATAGATTTTATCTGTCAACAGCGTAAAAACCTATCCAGGGGCGGACGGTGATACTGACCACAACTTGCTTTCAGCCAATGTAAAAATGAGATTAAGGAAACTACAAAGATCGATAAGATCAAAGAAAAAAATTCTGAGGAATTTTTCCGAGACATCAACAACAAATATTGATACTGCTTAAAATAAGGTTAAAACAGCAATACTAAAGATGGGGAAACAAGTCGTAGGCAGAAGGGATCAAACAGCGAAAAAACCATACATGAACTAGGAAATTATCTTATGGAAGAAAAGCGTAAACAGAAAAACACCATCAAAGGAAAATACAAGCAATTAAAAAGACAAATAAAACATAACTTAAAGAGGGTCAAAGAAGAATTGACGAAAGAAAACTACCGCGAAATGAAGGATCTAAAAAGGACATTCAGATGACGCATGAAGATACAAAGCGAACGTAGAAAGAATACGTGACAAACCTGTTTGCCGTGGAGCAAGAAATTCGGGATAATAAGTAATAAACCCTGTTATCACACTAAATAGAAAAAAAATAGAGCAGGTTCAAAAATACATATATCTCGGAACAGTCATTAATGATCTACTAAATCCAGACGAAGAAATCAAGATCAGGATAGAAATGGCTCGGAAGACATTTATTGCTTACTTTTTAATGTTCATAAATAGAAGTTTGTTCCTGCGAATAAGACTAAGGTTTATGTATTGTTATGTGTGGTAGCTCTTAATGTACACCTGGACCTTAGAAGCCGAAACTGTCCAAAAGCTAGAATTGTTCAATTTAAGGATACCCTAGATATATAAAATAATGAATCAAAAAGAACTAAGGCGCATTGGACATGAATGGAAACTACTAAAGATTATAATTAAGTTCCGTAAAATAGTCTACATAGGTCATATTCTGCGCACCGACAAATATATACTGCTACAAGACATAATGCAGGGAAGAATAGAGGCGAAGTAGGGAATAGGAAGAAAGAAAAAATCCTGGCTTCGGACTATAAGAGAGTGGACAGGAATGAATGTCGAAGAACGGTTCCATGTCGCATGAGACAGGGACGCGATCGGAAATGTGTTGGTCAACCTTCAATGAGACGCCGGTATCAGAAGAAGAAGATGCTTTGTCGCTCGAAGTACTTACATTCCTATTGTTATCTTCCTTTACATTATATTAGGTTACTTCTACTATACATACTTGGTCGCTTACTAAGTATCATAGTATAAACATATAGGTATATAAATGGTCATAAGGAGATAAGGTATTCTGACAAAATGACCATTAAGTGCCACTTCAATGCTAAAAATTTACAATGCGCTACATTTATTAAAATGTCTTTGTTTGAAAGACGAGCAAAATAGGAGAAAACAATTTAATAAAAAATATGCAAATAAATTAAATGAAGAACAAAAGGTATAAGGAGAGAAAAATAAAATTAGGTAAGAACGACTTGCCTCTTTTTTATTATCAAAACAAATGAATATCTCTGTCGTCAGTTTTAGCTTTAATAGCAATTTTTTTTTTGTTTTTAGAAATTACGAAGAAAAACTACGAGTTTCAGTTTATAATGCAAGCAATAATAACATTAATAATATAACCATCAAACAGCTTGTTGACATTGGTAAGTTTAACTAAATCATTTAAATTGTAACATTGTCTTTATATTCTTATCAGGAAGAGGTCTATGTTATGATTACCCCTTGAATAATACGTTATGGTATCCATCGGGGTGCGTGACAACCTGCTACCCAAACCATTTCTTAAGGGTGATATTTTTCCATATCCTCCCAGCTCTTTTTATTGACGGGTTATTAAAGTTAACAGGACAAAAGCCAATGTAAGTTGATAAACTCATTAAGTATAATATGGGAAAACATTTCAATTTAAATTCCAGGCTATTAAAAATCCAAAGAAAAATCTACATAGCTAATATGGCGTTACAGTATTTTATAACGCAGGAGTGGACGTTCATAAATGACAAGACAGCCAAATTGGAAGACTTGTTGTCTCCGGAGGATAAGAAACTGTTTGGTTATGGGCGAAAAGATATCGACCCATTGGAATATTTTACAAATGCCCTTATGGGAACTCGACGTTATTTGTTAAAAGAGGACGATAGTACCATGGAACAGGCCAAAGTTCATAGTAAAAGGTGAGGCACATACGAATCAAGCCACGTATAAATTTGCTAATTGATTGATTGGTTGATTGAGAAAGCAGCAGTTAAACTAACTGTTAAAATCAAATCGCAAAACGGTTTTATCACTAAACAAAACTCTTTATCACATTCCATTACTTTTCACGAGTTTGGTTAAGATATATTGATGATGTGTTTGCCGTGTTCGACAAAAGCAAATGTAATATTGATAATTTTGTAGCACAACTCAATAACTCTTTCTCGTCATGACAAGAGTATCTAAGAATGACAGTTGGTTATTTGTTCGAAGGTAAATTGAATGGATGAGAAACAGTTATTGAGTTGTGCTACAAAATTATTAATATCAACGTCATCAACATAACATAACCAATCTCGTGGAAAGTATCGGAATGTTTATAGAGACTTTTAGTTAGTGTTTTATAATGCCACACCAAAGGTTCTAAATATAGAATTATTACCACATTTAAAAAAAAACAAATGATAAAATAAGAAGAATAGTTAATGTAACGTATTTTTTTAGGATGTATGTGCTCTACATTCTGTTCAATGGCCTTTGGTATTTGGGGATGTTTTACCTCATATTCTTCCAATTGGACCTATTGGGACATCTTGGAAACGTTATTGATAGAGCGTATGATTATATTAGAGAACTGTAAGAATACAGCCTACAACAAATTTATTTAATCAGGATCTTATAATTGTAATATAATGATGTTATAAGTTTTTATAATAATAAATACTTTTTAAGTTTTTTATATATATACTTGACAACAGACAAAATATTAGGCATATCTTTTACGTGTATGGCTACCCAAATCCCTTATAAAATAGTGCATGATATCCTATAACTAACTAATCTATAAGGGATGTATAGTGCGTTGCCTATGTCGAACGTCCATTCCATCATAATATATTTATTGAACGGTTTTTTAAATTTTTATTTCCGCTAAAAAACATTTTTAAACATAAATAGTAGATAATAATCATAAAAATAATATCTGGCAGGTACGAAGAAATTATTCTATACAACTGCATCAAATTAAAAATTATTTAGGTGCAGGAAACTTTTAACCGTTGCCCAACTTTACCTTATGTAAACTTTTTGAATTAAACGTTTTGAACATATAATAACTTTACTAAGGAGAAAAAAGCGGAAGTAATAATATTATGTATGTGGTGTAATACCTATAATAAAATTAACAGGAAATATTCAACCTGGATCCGGCAGCATTAGCACTAGTCCAAGCGCTAAGGTAAAAATTCAGGTTATTAAAAAGTTATTACATAATGAACGTAAAGTTGAAAGATTTGTTGTATTTTTACCTTTATTTTTAACCTTTTACCAATATTTTTTGATAAAATTTGGGCCTTATTAAGGAAGATAAATTATCTTTTGATGTAAAAATTACAGTTAAAATTTTCAAATTGGCGGATTAACGAAAAAAATTACAAATGGAATAAAATAACTTGTTACATCTGGGAACAACTCAGGTTCACAACAAATCAGGTTTTCAGATTCACATTTCAGAATATTGCATGGGCAAAAAAATGGTGGCATTTTAAAAGTCACCTTATATTTGGGTGTAGTCCTTAGCAAAGTACCTATACATAAAATATTGGTAAATGTAACTAATCAAGATTAGAATAGCCCAAAGAGCATCAGTAAAATCATTTGGAAGATGTACCGGGTTGCGTAGGGAGGGTAAATAAGTCAAAGATGTATGTTGGCAGCAGTATTTAAGTAGAATTGATCATGAATTTAAAGTTATTCCTAAATATTTTTAGAGATGCATACAAGATATAAAATCTAATCATTCTCCTTCTTAAAACAAAATTTACAATAATGAAGAAACCAGCAACGGGCAAAAAATTGTTGCATTATTTAAAAACTACTTTGAAACTCCCGGGTGTCTGGATAATATTTCAAAACATTGTATCTTCACTAGTATTTCTAATGTTGAGATTTTTGTATAAGTCACCAATCTTCCATATAAAAACACATTTGGTCCTGATGGTGTACCAAACAGTTTTTTGAAGCATTCTGTTTGAACTTTGGTTGTGCCCTTGTTTGAAATTGCAATTTTTCCTGATATATGGAATGATCTCCTTATAATTTCTACATTTAAGGGCGGTGAGAGGAATGTTGTTACTAACTGCAATAGTATTTCTGTCAATCCTCAAACTATTTGACAGCTTACTAAGTACCCAGTTGGGGTTGCTCTGCCGCGGCTTAATGGGCAATAACCAACATGGTTTTTGCGCAGGTCGATCTACAGTCACAAATCTATTAACTTACCAGACTAAAACTACAAAAGCTCTTAAGATTCTTAAACAAGTGGACTAGATCTATATATAGGCAGATTTTTCAAAAGCTTTTGATGAGGTAGCACAACATACTTTTTTTAATAAGCTTTTTCATATGGATTTCGGCGCGGATACTTTAAAATGAATTCAGAGCTGTTTGTCTGATCATCAGTAAGTAAAACATTGAAGCTTATCAGTCAGAATGCATAAAAGTTACCTCTGGTAGTCCTCCAGGAGGGCATTGCTCACCTGTTTTGTTTGTTTCATTTATAAATAATATTTTTGATTTTTAGTATAATAAACAGGATAAAGTGCAAAATACTTTTTGCAGGGGGAACCTGATAGATTAATTGAATGATGTCTAATCTGAACTGATAAATAAGCTCAAATTAAATATATCTAAAAATTATCAAATTAATTTTTTCAGGGAAAATTAAATATGTCATGAAGTGTCGATGTCGTTTTCATAGAAAACTTATCTTTTGTTAAACATATTAATACAGTAACAGTAAAATTATCAAAGATGCTAGGCTTTATAGCTGTAAGAATTGTTAAGTGTATAGAATCAAAAATATTTTACAGTGCAGAAAACATTTCTTTATTATCAAAATTCCGATTTCCCTGTTTAGGATCGTCAGAAACTTAATTTTTCGGGATTAGTTGACATTTTCATCAACTTGTCGATATGCATCTCGCTTAGCTCTGTGCAATGGAAGAAAATCAGCTTGCCTGTATAAAGAGAAATATCCAAATTGTAAGCAATCTCATCATTTTCTTCTATCCACCGTCGGGTTGGAGAGACTGAAACACTAAGATCTCCTGGTGGAGCTAGTCGCCCAAGAACAGCTCGTATAGTTCAGGTTGAAGAAGAAGTTTTACACCGTGTGGAAGATCAGCAATCTATAGGATCATTTTGGAAACACAAAAGTTATTTTTCTAGATGATCCTGTCACCCTTTTCATTTACAACGCGTACAAGCCTTAAGTCCTGAAGACTATCCACACCGGTTTGCTGACTTTTTGCCAATGGTTTTTAAGTCGGAACGATCCTGATTTTGAAAGAATATTGTTTTCAGATGAGGCATGATTTACGCGCGATTGTTACATCGGATGAAAATCCGAACGCTGTGGTCCCTAAAAGACACCAACATTTTCTGTAAACATCTAGGCTGATATTTTTGTGAAGAACATAATTCTTTACTTGCTGCCTGCCCCTTTCAATGCATATATTTACCTCCATTTCCTACAAAATACTTTGCCTCGATTATGCATAAACATCCCTATAAACCATACAAATAATAACATGTGGTTTCAACATGTTACATGTACCACTAGGATAAAAAGTAATAAGCCAACCTGAATTACACCAAAAATAGACAGATATTTTAACTACATAAAAGATCTCTATGCTTGGTACAAGTATACTAATTCTAGGGAACACTACGTTACATACAAACGTGAAAGGAAACAATATCAATGTTACATCTCCTCTTATAAACAGTCTATAAATGATAACAAAAACCAAAATTTAAAAAACAAGATAAAATCGGCATGGTCAAATATAAAATCTGAATCAGATAAAATTAAAACTAGCAGCAATATTGTTTTAAGGAAAGATGGTCAATCCATTAAGATCACAGTTTCAAACTCCGAATTATTTGCTCAACATTTTACTCTTGACCATCAGCAGACCTGTAACTTCAATATACATGAATTGCATAATGATTATCCAACCATATTTCTCAACCCTGTTAATTCTCAGGATATCTTTAAGCTATTGATGAACCTTCCAAATAAATTTTCCTCCGGCTTGGATGAAATTCCGCTATTCGTTTTAAAGTTTGTTGAGATTCGCTTCGAGCCGAACCTATTTCCAATGCCATCAATGAGAGTCTTGCTACCCAAATGTTCCCTTCTGCTCTTAAGCCGGCAAAAGCAGTGCCTGTTTTTAAGAAGGGTGAAAAAACGAATATTGCCAACTATCGGCCGGTATCCATATTACCATCCGTATCGAAGGTATTTAAACAAGTTATTTATCAAATAATTGTGAATTATTTAACTCACCATCAAATAATAAATAAACATACTAATTCGGATTCGGTCCCAAAAGATCGACGGAAATGGCCATTTATAGTGCAACACAATATATCATGGAGAATCTTAAGAGAAAGGCTACTGTGGCTGGACTGTACCTCAATTTGTCTAAGGCCTTTGACACGGTTGACCATTCTTTACTGCTGGACATCCTGGGACGGTTCGGCATCCTGGATCATAGAGAATAAATAGTTTGCGTGACACATTTTGGTTCACCAACGTTTTCCCGCCCCCAAATTATAGAAAGAGGTGTGCCTCAGGGCTCAATCTTGGGACTTGTGCTCTTCCTAAAGATTAAGGGATGTAGTGTCTGAGGTATCTTTTCGCTTATTTTATTTCGGACAGGTACAGTCCATCTTACAAGATCTTACAGTATCTGTTTCTGGGGATCAGCAAAAGGAGCTCTAGATATATTTAGGATGCAAAAGCTTGTCATTCGTTGTTTATTAAGCCTGACCTATAGAACTTCCTGTATACCTTACTTCCGCAGACTAAAAATACTTACCCTTTCCTCCTTATACTTTTCTTCCTTGGTACTATTCGTGAAAAATACAATCATTTGTTTATTGAGAACAGGACAATGTACGCTGAGCATGTGACTATGCTTACGCGACATAGAAACGATCTGCGTATTCCATTGCATAATTCAGCCTACTATGAAAGGGGTTCTTATTATATAGCCATCAGGGCTTATAGAATTCTACCTGTTGATGTTAGCAGTATTAAATCTACAGTCCAATTTAAAAAAGCTGTTTACCACTAGTTACAGATTAAATGTTTTTATAATTTTATTTTTAGATAATAATTGTAACTTTGCTTAGAATATTTATTTTACATTTTGTTATTCTGTCTATACTTATATGGCTGTTGCCTCTATGAATTCTAGATAAGGAAAATCATTCTATGGGAGCTAGATCCTCCTTTGCATGAGGTTGCTTTGTCGTCCTGTATACGATTTTGTTGGCAAATAAAGGATATTATTACTATAACATGACGGGGCACCTTCACATTTTGATGCAAGCGTACGCCGGTATTTAGATCAGCGATTTCCCCACCGATGGATTGGAAGAGAAGGTTCCGCTGCCTGGCCGCACGTTCTCCTGAAGATTTTTTTCTTAGGGGTTATCTAAAAAGTTTGGACTACGAAACGCCTGTTTTTAATGAGGAAGATCTGCTAGCAAGGATAATCGCCCATATAGAAGCTATTCCCGGAATGTTCCAAAGAGTTCGCGACTCAATGACCCAACGGTGCAATCTTTGCGTTGAATCAAATGATCGGCATTTTGAGCAACTATTGTAAATAATAATTTATTTCTTAATAAACAAAATAAGGATTAAACTACACGGCAAACAGTGATTCAGATAATGAGCAAAATAGTAGTACCCAAAAAAATGTTTTTTTGCTTTAGACCAAACGGCTCATTTACGGACATATGTTTACTGAACAATATTTGTTTTGATGTTCGCTTCCACCCCTTCACATTTGTCGGACAATTTTTGGGACACTCTGTATACGACCCATGGGGAGCCCTTAAATCGTTCGGTATAATTTTCATGTCGGATGTAATTTTTTCAAAGTTGGAAAAGTGCAAAAAAGGTGTGCAACCCAAAGGTCCCAACCCAACCCAACCCAACCCAACCCAACCCAACCCAACCCAATGGTTCGCAGAGGCCCAGTTATTGGCAACTTGAAAAAAAAACGCAATTTATAAGCAGTTTTTTGGTAGTATATAATAATAAGTGGTATATAATATAATATCTTATTATTTGCAGACCTTTTGTGAGTTTTATTTAAGTTTAGCGTAGATACTTATACCTATATGCCTACCTAGCTACCTACACAATTTGCACTTTGTATTATCAATGGCTTATAAAATTGTATCAACAATCGTATGTATGACATCTACCTATTCGGCAAATAGAGTTTATTGGTACTAAATAAGAAAAAATTATCCTATTTTATTTTTTTTTTGCAGAATAACACAAGCAAACATGCCCAAAGTAAAGAAAAATTATTCGAAATACTGCAAGTCATACAATGAAGAGGCACTTCAAAAAGCAATTAAGGCTGTAAACACTGGCATGCCCAAAAGCAAGGCTGCAGATACTTTTAACGTCCCACTGCAGACACTGCAGTACCGAATGGGAGAAAAATTCAAGAAAGCCACTATTTCGAAAACCACTATTATCCATGCCGATTTTAACGAGTAATGAAGAGGCGTTATTGGAAGAGTGGATTTTTAGAAAGTCACTCAAAAGAATTTCCGCGTAGACGAGAAGATGTGCAAACCATAGTAAAATCGTTTCTTGATAAAAATCCTCGACCAAACCCCTTTACAAACAATATCCCGGGTAAACATTGGTATGAAACCTTTTTGAAACGGCATCCTTTGTTGGTTCACCGTACTCCTGAAGGTGTTACACCATCAAGTGCAAACGTGTCGGAAAAGGATATAAGAATTTATAATGGTGATGAGACTTGCCTCTTGCTCTGCCCCAGAGAAGATAAAGTGTTGGCTCCCAAAGCAACGAAAAATGCATACGAAGTATATCAAGGACCTGCAAAATCAAATCTGACAGTAATGTTTTCTTTTTCCGCATCACGCTCAATGATACCACCTATGATAATATTTCCGTACAAATGTCTTCCAGCAAATATTAGTGCCACTGTTTCAGATAATTGGGGTATAGGTACAAGTGACCTATACCCCTATTATCTGCTAGATGAAGTCTGAGGTTTTTTATGAATATATTTCGAATATATTTTATAAATACTTGGTGCAAAATAATATTAAAAGACCTATTATCCTGTATATTGATGGTCACAAAACCCATTTAACTTATGAGATAAGTACTTTATGTACCAAATTGGGTATAATTCTTATTGCATTGTATCCAAACGCAACAAGAATATTACAGCCCTCGGATGTTGCTTGTTTTAAGTCACTTAAATTACGATGGAAGCAGGCGATATTAGAGTGGAGAAGGCATAATCCATTAGGTCAGTTAAACAAGCAACATTTTGCTTCCATATTAGAACAAGCCATTCAAAGTTTACAAGAATCAACTATTAGAAATGGTTTTAGGGCTTGTGGTTTGTTTCCATTTAATCCCAGCGCCATTGACTTTACCAAATGCTTGGGAAAAGAATGATAACTTAAATGAAAGTAGTTACAATTTTAAATACTAAGATTTTTGCGATGTCGTTGGACCAAGAAAACTACACGAGTTACAAATTGGTAATGACGAGGAACCAGAGAGCGATGACAATTTCCAAATACTGCTGAAAATATATAAGAAATTTAAAATATTAGAGAATGAAGGTTTTTTACTGAATGATCAGAATGATTCTATAATTCAAATTGTTTGCTCTTCCAGTGATGTATTTAGCGCAACTGATATAGATCATATGCCTATACTAATTAACCGTTTCAATATTGAAGAAAATCAGATTGAATTTGAAGAAACTGAAGATTTTGCGAAATCTACTGTAAATAGCTCACATATCAACTATTCTATTAAAAGCGTTCTGTGCCATCAAACGAAATATGTGATTTAAAAGACAATAGGGACAAAACCACTAAAGAAGATACTTTAGGTTTAGATAAATCACAAGATGTAAGCCAGCCAAATATGGGCAATAATAAGTCTTATAGCTCAACAGTTTTTGTTTTAAAAGATTGTCTAATGTGACCCAGAACACCAGAGAAAAAAATAAAAGGCAAGTTGAAAAATTACCCTATGTTATTTGATCAAGTGGCTGGAAAAAACTATGGGAAGATAAGCAAATAGAAAAAGGAAAAAGAAAAACTAGAGAGGGAATGCAAGAGAAAAGAAAAAAAAAGTGTTCAAAAGCCAAACCCAAAAGTCAAGGCCTCAAATAAGATACTAAGAATGTCCAAAAGGGAAAAAAGGAACGAAATTTGATTGAAAATATTCCGGATAACAATAATACCAGTAACGATATAGATAAGAATTTAAGCTTGGGATGCCTTGATGATATTGAGAACAAGATTACCGACATTAATGTTCAAATAGAAAGCAAACCAAAAATTATCAAAATCCAGGAAACTTCAGAAAAACAAAAGCCAAAACATGTAAGAAATCTAAGTTTAATGGAAATGAATCGCACTTATACACTTTAATGATTCATCGACTTCTAAGCAGACTCTTCCTACTAATAATATTATATGCAACAAAGGACTTTATTTCACTAGTACTTTCAACTTTTGTTTATTAAATGATGGCATAAAATGCCAAATGTGCTCACGTGCTTATCATGCTCAGTGCTTAATAAAATTTGATACATTAAGGGAATTTTTTTAATGTAAGGTTTTCTCGTCTTTAGATTCTTAAATTTAATTAGGTGAATATTTTGTACCTGGATAAGAACATTTTAAATATTTTTATTACATGTATGTAGCTATAATTTGATACAAATTTAGTTTACCTAAGAGATTCCACTTAACATATTATTTTTGTATTACAATATGAGTTCTTGTTTTTAAGATTACCCAACCTGGTAATATATACACTACCGCTCAAAAGTATTTGCCTGCATATGACTGTTTTAAAGTTATACACAGTAATTCTTCGATAGAATTGAGGTCTGGTGATTCTGGGGGCCATACCATAACTTTCAGAAGATGTTGCCTTTGTAATTGACCTAAATATTGCTTGCACAATTTCGACGTGTGCTTGGGGTCATTGTCATGTTAAAATATGAAGTTTTTCCCAATTATTCGAGTACCAGAAGGAAGTACATTGTCACTTAAAAATGTTTTGTAAGCCTCTTTCCGAAGAATTCCCTCTATTCTAATTAGATCGCCCACTGCAGATCCTCCAAAACAACCCCACACCATCACCGAACCACCACCGTGTTTAACTGAGGCCACCGTACAGTTCTCAGCGACCCTTTCATTGGCATAACGGCGAACAAAAACTCGCCTCTTCGTTCCAAAAACCTCGAATTTCGACTCGGCACTCCAGAGAACTTTCTTCCAGTCATCAATGGTCCATTCTTTATGTGATTGGACCCACTCAAGTCTTTTCCTCTTATTAACATCCTTCAGTAGCGGTTTTGATACAGCTAAACGTCCTTTAAGACCAGCATTATAAAGTCGCCGTTTTACTGTCGAAACACTGACCGCTTTTTTACGCTCCTTGTTGATTTTTGCTGTGATTTCAGGGGCGGTAAGGCGTCTATTGCGTTTGCTTGTAATTATAATATTTAAATCCTCCTTTAAACTTGTTACATTTGGCCTTGCCGATCGAGGTTTGTTGCTAATAGTCCCTTCTCTGGTAAATTTCCTTACATTATAATCGACAGTCCGCCTTGGAATTCCCAAATCCGTCGAAATTTGATGGTTAGTCTTTCCAGCCTGATGAAGTCCAATGATAATACCTTTTGTTTCTTCCGACAACTCTTTTATTTTAGCCATTTTAAAGAATGTTGAAAAACCAGCAAAGAAACGGTGACAATCGTCAATAAGTAAGCGAAATTATTCACCAATATTACACAAAATCAATTCTTGAAGACTAAGCTCCTTTAAATGTTTTAAATTTCATCGAAAACGCGCTGTAAACAGATTAGTTTTTTAGAACTGCATATTTTCACTACATTGTTTGTTATTTGCAAGACTATTTTTAAATACTCAACGAACCATAGTTGATAGGTATGTTGTTTAAGCATATATGCAATTTACAAAAGAGATACAATCTAAATATAGGTATAAACATAAGATTTTTGTATCTAATTTAAAATATTAAAAAGAATACACGTTGGGCAAATACTTTTGAGCGGTAGTGTACATAAAAATAAACTATCTAGTTTTGCTTTATTCCAACTTGTTTAAGAACCAAAAAATGATTAATCCGAAAATATTATTAATAGTATAAGACAATAAAAATGGGTTTAATAAGGATGCCAATAACTAATATAGCCTGCCAATGACTGGGTATTTTTACTGCCAATCTCTAGAGGTTACTGCCAATAACTCAGAAATGTGATATTGAAAAAATATAATAATTTTAAATTGTAAATTGATAAATTTTATTAAATTTTTTTTTTATATTAGCAGCTTTAGCCTTAATAATTTTGTGGACACCGCCATATTTAAGCTACTTTAAATTTTTATACGTACAGCGCGAAAAGAGTTTTAATAAACTGCTTAACCTGCCAATAATTGGGTGTTTTACCCTATGTAAATTGCATTTAAACGAAAAGTTGCCAGTTGCCCACGGACTATAAAACAGCCCAAACATATCTCAAGCCCCACCCACAAGACGCGTTGCCAACAGCAGCACGTGTGCCCGCGCAAAAACCCCAGAACCAATTCCAGTGACTTTTCCTTCTGTCAAACGCAGATGCTCGTGGGCGATGTACGGTTTGTGTTGTTTGTTTATTTACTCGCGACATTTTCCGGATTTTTACTTACATGTTCCGAGTATCGTGAATAAAACTTGTTAAATTTTGTTTTATTTTTTGTGGCGCGTCATTTACATATCCAGGAAATCGCTCTCTTCATTGTTTTTTTCTTGTTTTCCGTGCACCGGTACTTTGCCTCCTGAGTTCATCCATATAAGTACATATTATTACAGCATGAACTTGTGCAGATAAATCAGCCAATAATTAACTTATTATCTAGTTAATTGAACAATGTTTTAGTGGTATTACATTAACGGTATATAACACGGGTGCAGAAACAGGAAGGAAAAAGTTTATGAGACACTTTTGTTTACATTTTTAAAATGCAATAAAAACAAACTCAGCCTTAAGATGAATAGGATTCTTTGTTTATTAGCCCTGACAGTGCTTTTTAGAACCTATGGTAAGTTCTTTTTTATCCACTTTGAATCAGAAATAATACTTGCTCCCTTAACCTTGAACTTGCTCAGTTCAAGAACTTATTCATTTAAATTCAGTGTTTCTTAATGTGTAGGTATTTCTAAAATGGTTCTTTATTTAATTTTTTATTTATTTATATAATTATAATAGGACACCCCATTACATAATTTTACAATATAATAACAGTAATTTACAAGCTACTAAGTTATTAAGGATAAATATCATAAGTAGATCAAATTACACAAATATATAATGTATAAAGAAGTTATACTTAAAAGTCCTAAACAATGAAAGTAAATAACAGAATTGACCAATTGCTTCTTAAATTAATTCACCCACAGGTCAAACACTTCAAGGTTGCAACTATTCATGAGTTTACAGTAATGATCTAAGGGCAAATTTTAACCATAATAATTAGTACAGTGAAATGGAATATGAAAAAAATTAAAAAGCATCCCTTCTAATCCTAGTTGGTAAATATAAGTTTATGCACTCCAACAAACTGCTTCAATCATATATACTATGAATTATATGTACAAATATCATACCCGAAATATTCCATCGGCACTCCAAAATAACCAGATTCAAACAACTCTCAATTAATGCATAGAGTAGAGTAGAGTAGTTTATTGATTGCAGTCTTACACAAGTCACAAAATTAAACCAAGAAAACAGTGTATGCAGAAGTTAAAAATACAGTTCAATAACAATTGAGAGATTTAAAGAAAAAAATTACATACCTATAAGTCATTACACAAATTTAAAATCAAATACAAATAAAAACATATAAATATATGCAAAAAAAATATAAACAAGTACAAAGTTATGACATCTTAACAAGAACATAAATACTGTTGCTGAACAAAGTTATAATAGTAATAAAAAAGTACAATAAAATTTAACAAAAATCTGTCAAGATCTAAGCACATTTGTTATTCATTCAGAGGTGTGGTTATAAACTCATCAACAGAATAAAAGCTGTGTTCTAAAAAGTATCTCTGATGAGTACTTTGAATTTTTTAGGAGATAGCTGGTGAGTAGAACATTGTAATGTCTTGTAAAGACTAAGGGGCAGTGAATTATTCTTTGATTTTTGTAGTTTTAAATAAGGGAGACAGAGGTATTTGTTGTGCACTCTTGTGTTATAAGAGTGAAAATCTAAATTTTTTTTATAACTATCTGTATTTTTACAAATTTCAACAAGACAGTAAAGAATGTATATACAAGGAAGTGTTAAAATTTTTAATTTTATGAAAAATGGTCTACAGTGCTCCCTACAGTGAAGATTTAAAATCGTCCTCTGGCTCTCTTCTGGAGTCGAAACACTCTTATTGAGTGAGAAGAGTTACCCCATAAAATTACACCATATGAAATCTGTGAATAAAAAAATGCATAGTATGCACTTAACATAATATGTAAATGCCTTATATAAACATACTTCCACTAAATTCGCTAAACAGCAGCAGAAAATGTCTTGGTGACTTCATTGATTTGGCTAAAGCATTTGATACAATGTCACATAAAAAACTTTTTGGTGTGTTAAGACATTATGGGGAAGGGGGAACTGCTATGTCACTTATGAAAAGTTATTTGAAAACATTCATTAGGTTAAGATTAATAATATTCTAAGTAAAAATTGTTCAAATGAAGGTGCTGCAAGGGACAGTACTTGTAATTGGGAATTTTCCTGTTGGACAATAAACTATTTGAATTTGAATTTGACAATGACACAGCATTGATTTTTAATGGTAAAGATTGGGATCAGACAAAGCACTATCTGGTAGAAAATTTAAATAGGTTAAAAAATGGGTTAAATGCACATAAATTACATTGCAGTTTCTCTCACAGGAGCAAATAGGCAAAATGCTCACATTTTTTAATTGACAATGATAATCAAATAAAGAAAACCTCTGAAACAAAATAACTAGGTGTATAGGTTGATCATGACTTAAAAAAATAATATATAAATTCTATATAATAAGAACATTTTTAGATTTAAATGAACTCATTATTATCTATAAGTCCCTAACAGAATTTATTTTATGCTATGAAATTATAGTGTGGGGAGGTCTACATAATAATACTTTACCGTTGATTGAATATTTGGTTTTAATATATTCAACCCAAATATTCAATCAACAACTTTACACAAAATCTAAATGTTGTCCATAAATATATTTTAAAAACAATATATAAAAACCCAAAACTCTTCATTACTAATCACCTATATACAGAAGAAACAACCAATATAAGAGCATTATACATTGCCACAATTTGTTGATACATCCATTCTCATGACTGTATTAAAAACAGTGTAAATCATAACACAAGAACTAGAGCTAGAGGTAATTTAAAAATTCCAATTAATTTAAAAACTCTAAACATAAAATTCTTTATTTATTTTGCTCTAAAGACCTATAATGTTCTCTCATTCAAAATTAAACAAATAAAAAATAGGCTAAATTCAAAAAGCTTTGTAGTAAATATATTCATACTAATTTTCAGTCCTTTTCTACTGACTATTATAATAATGGAAAATTGAGTTGATAACAAAAAAACATGATTGCCAATAAATCACTTCAACCTGAATGTGCAAAAATATAAACATTTAGGCTGAACTCCTTCCACTGACAAGTTATGTATAACCAAGTTATGCCTAACATGGTGACCAAACTATTGATGCATATTCCAGCTTATATTGAACCAGTGAGCAATACCCCTTATAGTATCCAATGAAAAGCTTTTACAAATTTTTGCCTAAGAACAAAGCCAAGCATTTTTGGTGATTTAACTATAATTATTTTGCTCAGATGTTCATTTAAAGATAGATTCTCTTGAAAAATGACTTTTAACTGTTCCCCATCAATATGATAGGAAGTAGTATGTTCTCTGAATATAAAAGCTAATAAAACAGCAATTGGACACATTCAGACTAATCTTATTATCCCTACACCAATCAGCAAGTCTCGCCAAGTCTTCCTGCCAAAATGTCTGATCCCCTTGCCAATTAATTGTTTTTATAATTTTAAAGTCATCAAAGAAAGCCAAAGCAAAACTGTACTTAAAACAATCAAAGATACTATTTGTTGTTTTAATAATGTCGGAAAGTTACCTCAAGTCATTGAGTGAATTTGTTAAAAGCCAAGTTGTGACAGGTACCTACCTAACACACAATGCGCGTTAACTATTGACTCAATTGCTTGGCATCAGCACATATTCACTATATATAGTTGCCATCAAGAATAATCTATTGTTATTGTGTTTTTTCTAAACATCAAAGGCGCCACTCGGGGAGCCTTTGAACAGCAATTTAGACAAATCAATCACAAAATAGCATATTGGTGGAACTATACTTACCTAAGTTGTTGAACTCCCTTTTACTAATATCTACACATTATCCCAAAGTTTATATTACAGTTTTACAGTAATACTGTTTGATGGTCGAAGCATCATGTAGCTTAAGATATCTTTAACTATAAAGCAAAATATAAAAATAAGGATACACACTGGCAAAAGTATTGATTCAAATAAAAAAAATTGCATTTTTGACCACTCTACAATACGAGATGTGATTAGTAACAGTGTGCACCATTATTATTATAATAGTAGAATTAAACAGATAAAAAGAGAGAAAATTGGAAAAATAAAGAAAATAAAAAAAATTGGCATATAATGAATAATTTAATTGGTAACCCTGGTAGATCTTTAGAGTGAGATTGACACTGTGATTTTAATAAATTACACAGAAGCTTCTATCCAACTTTTACTTTAAGTAAATTTTGTCCATGTAATAATATTTAATTTTAGTCAAAGTAGAGTTTGAAAGTTATCAAAAGAAACATATCATAGGTATAACTAATGCTAATTCAAAACAACATGATTGTAATGTAATAAATTTTCCAATTAACCAAATGTATTCCAACATATATCATCCCTGACAATTTTCTAATTAATATTTAAATAGAAAAAAAATTGAAAATACTCATTTTTCTTTATTTTCTTTAATAAAATCCCATAATAATACATAGCTTGGGTTTCAAATAGATATTTAGTAACAAGACAAATTATAATTAGTATGAGTATTCATTAATTTTTTTTGTCATAAATCTAGAACTTATTTACCATTAACCACTCTTTTTTTAATAGTAAATTGTTCCACAAAATGTTTAATGAAGCTGGTAAGTATGTGTTAGTAAATGTGATGGAATATTAAAGTTATAAAATCTAGAACTTAGAGCTAACTTAAACTATTATTCTTGCAATGTGCAATGGTTGGATATTTAGTTCAGATTGTAAAGTATCATTATGATAAATAAACTAATCCTACCCAGTTTAAAGCTTATAAAAAATACCTCAAAACTTTCCTTTCAATGTCACCAATTTTATTTACATGAACTTGATTATAAGGGTTGCATGTTGGAATTTAGTTTAAAGGTGAGGTATAACTGCGGCCATATAGAGAGCCTAGTGATCCTTGTCGCTTTATAAATCATAGAATTCTTTATTTTAGGATAGGAGTAGCAGATTAGGGAGTAGCAGATTAGGGACAGTCAATCAAACCTCGGTATTAAAAAATGAATTGATTTTAACATCAAGCCTAAGAAGAAATTTAGTAGTGTTATGAAGCAAAACTGATTTCTTGCAGTTGTACATTTCAATGTGTTTGTTCATTTGTATTAATTTAATTTTTTATTGACTATTTTAATTTTATATGCACCGATATATCTATTCTTTTTTTTAGATTAAAGTATTAATATGTTAACCCTCTTGATGTGCTTTATTAAACTATATTTAAAAAGAGAAATTTAAATATTACAGGGAAAATTAGAAAAATAAAAATAACAGCTAATGTTGACAAGTGAGGTAAGTAAAAAACGCCTAAAGGATAGCAAATATATTAAAAATTTTCAGAAGATCTCTCTGTGTCTCTGAGTTTAAAATTAGGAAATTGACTAGATTATTTAGGTTTAAATTTTCTAGTTTGAGAGATAATTACCAAAGAAAGCAACTCTAGGGCTATTTATGAATAGGAACATTGTAATACTCTTGAGTGTTTTTTAATGCCTGATGAAAGAGGTTACTATCATATACATATTATAATAACTAACTTAAGTCAGTATTATAAGAAATTAGATTTTCAAATGAGACAGTGGAATAAAACTTTCAAGGGTTACAGGCTGTGTTACAGAATAAATATAAAAAAATTAAAACTAAAAATTAACATTAAAGATAAATTCTATATTTAATATTTTTATTTCTAAAAGTCACAAATTTTAAAGTCCAAATATATATATATTTTATGACTTAAAGTTATTCAAGGGATCTGTATTTAATATACATATTTTATATATTCTTAGTGAACATATTTTTCCACTTTATACTCGACTATAAAATGAAAGCTTCCCTAGACAAGTTTTAGGATCTTACTGCCTTTTTTACTTACCATGGCCGCACAGACTAAATTTTTGTGAAGACAAGTTGGAAATAAAATTTCATGGTGGTTTTATACACTTAGATGCAATCGATTTTTATTTTTTACGCGCAGTATCTTGACAAATTATATTTTAGATAATATGGACAAGTCTAAATACTATATAATTTCAGATAATATATTTTATTTCAATGTAAAGTAATATTTTAAAACTGTTTTAATCTTCTTCCGAAGATCCTGCATGTTTGGCGAAACACGTGTCAACAGTAAAAATAAAGAGTTTTGGTTAGCGGTAAAGGACTCAAAAAATGAGTCAAATCAGTATTTATTTATAAATGTACTAACAGAAACTCAACAGATGTTAGGTTTCATTGGCATAAATATACATGGATCAATGTCTTACCTGTATCGGAAGGTCAGATGTATACAATAAAAAAAATAAGGGCCCAAGAATACTGCCTGGCCCTGGCGGACCTGTGTTCTCAAATAAAGGTACCTTATAAGCCATAGACATGCTTGATCTGGAAAGTTAGTATAGAAGTCATAGTATTAGCTCATTGATTATATCATGACTGATATAATCAAATGCCTTAGTCTAGAAGACCAAGGAAACAGGAATTTTTAGCCTGATTTATGTTCTCCATTATTTCAGACACCAACATTTTAAATATTTTTGCCACTATAAGAGGCAAATTGGTCCAAGGTCAGAGTGACTCACAATTTTCAAAATCTTGGGTAACACCTTGATGATAGAAGACTTTTAGATGCCCGGAAATGATCTTTGTTCAGACATAAATATGTTGAATAGTCTATCTAGTCAGTGGTTCCATAACATGATCTATGCTAAATAGCAACATTTAATATCCAATCCTACCAACACCAGCACAATGTGATGCAATTCCCTAGTAAAAGACCGATAAATGTCATATTAAGAAATCCTATTAAAATTAAATTAAAAATTATAAAGTCACTACGTCTATAAAAATTTAGTATATTCTTCCGGTCTATCTTATCTACCGGTACCGATAGCTGATTAACAGCAGTAAAGTGATTACTAATTTTGTTGGACGTCTTTTAGATAGGCAGGAATTTCATGAGTAATTTTTGCATAAATGTTCAGTTATTTATAAATGACCATTTCCTCCTAGAGTCTTTATTTACATCTTTTAATTCCCAAGCCAAGCTTTCCTTTCACTTTGAATTGCAAATGAGAGATAGTTTTTGAGATCTAGATAATATTGTTTATGAGCTGCATTCTTAGTTTCATTATATTGAATGATTCGTTTTTGAAATCAAATATTTCTATGATGATCTGCGTAATATTTGGACTAAACTTATGGTTAAACATGTTTTTAATGATACGTGGGAATCAAACTATTTTGTTAGCTATCTATGAAGGGAGATTAACTTATAATTAATGTCTTCTTCCAATAAAGCATAATACAAGTCAATATCCATTTCTAGCTAAATAAGGTCCACATTAAAGTTCCTAAAGTCACTAAAAGTGATAGACTTGTTAACTGCTTTGGGGTCGCTGATCTCTAATGAACAAGACACTAACCTATGATCTGATCTGTAAAATTTAACACAACTATCTTTGGTTTCTATATCAAAAACCATCTTCCACACAGATAACATTTAATCCACCTTCAACACAGATAACATCTAGTAGAGAATGTAATATAATAATATAATATAATATCTAGAAGCTCTAGTTGGCAGATATAATTTGTTGAACGTCTATTAGATTGAACGTGTAAATTGACTGGAACATATTTAGTTTCAGGCTAATTTGCAGGGAAACTTTTAAGAGAAAACTTTTAACGTTTTAAAGGGAAAAAAGATATGATATGTTACTACTTATTATAGTGCTTATGAAATAACTGTTGAGTAGTCAGAAAAAATATAATAATTTATCAACTATGATTGAATGAAAAATGTCGAATTTATGCTAAAAGTATGTTATGCCGTTAATATAATCTAATGATATTTCGTTGGATTTGGTCGAGTTGTAAAACTGGTTTTGTTCTATTAACTATTTTAAAATCGTAATATTTTGACACTAATAGCAATTATTGGCTTAATTTTATAATTGAGAATAATAATTTTCGTCAATATTTAAATTGCAGGAAAAAACATTTTTTGAATGTTCAACAATTTTTCATGAAATCAATAAATATTACGTATTTTAGTAATTATTTATTTTTTAAGATGGAAAATAAGATAAATGACACAATTTTAATTAAAAAAAATATGAAAACGTAATACAATTAATCTGATTCGTCGTGAAATTTTAATAATCAAGGTATAACTTGGTACCCTTCAAGTGCACACCTCAATCGCATACATTGCAATGAATTGAGTTGTTTCTATTTACCTTTTTGAGAGATGATGCAGAATTATTCAGAATGCGATGGGATTGCTGAATGTGAATGTTCAAAGTGCACCAACGCGGCATTTTTCGCTATCGTTTGGCTGTTTTCTTTTTCCTCCTCTCTTACTCTTTCGCTTTCTTTAATCGTTTGGTCTCGGCTTTTAAAGGTAGAGTATCAACATTCTTTCCCGAAGTCAAAATGGTGATTGGACTTTCAGACATTATTCGATTTCTTCACCAGATAACTACATTTGAGAATGTCTTCTTAATGCACTAAAATAGTTTCAGTAGTGTGTAAAAATTTATAGTAACTAAAGATTGATTTGTAAATGAAAATATTACGAACAGAAGTCGAATAATTTCATAATACATTATCTGGGCTGCGTGTTTAGATGATGAAGCCTAGCTAAAAAATTATGTTTCTTTAAAAACAATATTGACAATAATAACCGAATGTCAAACCTGTGAAATATGACGGAGGATGACACTGTCTCACCACTGACCAATGTCCCTACTAAAGACTCTTAAATTTAAGGAGGTCCTTAGACTTGGAGGATGAATCTTAAATTTTTTGAATTTTCTACAAATTCTCAAAAATTTCTTGTAATTCTCATTTTCTTGATAAAAGCTTCACCAGCAATTTCACTGATTTGATATTAATGACGAATCCATAGGCCTGTCCACCAGAATACATAGGATAGGCAACAATGGTTTTTAAAATTACTGACACGTATCATTCCCTGGTTGTTCACTTAATATTTCAGAATATTTGCAGAACGTTTGTTCTATGTGAATATTCGGTGTATATACAGTTTTACGCGGATATCTCTCACTATTAATTTGTTTCAAAACAACGAAACGTTTTTGCCTTAAGTCCTTCGTCAATGTATTAGACCTCTGCTTTTGTTTATAGCTCTAAGAATATCAACTCTACTCCTGCAACTATTATTTTTTGGTTTTCTTAAACCCAACTGATTTCGTTTATTGGAGGCTATTTCTCCAAAAATATTCGGATGTTTTTAAGTTTCGAACCGGGATTTTAAAAAGCATGAAATTAAGCAACTTCTGCATAAGTTAACCGACCTTGTACCTTTTACGTTTTCTGATATGTTAACGGCCACCCTCAAATTTTGGACAATGAGACAATTTATAACCATCTCATCTATACCAGAATACGTGAATAAGTCACAAAAAAAAATTAGCAAATATATGAAGTATTTTAAGAAAAAATTAATAACTAGAAATAGTTAAAATTAATAAATATATTAAAAAAAAAAAAACTTACTTTTTGCATGATCCAGAAATATTGAGCACCCAGAATTTGAACCAATCTCTGAAGGATGCAGCATTAGAGAAAGTGCGAATTGACAGAGGAATGTCATTAAAAAGTTTTATCGAATTAAAGGAAAATGATCTTTGGAATAGACTGGTTCTGTGTTTAGGTATTGGATAGACAAATCTAGAGCGAGTTTGGCTGATATGAACCCTAATATATCTTAGAATACCAATATAGTGGCTCCTGTTTAGTGACAATAAAAAGTTTATGTTATTTATGTTATGCTTGCTTGAAATCTCTCTGCTCACCTCATTAACCCACTCTCCTGACCAATATGATGAAAATAGTCCGAAAGCAAAACGAATAAAGACATTCTGTATTTTTTGTAATGTTTCTTCTCTTTCTCAATCTTTATTTAAAATTGCTGACTAATATACAACATCACAATATGAAATCGTGGAGATCATAAGCTATATACCACCGTTGATTGAATATTTGGGTCAATATTTAATCAACGCTACCGCACAATCTTAATTTTATGTTAGTACTAAGAAGATCTTTGCTTAAATATAGATTTTTTTAGTTTGTAGTATGAAGTTTGAACCAACCTATTTACATGAGAAGCAAATCTTAGGTCGGAGTCAATGATAAGACCCAGGTTTTCCAAATTTCTTTAAATTATGTGACCAACCTGGTCATTATTTACAGAATTTTGGAAATTGGCGCTTTGCAATTTATAATTCCTTGCTGGCCAAATATCATCATTTCAGTTTTTTCTCATATAAAACTAAGTTACGTGCAGCTGACATAAGAGGAAGTTGCATTAAGGTCTCATTTCTAGAGCAGCATTTATATAATAATCTTTGAAAAAGGAATAGTAAATTTGAGTGTCGCCAGAATATTGATTGAACAATAGTTTATAGAAAATGAAAATCAAAGGTATTGTAGCGTTTACCCGTTCGTTCGGTGGGAAGTAAACCAATCGAAAATAGTCAACTAATTTATTTTACGCACTCGCACTACGAAAAAACGATCACTCACGACCAAGGAGATATTAATTTTTCCGTATTTACTTACAACTATTTAAATCTCGCGCCAATATACCGAACTCCTCATGCCTGTCAACTATTGGCGATGCGTCTCCTTATATACTCGGCAGAACGCTGTTCTGGAAGATTTCCGCTAACCTTCGAGACGTCGTGCAGTGTACCACTTGTGCCATTCCGGAATGACGGAGAATCAGCTGGTTTCTCAATGTTTATAATATCGGTATAAAGAGAGAAGAGTAGACTTAAACCAACAAATTTGATTTTCTTTCATGGAATATCATACTGATGGGTGTCAAAAGCTTTGTTGAAATCGAGTAATATTAAACATGTAATTGTAATTAACCCTTCATCGCTAGCCTTAAAAATATCATTCATAACGTTAGCAAGAGCTGTAGTTGTGCTATGATTAGCTCGAATACCTGACTATATAGATGGATTTTATTTACGTAAGAAATGATTTAGTTGCAATTTACTCATTTTTTCCAAAACTTTTGAAGCGGTTGCTAGGATAGTTCTATAGGTTAGTTCAGACAGAAAGGTTAGTTGGGCGATTAGTTTTTTGCATAGTCATTATGTTAGCATATTGCCACTGACTAGGAAATTCAGCAATTGAAAGACATTTGTTAATTTTGAAGGTAAAAACATCAATAAACTGAGAAAAAATTGCAGATAGCATTTTTAGACTTATATTATCGGAGCCAGTGGAGCCCCATTTGATACTGTTAAAAAAATTTTAAAACATAAGCAGAAGTAACTTTTGAGGAGGTAAACTAGATATATTAGCTTTAAATTGATTAGCATACTCAGTATCAATAATGTTACTTAGTATGTTTTGATTCTGGCTGACCAGGATAGAGCTAATAAAGTAATTACTAAATTGTTCAGGACTTTTAGAACAAATATATTCAGATGGCTTCGGGGCTGAATTAATATTTCAATAATTTAATTTTTCAAAATTCTTTTGGATTTATTTTCAATTTTCAGTTAAGGTATGATTTTTGTTCCTGATGCACAGCTGTGGAAACGAAGTTTCTTAGATTTTCATACTTTTAAATTCCAATTGGTGTGCACCTCAATAGAGAACGAAAATGTTCTTGCATCTTTTTATCGGCATTTTTACATTGTTAATACATTGATCCTTTATTTCGATAATAGTTTATTGATTTTTGGCTTTTTTTTGGTGAATGTAATTTAAATTAAGTCGAAATATTGAATTCACGTTTATTGAGTATGCAGATATACATCTTATGTATGATTTTACGTCTTGCAATGCATTGGAAGCAAAAAAGTTGTATGAAGAAAGATTTCCTAATCCAAATCACTATTCCAAATCAAAAGACATTTCAACGAATTGACCAACGTCAAGGGAAACTGTTAGGCGATTCTACTTATTAAGGTGATATTATTGAGTTAATATTTCGGATGCTGTAGCTGATACTCCTTTAACGAGTACTCGAAAATTAGCCGCTCAGCTTAATACACCAAAAACAATAATACATAAAGTACTTCAAGAATAGCTGTTATATCCATATTATCTACAAAAAGTGCATGAACCAACTGCTAAAGATTTTCCTAATAGAATACAGTTCACGAACTGGCTATTAGATCAGCAGCGAATTAATCCAAACTTCATTAGCATTATTCTTTTTACCGATGAGGCAGGGTTTACCAAAAATGGTATTGTGAATTTACATAACTTGCATGTATGGGCTGATGAAAATCTTCATGCCGCTGTTGTTTCTCATCATCAACCCAGATATTAATCTGGGCAGGAATCATTAACACTTTTTGATTGAGCCATTCATATTACCGCCACGATTGTATGGAGAACTTTATTTGAAGTTCCTTCAGAACAATCTTCTGGGTTTAATAGAGCATTTGCCACTTGCGATTCGCTGAACCATGTATTTTATGCGTGATGGAGCCCCACCTCATTTCAGTGTTGCTGTAAGGAACTAACTACCTGAAAAACGTTTTTCCAAACCGTTGGATAGATAGAGGAGGATACATTGTCTGGCCTCCTCGGTCTCCCAATCTAACGCCATTGGATTTTTACTTATGGGGTCACTACTCGGGAGGAACTTGTAGAGAGTTCATTGTGATGTGATAAGGAACGAATACAGCAGTCCACGATTCGTCGTACCCGCGAGTGTACCAGACGTTACGAAGCCCACGTTGAATTTACTTATCAAGTTTTTAATTAATTGTTTCGAATTATTAGATTCTTTATTTATTACATTCTTTTTTCAGATTGTTTTTTTTTGTTTCAAGATACACATAGGTTTACATTTTTAAAAAAATTTTTAAACAATTTCTTGAAGGTGCCTTTCTAAAAACCACACTGCATTTTTAAAAATATTTACTTTTTCATGCTAAACAACTTAAAATGAAACTTCTATTTGTTTGAATAAATGTCGCATCGCTGAAAAAAAGAACATATGGTTCTTTTTAATTAAAATCAAACAGTGATTTCTTAATTTTACTTTCTCCAAAAAGGTTCATCTTATCGATAATAATTAAGAGTACCTATTCTTTAGTTTCAGGTTCAAGCTATCCATATTTATTATATCAGAGTCTGTATCATACAGGGTGCTAAAAATTTAAGCATTATAATATACAATCTAGTCCGCCCCTCGTAAAATAAACAAGGTAAATGTGTTTTAGGGACTCCGTTTTAAGAGGTTTGTAGTAGTGTTGATCACGTAAATTTTTTATTAAATTATACCAAGTACTTTAAAAGTTATTCAAGAAAAACCGATTTCCACCAGCGTCATTAAGGGGCCGTATCTTCGTAAGGAGGGCCTATAGGAAATTTTTTTATACGAAAGTTCCATATTATTTTTTTTGTACATAAATCCGAGAGATTTTCCAGATTTTCCAGGACACCCTGTATATATATCAATTTTAAACGTTTAAAGGTCAATTTAATATTTAATGCCTAAATAAACTTTGAAAAATCCCAACAACCCATAACTGACCTTATCAATATTTTACACGCGATACCTCCTCAAGCATGAGAGATATTTTATCTTTAAGCTTTCTTGGCGTAAAATAAAAATCGAGATCCGGAGATAATCAAGGCGATAGTGGCACGAGAGACGTGCCCAAAGACGTGACATATTTCGGTGTGCCTCGGCGTAGCGTGCCTTTGAAATTGAAATTTTATAAACTGAACTCTAACGGAATTCCAAATTATAGCCTTTCATCAATTATCGGCTTAGGGAATGGCGGATATTGTATAGTTATTTATGAGGGACGTAAAACAGTCTTTAGTGCTGCCAGCTAATTAGAAGTTCCAGTATGGTATCTGGAATTTCAACCCTTTAAATAACGAGGAAATGTTTAAAGTTGAGTTTAAATCGTGCCTTTTTAAGTATTAAGACATTTAGAAAAAGTGCTTAAATGTATCAGTAATCTGAGAGAGTCCTAATTAAATGACTTCTGAAATAGGTTAAAACATTGTCGGGTATTATTGACAACGAGGAAGATTTACCGGAATTTCACAACTAACCTTATTTTGTTAGCATTTATTTCCAGCAGGTTTGTTACCGAATTACAGGAAAGAATTAAAAAAAAAAACCAATATATGTATAAAAATGGAAAATCAAAATGCTTAACATTCTATGTGCTTAAACAGACTATTTATCTACTAGAAAGACTCTGCATCACCTATTTACTTTTATACTTTCGATAATGGACCTTAAACTGTCAACAAAAATATCGAACCGTTCATGTAAATTATTATTAATATAATTCTGACACATTATATTAATTGGGGATTTAATTAAAATATTAGTCCTAGCGGGATTTACATAAAATAATCTTAAATGCCTAGAGTTTATTCTTGGTACCCGAAAATTTAATCCAGCCAAAAGGGTGGGACAGTCAATCTTGTTATGAATAAGGTTATATAAGAATTTTATGGAAGGAATTTATCTTTTTGCTAAGGGTATAGTATTAAATGTATTTAAGTATAATTGATTATCCAAACCTCTGGCTGGAAAGACACCTTCCTCTCTAAACCAGAGATACTTTATAAAATGCGCTCAATATTATCTATCAGGCTATAAATTAGGTACCAAATTAGAGATCCGTATTCTATTTTTGAGCGTATGTAAGAGAAGAAAAGTAGTTTTAAAGTATTAATATTTTCAAAATGCCGACAGTTTCGATAAATAAAACCCAACAATTTGGCAGAGTCAGAAACTATTTTTGCTACACGCTTGGCGAAACTTAATTTCGCATCATAAGTAATTCCCAGATCAATCGCCTCATCCACTCTGGCTAACACAACATTATTTGCTCTATAGTCAAAATTGATTGGCAACAGTTTTCTAGAAAATGAGAGAATAGAGCATTTATTAACATTTAAATATAGTCTATTGACATTGCACCAATTCTCTACTTTATTAAGATTTACCTGAAGGAATTCGCAATCGTCTTTCGTATCTATTTTTGTGAACAATTTTATATCTTCCGCAAACAGTAAACTCTGACAAGACAGTAATTTGGCAAGATCGTTTATAAACAATAAAAAGAGAAGCGGGCCCAAATTAGATCCTTGCGGAACTCCCGAGCACACTTCATATATAGGAGACTTAAAGCCTTCATATTCAACAAATTGTTTTCGACCTCGTAAGTAAGATTTTATTAAAGCAACTAAATCCTTAGAAAAACCAAAAAATGTTAGCTTATGATGAACTACAAAGTGGTCAATTTGGTCAAAAGCTTTGCAGAAATCATGATATATTACATCAACCTGACCTCTATTATCCAAATGCTGACACAAATACTCATTTAGGCAAGCCAGGTTTACTGTATAGGAGCGATTTTTGACGAAACCAAATTGATTAGGTGCTATGTCTAATTTGACATGGGCATATTCTATTATAAATAACTATTTCAAAAAGTTTGGAGAAATTACATAAGATCGATATAGCTCTGTAATTTTGAATGTCGTTCTTCGGTCCCTTTTTGAGTGTCGGGGATATTCTTGCAATCTTCCATTTATCGGGAAATACTGTTGAAGACAAGATAAGATTAATTATGTGAGCAATAGGCCCTGACAAAATGCGAATACAATTTTTAACGACAAGACTTGGTACTTCATCGGTACCGGAGGTCAACTTACTTTTTAGTTTATTAGAGGCGGTGACAATTTCATCTTCCGAAAAATTATAAGAGCAGTTTAGAGAGTCAATAATTACATAATTATATTTCACTTATTTTAGATTTGTACAGAGAATTCAACCAAGTTTCACAGGTTTTTTGAGATTTTAAGAGACTAAGCATATTATGTAATTAGGTAGTTAAGAAAAACGACAGTTTCGATTTTTAAATATCAAAGAAACACATGGTCCGCATAAATGAAAGACCTAAAAATGGCTTCTGAAAATCTTTAATCTTTAATTGATCTCCAAAACATCTGTAAAAATTCAAATCTACATATGTACCGGGTGTGAATTTGGGACACCTCGCACATATGTAGGGTACCCTATACACACATCTGGAGGATGATCATTGGGATTTCGAAAACCGTAAAAGATATGGTCGTGTTAATTATGTCAAAGTTGCGAAATTCGATTCCTATTAAAATGTTATTTAAAAATTAAAACAAAAATCTGATTATTCCGAAAAATCTCTATATGTATACAATTAAAAATTGTTTTTTTCTGATTTTATTTCAAGTCACAGAGAAAAATAAATTTACATTTTTCATGGCCACTTGTTTCGCCTTACATGATAGCGATTTAAAATTAATAATACCACTCTTATCTTAAATACCAGATTTAAATAGTCCCTTTAATTACCGCTTTAACGGTGCATCGGATACATATTTAAAACATCTTAAGAACAATTTATTTATATGTAAACATTTCCTCCCCATCTCTCATTCTCATGAAGGTGTTATGGAAACTTGCGGAAATAGTTTTTTAGTAAAGAAACTCAGTCGAGTGTTCAAAATTTTTGGATTTTTGTAAATCATTTGACGTATTGATGTATGACGTATTTGACAAATGGTTGTATTTATAAGAAAAGTTGTAAGGACCTTTTTAGTAAAGAAATTCGTTATATCAGTTTTCAAAATTTTACTTAAATTTTTTTTGATTACTATATAGTGTACAAACAAGTAAATTTGACTTATGCAGGTTGTTATAAAATTAAGTGCAAATATTTTAGGAGCGTATTGTTGGAGTCAAAATAAGATATTTTTTCCTATAAACCTATATCTTAAAATGCACACCCTCAGAGCTACAGCCCGCACAAATTGCTTGAAGAAAATCGATTATTTTGAACTGTAACTACAGTTATGCGTCAAATCTCCTGGAAATTTCTCGAATATTTGGGTGCTGTTTTCACTTTCCGTCCCAAAAGTGGTGTAAACCCAAAGAAAGTACATTTTCAGAATATTTGACGCATAACTTTAGTGACAGTTCAAAATAAAGCAATTTTCTCGGGCTGTAGTTCTGAAGGGTGAAATTTCGAACATATGTATATAGGAAAAATAAAGAATTATTTTGACCCCGACAATAGCGCTCTTAAAATATTTGTACTGAATTTTGTAATATCCTATATTTATTCGAGATTCAAATTTTATGTATTTATAGATTTATTTGTCTTATTTTTGCATTTGTAAAAATATATAATCGTATGAACTTAGAATGGCGAAAACCCTATGTTTCCCATAGGAACGGAAATATCTCATAAAAGTGTTTTGTTGATCCGTTTGCAAGCCTATGTTAATTTGTAAAATCTGTAATTTCTTTGTACTAGCAGCTACACTACTACAGCATGCTACTGCTTTATGTTGTATATCTTGGGGATATCAAAATTTGTTGTACTGTACTGTTCTGAATATTCTTCTTTTTATTTGATGATAATTTAGTTGTCTTTATGCAGACATTATTACAATCTAATAAAATTGCGTTTATTTGCAGACATAACATGTAGACAATAGAAACACAAAATGTAATCCAAATCACAAACAGTTTTATCACTAACCAAAACTCATTAATTTATTCTCGACACGTGTTTCGCAAAAGATGTAAGCATCTTCGGGAGAGGATTTAAACTCTTGGTTATTTTCTTCATGTTCAAAAGTAAATTTAATGAATGGAAAACAGTTAGTGAGTTGTTCTACAAAATTATTTTCTTGATTGCATTTGCTTTTATCAAACACGGCAAAAACATCATCAACATATCTTAATCAACTCGTGGAGAGTATTGGAATGTATTTTTTGCATTTAACTGAAAACGGCTCATAAAGAGCTCTGCTAGAAAGGGAGAGAAGCAATTGCCCATGGCTGTACCCTCAAGTTGTTCATAATACGAATTGTTATATTGAAAAATATCTTGTGACATGCAATTTGTTAACTTAATTATTTCTCGAAACCATTAATTTCCAAAAGTTCAATCAGAAATTCCAAGTTTCGGGTATAGGAATGGGAACAAATGGATTTGGGAATACAAACAAACAACATACAACAAAAGAATCAAGAATTTCATCTTCATTTAAAATTAAATTATTGACTTTGAAATAAATTTTTGATTCTTTTGACTGAAAAACATTCATAAGTTAAATTTAATGTCTTAAATTGGTTTACCAAAAACTTTGAAATGTTGTAAATTGGAGATCCTATTGTGGAGACAATTGGTCTCATTTTATTGCCAGACTTATGCGTTTTTGGTAAACAATATAATTTTGGAATTGTTGGGTCGGAAAGTTGTAACTTAAATTAATCTTAAGAGTAAATAAGGTTTTTGCAATCATTTATTGCATTTAACATGCGGGATCATTTTTGATAAAGGGTTCTTAGTAGACATGTTTTAATATGAATTATTTTTAATAAGGTCCTTATTAAGAGAATCAAGTTCTTTCTTACTAAAAGACTGAGAGGACTGATTTTCAACGATATTAATTGGTTTTTCTTTTTGTGGTTTATCTTTCGAATTAGCCTTTTTTGGCTATACTCATATATTCATGTAAAATAATTGTTTGCATATGTCAGGCAATGTAAACTCTTAAGCTAGAATCATAAAATGATACATACTATACAAGATGCAGTGGTTACAAAAAAACCAAAACCAAAATTCAATATACTCGTCTAATGAATAAAAACAATTACTTATTAAAATGGACTTAGGTGGAATAAAGTTTGTTTTGTTTCTAGTATCATGATCATCTATATTTTCATGTTCATGTTCATTCATCAAAAGCAACTTTTATCAAACGTTGCTTTTCTTTATGTACAATATATTTTCAAAAATATATATACGTGGTAGTGTGAGGAGTTGAGAATATACAAAAGCGTCTCTACAATCATCCTGATAACCCAGACCAGCTATTACCCTAACAGCTCTCATTTGTAATGCAAACAATCCATGAGCCTCAGATGAGTGACCCCATGCCAAGATTTCATAGGACAAGTGTGCGTGGACAAGTGCAAAATATGCATTGCGCAGAATTTCCTGAGATACATTGTTTAAGAGACCCCTAAGAACATGTATACCCCTGGACACTTTCGCGCTAACTTTTGTTGTATGGGGTCCTCATTGTAATTTAGTGTTCAAGGTTAATCTAAGAGATTCTGCCTGAGTGATGCCTTCCTATTCATTCAGTGGACGCGTTGCAAATAGCATTTGCTGGGTCTTATTTTCATTTCGTAGCAGCCTGTTTGTACAAAACCAACGTTTAGTCCCTGCCTGTGCATCCCCAGTTCTTTCGTATGTTTAAGCCTTGGCAAAGAGAGTAAATCGGACATTATTGTTGCTTGCAGGCAAAGCATTTACATATATTAGAAATGTGGTTGGTCCCAGTATTGAGCCTCGAGACCTTACCTACATCTATTACTCCCTCTGCCGATGTCACACCGCTCAGCTGTACGATCTATCTGCTAAATAGGATTTACACTATTTTTACTAAAGTTGTGAGAGTAAAGTTTCTGAAACAGGATGTTATGGTCGACACAGTCAAACGCCTTACTCAGGTCACAGAACAGAGCTGCAGTGTAATGTTTTTCATCAAAAGCTCCTGTTATTTGAGAAATAAGATCTAAAATACCCATAACAGTGCTCCTGCCTTTGCGAAATTCAACCTGACGCTCTGGGAATAGTTTGTTACTCTCAAAGTAATCAAGTGTTCTCAGTGCTATAAATTTTTCACAGATTTTTGATATTATAGGCAACAATGATTGGTCTATAGTTTTCTGTTTATTAACATCCCTTTTTAAAAATTGGCGTAATTAAAGGCGACTTTAAGACATCGGGAAATATACCCTTTTGAAGACAAATATTTATTAATTTTGTGAGTGGTATAACTTTCATTTGTTTTGCTTAAAAACCACAGAAGGTATAGTGTTTGCCACCCAGTATTCGCATTATACTTAATTCGTTTTATCCTATTAATTGCATTTGTCTTGAAATAATTTTTTTTTTGCAAATGACAAGAAAATTAAATGTTAATAAAAGGCAAAGTTATTTTTCGAAGGAAATCATACGTATTTAAAAACTTCTTACTTATTGTTATATGTATATATTTTTAGAAAGAAAATCTAAATGTTCACACGTACTTTGTGCTGTTTAATTGTGTCAGTTTTTCCTATTGCTAAAATGTCAATATTTCTTTCATATTTAAACGGCATTTCCTGACGATTATAGCAGACAGTTAACTCCGACAAAAGCGCAATTTCCGTAAGGGAATGAAAAAAAACCGATGCCATTATTGCCACGTCCTACGGGTTTTCAATAATAAAACACGCATTTGCCGATAAATAATAAATTTACTGTTATCCAATCAAATACATGGGAATTGGGTAAAAGCAAAAACTAAGTACAAGTTGAAGTTTTCTCTCTAACAATTACTTCATGCATTTTAAATGTGTAATAGGTTGAACATAATGGGCAAAAAACGAGCGATAAAAAGAATTACGTTCGTAGTTATGATGTGCGTTTGTTGGCGTAGGTGAAAGGATGAAGAATAATTTAGTTGTAGATTGCTTATAAAAGCAGCGATAAAACATAACACTGAAGAAACTATAATAACGTCTATAGCTAAGGTCTAAAACCGCTCATCCAGCATATTTGCAAAAGATATCATCGTATCCGATGACTAGAAGGAGTGGCAAAAACAAACCAATTTTGCTAAAATGGCCCGAAACCGACACGTGCATCGACGTCGTTCGGACGTTCTGTTCGCCTTTTTGTTTGCCTTTAGCGTCAGAATTTTTGCTACCCCCTATATTTTATCTCATCCCTATTATCTGTTTATATGTGCATCCCTCTTTGTGTAAATTCGCCCTACCACAATACGACTATTGCTTAGATAAAACTGTGTGCTGTGAACAAACATAAAAATTATACAATTAAGTTGCTTTAGTTTTTGAAGTTCGATATGATAAAACGTCAATTACACTATAATCTGTTCCAAGAAACTACGAATCTTTTGAATTTTTAAATGATATTGTTGGAACAGTAGCGTAGCAAGAAAACCGCTGTATCGATACTAGAAGGCTTACGCTTTTGAAAAAATTAACTAAAATAATATACAAAGTCCTTTAAGTGACTTTTTTTCTCGAAAAATATTTATTATGCATCAATATGTATTTATGCATTTGTGCCAGCGCTTTCCATTCCACGAAGCACTTATGATATATGCGCTTTTTGCTTTACTGGAAAAAAAGTGCAAAATTGCACACTAGATCATTACTTTTATTTTCTGGATTAGGTGCTTGATTATTTTTTGTGAAATAATTTTTCAAGCATATTTGAGACAATAAATCATGTTTTCTCTCTGGTTAACACGTCAACTGCCATATGACACAGGGATGCATCTGAAATTATCTTTGTTGCTAAGGTGCGTGACTTACATACGTGTCATACCTTGAAATTCGGGTTGACGTTCCTGCGTCACGCAACTATAACGCGTGATGAACTAGAATTTACTATACAGGGTGATTCATTAAGAATGGGCGATCTCTGAACTGGAGATACTACACACCAACATATGGCGATTGAGCTTAACATGTCTTATATAAATGTTGCAGTTTTACGAGATACAGGGTATTTAAAGTTGGAATTTTAATTTGAGATTTCTTAATAATCTTGTGATTTTAAGCAGTATCGTCTTGAAAATTGGCCACTTTATGTGTTTTGACATGAAAATTATGAATTTTGTGGTGAATTTAGCTTTATTTATGCAGGACGTTTGTTACACCCTGTTACTTAGGTAAATTACAACATATCTTTTTTGCCTAATCAGTTATGGCTAAAACGACTAGAAAATCTAAAAGGCAGTTCAATTTTGAATAAAAAAGGTACTCTTGTTTATTTCATGTAACTCTATCAGTTTTTAAGTTATTTGCATTTTAAACATTCAGCGTAAAAAATCCTAAGCCACCGTTATTACATTGGCTTCATATGAATTTATTCTTTTAAATTACTACTATGCTGGGTAACAACAGTAAAGACAACAAATGACAATCAGTAACAATATTAAAAGAAAACTTCAAAGTAAATGCTCAAAATGCCCGCCTTTCACTTCAATGCACTTTGTAAGGCGTCTCCTTAAAGATCTTTGAATATTAAATAACATTTGTAGATTATTTTTGATAATATTAGCAGCTTCTTGAATTTTCTGTCGTAATTCTTCGATGGAATTTATTGTATCTTGTAAACCTTGTGTGATCATATTGAGAAGTCTAGAGGGTTTAAATCTGGACTTAAACCCTCCCCAGATCGCACACCACACCAAATATTTACCTTGAATTCATGCAGAAAATGTCGTTCCTTTAGAGCATGTGGATTTTCGGAGTCCCACAAATGATTTTTTTTCCAATTAAAAACACCTCGTTTAGTAAACGTCGCCTCATCGGTCAAAAGAAGGTCATTAAGAAATTCCTGGTTTTCGGATTGTTTATCTAGCATCAATTGTAGGCGAACTGGTAAATGTTGAGGTAGAAAATTTTGAACAGGAGTATAGTGATATAGATGGAGATTCTCTTTCTTTAAAATTCTCCAGATTGGCTACTTAAGCTTCCAGGTTGCCGTACTTAACCAACGAGTACTGAGATCTGGATTTTCCGAAATACGAGCTAAAACCTCTTCTTCATCATCGACGTTGATATTTTTTGGAGCACCATTTAAGGTTTTAGGACGAAAAAATCCTGTTTCGCCTAGGCGGGTATAAATAGGTCTGAACAGTTTGTGATAAGGTTGTCTTCGATTTGGGTATAATTCTAAATACCTTCTGGCTGCACCAAGTCCACTATAATTTGACTGAGCAAAAACGCAAATCATATCACGCATTTTAGCGTTGGAATATTCATTATGACGTGGCATTTTCTTGTTTTAGAATTTTTACTACAAATTGTATTATCTCTTACTTAGTGACAGTAAAATTGTCCTATAATTTCTTTGCACGAAAAACTGATGAGTGCTGACACAAGCCTACTTGATAAAAAGTCAATGTAATAACGGTGGCTTATGATTCTTTACACTGAATGTTTAAAATGCAAATAACTTAAAAACTGATAGAGTTACATAAAATAAACAAAAGTACCTTTTTTATTCGAAATTGAACTGCCTTTTAGATTTTCTAGTCGTTTTAGCCATAAGTGATTAGGGAAAAAAGATAGTTGTATTTTTACCTAAGTAACAGGGTGTATTATAAATGTTTAAATAATGCTAAATTCATTACAAATGTCGTAAACTCATGTCAAAACACATAATGTCGTCAATTTTCAAGACAATACTGCTTAAAATCACAAAATTATTAAGAAATTTCAAATTAAAATTCCAACTTTAAATACCCTGTATCTCGTAAACCTGCAACATTTGTAGGAGACATGTTAAGCTCAATCGCCATGTTTTGGTGTGTAGTATCTCCAGTTCAGAGATTGCCCATTCTTAATGAATCACCCTGTATATAGTGGGTTTTGTAAATAAAATCGTTTATGTCTACAGGTTTAATTTTCAAATAAGTAAAAGACACTAAGAAAACAAGCTAAACCTAAATATAAATGATAATTGTAAAAAACGTATGCAATTGAAACCTGGTTTTCCCAACGTCGCCGCGTCATTGTAATAACCTAAATTAGCTTAGTAGGCCGATGTGCCATATATGGGTCACGCTGAAAGAAAGCCTAAAACCAAAAAATAACTGTCAATCCCATAAAACCTAAATAACATTTGGTATGATGGCAGCACTTTAGGTGATTAGGCAACCGCGAAGGGCAGGACAAAATACTAAAGGTATATATGTCTAAAGGTATATGTGTCTAAAGGTATATATAGGTATGCACAATGGGGGCTTTTACGTTTTACAGTATAACCTTCACATAAATTTATATTTTCGTAATTATTCCCTCTATTCTGTCCAATGAACTCATACCATAACTTGAAGAATAACCCCACACCTGAACCTCTTCAATACGTAACTGTTAGAGGACAGATGTAACTAAGAACCCATATTTTTGATATCTCATAGATCTCAATTTCGAAAAGGATTAAATTTAAATTTTTTGCTAAAGACAGTAATTATGAATAATAATCTCAGTTAGCTAAACTTCAAGAAAAAGTTCCTGAGAGGCGTGATAACTATGTTCTCGAAGTATCTACCCTAGAACATGATAATATTGAGATTGTTATAGACACTAAGTAAATTATTCATGATGGTAGAGTCGGACAACATTCTAGTGCAAATATAAAAACCAACAAATATACAACAATCGGCGCACTTAAGTTTGTATAACTAAGCATAGGAAAATTTTCTGTAACATGTTTATCCTTGAAAACATTTCTGAGAAATACTCAGTAGATCTTAATGCTTTATTTATCTAAGAAAAAAAAGTAAAATTAGTAGAATTATTTTTAACATCGTTAAGCTCTTTCAGTAATGCGATATCTTGTCAATAGTTGCAAAACAACTTTTATGTGTTTTCTTAAGATTGGGAACAAGAAAAAGTCTGTTAAATAGAGTGGGCTAGGAAAAATTGATGACGTGTCAGCTGGTGGATTATCATAGTAATGATATTCATGACTGAGCATGGCTTTGTGCAACAACTATCGATGTACGACGCTATTGGAAGTGAAGAAAATAATCATATTTGGCGAAACTTGGCGTTTTCCATTAAGATTACCGAGCGTCATAACCCAAGAAAAAAACAAATAAATATTTTTTTAAAGTTCATAAAAATATTTACTATTTTTTGCATCAAAGACTGCTGCCTACTTGGAGAGTTTGTTGTATCAACGCCATCCAAATCGGTTCTAACGAAATTTAAAATTTTAGTTTCTTTTTCTTCATTTCTCTTCTCTATTTGGGAAAATGGCTATTATAGCAATTTTAATTTTTGGAAACCGCTGCTTTGAATGGATGATTTGACGTAGAATCATTTTTCTCTTTTCAACCAATTTTTTCTTGGATTATGTGTTGTAGAATCTCATATCTCGGACATTATATTTTTCTCTTTTTCACTTCGTAAAGAATTTCCACATTCATTGCCATTCTTCTGAGAACCTCCAGTTTAGTCATATGTTCTGTCCATGCAAGTCTCCACATCTTATTACGAAGGTTTTTATTTTACGTCCAAGTTCGTATACCATACAAAAGGACTGGAATCTAAATTTTACAATCCGAATTTTTACGTCTAAGCTCAGATTTCAAGTACAGAGCAGATTCTCTAGTCGAAAGTTCTTCTTTCTTAATGCGATTCCGTATTTTTGACTGCACAGTTAACACATGTACCTAGTTACCCTTATTTCTCGACTTCGGTTTATTGAAAACTACATATTAATAATCGCAAAAAAATTATTGTTTTATTTAGAGTATTTCCCAAAGTATTTCTTTTCACTCGTTATTTGATTGGTAATTTTTTAGTTGGATATGTGTTTTTCCCATTTTGCTCCATAGATTTAAACATTGGTTCACTAACAAAATTGAATAATGAATGTTCTTGCATTTCTACTTACCCCCAAACGTTCTCTGTTATTAAATCAACTCTGTCAATAGGTTTTTTTTTGCATTCCCTTCAAAATATCAAACTAATTTATGCACCCCGAAGTTTAATTTAATGATAAACGATGCCAACTCATAATAAGATGCAACAGGAAACAAGGCTATATATTTCAAAATTGATTCTAAAAAAATCGGTCTTGCATCCATTGAATTAATGAAGAGAATGCTCAACTGATAATGAGGTCACAAATTTTCTTTGAAGGTCAGCTATTGTAATTTAAGTATATTGTACTGGTTAGAGGTGAATAACATTCAAGATCGGCAAAAATCTATATCGAATGTTATAATCCTTTTCTGTATACCCATTTTGTCACCATTTTTGTAAGTATTAAAAACACAATACTGATGTTTTCGGAAATGATATGTAATTTCATAATACTATCAAAATAATAGATTTACAACCATAAAATAAACATCAAATTATTTTATATCGTGAAGCAGCGAAACATGTAAAATATAACGGAGTTCCTCCAAACTAACAGTTGCTCTGTCAATAATCAGTCTGGAATTTAACCGAATCAAATACCGAGCAAAATGCAACCAAACACTCATTAAATGCGGCGAAACGTCCGTCGAATCAGTTACGCCACATCCAAACATGGATTTATTGAATGCAATTATTCATATAAAGTATCTAATATATTCTATTTTATCACTACTGGTATGAGACTCGTTTGTACCATAATTTATAAAATTATTTCAAATCATACTGTATCTTCTTTAAGTGGCTTCTCCGGAAATTGCAGATTATTTAATACATTATCGGCTTTTCAACTTCAGAGGTTTTTTTTTGCTTCATAAATAGTCATTTAACATACATGTTATGGTATTCGCTGGGCAGGCAAATACTGGAAATATAACCAAGAAAAAGTAGAAAATTAAATACTTGAACTAGATGTCAATTAAATATCGGTTTTTAAAATTAAAAAACAAGGCTTGCCTGAACAAGTATATTGCACATTTTTTGATACGATTACAGTTATTAAATTTCATATAGATATATTTTATTAAATACGAGTATAGACTTTTGATTTCCAGGTCAATGTATATACCCTGCAAATAGAACACTATGTAATATTATCACCCAACTCAAAATTCTCCTTGACTAAATCCCATTTTCCTTAATCATTGTTGGTTCTTCTGGTCACTATCTGTTGAAAACTTTTACGATATTTATTCCCTTCGTGCGTACATGAACCTACGTATAACGGATGTCACCAACTGTTTGATATTTTCAATCGGTTTCGTTGCCAACAAAGATTTGATTGTTTTAATGTTATCAACGTCAAAAATTACATGTCCTCTGATGACTTATAAAACTTTTGTATTTCCAGTATATAGACTAAAGATACTGTCAGGGTGGGTAATTTCTATGGTCTCGTCACATGTCGCCAAGATGTACTACGCAGTTCCATTGAGGTGGTTGGATAGGTCAAGTGTACCAAACGAGCAGTATTGGCCTAGAACTGTTGAAAAACCTGGTTGTCTTCTAGATTTAAGTGAGACGTGGTATTTTACAGGATTCTTCTACACTTGCCTCCCATCATGCGATATTCTTGTTCCGTTTTAAAATTTTGTATTTTTGCAAAAAGTTATATCACTGATCGATGGAATTAGATTGAGTATAAAATTTCCGGATAATTCGGCAAAAGTGCTGGATTAAAACTTTTTAAACCTATTGATTGTTTCGACATTTTCTTCTGAAATAGTCTCAAACTTATTTAAAAGATGGTACCTCCTTGTCACAGTTTTCTTGTGCATTTATCCTAAATGTTACTTTCTTCTCAATAAAGAGAGTTGTTCTCAAAAGTTTTATATCTCATTGTTATTAATTTTGAGTGCTTTTAATATTTCCATAAAATAGTTTTCTTTACTGCGCTTTCTATTTTCTTAGGGATTGCATTAATTTTTTTTTGCCTCAAAGTTTTTTGATAACTTCACCAAATCTAATATCAATGATAAGTCCGGTTAAAGTGGTTTTCAGATGGTTCTATTTTTGGTAACTTTACTCAAACACTTGACTACAACTACCTTTGTGTTTCAATAGTTTTTTGTTGTATGGTTTCAAACCTCAATAAATCTAAGGTATTTTGACTCTATTTGACTTTCAAAATATCGTGATTCTAGTTTTATTGCCAATCTTGTCTTCTATTGATTTATTGAGTCTTATCTTCAATCATCCTTTAGAGTCTTTGTCAGATTCTTCGTCTAATTTGTGATCTTATTCTTCAATCTTCAAAATTCTTTAATCAAAATGGCATCAGTTTATTCTGTTCAACCTGGAATTGGCTTCTGGTGCTAGATATCTATTTGGCTATTCGGGTGTTCTTCTTGAGCAGCCTTAAAATTATTCAAACTATTTTACCGTTTTTTTTCTAGAGTTGCTCTCAAACTTTTAAATCTCCTAGGTCTTATTGATTTTTCAGTTTCTTTTCTCAGACAGAACAGTTCTTCTTGATGGTCTCCTTTTATCTTTCTTTTCAGAATACAAATAAATCGTTGGTAAGGGTTAGGTTCTCTTTTTTAAGCTTTCTCTCTTAATCATACAAATTCTGTTTTCTTAGAGATGGTTTTCATCTGCCTTCATTTTCGTTGAATCACATTTTTACTTTTTAGCTGCTTTCATGCCCAGGTTATTTGCGTGCTAGCTCTTCATCTTTATTTTCTAAGTCTTTTTTTTAGGGTTTTATTTAATTATTTAACTTGTTCCTTACACTTTTTGGATCTGAGTGAGTATATTTTTAGAAGTGAAAAGCACACTCCGAATGGGAAAATCTAACAAAAACGGCCACAGAGCTCTTAAAATCATTTTTCAAAAGCAAGAGGAAGCACAGCTTGTTATTCGTTCCAGAACCAAACTAAAAGACTAGATCTGACCAAGATGCAGGCAGAAGCGGAGGCCACAGTAAGAGCCGAATTCAGACAAAGATTGTCGAATGGAGAAAGAGACTTACAGATTCGATATTTTCAAGAGGTTCCTACAATTATTCAAAAAAACTAAGAAGGTCAAATTGTGCTAAAAGTTTTTTGATATATATACCAGAACACTCAAGGTTTAAGAATTAAGTCGGATGTGCTACAAAGTAACTCACGAGCCTGTCAATATGACATAATTGTATTTACAGAAACTTGGGTGCATAGTGGCATATATGATGCAGAACTTGGCCTCACTGACCCTCAGGTGATAATAATTAATATCTACTGCCACACCGAGAAAAATTTCTAGTAACCATTAATAAAAACTCGATCCTCATAACAAGGAACTTAAGTAAAATAGGCGCTAACTTAAACTTTGGTTCCGTTAACCTCGATGATCTAGTTAATGATATAAAAATAAAAAGTAATACTTACTGGTTTCTTACTTACTGATAATATTGAACACGTTTTTGTCTCAGTTGGATCTGTTTATCTAATTTCAATATTATCATAGTAGCTGTATATATCCCACCCAATTCATCAGCACAATCTTACATGGCTCTTTCTGAAACATTTGACTCACTCGCTCTTCGTATGCTGAATATTATGGGTGACTTCAATTTGCCTTTTGGTATATGGGAACAAAGCAGCTTTAGCTCCACAGTATCAACAAATAGAGCATGACCTGAAGAAGCGTTGAATTTTCATAACTTATTTCAAGTTAACTTATACCCAACCTCGCACAGAAGCCTTTTCCATTTGGTGTTGACACAAAACCCCTCAACAGATGTCAAACAAGCAGACTATTTTTTGGTTCCTCCAGTTGTTCACCCACCACTATGTGTTAAGTTAAATAATCCTCGTGGAGGTCGAAGAGGGTCTCGGGTTTGGGAATGGATTCTACAGGGATTTTAAGTCTTCTAATTTTCAAGAGATTGCCATGTTTTTAGATCAGTTTGACTGGGATTTTTTACATTTGAATAAGCCTCTTGAAGCAATGCTAAATATTTTTTTATAAAATTAACTTTATTGCAATTGATATATTTGTACTTTTAAAAAAATACTCGGCTAGGAAATTCCCAGTGTGGTTTTTAATTGAACTTAAAAATCGAGAAAAAAATGCACAAAAATATAAACAAAGACGATCACCTACCGACTATCGGGAGTTTTCTAGATTGAGTCAGCTATGCAAAGATCTGACACAGAAATGTTACACACAGTTTTTTTACTGCACTGAAGCAGCTTGGCTCTAACATAAAGAAATTTTGGTCATTTGTTAACCATAAAAGGAAAAATAGCTCTTTTCCAAATACATTAAGATATTTAAATAAGACCAGTTGTGCTGGAGAGGAGATTTCTAATATTTTTGCTGATTTTTTTCCTAAAGTATACTCACACCATAGTGTTAAATTCCCCACTCATGAATTATCTGCATCCGATACTCATATCCCTCATCTTCACATTAGAATATCAGATATATTTACTAAAATCTCATCCCTGAATATTAACAAGGGTCCTGGACCAGACAGTGTGCCTACTTTATTCCTAAAATGTAGCTTTAATCTCTCCAGACCCTTATACCACGTCTTCACTCTCTCCCTTTGAACTGAAGTGTTCCCAGACTACTGGAAAGAGAGTTTCCTAAAACCTATTCATAAGTCAGGCTTCGGGTTAGTTCAGTGCAGTTCTCAAAGTATTTGAAAGCTTAGTATGTGACATCATCATTCCCCTTCTTGAACCTCTACTAACTGATTAACAGTTTGGATTTAGACCCAAATCTACGGAGCTGATCTTTTTACTTAGGTGGACTTTTAGTTGGATACCTTGGAAAAGGGATATCAAGTGGATACAATATACACGGATTTCTCCGAGGCGTTCGACAAGGTACCTCAAAATATTTTATTGAATTAATTAAAAATGATTGGTATTGATGAACCTTTATTGTCCTGGTTCAAGAGCAACTTATCTGATCGTAGACTGATTGTTAAAATAGGTAATTTTTTTTAAAAACTGTTTAGGTTCCATCTGGAGTGTCTCTCATCGCGGGCCACTTTTTTTAATATTTTTATGAATGATATAGATGAATGCTTCACTAGCTGTCGATTTTTGTTGTGATGATCTGAAATTGAGCTGTATAATCAAATCCTCTGAATATTGTGACAAATTACAATATGATCTTAATAATTTGGTAGTTTGGTGTGAAGGAAATGGTATGAAACTTAATCCTACTAAATGTAAAATAATGATCCTTTTCTCGTTCTAGAAATACTATTAATTTAACTTGAAGGAGCTCCTCTTTTTAAAGATTTGGGTGTCACTTTCGATATAAGCTTACAGTTTTCTCATCACCAGTGTTATCAATAAAGCTTTCCAGATGCTTGGTTTTGTTGGGAGATTTGAAAACACTCTACTGTGCCCTGGTCCGTCCTAATCTGGAGTATGTCTCCTGTGTGTAGTCTAAATATACTTGATATGCTACATATGGCTCCCATCACTATCCGCCATAAGAGGAAGGATCTTATTACTTTTTACAATATCCTACATGGGAAATCTGGAGCTTCAGAGCTACTTCAAAAAATCAATATTTATGTTCCACTAAGAACAATTAAAGCCACTGATACCTTTTATTACCCAATTTACCGTACTAACTATGGTCTTAATAATTTCCTCACTAGGACAATCAGACTAGCAAACCAACATCATGATATTGACCTTTTTGCAACTTACAACAAATTCTTGCGTCAAGTTTTAGTAAGCATAGGTTAGATAATATTATTACTTAATGATTTTCTGTATTTCTCTATATTACCTATATTGTGAATTTAAAAGTTTAACAGAATGGGGCTTTTTTGCCGGTTTATAAATAAATAAATAAATATATTAATTTATGCATTTGCATCTTTGATTGGCTTTTGGTTCAATTTGGACTTTACCCTTGTCAAGCCTGTACTCGGATTATTGATGGATGAAATTAGATTGACCGGATTATCCACTGGACTGAAGTGATGTTGATCAAATCATTAAACCAAATTTTCACTTCCTACCCTACACCCTTCACTACCAGTAATCGTTAATGGGCGTCGATAGGGACCCGCTAAACATATTGCATCAAATTTTTGTCGCACCCCAACGTGAATTTCTTTTCAAAACGAAAATGATAATTATTTTGACCGTGGGGGTTATTCTCCTTTGCCATGTTTACAATCTTGCCGCCACCCCAAAATTTTAGTTGGCAGTTAAAAGGCTTTGAGACCGACAAATAAACGAGCTTCTAACGTTAGAAGAGGATAAAAAGGTGTTTATCACTATACATATTAATAACTTTCAATTTTATGGCATTAATCAACCATCTAAGTATCTGTTCTGCTTAACGGAATTAATATCTATTTTAATTAGTCAGCTTATGGCCCGCATACTATTAAGGATTCATAAATTTTCACCCTCTTCATTATCATTGAAGTAGATCAAAATTTTATTCTCTGGTTTTTCATTTAACGTGAATATATTATTTTCTAATGCATTTTTTTTTAGAAACTGTCTTAGTAAGTATAAAGTTCAAGTAAATGTAGAACGCAAGGTTAAGTTAAGGATGGGTTCGGTATGCATTTGATTCTGATTGTGTCGGTGTCGGGTGAAGTCGCAAATTACAGAGAATATTTCTTGTTAAGCGATTGTTAATCCTGAGAACCTTTTTTACATAAATTATATACACAGTGACATAAAATTAGCATATAATACTTGCAACTTTTAATTTAATTTATCGATATATGAAAAAATCGGTACTTGAGCAATTTAAGACCCAACGATTTTGCAAAAAAAAATTGTTTAGTAGAAAGGGTACGGTCTATAGAACATTTTAAATGAAACAAATTTTTGTGAACCATATTTTGCCCTAAAAAATCAATTCAAAATTCATTCAAAACATTGCTTTGCGAAAACTCTCCAATATGTCGATTTTACACGAGGATATACGGCAGTGTTGTCATACTGGACAAAAGTCTATAAAATTTAGTTAAAAGTCGGCAGTTATTAACAATGTGGAAGGAATAAATTTCGATTTTCACTTGGAATTTCTTGGAAAACTTACAAGTTGTAAGTGAGTTTCCTATACTAATTTTTTTAAAATAAAAAGTTTTATTAATTTTTTTAAAAATTAATTGGTAAGTATCCCTCATTTGAGGAGTAACTTTTCAAAACGAATTATGGCCATCAAAACTTTCACAACAAAAAACGAATATTTCTTATTGCCGTTCCTTTTTAACGTGCATAGTAAGGTATTTTCATAGATACTGATCGATACTTTTGTAAATAGTTCTAATTGAAATCAAAACCAACAAAGAATGTCAGAAAAAGTAAATAAACTGTTGGACATAACGCTTTTTGATTCATTACTGTGGATATAATGCGTTTTGTTGTGGCTGATATGGGACCTAATGCTCTATGCTGTAAACATTAAATAGAAATTAAAAAAAATAAAACCCAGCTGAGCAGTTTTTTCACTTAATATAAAATAAAACATAGGTATAAAACCAAGATATAAGTTAAATATAAATTAAATATGGCCCACTTGGTCTTCTAAACATTAGCCTTATATCTAAAAACAAAATAACATCTTGAACAAAACAAGTTGATGTCACTTAGTCATTTCTGTGCTTTTCTTTCGATTCTATAAAATTGATTTATTGTATTGCGGAGAGAGTGGAAATTATTGAATTATACTTTATAAACAATTAATGTGCAAGACTAACGGCAACTTTGTTTAATGAGAGACCTGCAGATAAACACGTACATCATAGTTAGATCTTAGAGTTAGTGGCAAAATTTCGGGAAACTGGTTGGGTGGCAAATAAAAAACGGAATATTGAAAATCCAGTGAGAAATGAGGCAGGAGAAGTTGGTTTTCTCGGTGAAGTTAGTATGAACCCTAACATTAAGTAGCAGAAAACTTTCTCATGTAACGGAAGTTTCGCGGACCACTGCACAGAGATTTCTAAAACATAATAAATGGCACCCATATAAAATTCAACTTTTTCAAGAATTAAATTAAGATGATAACGACCGCCGTTTACAGTTTTGTGAAATAATGTCCGAACTATTTCAAATAATCCCAACTATCTTTTAAATGTTTGCTTCTCAGACGAATGTTAATTTTTTTCTCAATGGTACTGTCAATCGTCATAATTGTCGGTATTGGTCCGACACGAATCCAAAGACTTACCTTGAGGTTCATACTCAACACCCTCAAAAATTAAACGTTTTGGTTGGTATTTTTGGTGATTACATAATTGAACCATTTTTCTTACCGGGACATTTAAATGGAGATACGTACTTAGACCTTTTGGAGAATGCTGTTAACCCAGCATTGATTAAAATTATGGAAAACGACCAACGCTACTATAAAGAAAATGCGACATTTCAGCAAGACGAGGCTCCTCCCTATTATCCTCATTACCAGTTAAGAGAAGGGGTGCTATTGAATGGCCCATGACATCACCCGATTTATCTCCTCTTGATTTCTTTTTGTGGGGACATCTCAAATCGAAAATTTATGCCACCAAACCTGAATCATTAGAAGAATTTACGGAACCGCATCATTCATGAATGCCAACAAATAACACCCGATATTCTTCACAATGTCCGGGAACACTTTGAACAGTTACTGTACTATTGTATGGAGGTAAACGGCGGACATTTTCAACATTTAATAATGGGTAAGTACTAATCAATAAAATGAAATTAGATTTCTCTGGAACCCGCAGCTCAAATTTAAAAAACAAAGCGCTATTGTAAAGAAAATTGAATGCCCTTTCAAAAGATGTATCACAACACACTTCTTTTAAAAACTCTCACTCCATTTAAAAAATAAGGGTGAATGGTGGTGTTAAAAATTTAAACAAAAAATAGTTTTTCTAAAATCAAAAATCGACGGGTGCGAGCGTTTTTGTTTTGTAAATCAAGAACCTCTAAAAACTAGCGCCAAAAGTATTAAACAATGGTATTGTTTCAAAATCTTTAACAAGCTGTCTTATTGCGAAAACTTAAGTTAGCAATTTCAAACTTGGCAGTTGTAACAAGAATAAAAAGACCTTTAAAATAGTAAAATAATATCACTTGACCCCCTCTCCTATTTAAGATTTTGAGGGTGGTTGCAACCCCCGCCAAGGGGTTAATGTTAAGGGGTTGAAAGTATTAAAAAAAAATTTTCCCCTAAAATCAAAAATCGATGGGTCCGAGCATTTTTTTAAATTTTTTAAAAAAGGGCTCCAAACCTTGTTGGACTGTTTTCGATGGGCCACTCTGTATAAGGAATGACAGCTAAGAAAATAGCTTCATAATCCGGAAACGCTGTAGTAACGCTCCTGAATGAGTTGGGTGTCAAATGTCAATAAGTTGTTGACAGTTATTTATAAACTTCAACGTTCCTAAATTAAAGGAGGCAATTTGGTAAACAACTTTAAAAAAGTGTTGTGTTTTTAATCGTAATATTTTTTTAGTTTAATAGAGGAATATAGTAAAAATTATTTAAATCAATATAAAAGTGATTAGTCCGCAATAATACTCTAGTATACTTTTAATATTTGTGACCATAAGTAAAGAGAAGCATAGGAAAATCGTGGTCTATATACAACATAAATTTTCGTTTTTTCTTATTAAAAAATGGCTCATCCAAAAATTTGTTTGTTTTAATTTAATGGATTTAAGGTAAACTTTCTAAACATACCAAAAAAAATCTAAAAATCGTTGGGTCTTAAATTGCTCAATCACCAAAAAATTGTGATGCACTATTGTTTATCGTTATCTGCACAGACTGCTTCTCACATAAATTAACAATAACCTCACAGTTGACAAACCATTTCCTTCCGATAATACTCGAGACTTGAGCCCTATGGAGTAAACAAAGAGCGTTTATTTGTTCAACGACAATCTCCCGGTGATCCAGCGGCTGATGAACCCAATATTCCAGCCGAAACCGGCGAATTTGTACGTTCATAATTCCAAAACCGGGCGAGTGCATTAATTTCTGGAATCTGGCTCCCTCCCTGACGAAGGCACGCCGACGTTGATGACGTGATGCTGGGGGAAAATCTCGAGAAATGAAAGCATCACCCTGAATCACAAACGAATTTTCTTTTATATCGTGATGGTTTTTTGCGCTCGGCCGACGAGTTCAATGAAATACAATACGAGGGAATATTTCGTTTTGGATCATATTTATTATGGATTTTCTTCACGTAGTTTGATTTATTATTTAAGAATAAAATGCTTATTTTTTAAGTTTATTTTATTTATTTGCCTCATAATGATTTTATTCCCGATGAAATGGTCTAAAACTCAAATCAAAAATGCTTTATTTTCACATAACATAAAAATGTCGTTGACAAAGCTAATTTAAATATAGAGTAAACAAACATATAATAAAAGAAACAAATGGGAACTCATAAAAAATAAATTGATTAATAAAATTAAAATATCAAAATTTATGAAACATTTAAATATCACATAATAAAAACCTTTAATAGAAGTAACTAAAATAGTAGTAACTAAAATTGGTCAAAATCTGTGTCGTAATTATTCATCATGCAATACTGTAAAAACCACCTTAAATCAACTTTTTTTTTTGCACCAAATCTGAACCTCCTATAGTAAGTCAATGAAGTCAAAGTCAAATAAACTTAAAAATAGGCCAATAAGTATTCTTCTATAGGGTAATAGCCTTTTACAACTAACATCTTTCTTACCTCCTAAATAACTTATAAGAAACTGTCTCACGAAGAGGTTTTGGAAGATGGTTAAATATTTCTTTACTTTCGTAAAAAAATTATTTTTTGGTGAAGGAAGATGTAGGGCCCATAGTTTTGTAGCAGACAAACCACATCAACACAAAATACTTGTAATTTTTTTTAGTCTTCTTTTGGATTTTTTGGAACCTTAAATGGCAGTTTCTATCAAGGCGCATAAAAGTTTCTGTTACAGACAGTAATATATTTTTTTTTATTTAAAAATTATATAAATAAAAACTTTTTGAACAAAAACTATGTCACCGAATGTATTTCAGAATATTGAATTCATTTAAATTTTTTGACCAGCTAATATTTTTATGATTGGCTTAAATATTAATATGCAAAAAAAAATTGAATAAAAATTTAAATAAAGAGTTTTTTATTGAAAGTATATTTAAAAACTCTTAACTTAAACTTATTATCATTGGACTTCATAAGGTTGGATTTCGACGGATTTGGGAATTCCAAGGCGGACTGTCGATTATAATGTTAGGAAATTCACCAGAGAAGGGACTATTAGCAACACACCTCGATCGGGAAGGCCAAAGGCAACAAGTTCAAAGGAGGATTTAAATATTATAATGACAAGCAAACCCAATATACGCCTTACCGCCCCTGGAATCACAGCAAAAATCACAAAGATGCGTAAAAAAGCGGTCAGTGTTTCGACAGTAAAACGGCGACCTTGTAATGCTGGTCTTAAAGGACGTTTAGCTGTATCAAAACCGCTACTAAAGGATGTTAATAAGAAGAAAAGAATCATCAATCACACAAAGAATGGACCATTGATGACTGGAAGAAAGTTCTCTGGAGTGACGAGTCGAAATTCGAGGTTTTTGGAACGAAGAGGCGAGTTTTTGTTCGCCGTTATGCCAATGAAAGGGTCGCTGAACTGTGGCCTCAGTTAAACATGGTGGTGGTTCGGTGATGGTGTGGGGTTGCTTCGGAGGATCTGCAGTGGGCGATCTAATTAGAATAGAGGGAATTCTTCGAAAAGAGGGTTACAAAACAATTTTAAGTGACAATGTACTTCTTTCTGATACATGAATAATTGGGGAAAACTTCATCTTTCAACATGACAATGACCCCAAGCATATGTCAAAATTGTGCAAGCAATATTTAGGTCAATTACAAAGGCAACATCTTCTGAAAGTTATGGTATGGCCCCCACAATCACCGGACCTCAATCCAATCGAATTACTGTAGGATGAACTGGATAGACAAGTGCGACAATCATGCCCCACATCAAAAGAAGACTTGTGGAGGATCATCCAAGAAGAGTGGCACAGGATACCTCAGGAAACTTTGAACAAATTAATTAGAAGACTACCGAAAATCTGTGAAGCTGTTATTAAAAATCGAGGCGGAAATGTAGATGAATCCAAAATTTGATTTTCTTAAATTTAATTAAATGAAAAATGTATTGTTTATATTAATTTTGTTATAAATTAACCGTTTCATAAGAATAACTGATGGGTTTATTTTTTGTAGTTATAACTTTAAAACAGTCATCATGTGGGCAAATACTTTTGAGCAGTAGTGTAGGTGGTATGATATAGGCAAGTTCAGAAGAGCATTTACCGTAATGGTATCGATAAAACTGCCAGGATGAAAGGTGGCGGCTTCCTTCTATGCACCAAACTATCCAGGCTTCTAATTACGTCTGGATCTCCTATAAGATGCATGGTTCTTTTCTGGATGGAATCAAGTAGCTTCAAAGTGTGTTTGCGTGCAGAGCTCCATATGTGAGAGTAATACTCAAGAGATAAACGAATCTGAGCTTTGTAAAGCGTTAAAAGCTGTTGAGGTGTATACGGACAGCCTCTTCGTTATAAAGAGAACTCCAAATTTTTGAGAAGCCGCTGTAGCTAGTCTCACTTTATGATCATGCCAAGACATATTGCTTCTAACCTCCACACCTGACAAGCGAATTGACGAAGACAGCGATAAAGTAAACAGGGACATAGCAAAGCTTAGGGCGGAAGAACAGCCTTCTTTTTAAATACAGCAGCCTGAGCCTTAGCTGCATTCAAAATATTTCAGATTATCCTTACCCCACTCCAAAATTATGCTAAGTCGAAAATAATAGCTGTTACATGGAAATGCCTATGGCAGTAAGTGTCGGCTGGATGGGCGACTTAAACGAAGACACTAATGTATTGTTATCAGCAAAGCAGTCAATTAGATTAGAAGTTCTTGTCGAGAAAGTCGTTGATATATAACAGGAAGAGGTTAGGGGACAGGATGCATCTCTGAGGGACACCAGCGTTAATGTGAGATCACTGCGAGTGTCCTTCAACGACCTGGATCAATCAGTTCTCGAAGAAGGTCCAAATATGTGTTATATAGACCAACAGATTTAGTAGACCCGTGTTTTCGAAAACCATACCTGACGGTCGCTAACAGTGTTGAAAGTGCTCCAGGTATTTCAAAATTTGCTGGTTGACAAGTTTCTGTATTATTTTGGGGATTTTGTTGCTAAAGATGGGCACTGTCTTTTTTCCTTTTTTGGGTATCGGTTGAATCCAGTCAAGTTTCCAGTCTCCAGGGAAAAGACCTTTTCTGTGTGAAAGAGAAAACAGTTCGCCCCAGCAAGTTGTCTTTTTCCATTGCGGGCATTGCAATGGAATCATCTTCCCTAGTGGTAGAGTTTTTGACTTACAGAAACCTTGACCAACTGCTTTTGCTACAGACCATAACGATCTTGATTCATTTGGAAAATTAAGAAGTTTATTCTTCCCACTCTCATTATATTTTGCTTTGCAGGTATCGTCTGCTTGCACGTGTTTCTCAAGGCAAAGTTGGCACGATTTGCAGGGCTTGGGTCTTGGTGGCTTTTAAGATAAACAGCATTTTTGTTCTTGACTGCCTTGGTGCTTTTATCGAATCGCGAGTTGCTGTCTGAAGTGATTTTCAAAGTGTTCGGAATATAAGGCTCCATACCTGCCAAAATCACCTCTGAAATCTCGCTGGAGATCATCAACATCCCCTATAATCGATAAACCCTTACTTTTGTTTTTTTTTGCTTTTGTGATTCTCTTTGACTTTGGAAAAACTATTCTTCAATTTTTGAGCGAATATTGAAAAACTTGCTGTCTTTGAAAGATCATTTCCACCCAACAAAAAAATTGGATAAATTGAACCAAGGCTTCTGTTTGTAGTCCATCCTTTTTAAGTTTATTTTTCCTATTAAGTTTTTCAATATTGGTTCTTCTTTTGCTTTTTCCTTTTTTTTCTTTTCTCCCAAGATTTTGAGGTCTATATCTGAATATCAAAAGATAAAATTTTTTTTATTGAGTTCGCAACAACTAACTCACAACAAAGAATAAAATAATCACATAAAATAAATGAAAAAAGGTATAGGGTTATCTTACGTTGACCGTCCTATATGAATAATATCCTGTCAACGCCTTTAATATAAATATTGCTTTAATGTGTCTATTTTAATTTCCTCTGCTCTGTACATTCCGAGGTGTACACAGTACCCGCATTAACTGCCCCTCCCCGTGTACCTTCCACGCGTTCATTAACCCTTATAAAATATTAAATCTAATAATTTCGAAGCGGCAAAACTCCCGCGGCAAGGTAATCCAATCATTTAACAGTTTAATTATATTCGGCGCACAACTTCGTTTCATTTTCATCGTGGGGGTATTAAATTAGGTTTGCGCTCCCCGTTTATACATGATGGTCCTAAGAGGACTCTTTGGTATATATGGCGAGTTAAAAAAACACTTGTTAAAGCTTTTTATTTACATTTAATCCAGTTTATTCAGTACCCACGTAACCTTTTTTCCTCTTAAATCCATATTTTAGAATATGGGATTTTAGGAAAAATTTATTATGTGGAATCAATCATGCCCACTTTTGTAGTATACATATAATTAGAATATATATTAGAGTGATTTCTATTTATTTTTCAAAGAAAAAATGCTTTTGTTAAGATTCATATTTTTAAATGATAAGGTATTTTCCAACTAAAGCTGAAAATAAATATGGAAATCTTCATTATTTTGTAAAATATATTGTTATAAACATATTAACACTGTTTTTCATGGCCATTTTAGTATTTTGCTTAGAACATTGAAATGCTAGGATTAGCATTGCCGTGGAACTATAGGCAGTTTGTTTGCTTGCAACATCTCTGATGCAATGATGCCAAATGCTTATGTAGAAATGGCAAAAAATCACACATTATAATATCGTAAAAATTTGTCACTTATTTTGAAAGGCTCAAAACTATTCCTATAAAATACTATTCAAAATCTAACATCAATAAGTTAATTTAACATTATTATATGTGTTCAGATATAGCTGAAAATTTCATGATGAATATGTTTGTAAACAAAAAACAAACTCTTGCTCCTGTGCATATGTTAAACTCAAAAAAAGTTGTTGTTTACTAATTCTAGCCTTTCAATGTTCCTAGGTATTTTGTAAAATTCCAACTGGAATCTAAGACTGACAAATTTTGAAGAGCTTATAAACGAATTTCTGACCGCTCAGATTTATTAATATTAAATAGTTGTTAAGTTGATCTTCTTCTTATCATACTCTCTCACCAAGGTTGGCGATCCATATGGCTAACATTGTCCTGGATACAGTAACTCTAAAAATCTCAGTCGAAGTGCCCCCAAACCTTCTTCCAATGTTTTTCAACCGGGAGTTCTGACTTATTCAAACAGATCTTTTCCTCTACATCTTTCCTTCAATTATCGGCCTCAGTAATTCGTATTTTTCGTATTACTATTTATTTTCGCCTTGCTTATAGTTCTCATCACTGCTCCAAAATCTAGCATGTTAGCATTTCAAAAGAGTGTTCATTGACAAAAAAACACGTAAAATTTTTAAATTAAAAAAAATTACCCTACGTTTAATGCGTGCATAAATTCTGGCATAAACGCTCTTTAATCCAAAAGGCTTATTTTCATTATTTTTTAGCAACGGGGCTTTTAAAGCTTACTGATGATAAGGGCAGAGATAAAAGCTTTTTTAAAACCCTTATTTTACGCTTATATGGCCATTTAAATAATGCAAAAATGAATGCCCACCGCGGCATCGTTTGCGACTTTTTAATGGTTTTTATACCTTAATTTGCATTTGACTTAAAATTAACTTATTTTTTATTGATATAGATTTATAGAGATTTATCAAAAAGGCGGTTTGTTCAAACTCAAAATATTCAGTTATACGGAAATTACGCGTCAGGATTTCGGTGGGCGATTCTATATGAAAAATTAAGGAAAGAAATTTCTATACAATTTTTTTCGAAAACTCAAAATTAAGGAAGATAGAAAAAATATTTTTTTTACTATTTTTTTAATAACTTTTTTTCTCGTGTACTGATTTCGCCAAATTTTGCATGCATATTACTAGTGTTTCTTTGTATTCACTCTATTAATTTGACGTTAGTTGTCAACGACAAAAGACTTAAGCTGAGGAAAATGACTTAGAACTTTTTTGTTTTAATCTTTTTATAAATTTGAATGTCAAATTAGTAAAGAGCATCAAAATATCTTTTAAAAAAGTGTTCTTGTTGCATTATCGTAAAAAATCACGGTTTCCGAGAAAAACGACTTTAAACATTAACCGTACCTTTAATTGTTAAAAATTCGTATTTTCAAAATTAACACAGAAAGCCTTGAAAACATACATTGTTAAAGGGTAATTTTTTAAATAAAATAACTATTTACGATAACACACCTAATTTAATTTTAAAGTCATACTTTCATAAAAAAATTTCGAAATGTTGCCCTTCCATTTCAATACATAAATTAATTCTTCTTTCGAAGTTCGAACGAATCCCAGAGAATATGACTTCCTTCTGTTTAATTATTTCACAATTGTCAATAATCCGTTGTCTCAGCTCTTCACGGTTATTTACAGGAACCTTGTAAACGAGAGATTTTAGGTAACCCCAAAAGAAAAAATTCATAGCGTTTAGATCTGGCGATCTGGGAGGCCATTACATAAACCCACCGCGTCCAATCCATTTTACAGGGAAATTTTAATATAAATGTCACTCTCGCTGGAGTGGAGCGCCGTCTTGTAGCAGCCACATTTTACGTGGCTAAACGTTATTTGAAGAGGAACATCATCTAGTAAATTGGGAAACTTATTTCTTAAAAAGCTTAAGTAGACCTTACCATTTAGCCTTTGCGGGAAAAAATGTGGCCCTATTAAATGATCGTCGACAAGACCGGCCCACACATTGAATGAAAATTTATTTTGAAAACGTTATTATATAACTGCATCAGGGTTTTCGTCGCACCAATAATGTTCATTATAAAGGTTTTTTAACCCATTATGTCCAAAGCCAGCTTCATCGGTGAAGAGAATAAAATGTGTAAAATTTTGATTACGATTATGAAGGTTTCTAATGGTGCTACAAAAATACAAGTCGAGCCACTGGATTTTCAGGGCTTAAAGCTTGAAACTTTTGATAATGAAAGGGATGTAGGAGTTGTAAAACTTCATGAACTGTACTTTTCGGAATATTTTCTGAGTTGCAATTGATCTTACGCTAAGAATAGGGTTATCCTCAATGTCAGTCAAAACATGAAGTTCCGTTTTTTGAGTTCAAGTTCTTGGTGGACATCATGTCGACTAATTTTAAATGCTCCAAATTCTCCTAGTCTCTGATGGATAGTGCTAAACATTTGCGATCCTGTTATTCTTCTATTCGGAAATGCTTCTCTGTACAAACGTTGTGCTCTTACCAAATTTCCCCGAGTTGCGCCATAGTAATAATGTAGTGCTGTGAAGGAATACAAATTATTGTTATTATTATTTATTTTATTTTCAATCTTAATGATTTTAAAATTATCAAAAAAATTGCAGATAATATTATCTGTCAAAATTTTTAATACAATGTCATAACTCATTTTGATGGAAACTAAAGCGTTTTGTTTCAAGGCTTGCTTTGTTAATTTTGAAGATCAAAATTTCTAATTAAACGTACGTAAATGTTTGCCTGAGCCAAGCTAATTTAATTGATATGGCCTTAGTTTTCCTCACTGATGATCTCATAGAGACTGAAATGTAAATTTTTTACAGAATTGGAGCATTTGAAACCAGATATCACCTTGCTAAATCCATCTGTAATGAAGACTGGATAGAACTATATCTAGATATGAATTTGTGTCTTCTTCGAATTCAGAATCTTTTTATATACTACCAAAATTATGTCGTATCTACCTTTATTACCAATCCGTTCACATGAACATTCTTCATCCTTCCCGTTCGTAGTGTTTACCCAAGAGACTTCAGAATACAAAAATATAGAGTCCGAGGCACCGACGGAAATTCAAAACTAACGATAATAATAATGTATTCTTCCAATATTTTTGGCTAATTAAAAAGGTTAGCAGGCGTCCGATCTTAAAGTTTTATATGCCCTGTCGTAACCACTTTAATTTTCGCGAGCTTCTAGACGATTTATTGTGTGATATTTGCCATTTGTAAATATTTCTATATTTTAATGTTAATCCATGCCTTAAAGTGTTGTGATGTCCTAGCTGGTTCTTAAATTCCACGGTACAATAAATAATTTGCTTTTAGAAATTCGTCAATTAATATTATTTAATAATATGTGAAAACCAAAACTGATAGTTGCTATTTGTAAATTCACACTTTGCTGCTACTTGAAATGTTACTGGAAATATATACAATAAACTGTAATCATTTTTTATAAAATTGCAAAGGTACCACTTTACCACACCATAAATAAAAATTCTCTAGTTATTCCAGCTAAATGAAATATTTTTCAATTTTCACCTGGAAATTTTAAACGCATCTCTGGGATTCGCATACAACATACTTTTAGCTCAGGGACGGTTTGATAATTATTTTTGAAAATCAGCAGGCCGTTGCTGGCAAATATGAACCAAAAATACCATTTAATTACCTAAAAAATTATCTAAAAACTAAATTTTAAATAAATCACAAAACAATTTTACCATTAATCAAAACTCTTTATTTTATTGTCGACACATGTTACGCTAGCGATGTTAATATCTTTTTTGAGAAAATTTAGCAAGGGTTTCGCCACAGCAAATGTTTCAAGCATAGAACATTTTAACTAAACTTTGACCATTTTAAGAAAATTCTAACTAAACTAATTTCAACGGAGTTGAAGAAGATATTTTCCCAATATTTTGGCAAGGAAATTAGTATCAATATTGTTATATCAATATTGTTAAATAGGTGGTTTCATTTGGATTCTTATCAGTGTGGTCCCGGAAACTGTAACAGATCGAGAATGAATTATGAAAAATGTTTTTTGCTCAGTGAAATACAATTTTGAAACATTTAAGGATATCTTCGGATTAAATCACACTTAATTAGAAGACCCTATTTCGTCCTGTATGGGATTGTGCTTTCAAACTTAAAATCGGATGTTCGGTCTTCTACAAACCACCGTCAGCTTTTTTTTTTTTAAATACAGCGATCGATATGTTTTCCCTAAACACCATAACATTAACACTACAAAGTACAAAGATATATTTGTGAAGATAACATGGGAGAAATAATCGTCTCATGAGTGGGTTAAAAATCCAGGAGGTATCGTCAACCCTCCCAATATGCTAAGTCTAACATAAGACAATTTAAAACTATGATCAAAGACATATTAAGTTTAGCTTGAACATGGTACAACTAAATACAAAGAAAAATACTGAATTAAGAAAAATGTTGTCGTATAACTAAAAAATATAATTCTGATAAGGCAAATGAGTCTTTGAGAACGGAATCGGTCCTCAACAAATTGCTCGAGCATATTTTGTGACCTATGATTTAACAACAGCAACAGGATACCTGTACCTTTTGTGACTTCTTCTCTAGCGTATTCGAAGTTTCTACACTACTTGAGTCTATGGATAGGCGTATATAAGAATATACAAGTCATCTGCATTCAGCCGATCCGGATTGTTGTTACAAGGATTGCGCTTACGGTCATCCAAGACTCCAATATGTTTGTAATGGCAAGCAAACTGATCATCAGTAAATCAAGAATAAACTTAAAAGTCGTTCTGCCAAAAATTGCACCTTGCCATCTCATTTGCCAGTTCTTAATTTTTAAGACTGCTATTTAGTACCCTTTTAGAGAGTTTCGGATTTGCCACAATTTGCTGATCATATCTATTAATATCCACTCCTTTCTTGTATTTATTCTGATTCTCCAGATCCTAAGCAATGAGTTCTTCTAACGGAGGAATGTTAGCCAAAATCCTAGCAGCCTCTGTAGATATAGTAGAGGATGCACCACAGACAGTTCTTGAGACTAGATCCCTTACTTTTTCGAACTCGTCTGAATTTCTTTCAAAAGTTATTTTGTCTTCAAAAATGCTAAAGCAATAGGTCCAAAAAAGTCTATATAGCCATATAAAAAATAGTTCGAAGAGGATCGCTCTCAAACTGATAAACTGTTAATAGGGCTTTATTAAGCCAGGGAAAGCATTTAACAAATAACTTTGAAATGCTTTTGGAAGGTGAAGCCTTCATCAAGCGTAATACCCAGATATTTAAAATCCTTAACTCGTTTTATGATCCAATCTAGTTGAACGGTTTCTAGTAAGTTTAGCCCTAAAAGTCATGTAACAAGATTTACTTAAAGAAAATTATATTTTATATGTTAAAGCCTATTCATTTAAGATCCAGAAGCCAGCAATCAATAAGTCAATTAAGTCAGCAAGCAATAGTAAGATCAGATTATCCGCGTATGCTAAAAGTAAACCATCTTCAACATTATTAAATTTAGCTAAGAGCACATCTACTATCAGATTCCACATTTCTTTGAACCCTAAGAACAACCTCTCATGGAACTCTTTATTAACTAGTAACTACTAAATTTATGCTGAATTATTCTATTATGTAAATAATTATCATATTGAAAAGATTTGAAGGCAAATTTTTATTCTTAAGAGATTTGAAAATAGCAGGCCACCAAACATTATTAAAAGCTCCCTTAACATTCAAAAAGATAGCAGTTTTATATTTCTGATTATAATTCTTAATCTAATTTATTAAAGCTGCAATAGCCCCTTGAGTATCTTTCTTCTGAACAAAATAAAATTGATTTTGGTAATGCGAACCTCCATTATCTTCAACAAAATTTAGAATCTTAGTTTTAATAAGTCTTCCACTGCCTTTCCCAAGATGGGATGAAGGCTGCCCGGTAAACATCATAACATCTCATACGCACTAAAAGACATTCCATTGTTGTGTCACACACTGTCCATAAGTTGGTCCTTGTCATATTCATTCATTTCTTAATGACATAACATGATTGCCCCATATCCCATTATTCTATTACTCTCTAATTTCATGTCACATGAGCCAAAAAGATTAACATTAGGATCTAAAGATTTATAGCCCATGTGTTGTCAGCGTTCTAGCAACAAAGTAAAACCGCACATATAAAAATAATAGTTTTCTTAAGTTACATTTGACCCAAATACCTGACTAAAAGCTTCTTTTACATATCCTAATTTAGTTACACGTCTGTGTATAATCCATCATTTTATATATTGGGTTTTATTTATAAACGCTGCAAACAAAGTTATATACTGTCAGATAAACATGTTTAAGAGTTTATAAAACGATAGTTAGGACGGCTGAAAAATACTTGAAGTACACTTTGCATGCACTAAACGTTGATAAAACCCATAAAGTACAGAATATAATATTGCGCTTTTAATATTTTTGCTTTATTATCACTTGCCCATTAAAAATTCATGCCCATTTAAGATTCAACATTAGCACCTTAGTTATTAAATGTTTAGTAATAATCTTATATTATTAAATTAATTGAAATTGCAAAATAATATGTAAGCAGAAAGCCCCTAGCATTTGCTCAAGAATTACCCATCATAGTAATGAAAGATATGAAAATACCATCATGGAATAATTTAATAATAATCTTTTTTTATTAAACCAAATCAAACATCATATATTTTATTAACTGCTTACAATTACATTCCAAAAAGGCGACGTCTAGCCTATGGCAATTTAAACTTAACCTACAATGGATTATTTTAATCTAAATTGCAAAAAAAAACTATGTTGCGCTAAAAGTCGCATGTAGAAAAAATAAGTTAACACTATAACTCTAACTAGCAGTTACAGCCTAGAAAATTAAAAATACATATAGACATTTACATTAAAATAAAAATAATAATAAATTCCTTAATTATTTATAAATTTTAATCCTTGGGAAGCAGCAAAAGGGCTAGTGACGGCCAAATCATAATTCTCTATTTGTTTGTAAAAAAATTGAGACTTAATGCATACTTCAATTTGCTTGTTTTAAATTGTAGGATATTCGAAGGAAGAGAATAGTATAAGTTTATAGCAATATATAAAGCTTTGTTGGAAAAAGCTATGCTTTTGAAAATTTTAAAGTAATACTGTTATTAACCCAAGATTTTATAACCTTAAATAGTATTTTTACGTCAATTGTGAATTTCATCCCCTCTAAGAATCGATGAAGGAAAAAATGCTTAGTTAAAATCATTCAAAGGTAATGATTTAAAAGCAATTACGGTAAGAACTTTATCTGTACCTGTTGAATTCTATAAGTATGTATAGGATGGCTTCTATAGAGAATAAACCAAATTCTAGTTCAAGTATATTCCCTTTATTGATGCAGGATTAAAAATATTAGTAAATTTCTACATAAAATTTCAATCTTCACAGCTCTGCATTTCCTTTTATCAATGTGTAATGCTTAGAACAAGAATTTTGACAACTTTTCCAAAAAAGAATTATTATATAATAAAAAATGTTTTACCTAGGAAAATAAAGAAGCACTTTGCTATACCTAGTTTTATTCCATTTACTAGCACAATAGCTACAATCTTTCTAAACCAGTTGTAAAAACCTTTTGTAAAATTTATGACATTAGCAAAACCAATGAAGAAAATATTTAGATATATCATTTAGGGGAGACTAGGAAGATACTTAATATTCTAATTAAAAAAAAAGACAAAATCAGATCATGGAACGAGATTCTGAGGATTTTTTAAAAAACTGTCAAGTGTATCAACTCTTCCATAGTAGAGGAGTTTTGATACAGTGTCTGGGAGTCTTGATACAAATAATAACTGATACTGTAAAGGACTATGAATTACTTTAAAAACATTTATTATTATTTGAATCGATTACATGAAGAATTACTAAATAGTTAACATTGTCAAACATTGTCAAATTTTCTTGTAGATCTAGCGGTTCCACCAACAAAATTTGGAACAACTTCATGACATCTTGATCATAATCAGTATGCTATCAGAAAAATGGTATCAGAAACTGATCTTCAACCTCAGAATAAACAAATTTAAAATCAGGTTTTTTCCGCCCCAAGAAATTGATGAAATAGCCTCCATTTTCGGCCATTTTTTAATTGCTTTTCCAACGTAGTAGGTATTTTACCGATTTTTTTTGCTATAAATCGAACTAGCACACTATTATTGAGATTTACTTACCCCGCAAACACAAAACCTTCTTCTTCTCTTTTATGTTCTATTTGGTCCTCTATATCAGTTAGCCCATCCGACAAAGATAGGTCAGGCAAAGAACTATTATCAAATGCAGATTCAGGTTTGTTTTTGAATTGATTATTTTCGTTGATTTTTCGCTTGTTAGTTTCTTTTAAATTGTTTCTTGTTTCGCTGCTCTTATCGCTTTTATTATTCATTTTTATTCTCTTCCATGTACGGTGTGTCTGTTAGAACGTTTGTCTTTGCAGGTTTTCTTCCTGATGTTTGTTGTCTTCTTCTTCGGGCCTGGAGAGGTGGCCTTCTTTTTCTTCGGGAGTCGTATAGGAGTAAGAGGGTTCCGGGATACGTCCCCTATTATCAGCTGAAAGTTTTGGAGTTGCGTATTCAGAAAGTAATGGCGTTGCATTGTCAGGAAGGATTGGAGTTGCATCGGGTCTCCGTTCTTGGTGCTGAGGGTCAGGTCGATCGGTAACCCTCGCCGTGAGAAAGTCATCGTTAGTAAACAAGTGTGAAGCGAAGGGGTAAATACCACTTTTAGAAAAGCTTTGGTAATATTCAGCAAAGTAAAACGCTCGATGATATGCGATACCACCAAGCTTTTACATATTTTTTAAAGAAATCGTTTGTCCGGGAATTTCAACCATAACATCATCGCAACCTTGGTTAAAATATATTTTGAAAGGTCCATATATGCCAACGTCTAACGGTAGTAACCGATGGCTTGTATGTGATGGTGTTGTTAAAAAAATAATCCCATTTTGCTTGCAAATCTCTAGACCTAAGGCTACTGTGGTTGTCTAATATTAATAGAACTTTAATCTAGGTTACATTTTACGAAGTTTATGAAATGCAAAAGATAAAGTTTGAGCTTGTCACTGGTCATCTTCGTCACTTCGATGGCCACAACTCTGGATCCTAGTGGTGCTCCAATTGTCATATAGTCTTGTTCACAAACACGCGGAAAAACTAAGAAAGTCTCTCTCACCTGAAGTAACTTTCGCCACTTGCTTTTGACCTTTTTTTGAAACGATTTTTCAGGGTTTATGGACAGTGTGCACTTCTGTTTCATCACAATTATATACTGAATTTGGTGTGAATTTTTCTTGAGTCAAAGCAATAATTCCAGGTTCCTTGTCATAAAGCCCCAGAGCCTCTCATTTAAAAAAAAAAAAAAAAATGTGGAATTTTCTTTTTATTTTCTTTGGCATACAGATAAGCAAATTTTCGTGTCTCTCTCGATATAAACCCATAATTCATTCTAGCGGCGGTGAGCAACTATTTAGCTAAACTTTTCTATTTCTCACGAGTAAAAATTTGTGAACTCGCAAGGGTCATTTTGTCGAGGTCGTATTTTGTAGACGTAGTTCTCAGCTTGCAGCCATCTACAACTTCAAGTACAGCTTTTTTTATTGGTTCAGGTGAAGCCAGCATCCCGTTCGTTTTTTTGTTCACTTAAGTTTTTTGAATCTAAATTTTTTTTTCATAGAAAATAATTATTATTGGGTGGTTTGATATTCACGGGGAGAGTCGATACATGTATCAAGTCTCCCTAAATTCGGTTGTATCATTCCCCCTAGCCATGACAAGCTTTACTGAACGAAAAACCGCCAAAAACTATCATAACATTCTGCCAATTATTTCCATCTTAGATAATAGCTTCATCACTACATGATCTGGATTTCATAAAAAGTATAATCTGAACTAGTTTCTAATAAAATGTTTACACTTACCTTTTTAGGAATAACAAGTTTTTTCCGTTAAATATTTAAGCGAACTTTAAATGATAACAAACGAATATCAAGTGACAGTTGACTAAGCATTACACTGATGACAAATTTTGGGGGAAATTCATATTTTAGGCGGAAAATTTAAAAGCGTATCAAACCTTCCGTGGATTCAACCCTCTCTAGTCTCCCCTACAAATAAATGAGGTTCTTGAGGAATCCCTGACGGTATGTCAATTCTCTAGATTCATACTCTCTAGAAATGTTTGTTTCCATCCTTTGCCTGTGATCCATAAGATAATTCTGGATCCACCCATCCAGAAACATTTGCCATTACCAAAAGTTTCCAACTTTCGAAGCAGTGTTGTGTAGAACATAACTGATTGTGTCCATAGATTTTGAAAAGTCTGTATATTAAATGATCCTCTAGCAGCATCCCAGACCTCCGCGAGATAGTCAACAGTTTTTAGTCAATAGAGTTGGGTAATACTGGAAAAATTTTGAAAAACTTAAGGACCGTGCTAAGATTATATACCGGCCCTATAGTTAACACAGATCTTCATGTTTCCAGACCCTAATTTTTCAAACATTAGAAAAATGACTGGTGGATGGTGAATTATTAATAAATTTAAAAAATTGCAACATTGAATGAGAACTCGGGGTCAAGGTTTTCTCAACTTTTATGCTCCATAAGCTCCTCATATTTCGAAAATATTCGAATTTTGAATTTTATAAGAGAAACGTGGTTAATGGACAGACAGGCCTACAGTTGCTACTGCTGTAAATATATTTTAAATATTTAACAAAAAGCTTAGGCAGATCAGATCTGAAAATAAATGATTATGTTAAATATTGATGATACGTAATATTCATGCTTAGTTGTAGTTTTTGCCAAACGCAAGACCTTGAAAGGACATTGAAATGATAGAATTAGCATTGCCGTGGAACTATGGGCAGTTTCTTTGCTTGGAGCATCTCTGGTGCAATGATGCCAAATGCTTATGTAGAATTGGCAAAAAAATATTTCATAATATCATAAAATATAGTCACTTATTTCGACAGGCACAAAAAATACTACTGTTCCTCTTTAATAAAACATGAAGCATTTTATTCAAAGTTAACGTCCCTATATTAGAGAAAAAGGAAACAACATCGCAACGCCGCTTGATTGATACACGAAATCTTTGCCAGTGACGTTGTCAAAAAATATTTACATGATAAATATTTATTAATACTATATTATGCTTTAAATTATTAACAATATTACCGTTTATGAATTAGTATATTAACTCTTTATACGTTTTTTAATGTACTAATAAAAAGCATATTTAGGGAAATTAAATATTTTATAATTATTATATATTCAATAAATTTTTATTATTTTACGTTTATGCTGACAGTATCATGATGTTATGACAGTATCGGTATTTACTTGTGAAAAGATCGGCTTGAATCACCTTTTTTTATGGTGCGGCACAAACGGTACAAGTTTTTATCAGCGTAACAGTTCACAAAACATTCAACTGGGACTTTTTTGCTTTTTCAACAAAAAACAAAAAAAAAAACACAGAACTTCACAAATGCCGAATGTAAACACAAAGCCGTTTGACAAGATGACGTCAGTTTTTGCTTGCGGTATTGCCATTCTAAATTTTTTAGAAGCGGCTTAAGAAGTAAGAATGTTAATAATTTTTTTTTGCTTTGAAGATGTTATTTTCGCGCATAGAATAAGACATATCTATTTCTACTTTTTATTTTTAATCCAAAATCTAACAACAAGTTAAATTAACATTATTATATGCGTTGATATATAGCTGAAAATGTTCTCTTTTGAAAATGTGTATAAACTTGACAACAGAGACTCGATGAATATGTTTGTCAACAAAACACCACCTTGCCTTTGTGCACATGTTGAACTCAAAGTTGTTGTTAACTAATTCTAGCCTTTCAATGTTCTAAGGGCAAGACCTTAAAGAGATGAATATACACTCATACAACGATAGCATGGGGAATCAGTCAATGAGATCAAGAATGGCTTAGCTGTTAAGATGTGCCTTTCAGTCCTCGATAATAACTTACCTTAAATGGTAATATTGTGCTTTTTCTTTAACTACAATTTATCGTTCCCTGAGCTCGCCGAGTCCGCGGAAGAAGAATCATTTTCAAGAATCAGGTTCTCTTAGTAATTAAGCAACCGTCGCACTTCTTAATTAAAACCCATTAAGAGAAGTACCTAATAAAATTTCTTGTTCGACGAAATGGGGGTATTTATAGTCCGTTAATCCATTCGTTTAGTAATGTTTTTTAAGCAGTCAGCTAAAAATAAATGTTTATTTATTAAATCCTAAATGACACTTATTTTGAAAATACACTTTAAGCGCTCAATCGCGAGGTAATTTATATGTTCGTTGAAACTCTTCTTTAAAAGCTTGTCGGATTTTTTTATAATTTTGTTTTGGTTAAAACCTGAATATAACAGTTATTATATTGATTTAAAATTTAATTAGCTCTTAAATTTAACACACCAGTCTCTAACCAGAGATTTAGTTTAGATTTAATTTATTTCGTTTTATTGGCAAATCAATCATGGTCTGGTTTGGTTGACTCCGTGTATATTGGACGAGCAGAAAAAATTAAAGCAGAGATTGATTTACTTAAATTTATTGAACAAAAAAAAGCAATCTTCAAAATGTAATTATTCAGTTACGAATTAAACACTTGCAAATATTAAGGATTTGAGGGTTTTAATTCAGCTAATTTGTTTCAAAATTAGCTTACTCATTTTACAATTAGTTAACAACAACTTCAAGAGTTCAACATATGCACAGGGGCAAGGGTTCTGTGTTGTCAAGTTTACGCGCATTTTTAAAAGAGGAAATTTTTCCAGCTATATATCAACACATATAATAATGTTAATTTAACATATTGCTGTTACATTAAAAATAAAAAGTAGAAATAGATATATGTTATTCTTAACGCTAAAAATAACATCTTTAAAGGAAAAAAAAATTATCATTCCTATTCCTAAAACCGCTTCTAAAAAATTTGAAATGGCAACACCGCAGGCAAAAGCTGATGTCATCTTTCGAAATGTCATCTTGACAAGCGGCTTTGTGTTTACATTCAGCATCTGTGAAGTTCTTTGTTTTTTCTTTACTTTTTTAGATTGAAAAGGGAAAAAGGTTGAGACATTTCAGTGTTTTTGTGAACTGTTACGATAGTAAAAAACTTGTGCCGCACCATGGGAAAAAAGGCAATTTAAGCCGATCTTTTCACAAGTAAATACCAATATTGTAATGTAAAATTTGGGTATTTTAAAATTAAACTTACGTGAGTATTGACAATGCAATTCATTCAGCGCGCTCCACCATGTATACAGCAAGATATTAGAGTACCATGAAACAAAAATGTTTACGATTTACTGTACTGACCCATCTAATAAAGATTAAGTTTACTCACCGGGGAACCTCGGTCCCCTTGGTTCAGTCATGCCAACAACCATCAATATAGTTACTTTATGTTTGGTAATAATTTACATATATAAATATCTTCTTTCTTCGACGACTAGCTAGTGTCCCCTAAAATAGTTAAGGCTACCCCAGACGCTCCACTGCCGCTAAGCAGTAAGCATCTCAACACTCGGAAACTAAGATAAAATATACCGAGATCTTAGAATCCAAATGTGTCAATCGAGAAGACAAGTGAGGGCCCTCTATAACTCACAAGACCAACTCGAAGGAACTGCGCGCTCAGAGGGCATCCCTGTCGATTGCTTGTCGATTGCTACACAATCGACCACAACCTGGTAATACCTCGCTAAACAGCGACAAACTCTGGTATACCATAAAACTCTAGCCAAGGACTTATACAACAACAATATAAAATATTACTCACATGTCGACATGATTAATCTGTGCACAAAACAATCACAACCATTCTAATATCCACCTTGTGGACAAACACTATGACCACTCTATATACATGGCTCTTTGTAAGCCGAAGTGCTAGCACTCACTGACCCTTTTACTTCTTTGGGTATCTCTCAATCTTTGCTTATATTATTATTTATGTTTAGGGTATAGATTTTCAAGGATGCACGACAACTCTCGGGCGGTTAAGACACTTATAAATGAACACAGGGAGTTTATAAAATATACGTCCACCAAATATAATAAATTACTTTAGGATATCTAACAGTAATAGCATCATATCAAGGGACAACCGTCGTCATAAACTTACAATAATAAAAACTTATTAAGAAATCTATAATAATTATAAAATATTTAAATTACATAAAAATGCTTTTTATTAGATAAGTACTTTTACTCTAATGAAGTATGTTAAAAAACGCATAAAGAGTTTATAACCGTTAATATTATTTATAATTTAAAGCATAACCTATTAATAATAAATAATTATCATGTAAATATTTTTTTGACGACATCACTGGTAAAGATTACTTATGTCAGTGTAATCAACAATGCGATCGAGCGGCGTTATGATGTTGTTTCCTTTTTCTCTAACATACGTGATCTAACATTCATTTAACTTTGAATGTTGACTTCTTTATAGAGTATCTTATCATATTTTTTAAAATAAAAATACTTCATATTTTATTAAAGAGGAATGGTATTGTTTTGCGCCTGTCAAAATAAGAGACAAATTTTTATGATATTATGAAGTGTGTTTTTTTGCCATTTCTACATAAATCATTGCATCAGAGATGTTGCAAGCAAACAAACTGCCCATATTTCCATGCTAATTCTAGCCTTTCAAAGTTCTAAGAAAGATACTCAAGAAGACCTGCTACAGAAATGTTAAATGTTAATAATGCTGCAATAAATAGAGCCATAAACACATCACATTTATGGAATTCTTATTCATAAGTAAAGGAAAATAGGAAACTCTAGAACTTTGGTGCCATCAAACTACGAATACAACAATAAGTACTCAAACTGTGGGTAATCGGCTTTACAAATGTTAAATGTTAAAGGAGACCAATAGAGTAAAACCAGAGCCACATTAATTGAACCAGAAAATAATTGAATAACTCAATGTTATATGCGTCTATTTTGTTTTAAATCACGTTGATATAACTAATTTAATGAAATAATTAAGTCTAACTAGATGACAATCAAGGGAGCAAATTTCGGTTTAAACATTTTAACAAAGACAGGTAACACACTTATGATTGGGGTAATATTCAATATGTGGTTTGTCTACTTAGCCACTAGGTTGAACTTAATGAAAATAAATGATAGCTTAGAGGTGTGATTAGCGAAAAGACCTGATATATTTGACAGTTGAAATAAACGTTGACAAAGGCTTGATGAGTTCCTAAGAAATTTGCAACACGTCGAGGAAATACTCGACGTTGTCTTTTTATTATTAAGACCTTTCCCGATAAAATTACCAATATCTATCGTTAGAATTTGATGGTACATGTAAAGGAAATGAGCAAAAATATTTAATAAATGAAAATAAGGATTATGATTATCTATATTTTGATTTGCAACCTGTTTAAGATTAGGATTCTCTGCGCTGGAAACTTAAGACATTTTCATATCTTATTCGAAAATTTCTGATATTTAGGGAAACCATTTTAATTTAAATGAAAATTTTATGATTAAAAAAATATATATATTGCAACAATGACTAACTATTAATTTCTAAAACAGAATAAGTAAGAATTTCTTCAGATTCATTCGCTGGAGTAACATTTTTTACTCAATATCAATATCAGTATTGGTTTTACTAATAAATTCAAGTTTGCAGCATCTTTTTGTTGCATCAAATAATAAGAGTGCCTTATTTAGTATTTATATAGAAAATAAATTAAAAAGACGATTCATTATATCAGATCATTTGAAAATATAAAGAATTTTGACTATATAAAACCTCGAATTTGGAGCATACAAACAAGTATCCACTTTTTGATCAAAAACTTACTACATTTGGGTCCTCAATTAAAGTGTAAGGGGTATATGGGGTATCGCATAGTTACGGTTGCCAACCGTCCCATGATTTGAAAGGACAGTCCCTTATTTGAAAATTACGGCCTTGCTTTTAAAGGGCCTCAAAGGATTGTGGCTGTCCCTTAAAATTAGAAATCGAATCCAGAATAAACTATTTCTCAGGCTTTTGATGAATTTGAAATATTCTGTTTCGTTATTTTCAGATAGTCGCAGGTTGATTAATTTTTTTAAGAATATTTTCTTAGGTTTTAAAGTTTTTATACTTTCAGGAAAATGTCATTTATAAAACTTTGTTTACCCGAAATTGACTAACTGCATTCAGAGCACAGTCTGAAATATGCCTAAATGATTATGGCTCAGAGCTCAAAACCATATTCTCGGCCTAAAAATTTAGTCTCAATTGTAAATTTAGGGATTCACGATGGTCATACGTCAGAATTAAATTTTTAATTTAGTAAATTCAGTTTAATTTAATCAAACTTTATTCAAGCCGTATTTAGAAGCAAAACTTCGTACAATTATGTAAAAGAAACATATACCCATATACTCGTATATCTTTCTCTGAATAATTGATGCAAAAAATCTACTTTTGTTTCACATCATATTGTACTTTAACGAAGTAATATAGCTAATGACCTTTCCATACACATGTCGGTTGATGTTATCCAGTTTACGGTCAGGCGTCATTCATTAATCATTATTTTTAGTTCTTTTTTTCGGTAACTTATTGTATCGTTTCCTGTTTAAAATTGCGTTACTTGTTCTATACCGAGTTCTGTAATGTTACCAAATGTTTGTATAACTTCGATAGTTTTTTTTTTTAATTTTATTATTTTTAATTATTTCTATGTATTAGTTCTTTATTACTCTATTTTAATTGCCTTTAAGCATCGTATATCTTTTTGTATAATGTCAGTTTAATTTTTAAAAAAAATACTTGATATTTGCTGATGATTTTTAGCTTTAAAATAGAGAGTTTTAATATTTGTTGTTGCCCTAGTAGATTTTTAATATGTAACTAACACTCTCAGTGGGTTTGCAAGTACAATAATTTATAATTATTACTTTCGTGCCAATGGGTTATATTTATATAGTCGAGACGTTAATACTCAACTGATTTATGTTGCCTTCAACGTCCATTTATTTGTTTATTAATTAAGCATTTTATCATTATTGTAGATGCAATTTTTATTAATTTTTAGTCGTTTTAATCTTTTAACCTTGTCTGAGGCACTAGAACTATAAGATGAAATTACAAAACTCCTTAATTTGTGTAAGTAATTTTAATACCTTAAAAATTAGTTCCCTTGGTTCTTTTATAGTAGCCCTGATAATGGACATGTTATGTCCGAACCTGTTGGATTAATAGCCTTTTAAATAAATTTAGTGAAGGATGACCGAAATAGTTTTAGTTACCCATTAATTAATTTTAGTTATATAATAAATATTTACACACATTAAAACGTCAGCAAATATCAGTGATAAAGTTCTTAAATTCATCTTATCTTGAATAATTTCTCTAATAGAGTACCATATCTCACTTGTCCAGAGTGTCTGTATTTTTATGGGTTTCAAAGCAGAATTAATATTTTTTGGTATATGTAGATAATTTTTAAAGTGTACTGTGATTGTAGCATACGAATAGACCCGAGAAGTATAACTGAACGGGAATATAGACCCGAAACGCTTTCTGAAGTGGAAAAGCCATTTCATCACTAAGAAAATATTAAAGCACCAGGTTCCGACAACATACAGCGGGTGATCATAAAACTCCTAGGAGAAACGAATGTTCACTTCCTCGATCTGACCGGCCTTTTTAATGCCTTTTACGATAAAGGAGAGATTTCAGAGGAATGACTGCGATCAACCTTTGTATCCATACCTAAAACAACAGGCGCAAAACACTGTTATCAACACCGATTAATAAGCCTGGTAAATCACATTACCAAAGCTTTGACCAAAATCATACAAAACAGAATAAATAACAAATGCGAACAAAATGTAATGGTATTGTCATAGCGATCTTTCCAGATTTACCTAATAACTTGTTTTTTCCCCACTGCAACAAGATGTTTGTAATTTCTTTTTTCTTTCCTTCCAATTTTTTAATGTCAGTAAGGTCTCTAGTATCTAGTAAGTAGAACATGTGATATCTGCCTGCTCATGGTTTTGAAAATCATTGCTCCCTACTTCTATATTAATCTATTAATATATATATTAGTGTATATGTGTATATATAATTTTCTAGTAGAGGAAGCAGTTGAAAGCAATATTTATCAAGTAAACAATAGTTTTATTTAGGTTAGAGGTTTAAACAGTATTCAGTATTCTTATGTGAAAGTATAACTGAATAGCTGCAATTCTATAGGGCCCATTGTACAACCAAGAAATTACTATGCTAAGTTATATAAATATTGTAACTAATTTGTTTGGTGAAACAATAAATAAATAAAAAAATAAATATATGGGAGATAACAATTTGATTTGATTCCGAAGCGCATTGGGTACAAGAGCAGCGATCTTCAGTTAGCAAGTTTTAATTCAAAGATGGAGAGACATGCACAAGGACGTCCAGTTGTGCTTTATCGACTTTTCCAAAGCGTTTGATAATATCAAATATAATAAACTCGTATAAGTGTTGAGAAAGATGCATATTGATGGTAAGGATCTGCGCATAATAACCAGTTTCTATTGGAACCAAAGTACTGAGATAAAGATGGGCAACTTACACAGTGGGATTTACCAAAAAAATATTTCTCAAGCTAATGCAGTCAAAGACATAAGACTCCTCATAATATTTTTTAACAGAAATAAGTATTCAATCGCTTCTCTTAATAATATCGTTTGCAAATGTATAAAAACAAACTAAATGCTGCAGATCTAGAAAATATCTTTAAATTTCTATTAAACCCGCGTATAAATCCTATCCGCATATTACCTGTGTAGAGGTTTATTTTCAGCATGGGATCCCCTAATGTAATCCTAACTGTTTTCCCGGCCGACTTCCACGGTATTTCCCTGTGCGATATCGCCATTTCCCGGGGGTTGAACACTCCCATAAATAAAGTTAAGAGTTTCGCCGGACCAAGTAGTAGTACAGTGTATTTGGCCAGATGTTATAAAGTGGAATGAAATGAGAATTCCTTCGGAATCTGGGGCTGGCTGGGGATGGCTAAATTGGAGATTTCGTAGCATTTGGTGAGGCCATAGATTCGGCCATTTCTTATATATTAAAAACTGAAATCATTTTTAAAATATACAGAGAGTGGCTAACGTATGGAATCAATGCATTTAAAAACGGCTAAAATAATTTTATATAGGGCGTTCTTTAAAGACGTGCTAATATTTAAGGGGGTGATTCCTGGTCCCATTTTAAGAAAAAAAGTTCCTATGAATATATGTCCTAAACGTCTTAACTTTTGAGATACAGGGTGTTAAAGTTTTAAAAAAATAGTTTTTTAATAATAAAACTTAACTTAAACAATATTGTAGACATTCTTATGAAATTTGGTACATGTATTCTATGCATCAATTCTATTGAATATTTTTAGTGAAAAAAATACCATGCCACTGCTTTTCTTTAAGATAAAAATTATTTTTTAAATCCTCAATCACTTTTTAGCAAAGTAGATCTCTTGATTTTTTTTCGTCCAATGCATGGTTTTGGCTTAAAAAAATAAAAACAATTTTATTTTATATTATAATACTAAATTAAAAATAAATTAAAGTTGCTTGTATTATAAATAACCAGGAAATTTTTTTTTTGTTTTAATTAGTGTGATATTAATTACAATAATTCTTAGGATTTTAATTTATATATTTTTTTGCCTTTTAGCGGCAGATGATTTTTTTTTTAAGAATTCCTTTTTTTGTTATTCAAGTTTTTTTCCAAACCTGTTGAACCATGAGTTTCTCATACATGGCCGGTGATCAGCCTCAATCTAACCACCCGGTGTAAAATAATGTATTATGATATTTTGAGATAAGATGTTTTTTTTTGATATTGATGAAGATAAAAAAAACATTATCATTTAGTTTTACTATTTGAAGAATCATCAATATTTGACGTACTAATAGAGTATAAATACGATATGTTAATAACCATTATAGCGCCAAGAGTAAGACTAACCAATAGTGAAAAAATTATTTGTCATAGATGGTCATCAAATATTTTCAAGATTTTTATTTATTATTTTTTTATTTTAAAAGTTTTTTTCGTCTTGCCACTCTTATGTACTATATTCTGTGAATACACTGGCACAAAAATGCAAACCCTATGGTACTCGAGTATCACGAGTAGCTCCAGTGCAACGAAGGTGTCTGTGGATATTTTTTTTAAACTTCTGAAATTTGTAATGTTCAAGAAACACGGACTTCGGGCATTGATTCAACAGACCCGCACTTCTTCATAAAACGAAATTGGATCTGCCTGTCGAGTAGATCTTGCATGTCATTCTAGATGGAATGATATGGGCTAGTTCAGAAAGCATTTACCAGTCAGGTCCGCCATCATCCTTTTATGCGCCAAATTGCCCAAGCTTATAGTTATCTCTGGATCTCCTATAAGACGTGTAACCCTCTTCTGGATGGAATTAGGCAGCTTCAAAGTATGTTTGGGTGCAGAGCTCCACATGTGAAAGCAATATCCAAGAGATGGACAAATCTGAGCCTTGTAAAACGTTAAAAGCTGTTAACGTTTGGTTTTAAAGATAGCCCCAAGATTTTGAGAAGCCACTATCAAATGCCTGTGAACATTCGGAGCTATTGCACGAGATTCACTATATTTCCCGATAGCTTCGGTCCAAACATGCGTCACATAGGCCAATAGATCGCTAGGAGATCTGTGTTTTTGAAAACCATACTGACGGTCGCTAACGATGTTGGTGTACTCCAGGTATTTAAAATTTGCTGGTTGACAAGTTTTTCCATTACCTTGGTGATTGCCGGGACTAAAGCAATCGGATGGTAATTGATGGGTACCATCTTTTTTTCTATTTTGGGTATCCATTGAGTACGCGCAAGTTTTTAGTCTCCAGGGAAGAGATCTCTTCTGTATGAAAGAGAAAACAGTTAGCACAAAAGTGGTCTCAGCACGACCGCACACTTTTAATAATACTGGCGGTATTCCATCAGATCCGGCGGCCTTGTTAGTGTTCAAGTCTTTTTCAAGATCTTGGTAACGGAAGACTGTCTTTGGCTTCGAAGAAGCCTTTCTTGGCAAAGTCGGTGGTGTGTTGTACACACTACAGTAAAGTTTGATTTGAATATCTGACTCAGCAAGTCTGCCTTCTGCATTGCGGTTGTTGCGACCGAACCATCTTCTCTAGTTAATGGTCCAATTCTTGACCTACAGAAACCTCATTCAAGATCATTCTGCTACAAGCCAGAATGATCTTGATCCATTGGGGCAATTAAGAAGTTTGTTCTTCACTCTCTCATTTTTTTTGCAGGTATCTATCGTGTACTTGCACGCAGTTCTCGAAGCAACAAAGTTGACACGATTTGCAGGGCTTAGGTTTTCGGATAAGCAGCATTTTTGTTTTTGTCTGCCTTTTTTATCGAACCACGGTGTGCTGTCTGAAGAGCTTTTCAAGGTGTTCAAAATATAAGCCTTCATACCTGCCAAAATTACCTTTGAAATTTCTTTCGCACTCTCTGAAGAATCATTTGTTTTAAAGCAGACATCATTCCAAGGAAGAGAAGAGAGGAACTGTTTTAAATGTCTCCAGTTGGTTGATATATAATGCCAAACTCTACGCACCATGGGTGGATCCTGAGTTTTCATTTTCAGTTCACATGTTGCGGTTATTAATTTGTGATCTAATGTTTCTAGTGATGCTTGTATGGTAATATTGTAAGTCAGGATCCGTCGCGAGAAACAGATCCAGGAGGCTAGTCTCTATGTCTATCAGGGATTTCTAGTTTGTTGTTATAGTGGCATACATATTTGATACCGGATAACTAACTTTTTTCTTAATATTAATTAAGGTAACTATGTAAGATATAAGGTTTAGAAAAAATTATAAACTAGCTTTTTCTATAAATGCTTTATAACCAAGACTCTTTTAAACCCACTACTTCTTTTAAGAGAAAAAACGAGAAACTTGTCCTATAGATGTCAACAAAAATGTCGGAGAGTCAACAAACATTGAATTTTTTCAAATCCTAAAATAATAAAAAAATATGGCTGTTTTCAAGTTTCACACCGATACCATTGACAAAACCAACTATTTCCGGCATTAACGCCATCGGATGCCCGTAGTCTTCGGCCACGTCCTAAATTTAGCCCGTATATTTAGACCTGAATGTCTTTGGCAGAGACCAAGAATGCGTGATATTTGATATTTTATTATATTTATGACCAGTATAGGCATTTAATCGCGCCTTTGAAATTTTTGTCAGGTCTACCCGCGGCGATGAAAGTCTTCGTGATTTCTGTAGTGACCAAAGTTTAGTCTATCGTGGTATTAATGTGGCAATTACAATGGCGTCCTTTGAAATTTTCGGTGGGCTTTATGGTCCCGACATTTCTTATCTTTTTGTTATGGTTTGAGAAGTGGATTGTTCCGTCCGTGTTGGATAAGAACCTTATATACAGGATGTTAAAAATTCGAGGACTAACATTGGGATCTCGATAAACGTAAGAGATCAAATATGATGCAGATTTGCGGATTTTTTTGTGGTTAATATTATACGAGGGGTGTTAAAAATATGTTTTTCAAATTCTAAAGTAGCTTTTTTGGGCTAAACAGAGTTATTGACAAAGCCTTATTTAATCGTCAGTAAAATTTAAAACTAGTAGATATTAGAAAGCAAAATAGAGTTACAATATTTTTTTTCCAAATTACACATACATATTTGGTAGTCACGACAGAACATCATTAAAAAACTTATAAATGCTTTAGTAACTAATAATCTTTTTAAACGCTTTTTAAATCTAATATAAGACTTAAGTTTTCTTATTTGATGAGAAAGGTGATTGAGCATTTTCTTACCCATGTAATTAAAACAATTTATCACTTGCTCTGAATGTGGAATCGGCTACCGATGTGAGTATGTAAGACGAGTTCCAAACTAACTGCCACCTACAATTTCCTGCTTCTGTTTTCTGAAGACTATATTGTTTCAATCATATACAGGGTGTTTTTTTAGTAACATTCAGGAGTTCATGCGTATTCCTTGGACGAAATCAAGCAAAAAAGTTCCTATATATGTCCTATAAACGTCTTAGATTTTACATTAAAGGTGGTAAAGTTAGAAGAAAAAAAATCTACTTTTTTGATAAATTTGATATCCATATAGATATTTTTCTGAAAAAAGAGCATATCTGGTCCCTTCGTAATTGTTCGCCCGATGCACGATTTTCACATAAAAAAATAGAAACCATTCTTGTGGATAGCCATAACGCCTAAATCTGATTATCTTAATCAAGTATTATTTTTATAACTTTATTTTCAAGTTTTTTCGGTAGAAGACCTTTAGGACATATAGGAACTTTTGTAGCTCGATTTCGTCCATGGAACATGCTCCTGAAGTTTGCCACAATATTAAAAAACACCCCGTATAAGCAACAAAAGGTCAAGATTCTATTTTGCACTAAAAGATGCCGACAACATTTACAAATTTTCACTCCAAAAAGGGCTGTAATTAAAAATTCAGAGATTGGAGGGACACAAAGTCAATGGTCTCAAATTATGTTTATTTTTTAAAAAACGATTACACGTGTTTCGTCCTAAGGCATCATCAGATCTAAAAGAAAATAGACAGTACAGGACTCCTTTTTGCCCTTGTGATCTCCATCTTCTCTAAAAAGTCAAGCTTCGTTCCCTTGGGGCACTCATGAAGGATTTTTACATTTTCTGGGATGGAAGGAAAGTGTTTTGAGGACAATAAATGACTTGCAAAAGCCGATTTAGTCTCGGTGATTTCGGTGTCTTTGTGTTTATTATATTCTCTTAAGTGTTTCTGCACTCTAGTTATTATTTTCCTTCCAGACTGACCAATGTAACCGGCATTACAGTCCCCGCAATTAAGTGAGTAAACTCCCGATTGCGATGGGCTCTTGTCTTTCCCCGTTTTTAAGTGAGATTTTTATGCATAACCTGGAGAGTAAGATAATGTACAGTACCTTTGCCAAAGACATTGTTTTTTACAAACGGTATGTGGATAATGTCGGTTTGGCCTGGAGTGGGGATGAACTCCGACTGGATAATTTTTTGTATTTTTTAAGCTCTATGTCCCTCTCTCTATGTATCGATGTAATCGTTTTTTAAAAAATAAATATAATTTGAGACCGTTGACTTTGTGTCCTTCCAATCTCTGAATTTTTATTAATAAGAGGTCTTTTTGAGAAAAATGCACTACTTTTTTGAATTTGAGGGCTGTAATTGCTTTTTTTTCAGAACAAATACTGTATTAAAGAGATAATGGGCACATGATCTCCAGAAACAAATCCCATAGCGAAGATGTAACTCCACAAGGATATAATAAACACTTTTTGCTCTGTAAAAGTCTACGTTCTTAGAAATTACTCTAAGGACATACCAACCTGATGACATCTTACTGCACACTTTAATTATATGTGCCCGGTATTTAAGTTTGCAAATAATTGTCAATCCTAAAAACTTGTTAGACTGTTTGATTGAAATCGGCTCTTTATTGATAGTGACAGAATTAATTAAACATTTGAAACTTAACAAGCCTTGTATATGTCACAGAATACTGCTGCAGCAACTTCACCAGAATTAAGTGTGCCATAAAGAAATTGAAGAAGATCAAAAGTATCACACGTGCTCTTGGCCTCTTGAAACCCAAAATGTGCCGAGTTTATAATGTTAATTTTTTCCCAAAAAAGATATCATTCTCACCTTCAACAATCTTAGATATGGTAGGCAGAAGAGCTATTGGTCTAAAATTAGAAAGACCGCTGCAGTCTCCATCCTTATGAACCGGAACAATAATTGCTTGTTTTATTATTATTATAAGTGAAATATTCATTTAATGTATCCATAAATGCTTGAAGGGCCTTGGGTGGTAATGCCGAGAGTATCCTTACAGAGATATGATCCCAACCTGCTCATGTTTTATTTTTCTCATCAACATCTCTGACCTCCAAAATATTAGTAGGAATAAAGAAAAATGTCTCCCCCACATTTACATGCCTCGTATAATCGTGAGGTGTATTTTTACTAAAAACATCCTTGGTGAGTTCATGAGCAATGTTACAGTAACAACAGTTTAGTGTGTCTGCACGTAAATTGGGATTCAATTCGAGAGTTGTGCGGCATTTCCCCGTCAACTCGTTAACAATATGCCATGGCTCTTGATTTATTTGGCGACTCGTCAATTCTCCTACGATAGTAATATAAATCCTTCTATAATTATTGAAGTAGACCAGAAATGATTTACTGTCCATAGCACATTTTGGTATGTGATGCAGGGCTATCATATTTTTCCCTGGAAATTTTAACCTTTTTGTATACCATGCCTTGTTTCCCTAGTCTGGGTTTTGTCACAGACGCTACCTGGTCGATTTGAGCTGAACCTTGTTTTGAGTTCAGGTTCTACCAATATAATCGGAATTGCTTTTGGTGGCCAAGAATACTTTTTTCTGCAAAGGTTATCCGTTTTTTAACTGCAAAAAGGTTTAACAGAAATCAGATTCACAATGAATTGGTGATTATTAGTGGTAAAGACTGTATGAGTCCGCAGATAAAGCGCAGAATTGCACGATGAATAGCGTGTAGAATGCCCAAAAAGCGCCATTACGGACGATGTGAGTGCAGCAGTTAAAAAAATAATTTAGGACAGACGATGGACTATTGATGATATTTTGGAAATGATGCAAATCCTGCATCTCAAACTCACTTTAATCCACACAATATTGTCGCAGAAGCTTGGTTACAGTTTTAAAATGCTTGAGAAAGAAGGCAATGATCTTTACATGATTTTTTACGTTTTGTGACAGGAGATGAATTTAAAAATTCAATATTCTGCTGGGAAGGTTATGGCCACGGTTTTTGGGATGAGTCAGGTGTTTGTTGGTCGAATTTCTTGAGCCAGGTACCATGATGAATGTGGATAGATATTGTGAAGTGCTAGAGAAACTCGGAAAAGCCATTAAACGGAAACGCCCTGGAAAATTGTTAAAAAAATCTTTTTCATGATAATGATTGGCCTATTGTGCCAAAAAAACACAACTTTGGTTCAGAAATTTAAATGGGAAATGTTCGACTACCCACCTTACATACTCTCCAGACCTCGCACTAAGTGACTAATTCCTTTTCCTGATGTTAAAATTGAGTGGCCAGCACTTTGCTTCAACTCAGGCAAAAATTCGTTAAATCGTGGATATCAAAAATGTATTGAAGTCCACAATGACTATGGAGAACAATATTTCAAGCGTAAAAGAACAAAGTCAACGTATTTTTATAACCTAAAACTAGTGGTTTATTTTTTTCCAATACAAGGAAACTTATTATTTGAATACCTCTAATACTATTCTTTCGGATATCTTCGGAGCCTATTGAAAATTTACCATTTTTTAACGGGATTTCGTTAATTACAGAAACACGCAAATTCGCCATCTTCGTATCTCTCATTTTGCAACAGCCTTTACTAGTATATTATACGCATTAGTATATTTACTAGTATAGTAACATTTAGATCTGAAGAAAAGTTCATAATCCCTGAACCTGTTTTGATCATGTCTAAAATCTCTTTCTGACCTTAGTTAGCTAAAACCTAGCAACCTTTTAATAAAGTGGATCTGAACAGCTCGTAGGTCCTGAATCTGCTTTTTGTGTTTTCAAAAACCCTTTCTGTCTAAAACAGCGAAATAGAGACAGGTTTTAACTACTGCAATCAAATATCGAGATAAAGCTTCAGCAAAAGAACGCAAATCTCTTCTTTGGCATGAATTATCAACGAAATTCTTTGAACAGTTGGAAACATTATTAGGCAGAAATTTCAGAAACTCTTTAAATTGCTAATGATGCTCTGGAAAAATGGATATTAAAGCTCTTTTTAGACGTGATTATCCATCTCAAGATAAGGGATATTCCAACACAACCAGACATTTTACCAATTTTTAGAAACGATTTTCTATAAGAGACTGAACAATCTTAGAACTCTAATTAGTAGTCGTCTCTATATATAATTGTCTTATATTTTAATCTGTTGATAATCTAAATGAGGGAAAAATGTAGTATTTTAAAGAATAACATTAGATGCTATCAATTTTTTGTTTATTCTTTTGTAAGCATTACAAACTTGTTACAAGAATCTTAAAGACTTCTAATAAAATTATCTTTATCATCTGTAGTATTCACCACTTAATCTAAATACAATTCAATTTGCCAAATAAAACTAAAAGTTAAGGCGCAGACTCTTCACTCATCATTTCAAGCTCCCAGTTAAAATCTTATTTTTTCTATCAGGAGTCTGGAAAGTTTCGACGAAATTAAAACTTATTCCACTTTCTTAAAACAGTTCTATTCCACATTGATAATATCCTGATAGCAATCCAAGTCTCGGTCAAACTGGAAACCCGAAAGATTAATTGCTTTGTATATCTGGATTAAATTTCCAATTTTAATCAAGGAACGGGACGAGCGCTCACTCTATAGGCAATCAGATGGGAAAGTGTCCCCGGACAGTCTGTAAAGTGCTCTTATGTCGGTTATCTTTGTATTAAACCTAAAAAGTTTTTTCTTGTTTTTAAAATGTAAAACGCCATTTTTGCCCTTATCTTGTAAGTCAGTTTCATTAGTTCAGTTTATTGACTCTTAAATTTAGCTACGTTTCGTTTTATAGCTTTAGCTGTAGTATCTAGTTTATGGTAATTTATCTTGTTTGAGAACCCATTTGGACCCAATTTAGGTTATTTTATTATAAATCCTCGTAGCTTGAATCAGATTGGCTCATTGAGAAACTCAATGATTTCTTGAAATTATTATTTTCATCAAAACAACATTTCCAAGTGTTTCTAAATATTGGATCATTCAAAGCCACCAAGTTTTACGACACTTTAATCAGTTTCGTGGTTTATCTTTCTTATTGAATCAATACAAATATAGTCAACTCGAGTAAGGCTTAAGTATTGGCTTCTGTTACACTATTTTAGTTTCTGCATACTGAGGAAACGGTTTTACATTTGTATAGAATGGAAAAATATCATTATGATCCACTATAGACATTATGTGATGGGAATGATAAACTAGCTTCTTATATCTTGTTCGAGTACCATGCATTTAGTAATTGGAGAATTCAAATCTGAAATATGATACTCTAATATAAATATTACCACTTATGAAAATGTTGCCAGTTTTTAAACATCGAGTCTCAGGATTAAAAATCGAGATAAAATAACAATAATGAGTGTTTCATATCATTGTCAAGTATACTGCGCTTACCTACTGGAGAACTTAAAACCGATTGAAGGCAGACAACGCACAGTGTTGAGAGTTAATCGTTACCAAAAATTGGTAATGATTAACCCACTGGGACAATCAAGAGTTGTATGTGTTTGGTCAATCCGCTTTAGAAACATCAACTGAAAATTGCCCAATTTCCAAAATGTTGTTTAATTCATTAATCGGATTCAATAGTCGTAGGGCATTATAAAATAATGATTCTTATCAATTATAGTGATCAACTACATGCAAAAAATTATATTTACCATTGATAATATGATTTTTTATTTTATATTCAACAATCTTAAAATTTAATCAGTTTTAAGATTTTTTGTTTCTTCTTTATTTTTAAATATCTTACAGATATATGGATAAATCTTTTATTAAATTTTAGGAAATCTTAACGAAATACGTTAAAAATTAAAGCGCAGACCTGTCACTCACCATTACATACTCCCAAGTTAAAAACCATATTTTTCAACTCCACACACTAATTTATATTACTCTTGTCTGGAAAGTTTCGACGTGCCTGTGAAATTAAAACTTATTACACTTTCTTGAAACTTTTCTAGTCGAAACTGAAAATTTACTGATAGCAATCCGACTCCCGGTCAAAATGGAAACCGAAAAGATTAATTGCCTTACATATCTGGATTAAATTCCCAATTTTAATCAAGGCGAACGCTTACTCTATAAGCACTCAGAATCGGAAAAGTGTCCCCGGGGAGTCTGTAAAAGTGTTCCCATGTCGGCTATCTTCGTATTAATCCTGTAAATCTTTTCTTGCTCTGATATTTTGAATTATGCATTGGTATAGGGGAAACGATAGATAGCAAATTGATACGATATACTAAATTGGACATTTGTTTAATATATTTGAGTGATTGAGTTGGATCGTTAGAATATATGTGGCTTTTGTTCAGTAAATCGTTAAAATAAAAGTGATCTCTGTTAAAAAGAGTTTTATGGATATGGAGTTTATTAGGAAGAATATGCGCTTCAAAGATGCGCCATTGTTAAAAAACCATCATATTCTAGAAAATAATCTAAAATAATCGGTAATGTCATTTTTTATAGCGTTTTTCCTTGCGTTATTTTGAAGCAGATAAAACAAACATACCTATTGACAGTGTTTATGCAAAAACACCGCTTCTGAAAAAAAATGCTTTTGGTAAAATCTTCAGTGACATTTTGATAGAAAATCTTTTAATTTTTTGTTGAAGATTATTTAAACGTAAGGAAATCGTAAACAAATCCATTGGGTTTAGATTGGCTATTTTATGGGATTATTAGTACCCTCGTTAGTATATATTGATCTATCCGGCATAAAATTATCAAGAAACGAGTGTGTTGAATCTAGTTAATAAAAGTGTTTCTCTTTTTTTGTTGTAAAAATTCTCTCGATTTTTGCAATAGAATCGGCTAGATCCCTTAGAAATCAAATACCATAACCCAGTCATTATTGTTTTTGAAAGTGGCAGACATTGGTAAAGTAATACAAAGTAATTTTCGAACTTCCATTGTCTTTATTTTAAATTTAGCACGACGTTTCGGTTTCCCACCGTTATAAAGTTTAAACTAACCACAATAACTAGTCTATGGTTGGAAAGGTTTGACGTCTGGTCATGTGTGAAGCGCATTAGATCCTTGTCATTATTAACATCTGGGGACTCGCTTTGTCTCGCCTATGTTTGACTCTCCACGTTCATAGAGGATCATGGTATACGCAGTTCTTGGGGTCTGGCTTGGTCTTTGATACTAAACTTCTTTTGACTGTCTTCAAAGTAAAAGCAGTGTTGATCTTGAATTTAGTGGCAATTCTGATTTTCTTCGAAGTTCCCTTGTACCAAATTATTAAAGATCCTCCAATTGCTAGAGGTCTTTCGATCCCTATACCTTCATTCTTTCCTCATACTTGTCTTTTTTAGTTTCCTTGGACACCCGTTCTGCTGTAAGTCTTTGATGATGTTTTTTATTTCCCTGTTGAGGTTTTTCAACATTGTTATTGCGCATTCTAGCTGCCCTCCGAATACAGGGTGGACCTACTTTCAAAGGAGGATAAATAATTCCTCCAACAGAGCAAAAGAGTCTTGGAAGATTTTAAATGAGCTAAGGGGCAAAAATAATGTCTTGGTTATTCCAAGTACCTTAGATTACAATGTCCTCAATTCCTTCTACTGTGATATTGCTAGTAACCTTGCAGCCAATCTCTCACAAAAAATAGATCCCAGGAGCTATCTCAGCAATGTGGTAGTAGCCGAATCTTTCTTTTTTGCCCCCACAAGTGTAGAAGAGCTTAAACAGTTAATGGTTAATATTAAGAATAAGAGTTCATCAGGTTGGGATGGGCTTTCTCTTAAAATATTTTCTGTTTTACCTCTTGTTGCTTTGCAAGTCTTGGCCGAGTCAATTAACTTTTCATTTATGTCTGGAGTGCTTAAAAAGAGCAATGATTGTTCTTCTTTACAATACTAGGTGGCGATCGCGACTGTCCTTCTAACTTCAGACCTATAGCGTTATTGCCTACTGTAGCCAAAATAGTGGAACGGCCCGTTAAGGTGAGGATGATTTCATTTTTAAATAGGTTTGGCCTATTGAGTCTTCAGCAGTTTTGCTTTCGTGAGTCTGTGAGCACAAATGATGCTATATTTAGCTTTCTAGAGCACCCGTACAACCGACTGAATGTTGGTGAAGTTGCAGCAGCGGTATTCTGTGACTTGTCCAAGGCATTTGACTGCGTGAGTCACAGAGTGCTGCTGATGAAACTGAAGCTCTATGGTTTCAGAGGAACTGCCCTTGAGTGGTTTCGTTCCTACTTATCAGATCGTGTCCAGGCTGTCAAATTTAATGGTGGTATCTCTAAGGAACTAAATATAAATGTGGGTGTTCCGCAAGGATCAGTACTTGGTCCTTTACTTTTTCTCATTTATGTGAACGATCTGCCACAACTGCAGGTAACTGGCAAATTTACATTGTTTGCCGATGATACCACCACCCTCTGGCACGACTCTGATGTTTCTCAAATGGAGGCCAATATAGGTGCAGATTTGTTAAACATAAAAGACTGGTGTGATGCAAATTTTTTGACATTTAATGTTTCCAAAACAAATATCCTTAATTTTAAATGTAATACAAATGATATATGTTTAAATAATGAAGCCATCACCATGCCATCGTTCAGTAAGTTTTTGGGTCTTTCCATAGACAAGTTCCTTAAATTTGAAGACCATGTTGTGAATGTATGTAGAAAAGTCTCATCAGGCTGCTACGCCCTAAGGGTTATTGCCACCAGTCTTAATTTCTCCATCGCCAGATCTGCATACTTCGCGATTATCGAGTCGCATCTTCGATATGGAATTTGCTTTTGGGGTTCATGTTCAAATTCACTTTTTAGTTTAGTGTTTGTACTCCAGAAAAGGGCCATTAGATATCTATGTGGGGCCAAGCCTCGTGACTTATGTCGCCCGCTTTTTGTAAGTCATAATATTTTAACTCTGTGTTGTATTTTTATTTTGGAAACAGTTGCTTAGTTTTTGGAAAATATAAACAGGAACTCCACTTAGGAAGCCACTATAATACGCGACAAAATTATTTGTTGAGGCTACCCATTCCTCATTTTGAACTTGTCCGTAGCTCTATCATATATGGAGGTAAAAAGCTGTTTAATAAACTTCCACTAGAAATGAGACAACTTAAGACTGAAAAAAGCCTACGTACAAGGACGAAAATATTTCTTGCTAGTAAAGCGTACTATAGTTTAGGTGAATTTTTTAATGATTAGCATTTAAGTATTTTTCAAAGTTTTATATAATTTTATTTTATTTTAAATTAGTTTCTCGTTTTTATTCCTTTAATGTACAGTCTATTGGCTTTGTCTACAACTTCTATGTTTATATTGACAATAAAGCATTTTTGAGTTTGAGTTTGAGTTAATGATTCCCACCTTCGTCGAACCAGGATGATTGGAATTATAGTAGGTTTTGTCCTGTTTGTGTTAGTTTGAGATATACTGATGTCCATTATTGTTCTTTACAAGAATATCTAAGAAAGGCAGTGCTGACTCCAGTTTCTAACTTTATCGTGAGCCATCGTTGAGGCTTGGCTTAGTTTTCTTAATGTGCTCCAGAAATTTTCAAATAATAATACCTCAGCAGCTTCTCTATGTTGGGCTCGATTGGTATTTACCATCCATGTTTGTCCGGTCTCTTATTTTTCTTAGCCAGGTTTTTTTTCTCCCTAAGCCTCATTTACCTTTAATTTTTTCTTCCAGTATTACTTGTAGTTCATACTGCTCGTCCCAGATAGGCTGTTTTTCTTATCTTCATGATTATTGTTAACAGAGGGCAGGTATTCAATCTAGTTTAAAGTCTGCATTTGTTGTTCTGGTGGTCCAGGCTATACGAAGCATTCGCCTGCATATCCAGATATCAAAGGCGTGCAATTTTCGATGTTCTTACTGCTTCACCGCCCATGTTTCACAGCCGTATAAGAGCAGGGACCACGCGAAGCACTTTACTTTTTTTTTAGATATATTTGCATTTTCAGAAAATCTGCCCTGGTTAATTCTATTCTTTTTATCTCTTTAGCATGATTTAACTGATGATTTATTTCTCTGGCCACGTCTATCACAAGCAGCACCAAGGTGCTTAAAATTATCATATAGCACGCTATATAACATTATAAAAAAACTTAATTATCATTAAACTTGCTCTTATAAGAATTTATAAATCACTATAAGCTAAAAAAGAGCCCACGCAAAATATTTTTATTTCATTAAATTCGTTTAATAGTTTATCTAAGATTATAAAATCGATACAAAATTATGTTATTAACGTTATATTATTGTTTTATTAGTAACTTATAAGACTACATAAATACAATTATAAAATTATAATATTTCAATCAACACAATTTGTATTCGGCTGAAATTCTTTTATCACACACATAGAGATTAATAAAATTAACAAAGTTTATAAGCACCATACCTTTTGTAAAAAGAAGATAAATGGCGAAATTGAAACCAACACCACGCCTATTATGGCGGCTTGGCTGATCATACCTGCAATGATTATTATATATGAAAACATTATTTTAGGGTTCTATATTATTATTTAGGGCAAATATTTCCTTGCGCAACGAATTTTACTGATATTATAGGTGCATATTTGTATCTCATTTTTGATGCCCCTTCGGAATATTAAAGATTTCGGATAAGTAAAAAGAATTTCCTAAAATTAAGATTAAAAACATTGCAATTTTTGTGTATAATATTTTGTAAATATCACAAACTAAACCGCAGTTTAGGCGTGTTTTTCTTAAAATTGCATATGCATTTAATTTAATTCGTAAAAGCCAACGTGGCGGAAATAAACCTAAATAAATGTCATTAAAAAATGGATTTCATTAGATAAATCTATTTAATTTTATAAGAAACACTAATATAAAATAATTATTTTATCTGTAATAAAAGTGATATATATTGCTATTTTATAAAAAAATCCGCTTAAAATATAATTGTTTTATTCGCGAACGCTATCAACACGGAACAGATGGCGCTTTTATAGGTGTAAAATTTAAGAGGAAAGATTTAAATGTGAGGATGATTTTGTTATTCTAAGAGATCTGAAGGAATAATATTTGGAATTCTTTTATTAAAAATCTTGATTGTCCTCGACCTTAGCTCACTACTGGTCTCTAGGTTTTTAGAAATATTAGTAGATTCGTTAACCTTATTAGTACTATTTATAGCTTTCACTTCATCATTATCGATATCTGATATGTCCAGTGTTTCAGGTTGATAAATGTCCTGATGAAGACGGCGATCTAATTATCTCACTAATATTTGAATACGAATGAATGACTTTTAATAAAATGGTACTTAAAATATTCTCCTTTACTTTCCTTTTAAAATTTCCCCTATTTTTTATGTTTTTTCAAGAAGTTCTAAAAATTTTTAAAAAATTATACTTTATACATAAGGATTTGCAAGAAAAAGCAGATATAATAAATTACTGTAAAGCGTAGTCTTCAAAAAGTTATATAAACTTTTTAAACAACAATTTTGTGAACAAAAACAAAAATATTTCTATCAACATAGTCCTTATAACTATAAAGTCACTGAGAGTAATTTGGTTTGATAATAGAGTCTTTATTCACCTAATATAACTTACTACAAAACCTTTATAAAATAATTTTATATCTGTTTTATATATATATGTTTTAAAACAATTATAAAGCAACTTAATTATAAATTTTCAGGTTGTTTATAAGACAGAATTATTTTAATTAAGGCTGTTAAGTAATATTTTATTGTTCAATACACTCTTAATATAACTAATATAAAATAATTTTGTTTCGTAGTAGACTTTGTGTGCTGCTTGGGATGTAGCTGTGAACATTTTGGAGGGTGACGCGATTACGATGTTTACATGTTGTTCTTGTGAGTTTCGATCGAAAACCATGGTCTTAGCCTTTGTCGCATTCATCTCTAACCCCATACTCAAACTTTCTGCTGATCAACGCCCGCAGTTCTTTTTCGGATTCTCTCATGACCACAGTGTCATCTACGTATCTTATGTTGTTGATCCCAATACCGTTTCTTTTTGCTCCTTCTGGTCGGTCTTCTAACAATTATTTAGCTATACACTCTGCATATACATTTAAATACTAAGAGAGATTAAAGGCAACCTTGGCGAACTCCCCTTGCATTTTTAATATAAGAGTTATTGCCACTTATTATTCGAATGGAGTCCGGATTATCATTATGTGGTGGCTGACTAGTCCTATGTCCTGTAAAATATGTATTAACCTCTCGTGTTGAATACGGTCACAGGCTTTTGCATAGTCCACAAAACATAGGAATAGCTTTCTCTTTACTTCCAAGAATCTTTCCGCCAAAAGGGTTAAACCCAACTTCTCTGGTGCCTCTTCTAAATCGATATTAGGATCTGCTTAAGTAGTTGTTTTGTTTTAAATAATATATAATCTTATTCAAATTGATTCATTCAATGCATAATTAAGGAAACTTGAAGATGTTTTAACTGAGAAAGTTATGCAGTTATATATATATTATATATATGTTAATATCAGATTCGTTTGTGACAATGTGTAACAATATTCAAATAGATCTTCAAGTCATATGCAAACAAACAAGGCGTTAGAGAAAATAAAGAACTTAGAAGTATAAAATGAAAAGGAGAGGACCCTGACTGCACAGAGATCTCACCCGAAAGGTAATTTTGTTCTACCCACCAAATTAGTACTCAACTCACACGCCAAGTTGGAAACTCGAAGTTAATGATTAACGCAGTCAAATGCGTTCGAGTAATCCTTATGAAATCAACTTGAAAATGCAACTTAAAGGTCTACATAATACTTTAGTCATAACTAATAGGTTCAGGTTCGTAACTATTAACCTTTGAAGAAGAATGTGTTTCTTGAATGTGTTGAAACATATCAACAATTCCTTCAAAATGGTAATTTAGATGTGGTATCCGTACTTTCTCAATGAAATTGAAAATTGATAAAATAATTATAAGTCGGAAGTTTCCGATATGACTCCGACTTTTAAAAATTGGCGCACTGAAGCTGAATTGTTTTGGGAAACATAGTGTGGTAATTAAGGATTCGCAAAATGGAAAAACTTAGTCGTGGTCTTTTAATAAGTATTAAAATATTTTGGTTTTCGAAGTTTAAAACAGGATTACAGTGTGTTTCTCGTACTAGAAAAATTATGAAAGAAACTTAAATTAAATTATAAATATTAAATTTTTTTGTTACTTTCAAGACATTGGTCTTGAGTCTTGGTTTTTTAAGATTCCAGAGTTTTTTAAGACACTCAGTGACAAGTACCGATTCTTTTAATATCATCGCATGTGTGCTTTATCTTGTTATATGTTTCTTCTTTATACAGAGAATAGCCTGTCTTCTTTGCATTCATAAGCTGTTTTAATTTAGAAAACATTCTTCTTTGATTATATGATAAAGAGTTTCTATTGGTATACTAATATTGTAGTAAAGTAACAGATCTTTTTATGGAATAGAGGTAAAAAACGTTTTGAAAGTCAATATATAATACAAACAGCAAAGGTAGCTTTTATAATTACGAGAATCAGTTAAAAAAAAGATCTGTTGTTTTTTCAATAAGTAAGTCTTACTTCTCGTTCAAGCCGATTTATGTATTCTCTAATATTAAGGAAAATATTAAACAAAATCATATTTAAAAAGCGCTTTGTATGTTAGAAAATTTAACGAACTATAAAAAGATTATTGTTAACAGCATAACAACCCAAACTTATATATTGGTCTAATTTTTACGTGTTTTGATTATCGGTCAACTTTTTACCATTTTATTTACACGAACAATATAAAATTAATTACGCTAAGGGGAGGTAAAAATGAGGTGTGTTTACTGGATAAATTAATTAATCTTGTTACTTGAAGAGTAATTTTCTTGAACATATATTCTGTTTAATAATTTTTCTAAATTTTTATTTCTTTTCAGGTATGTCATCTTTGTTCCTTCAATTCTGGGGTTCGGAATTACTATATTATTAAAGTTTGCATATTTAGTAATCACAAATAACGTAAGTACTGCATATACTTTATTGATACTTCTATCAGAGATATTAACGATTATTGATTCATATTTACGAGACATTATTACTTGTCTAACGAAATAAACATCATTTATCATACGGCATCAATGATATATGTTGTTTGGCCGTACTGGGTTTATCAGCTTCTTTTGAGTTTGGCATTCGAAAGGAACATCATTTTAAGTATTTTATTCTATCCTTTAATTAGCTACATATATAAGAGAAAATTAAGGCTTTTTAGTTTTTTAAATATTAATTATATTTTCTGAAAATTTCCTTAATATAATTAATGTAATATACGATAAAAACTACAATTCAACTTAATATATTAATCTGTTTTTTTACAAAAGTACTATATCCTAAAAAAATCAACATTACTCTATTAAACAAAAAAAATATTAAATATGGAATGCATGACACTATTTTTGCACCTATGATGTTTAAGAATTAATGCACTTTTAATAAACCCACTTGTATTGCTTCAAAGTTCTCCAACAAAAGTCGTGCAATCAGACATGTACCTTGAAAACATTAATTACCTATATTTTTGTAAAATATTTCTCTAGTGATTGTAGTGTTCAAGAAAAAAAATTAAAATAATTACAATATCTGAATTTCGTAAAATTTACATTAAATTCAACAGATGATTGTTTGAATTTTGCACTTTTCAATATCTCCGATTTACTGAGAGCAATTTACAAATGAGCATATATTCTAGTTCAGCGATTGGACCATTTCTTATCCATATTTTTAAACTTAATCTAATTTTAATTAACAAATCTGTTTTTATTCTCTCTCTGTTATTAATCCTTTATTTAAACAAAAACGACTCTACTTAACAATAGTCGTCACAAACATCCATTCCCCCAACACCCACACCAAGGCACTTTTCCATTAAAAGGTACATTTGAGATCCCCGACATTTTCCTCGGGTTTTCATTTGAATCGCACGAGGAGGCACTGTTAGTTCTTTCTCTGTCACTGTAGTCTTCGTAGAGAAAGCTGCCATAAGCTAATCCTGGTCCTACCATTGATCTATCAGTACAAATGGAGAACGATCGTTCGCGCAATCGCGGATCTAGTACTGATCCTCTTCTGCCCCGAATTCCACCGGAGCGGTCTCGACGGTGTTTCTTATGTTTCCTGATTCCTACACCTACAAAAAAAAACAGAAAGTTGAAGAGTCTTGTAAGTTCATATTACTGGATAAAGTCAATCACTAACAAATATGGCATAAAAACTAAGTAAGCTAGGCTCATTACCGATCTCTGTTAAATATACAAATTGCTTCTATGTTGATGATTTCGTCAATCACTTCAACATATTCTTGTTCTTAGATCTGAAAAAATGTATTTAACACTCCATGTTCTCTTAATTTAAGGTTATTCTCGTTATCCTACTTTTTCATTATCGATATTTTACTGCATTTCTAGACTCAACCTCAGAATCTATGACTTTATTCTGTAATTTTTGATAAAATTTCAGCATATTTTTATATAATAATAATAATAATAAGCTGTATTTCCAACAGGTTACAAATACCCAGTTACAGGAAAATCAATTAGATATATAAATGTACAAGTACGAAAGCATGAACTGTATTAGATCCATGCAACTAAACTATAAAATAATTGCTATATAATTATAAAAGTAGTGAGTTTGAGAAAATAAATAAAAAATCCACACTAAATTAGGATAAGAATCAAGAATTAATTTAAAACAAAAGAGCAGAAAAAAATGAGTAAATAAATGTATTCAAACCAAGAACTACATAACCTAGCCTCCCCCACCGACCATACGCAAGTGATCCAAGATAAGTGCCAAATTGTCATGGTGAATATCACAAGAACCAGCAATTGTGTTAAAGTTTTGACACATAAAGTAAATAGGACTCTGGTACAGAATGTTGGACCTGGCTGTGTCCAAGTTAAAAGCTGGACACTGTCTAGATCCTGGGCGTGGTATATGAAAGCAAATCCTTTGGAAAAGGGATGGGCAGTCAAATTTATGGTTAAGTAAATTAAACAAGAATTTCACCGAATGCATTTCTCTCCTCTTTGCAAGTGACCATTCAGTATATCTGGAGAGCAGCAGGTTATGGTCAAAACCCCTTGGAGGATAGACTCCATAATCCTTAAATGCCAAACATTTAAGGAATCGCCGTTGGACTGATTCTAATAGGTGAATGTGTTGGTTGTAAATGGAAGACCAAATGAGGAAGCTGTAGCCCAGCCTGGATCTAACAAATGCATAGTAGTAGAGAGTTTTGGCAGTGTTCGAAAATATATGCAATTTCTAATAATAAAGCCCAGCATATATACTGAAATGAAAGTATGTTTACATTCCAGTATCGTTTGAAATAATTTAGCTACAATTTATGTAAATATATATCACAAACTGTAGAAATGAAACAAGATATTAACGGAAGAAATAAATACAAGAAGTCTCGTAACGATAAGAGAAACGAGGATTAAAAGTGGTGAAATTATTTAAAAAAATAAAGCAGACAGCGAAATGTATGATTTGAAGGATGGGTCCTAGTTACTCTAGATATAGAAGATTATTTAATAGTCAAACTACTGAATTCAAACAAATATCTTAGAGGCATTTAAATGTATGAAGAACAATTACAGAATTGGATACAAAAAGTATGTCTTTAAAAAGGGTAAGATGAAAACGTAATGAAAGAAGCTTCTTAAATTGGAAGGTAGTAAATACTTCGGTGGAAAATGGAGAACGAAAAGGAATCAATAGAAGATAGGTGGCATAGTTCGATGAAAAACAGAAAACTATGCATTTTTAAAAGTAAAATATCAGTTCCTTGGTATGAATGGATAATAATGCGGTTGACTGGAGCATGTCAGGACTTTTACTAATGTAACTTTTATATTAATATAAAAAGGTTTGAACTAGTAACTTTCTGAGTATGCTCTCCATAAGCTCTGCTTTTCTACCCTCTTCAATTTATCATTGGAAGCTGAAGCTTTATGTTTTTTTTTATAGTTGGACACACTTGCAAGAAAAACCTATCGCGCCAGAGGGGCGACAAGTGCGCGGAAGTGTTGGTGGATATTTAAACACTTTCCATTGAAGTATCTATAAAAAAGAGATAAACCTTCGACGGCTCTTCGGTGTTCCAAACTGCCAAGTTTACAGGTATATTCAGGGTTGTTGACAAGTCGTACAGCGCGTTTCTGTATGCTGTCCAGAAGTTTTACGTTCTTGGGAGCACCGCTCTAAATGTGCGAGCAATATTCCATGGTCGGCCGAATCTGAGCCTTGGAGAGAATAAGCAACTGTTCAGATGAATATAGGTGCTTCGTCCTAAAAGGAACGCTCAATTTCTTAGAAGCCCGCTTCGCAATATCTGACACATCGGTTTGCTATGATAGATTAGTCTCGGATATCGGTTTATATTTGAAAAAAATAATTACATTTCCATTTTTTAAATCAGGTGCTAGAGCAATTGCAAAGGTTCTCGATGAAGTAGTGATAACCCAAATATCTAATATGGATAAAGAGGTAATGAGAAATATAGCTTCTACCATCATCCTTCGACGCACCACTATGCATAAAAGTGGACAGTACTTATTCTGACCACTTCACAGCATTTGATGAAGTGTCAGGTCATTACTCCACCCAAGGCTCACACTACAGTTACATACTGGTGCTCTTTAAACTCTTTACTATTGCTGTTGGGCTTGGGCATAACACATCCTTTATCTGATTTCCCCAAACATAATAATCATATCTAATTTTATTGGTAGATAGTATCTATTATTGATGATCTGATCTTGATCAGTAAGACATTTAGTTGGCCTGGTTTGTCAAAAGGTAAGTTTCTTAACCATATTAATGTTGCATGTTTGTCTGTCCTAATGGCTGCAATGGTTTCTACTATCATATATTTATGATAGTCCTTAGTTAATGAGTTGATCGCCTAAGTAAGATTTTTACAAAATATGTCACTTACCTATCTACTTAAATACATTTTATTTGCTCCTTCTCGCCCAAAATTGGCGTTCAAAAGAAAATACGTTGGCAAACACTTTTCTCATTACAGACCAAACCTGCCTTGAATAATTTAATTTCAAAGGCACTTTCTTCTTTGTGCATTCGGCTTCTTTTCTTTTTTTGGGCCTACAGGCACTTCAAGCGCTATTCAAACTCGACCGTGTAAAAAAAAGCGCGAAAAAAATATTATTTCTGTGCCTTGCTTGCATGTTGTTAAAGCTTGGGTGGAGGAGCATTGACCCGCCAATTTTTAAATGTGTCAAGTTGTCACTTAAATTACGCTGATTACAAACGTTTCGAGAGAAAAAGAACCCTTTTGTTTCCTGAAATGAATTGCGTGATCGCGTTTAGAATGGAATTAATTTCTGTTTTATCAACGTAATGGTGTTTTTGAATTTTTTGAACTTAGATAAAACTGCTAGATTAGCAACAATATCCCTTTGACACGTCGAAGGCTTAGTTATTTATAAGCTGGATTTTTTAAATTTGCTTGGATTATTGTATTTTTATTGTAATTTTGACAAGGTTCACCATATTCAAATCAGAGGATTTATTTAAGTATTGCATTTTAAAGAGCAATTATTATGTATATTATGATGTTGATGATTAAATTTGGCTCGGTTGCATTGGATTTTCGACGAACTGATTTTTTATCTTATATTTAACGAGACACTAAAACAGTATATTATGTGAAAGGATAATATACTCAGTAGTATTCATCATTAATTATTTTTCTTAATTTTCCTACGCTCAAAATTCTCCATTTATATCTCTTTTGCTGATGACCATTTGTTTAATTTTCTTTACGTTGATATTAAGACCATACTGGTGACTGTACTGTGCAATATAGATTAATTTTTGCAGTGCTTCCAAGCTATCTGCTATCACCGAGGTATCGTCGGCATATCGAATATTTTTTAGTCCGACTTCGTTCAAAAGGATTCGTTCTACTCCGTTAAGGGGTTCCTTGAATTTTTTTTTTTATTTTTTTTTAATATTAATAAATATCAAAGGCGAGAGGACACATCCCTGTCTGACCCGTCGTTATATTTTTAACTGTTTTAAACATAACCCAATACAATACTTAATTCAAATGGTAGGTTATAAGACCTTATTATATCCAATGTATCATGTTCTGTTGCTCAAGACGATTTTTCATTATTGAAAGTGGATAAACATCATCCCCCGTTGCTTTTTAATTTAAACTGCAATTTTTCACATTGTAATCAATTTGAACTCCATAAAAATTAACCTAAGACATTTACTAATTTTCGAAAGGCTAATTTTCCAATTCTACATAACGCAATACTTGAAAATGATATCCATAATGACAGCTCACAGTTTTGATCATTTATACGGATGAAAAAGGGTAAATCTCCGAATACCTGGTACTTTAAAAGATGGGGATAGAGAATTTTCATCGTCTAAAGCTATTGTTGAGGCATTTTCAACATTTTTTCAAGTGTTTATGCAGAACGTGAATTAAAAATTCCGTCAATATTGATCCTGTTTTTGTAAAAAAATGTTTTACTAAACTGAATGTATTGGTGGAGACTGATATTTTTTTAGCTGCAAAAAAAATTGAAAAACAAATTAACTGCAGGTATTGACTCCATTCCAAGCTTTGTTGTAAAGGATTGCATACATGTTTTTTCCAAGCCACTTCTTTTTATATTCAACAAATCTATTGAAACTAGTATTAGTATTTTCCAAGTTGTTAGAAAACCGCCAGAGTCATACCTGATTTGAAAAAAAGGCGATCCAACGGAGCTGCGTAATTACTGGCCTATTTCGATTTTGTACAACTTTTTTAAGCTTTTTGAAAAGCTTTACATCATAAGATCAGCATGGGTTTATGCATGATACAAAGTTGACTTGTTTTTCTCAGAGTATCTGTACTACGCTGGATCAGTTTGGCCAGGCTGCATAAACCATAAAATTTTTCTTTCTAAAATGAATGCCTTGGAATTTTCGGATAAGTTAGTTGCTCTTGTACATTCTTATTTAACTAGCCGCCATAAATTCGTCGAAATTGGCGGTTTTCGTTCTCATAGTTACGAGGTTACCTCAGGTGTTAGAGATTTAATTTAGGTCCCCTTTTTTGTGATATTTATTGACGACCTTGCTAAACTTATTAAATGTCCAAGACTCAAGTTTAGGGACGACCTTAAACTTTTTCTAAATATTATTACTATCCACGATTGTATTGATTTGCAAGACACACTAAAAATTCTGTACTTTACTTTTGTTAGATCTCCTAAATAATAAAAATTTATTGTAACGAGTTACTAAATGAAATTAGGTACATAATTCCTAGGATAAACGCAAGATGTTCCTTAACTTTTTATTGTCAACGTCCTAGAACTAATATGCTAACTAGAGCGCCAATAAACTATATCTGTTATTTGTTTAATACTTATTGTACTTATTATGATATTTTCTATAATTCTTTGAAAGCAATAATTAGCAAGGTCAATTGATCTATTACTGTCTTCTATTGTTTATTTATTTTAAAGGATGTTCGTTTTTTCATAATCGATTAGACTTGCGTATACATACAGTTCACTTGCCTGCATCTCTGGATTAGGACTTGAACTCCAAAGACTACCTCTCTGGTTTATAAAACCAACTGCATTTATAAAACTAAATTGGTTTTCGGATATCTGTTCTTCGCATTTGTTGTAGGTTCTTTTGTATATAATTTTGGCATATGACTCAGAAATATCAGACTGATAGTTCGATATTTCTCCCACTTACATTGCACCTACACATCCATCACAATAGGATCACCCTTTTTTGAGATTATGATTGACTATCAAATTTCACTAAGGGCAATCTGTAAATTCTTCTCAACTATAAAAAATAATCTTCGTAATTGATAACTCATCTTAAAAGGAATCAGGTTAAATGTTTTGATTTTTAGTCAAATTTTGTATTAAAAAAACATCAGTGAATTAGTTTTGGTATTGGTGATTGAAAGCACTCTGCGGATCAAAAATTGCATTTAGTTCCTGCATAGTACTGCTGTCAACGTGAAGTCAGCACTAAGAATATCTATGGAAAAACTGTAAAAGCTCAAAGTTCAAGACTCATTTTTTCAAGTATTTGCTAATAGTACTTTTGACCATGCAGACAACTTAAAACATCTTTTTACACAAAAAAACATTGTTTTTAAAACATTTTACAGATGTTAGTCGCATAGTTCATAAGAAATCAGTATTGTTTGGAGTCAATATTCTGACTTTAGAAAAACTTGCACGATCACTTAATCAATTATAGTTGCATGTTAGCATTTTATAAAAATTTTTGAGGGAAGGCACGGGCTTTCAATAATGGGAGGTACGGGACAAGACGCAGGATGCGGGTACTGTATCGCTCCGGAGCAGATTAGAATATCCGCCTTGAGTGACGACACACGTCTTTCGTGGTTAAGATTATTTAAAGGTTTATATTTTTTATACTTTTTCTAACATCGGAAGTGGGATAGGCCCATCAACACAAAAAGAAGACTATAAAGGGTCATTTATTCGAAAATGAGTGCCGACGCATTACTAGAAATTTTTCAAAAAATGCAAGAATCTTTGCAGGCACCGCGACGCGCTATTGACGATGTTGTGCTACTATGGCCATCCTATACTATTTCTAACATGCACATGACTTAAAAGGGCAAACCATAGATGTCCCATTTTTTGTTTCCAGATTGTAATGACCACAAATTTACGATTGGGGTGACTATACTTTTCTATAGTAACAGGGCTTATTCCATTTCTACCCTATAGTTTTTAATTTTATTGATTTTAGGTTAGTGATGCAAAGTTGCAAATAATCTTAAAAACTCATTTTTCTTAGCGTAGCCTGATAAAGTCGAAAGTACCCTAGAAAAAATATTCAATTTTACTCCATGGAAACTACGTTAGATGGTCGTTGTCTGACTAAATAGAATAACTATCTTCTTGCTCATTGACTGACTCTATCCATGAACGCAACTCTCACAACTATTAAAACATGTAATAATTATCAATATCTTCCCTTCCTTTCAATCACTTCTCTTCTTTTGATTTAGCAGACATTTACATACCTTTGTGGTATCACCAAATAAAACCTTCACATGAGCTGGTTTCGTGACTTGCCTTCCCAATTATTTTATCATTACCTGCTTGCATCTAATTATTGTTCCTCCATTACCTGCCCTTTATCAAATTCTGCACATGTTGGAGATAATGTACTATTTCCTGGTAAAGATTAGAAGTCACTACTATTGCAGCGAATTTTCTCAAGAGTCTTTACCTCTTCATTTTACCTGTCATTTCTGTTATAATAATTATGTAACTAATATGTTACTTTCTGAATGTAGAATATTTTATTCTATGAAGTTGGATCAATAAAGGCCGCTTATTTGAACATTTCCCAATCACAGACACCGCGCCAAACTTTTTTCAGTCTTGTTCATATTTACGTTCACTCGTGTTTTGTTTAATTCTCGTCTGAATAAAATTAAGGCAAAGTTCTCTAACAAAAGTTCGTTCCTTACTGCTGATTAACTCTTCTCTATTTTTCCGTAAATCCCAAAACGGATATTAATCATACGATTATACCGCCTTTGTTCAATGCGCCCAAGACCCAGATAATAAGAGCTGAGCAAGAGAGGGAGAGCCTTACAGTGCACAGATGGTTAAACAAAAGATCTATTACTTTACAAGTTTGGCAATAAATCACTTACTGGGGAATAAGCGTGTTGAAATACATGAGAATTTACCGATAGGAGATTTACGCAACTTTATCAGAAAAGTGAAGTTTTTAAGTCTTTGGCTTTTGGGACTTGATAACGACTTCGATATATCCTCATTTGTTGTTCTGTCACATAATGAAGAAACACAGACAAATATTTTTTAAAATTTTGTTAGCTGCTGGTTGTACTATAAAATCTAAAGCTAATTATTGTAAAACATACCTACAACTTACCATCATGTAATAACTGAACGTGTTTAATTCGGTCAGGGCTTACTGAAACGCTCTTCCTACTCTTTCTATCTTCCTTTTTCGCGTCTTTTTTATCAAGGTTTTTCCTATCACTTTCTGAAGAGTTCGGTGTTTTTGGTTCGAAATTGGAGGTTTCGGTGGTGGACTTTTTTGATTCTATACTGGGAGTCTTTTGGTGTATATGCTTAAGCGCCTTGTCTTTTAGCTTTGGCGATGACAGCTCTTTTTGGTCAGGTTTATCTTTAGGAACTTCTGGGGTAAGTCTGTAAATAGAATTGCTGAGTAAAAGAATGTCTTGCTTTTTTTACTTACTTAAAATCAAACAGAGATGACTTTTTACCATCTTGAACACTTTTTGCGCTGCTGCTTTTAGAGTCGGTATTACTGACTATGGTAAGTTTTTTTAATTTCTCTCTTTCTTTTTTACCCTTGAAGTGGATGGATACTTTTTTGGTTATGCTCATCTTAGGTGACTTGCTTTTTTCTTCTTTCTTGTCTAGTTTGTCCTGTTTGGAGTCATTAATGCCTTTACTTGCTTTGAGGGTTGTAGTCTCATCATTTTCAACTGGTGGCTCGTTACTTGTAGTTGCTGTAATAATAGGATAATTATAGGAAAATAACAATTATTGATTATTGCAGATATCACCATTTTTCTCCTCTTTTTTCTCTAGAGTATTTTCTCCTTTTTCGATAAAATTTTCTGGGTTATACCTACGACTGAAATAATCAGCATTTACGTAATTATCATTCAAGTTTCCAAAGAAAAATGGATTGTGTTCTTGATTGCCGTCTTTTCCAGAAGAAGGCAGGCTGGTGTCTACTTTTGAGTTGTTATTCGGATTGTTTTCGATAAACGGTGGTTGTGAAGGTTGAGGAGGCTTAAGAGAGACATGGAGATTTGGTCGTGAAGATGATCTGCTAGGAGCCTCTTCAGTGGGCGGTGGAGGAATAAGACATAAGTTTTGTTGGGAGGCTGACATAGCCTCCAGATGTTTCGAGTTAAGACTTTCGAAGCTTCTAATAAATTTATTGGTTTGCCACATACTGAATTTATTTACTTACAAACACTTTTTACCTTTGAATGTTCTTATACTTATCAAATCCTATCAAGGGCATAGCTTTTGGCATCAACACCACATTCAGTTCACTTTTATGAAGCCTTTCTTGACTACCGCTCTGATTCGTCATTTGTTCATGTGCATGTGGTGAAAATTGACCCATTTGTTCAGCATTAAAAAAATCTTGATTAGGAACGTGTTCTGGTGGCTCTTGGATTGTGGATAAATTCCCAGGGAATCCTCTCTGTAAATTTGTTAGCTTCAATATATCCTAAAGATTTTGATGAGTTTATCAAAACAAAACGGAGGTATTTGACCACTTACCTGCGATATAGATTCAATGTCGTATAACAATTCTTCAAGATTACCACCGTTAGAAAATGTGGTACTGGGTGTGGTATTGCTATAAGTCAAGTTTTTATTAAAGTTTTGGTTATCAATTTTCACTATTAAATCAGTAGCTTTCTTCTCCATGCTTTGAACGGTTGGTTGTGGATTGGTGTTTTTTGGTACTAAAATCATGTTTTGGTAAAAATTATTCGCATTGGTTTCGACGATTTTCTTACTGAAATAGATTAAAAGTCTATTGAGAATAAAGTGAATATTCATTTACACACTTTAAATAATGTTATATGGGGTTTTTAAGAGTACAATGAACTGCTTAACTTTCATAAAAACTTCAAAAATAAGTTTGAAACTAAAAACGATTTTTCTGTCTGAGCTCAAGTATAACAATGGTGGCTTCTGTAGTTTTTATAAGAGTTAAATGCATAAATAAGCAATAAAAGGAGAGCGGAGACAAATGCAAATTGTATTATTCAAACAAGAGCTTATTTTTATTTTATACTGAAACTCTCGGAATCGTCGAAGTTCCGTAAAAGTTTTTTACGAATATCCGGAAGTCTTTCTAAGAGATGAAGTAGCATATTTGATTAAACTTCTTTTTTAATTTTATATTGTTTTACAGGTTCTAATGAATAATAATATAATTTAAAATTTAACCTATTAACTCTACTAACATAAATGAACCAAAAAGCCACCGATGCACTTTTCAGCTCTCTGCTTTCTCTCATGCATCTACTTTTTTCATTTTTTACCTCACGGCTAAAATGGGGTTTTCATCTGGATTCATCCAGAAATGTTATACACTATTACCTCAGGAAATTTTGTTCCGTATCGTTGCCATGTTCCGCGAAAACCACCTGCTGGTTTTCATATAGCGGCGATGCACTGGGGGAAATTGCTATCGGGGGCGTCTGGGACTCGTTGGGGTTGTTGTTTGACAGTGGTGGCGTGTAGAAGTCTTCTGGGTATAATGGGGCTTGCTGAAACTAAAATTACATATGAGACTCGTTCGACATATGGAAATATAAGTGATTAATTGTTCTCTTTACATGTTTACGTATCGGGTGGGCCATCGAAAACGTACCGCAAGGCATAACTGCTAGCTCAATTTTTTTTTTCAAAAAACTCAAAAACGCGTCAATTTTGTTTATAAGGGGGACAACTTTTGCCCCAAAAATGATTGCAACATCTTCAACCCCCTAAGTGGGGAGTCATCACCTAAACTTTTTTAAATAGAAATGGGGGTTTAATGATTTTACCTGATTAAAAAGTGCTAATAGTTCCATATACGTTGCTGCTTATTTTTTGAAAATCGTTTAGAAAATATGAAGGATTGAAATTCGAAAAATACATTTTTTAAAAAACGTACTAATTAAATCAATTAAAAAAAACTTATTGAATTAATCAAGCAAATGCTGAAAATATTGCCCGCCAACCTCCATACAGTAATACAAATTATCTTCAAACAGTTCTCGAACACTCTGTCTTCTAATGAGGCAGGTAGGTTGTTATACACTTTACTTTTTATGTGCCCCCACACTAAAGGAGTCAAGTCGGGTGACCGGGAAGGCCAGTCAATTGCACCTCTTCGACCTATCCACCGACCTGGAAAGGGATTGTTTAAATAATGGCGCACATTTTGAGAGGAATGTGAAGGTGCACCGCCTTGTTGATAAAACAATTCCTCTTCAACGTATCCGCTATATTATTGTTCCCTGTGATACCTGTTAGGGCTGGGTCTGTAGTATTTTCCAGTTAATCCAAGTACATATCGCCTGTTAAATTTCCAGGAAGAAAGAAAGGACTCCCAATGGAATCTCCAAAAATACCAGCCCACACGTTCAATTTCTGAGGGTTTTGTGTGTACATCTTGTAAACAACCCTGGGATTGCTCTCAAACTAGTAACGACAGTTGCTTAACGTACACTCATCCGAAAAACACACATTAAATAGGAAATTGTTATTATTCGCCACTCGTTGACTAATAAGTTGACAATATTCCAAGCGATGATCAAAATCATCCTCGTGTAGTTCTTGTACCAACCGAATTTTGTACGGGTAGAACTTGTGTTTTTTTAATATTCTACGGACACTTGTACCACTCACGCCAGTCCCATTGGCTAATTTTCTTGTACTCAGTGTATTATGAATGGCAACTTGGCCCAATACTAATACCTCCATAACTTCATTTACTACAAGATTTTTATTTTGCTTCTTTTTACTTGTAACGGAACCTGTTACCCGAAATTTTGCTACTAACTGGCAAACAATTTTTCCAGAAAAGTGTTTGTCAGTATGGCGTTCATTAAATATCTCCGCAACCCGATTTCCACGTTCATAATTTTTAAAATAAAGTTCGCTCATTTCTACTCTTTCTGCAATTGAGTACACTATAACTGTTAAAAAGTTTAATGAGAAATTTTAACGCACAAGTCGCAGATAGCTATCTAGCAACTAGCGTACCTGAGTTTATTTTAAAATTAGCCAAAAACATGTAATACGCAAAAACACCAAATGGATCAAAGGAATTTATCCTTATCATTTTCAGCATTTGATTGATTAATTCAGTAAGTTTTTTTTTAATTAATTTAATTTATGCGTTTGTTTTTAAATTAATTTTTTTAATTTCAATCCTCCATATTTTCTAAACGAGTTAACGGATTTTCAAAAAATAAGCAGCAACGTATAGGGAATTAATAGCACTTTTTAATAAAGTATCATTAAATCCCAATTCCCATTTGAAAATATGTAGGGGATGATACCCTCACTTAAGGGGTTGAAGATTTTGCAATCATTTTTGGGCCAAACGTTGTCCCCCTTACAAACAAAATTGACGTGTTTTCGAGTTTAAAAAAAAAAGTTCCCTAGCAGTTATGTCTCGTGCTACGTTTTCAATGGCCCATCCTGTATTGTTGTATGGACTGGTAATAATACAATTGTATGATCGTTCCTATAATTCTCGATTCTAAGTATATTTTAATTTACGATTACTTTTTTAATCTTTCGTAAAATATTATTGGCGTAGACCAGCATGCCTTTTACAAGGATCTGTTAATACTCTGTTATACATCTGTTAATACTGACGTTCATCTACACTGATCTCAGTAAAGCATTTGACAAGATAAGCCAGAATATTGTCCTTGCTCGACTTAAAGACATCGGTGTGGGTGGGTGCGTCTTGAGACGGGTGGTATCTTATGTTTAAAAAAGTCTCACTTCAAGAATTTTGCTCTGAGTGTTTTATTTCGTCATCTATTGTTTCACAGGGCTCTCATTTAGGACCTCTGTTTTTATTACATACATTAACAATATAAAATGTGGTTTACGTTACACTAAATTTCTATTATGCGCCGATGATCTTAAAATCTACTTTACAATATTTAGTTAACCGATTGCGTTAAAATTGAATGTAATCTGGATCAACTCCGAGCCCACTGTGATATAAATAGTCTCTTAACATTAAAAAATGTCAAAGTATAACCTTTTCAAAAAATAAAAATCTAGATATTTGCTTACCTAAAGTGAACCACGTACATAATTTGGGAATTATATAGGACTCTAAATTGATGTTTGACATTCATATTGATCTAATAGCAACATAATCCTCCAGATTGGGTTATATTTTTTATAAATTTGAAACGCTCTCTAGTTCTTGAACTCTGAAGTATATTATGGTCTGGTTTATTTAAAATGTCATATTTAAAATTAATATGTAGGTTCATAAGTCTTGAATGTAAATAGGAAAAAATTGAAAATGAAACTAGGGGTTTGTAGAAAAATTACTAGTAGATTATTACCGTATTTAGGAAGATTTCGTACTCAAATGTGAATGTGTATGATCAAACAAACTAAAAGGGTTTGTAAAAAAAGTTACTATTGGGCTATTGAACATAGAAGATAATTCAAAATGTTTAAAGGAAGAAACTTTACAAATACTATACTTCTAGGTTGTCTGTTCTTTGTACTTAAATTTTATCATAAAAGAAGTAGAGGTTTCTAAAAAATACTAGTGGATTAAAATTATTTCTTTTACGTTTGATAGCTTGTATGACATAAGTATAAATGTCGGAAGAAAAAGAGTAAAAAGTCAAATTTGTCCTAAAAAGAACGTTTTTTTTTTTAATAAAAAAAAATAAAGTAGTAAAGTAATAAAGTAGTGGCATACATAATTTTTCAAAAAATATATGGTACACATGCTGTATACACGCCACTGTTTAAAAGTAGATTGAGTATTAAAATAGAGTATTTAAATAAACATAAGTATACCTGTATTTGTTTTATTTTAAAATGAGGGAATATATTAATTATTTTAACGTCTGGCTATAATTTGGCGCCCAACGTGAAATGCCCAAATATTTATTAAATTCGTTCGGCAAAAGAATAAACCGATTTCCATTTATGTTCTCACTGTGCACAGGCCTTATGTTTGTATTCTATCGTTTGAAGATAAAAATACAATGTGTTTCATCCTCTCTGATTAAAATTTTCTAAACTGATATTTCCTTTAAACATTTTATTACTTTTAAGGTGCTAACGACCACCCAACCGTCAAAACAAGCTCGTAGTTCTTTTATAGAGCCACAAGAAACCCTATGAAATGAATACAGTATCTCCGAATAAAGACAAACATTTACTCGCGACCACCCATTAGTTTCACGGGCTGTACGTTCATACGTCATTTTCGAATAAAATCGTTCTAAAGTTGCCTTTCATCTTTGCGCGCCGGGTGGTTTTCTTTGGCAGTTGGGAAAATTAAACTTTTCTCTTTGAAATATGGCCTTTAATAAAGAGAAGTTTGAATGTTTGATATGTTTTTGATTGGTGGGATTTTACAAGCAAATTTGCAGTTGAACGGAACTTAATTTGTTTTTCCTCATACTTTTCTCTTTTACCTGGTGGAAATGATTGTCGTCAAAACTCTTAGAATGTTGAATAGGTGCAAAATAGTTCATTGGCATTTGGTTGGGTAAGGTTTGCGATTTATTCGGAAGCACCGTGTCATAAACAGGATAACTTTGATCTGGTTTGATGGCGTCTTTGTCATTGTAGTTCCACAGCATGTCGTTTTGATCGGTGCCATGAGACAGTCTATTTGAAAAAAAAACGTTGTAAATGGATTCATATGGTATTCTAAAGTTACCTTGTATTAACTGAAGAATTCCTGTCAGAGTTTTCACAAGAAGTTTCCTCAGTTACGATCGATAAGTGGTCGAATTGATTACGGATGTTTTTAAGGTTGGTTTTTTGGACATTTTTTAGGTTCTGAGATGTTTCTACTTCCTCTGATTCTTCGGTGCAACTTGAACAACTCTCCTGCAAAACAAATTTTTAAAATCTATATCAATAAAAATATGGCCATAAGCAAGATAACTAATATTCCTCCTTTTGCTTTGCCTATTCCTAATATAAATAAACCAAGGGAATTAAATTGAAATCACCATGCATTTTATATTTATTTTAATATCTTTTAAATCCGTTCTGTGTTTTTCTTATAAAATTGATTTTTTTTCAGAATTGAGACTGAAACAAAGAAAATTAGAAAATTTCCTTAGTTACACATAAAGGAAATTGAAAATTTGTCTCTGAAATTATCTGATCTGATTATCCTATCCGATGGAAAAATTAATTTTATGTCAATCACATTAAAGGGACTGAAACTTCCTAAACATTATAAAATGTAGGTTGGGAACATTACAAAAATATGAACCAATTAAGTTGTAATAATAAAAAATATAACCAAATAAGGAAAACGATTTTAAAAGAACGGAGAGAAATAATGTAGAGAAGGAGTAATCCAACTTGTCGAATTTATCTTAACAATATACATATGTACGTAAATACGATTCACAACAATTTCTTCTTCTTTCTTTTAATTTTAAGGCTTTATTTGCCATCATTATTTAGTGGTACGCTTTGCAGCATTCAGACTAGATTAATATTTCTTTTTTCTCTACGCCATTGTTAACTAAATTAAACTAAATATCGTAATCATCAAACGATTAAGCAGCATAAACCGATTTTTATCGCCATTTACGCACCATACTGTTTATTACTCTTATATTAGGAATCTTATCTTATAATGAATAAGTGGAATGGATTCTTCGCATATCTTGGTCGGTCTAAAAATCACAGACTTATATCATAGTATTGATAGTGATTGTGTCTCTTCTACGTAAGGTTTCGTTGTAATCAAAATGGACGTAAGTTACGTCAGTTGGTAAAATTGTGTTAAAATTAAATCGCCCATATCTTAATGTCAAAATATCAATATTCCTCTATTAGTATATTGTTTATCACCAACGCAAGAAGGAATTTTCTGTGTACGCTATAACTCAGGTGACGTTGATCTATGATTTCATTGGTTGCAGACCTTAAAATTTGACTTATGGCAAGAAGTGGGGATGTACTTTATATATTTTTTTACAATTCATCGTTGACTCGTAAGGATTTAATACGAGTCGCCATTTCTAACGATTTTTCACCTTTTTATAGTGTTTTTATCTTTTGGAAATAGTTCAAAAAGTAAACTTCAAAATGAATCGAAAATCACTAAAAACATAAAGTTATTGATAAGAAGAATTGCCAAACAATTTGAAATAGCTGATTGATGTGTCCAGTACTGACCGATTGTGCGAAGTTTTTTCCCTTTATTATTGTCTGTTTTTTCTTGGCCTTTCGATGAAGCCAATAAAATAGACGAACATATATTGAAGGATCTCATGAGAGCAGAATTGTAATGTGAATCTAAATAATTTTAAACACTACAAAGACCAAAAGCTGTATCCTTAAAGTGTAACTTGATGAACGTAGTTGTAGATAATATATCAATAAGAGGTACAGTAGTGAACAAAGAAATATATTCTTCTTTTGTTTAGATGATTTTTTGACTTTTGATTCTTCTCTTATCTCAGGCAATGTCAAAAATCAATGGTTCAGTTTCATCAAACATCAAAGCCAAGCTGGGTCTTTTAAGTCAATGATGTCGATGCCGACGTTAATGGCTCCACTGGTGGTAACAAATTCTAATTTGCATCAACTTTTGAGCATCTTCTAAATTGATGAGAGTACTTCGCTGCTCTCTTAGAATCATTCTCTTATGCAGATGTTTCTGCATTTTCACTATTCACAAAAGCACTCACAAAATCTTGTTCTTTAAAAATTGTGAATTATGTTAAAATTAAATAGGCAAATGCTAGTTGACCGAAATCCATTTTTATTATGGTGTCAGAGCATCATCCAATGCGAATTTGACCAGTTTGAAAATGCGACGTATTTCCAGAGGTCTTCGTCAGTCTGTGCACTTTGAGTTTCTTTTGAGTTTTGTAAAAACTTTTCACGGGACCATACACGGGAACATCGAGTGCTTGTGAGATCCAGTACTTCTACTGACAAGTGAGATGTATGTTCAGAAGAACTAATGTTGGAGACGTTTTTGATATTTTGACGTGCTCAATAAAACGCTGCATGAATTTTCACGAAGTGTATTTGTGTCATCTATCCCGATTCATTCGGCTAACCAACTGAACGAATTGTAGAATATATATAGGCTGCATTTTTTACGGGCATAAGTAGAAAAATGGTATTGAATTTTCTGAAGCAATCACTGATAAGGCCTTTGTAATCATTGTACCTCGTTCTGGGGAAACTATTTGGTCACCTCGCTGGACGATGGACTGACCACGATGGAATCACTTAATGAATTAATTTTTGAAGGGACTGTGGAGTACGGAAGCAAGAGTCTATTCTGTATACCGCTATTAAACCTCAGTAATTTTATTGAAAGCATAAACGTTAATCTTGTTTTTGCGGGTTGTAATAGTGGTTTGGTATTTTGTTTTTTACAAAAAAATGGAAAAGTATTACCAAGTACAATGTCAAAGTGCAAGTATTACGATGCTGACTTTAAACATAGTTGCATTGTTATTATAGTATTATATATTATATTGTAATTATAGTATTACATAAGTATTTAAATGTAAAGCTTTTTGACATGGCTGTTAGATGTCAGCTTTTAATGAAAAATCTTCATGGTTGATGTGCCGTTAAAAAACTATTGTTGGCATAGAATGACCAAATTAAAGTTTGCTAGAGCTTACAAAGACTGGACATAAAAACAGTAGGATTTAGTATTAGCAATGAAAGCAAGTTTGATTTATTTGGGATTTATTTTAGATTCTACAGGATATATAAAAAGGCCTCCTGGTCAAATATTCGTCCCTGGTATAAGTATTTGATTCCGACTGTCAAACATGGTGGACTAAATCTGATGGTGTGGGGGTGTTTTAGGCGATCTACTAATCGGTATTCATGGGCATATGGCTGCTCAGAAGTATATTGATATTTTCATGGATTTTTCAAGCCTTAATCCTTGACCCTAAACACATCTCATGACTAGTTAAAAATTGACTTTCAAAGGAAAAAATTCGAGTATTGAATTGGCCTTTCCAATCTCCCGATTTAAAACTTATAGAGCATTTTTGGCAGCACTTGGAACCTCAAATTAGAAAAAGAAACACCAAAAACCTAGATCTATGGCTATCTATATCTAGTTTTGCAGCAAAAATGCCTTTTTAATAAGACAATTAAATTTCAGTCGATTGTTGTGAAAAGCTAACAGATTCAATGGGAAGGCAATGCTAAGCAGGCCAAGGGGTGACCAACTAAATAATAATAAAAAAAATTATTGAATGAATATTTTTTTTGTTCATTCTTTAAAAATGTTTCCATACTTTTGTTAAAATTTTCTTGAATAATTTTTTTTTTACGAAGTATTTTATATACCGTATACTTATTTTTTAAATTGATATGTACAATTTTAAAGATTTATGAAATGTTTCCATATTTTTGTGTGCCACGGTATATCTGAAACTAAGTTTTTTGGATTTACCTTTCATAATCAATAAAGAATACGATCAAGTTCTTTTCGATTTCATATTCGATGTGGAATCGCAGTACATTTAAATATTGTAAATCATTCATAAAAGAGGTGTACATGACTTTAAGGGTAATGAAGCCGCTACTTAAAAAGGCATATTACTCGCTTAATAAACACTTTGGCTATATTATACTAATTATTATATTTTTGCATTATGAAATACTTGGACTTGAAAACTCCAGGAAAGACCAGGAATTATTGTTTAGGAATCTATGAAAATACTTTTATTTTACAAGAAGTTACCCAGTAAAAGTGTTTTTCTTTTAGTGATAAGATAAGAATATACTTTATTGTTAAGAAGTACAAAGTTTTCTATCAACAAAAGCAGGCTAATGACTAAATCGTAACAATCTACCTATTTGTAATTATACTCCAAACTAAACTAAATTAAAACATTAAAATTAAAAACATGTAGAAGTTGGATAAGTACAATTAGATACAAAACATTTAAAACTGTTTACAGATTAAAATTTGGTAGAGTACAATAACACTTTTTAAATTAAAAAAGAAAAAACGAAGGGACACAAGTTTAAACATATGCTTAAAATACAATTGCTAGGTTCTTAATTAGGTGGGAATATATATATATTCAAAAAACTCTCCCATGGTATATAAAGATTCCTCCAATAAAAGATTTAATTTTCCTCTAAACTGCCTGACAGAGACAGCACGTCTAATATTCTCAGGAAGATGATTAAATATTTTCCTTCCCTCATATATATATGATTTGTGAGTAAGAGTACTTTCCGAAATCGGTAAGGGAACAGTACATTCTTGTCTGGTTGGAAGGTTGGCTCTGTTATTATTTATTTTCTGATTGCAGTGTTTATAGACAAGACTAGCTGGCTCAAGTATGTATACCGAAGAGAGAGTCAAAATTTGGAGTGTTTTAACTCTCTGGTGAACATTTGCTATGAAACGAGCTGCTTTTTTTTGAAGTATAAAAGATATTTTTAATAAATATTGGCTAGATGAACCCCAAAAAGCGATGCCATACCTGAGATGTGATTCAAAAAGAGAATAATGGATTGTCCTAGCCATTTCAACTTCCAACTCAAACCTAACATACCTAACTGCAAAGCATCCTGCAAGAAAGTTTTTTGCTTAATTTAAAACTATGGTCTTCAAAACGTAGTTGGCTGTGAATGTGAACTCCTAAAAATGTTGATACAGTTTTATTGTCAAGAGGATTATCCCCAAGTTTTATAATTTTTATATCGCATTTAAAACTTAGTATATTTGATTGCCAACATTAAAAACAAGGCGGTTTGCATCACACCACCTTTTAATTTTTGTGAGGTCTTCCGAGATTATTTTTTCGAGAGTGTTTGAGTTTTTGTGGTGCCATACGACAGATGTGTCATCCGCCAAGAGAATAATTTCACCCAGAATATTTAAATGAACGAGATCGTTAATGTACATTAAAAATAACAGGGGACCCAATACCGATCCTTGAGGTACGCCGCAATTAATTCCAGAAGGTGAAGACATTGAACCAGACACCAAAACAGATTGGCTTCGATAACTTAAGTAAATACTTAAACCACAACTAAAGCCATAACGCTCCAGCTTACGCAGCAGAATTTCGTTATCGATGCAGTCGAAAGCCTTCGACAGATCACAAAATACTGCCGCTACAGCCTCACCTCCATTTAAGCTCAGAGCTCCCATTAAGCTCCCTATCCAAAAAAGAAAAAATAGCGTCATGTGTACTTTTAGAGGATTGATATCCATATTGCTTGGGTGTTATGACCTTATATTTTGTTAAATATTTCCACATGCACTTTATTACCACTTTCTCAATAACCTTCGAAAGTGTAGGTAGTAGGGAAATTGGCCTGTAATTTGCAGGCTCACTTGTAGCTCCACGTTTATAAAGCGGGATAACGATCGATAATTTACATAGACACTCACATAGACACTCAGGGAAAATTACCTGTCTCAAAAGAATTGTTTATCGACGAGCACAATGAGATAATTGCATCATGTGGTAGTTTATTTCCTTCCAAAGAAATTCGATATACACAACACCTCTAATTTGTAGATTTTAGCAAAACTACGCACGCTGTAAAGAATTCTTGTAGTTTGGATCCATTTTGAGTACAATTTATAATCCAATAATATAGAAGTGTTTTTGGAAGAATATCTTGGAAAGCTAGATGCTTTTATCTATTAAGAAAAAATAAAACTTTTATATCATTTTCAACATGATAAGGACTTAAAACATACCTGAAGTGAAGAAATTGTTGATATCACAACCGGTGGCCGTCCCAGTATACAGACATATATCTCATCGAAAATCGTTAAGAAATATTAGAATAAAAAGTTCATAAAAATAACTTAAACAGCCAGATCCAAATCTTGCTCGGAGCTTTGGTGAAAACATGGACGAATATAGATTTATTACTAATTGACAAACTTCTTGAAACTACTAATTACCAATGGCTACGAAAATTTATAAAGTACTTGATTTAATTAATAATGCTAAGTGACTTTTATATTTATGTTGAACCAACTGTTGATCTATTTTAGTCTAAGTACACATTTCATTTTACCCTTAAAAAATTTAAAGTCTTTAAACTTTTTTTTTCTAATTCTTTGTTTCTTCGACTATTTTACAAAAGAAAAATTTCAAGTGTACTTACCGAATCACTAGAAGAGCTAGAATAAGTGGTAGACGAAGATGAAAAATCTAATTTCTTGTCTTTTAGCAGCTTGTCTAATTTTTCATACTCATCCCTTAAACACCAAATCTCCTTTTTCAGCATCTCATTTTCCCTTTTCAATTTTTTTATATCTGATTGACCTTAAATGAAAAAAAATAAGTTTTTATTTTGCAGTGGATCCTTTATTATTTTTGATATTTCCTTTTCATTTAAATATTTATTCAATTACCCAGCTGTCACGTACTTTTATTTCCACGATTCAACAACCATTACATACAGATTTCAAATAAAATCTATAAATCGTTTGAGTTTACATTTTAAATCATATTTGATATTGCAGTCTGGGAAATTTCAATTCGACCGTATAAATATGTTTTATCGCCCTCACATTGAGAGAAATAAAAATTGAAAAATAATATGTTGATGTTCGAACACATAAACTGGGTTTAAAAATTCAATTTCAAATCCAGACTTCGGATGTTGCAAGAAATATAAAAAATGATAATGACTTGAGAAAATGTAAGGATAAATAAAGATTTTCAGAACCTTGGATGGGAAATTATTATTTATATAAATATTTGGATCGGAGAAAAAAAACAATTAACACTGACACGTATACCTTGACCGAGTATCACCGAAAAATTGGGACTAGTCCAAAATGCTTTTTGAACCAGTTAACACAAAGGTAGTGATAAAAAATTAAAGAATTGACGGGTTAATTTGTAGAGCATTGTCATAACATGGATTCATCACTTGTTCCAGTTTAATATTCGAATCAAAACAATGTAAAATGAATGTCAAAAATTTGTTTTGTGTGAAAAATAGTGGGTTTTTCTATAATTTCCCCATTTTTTTCTTTTTGTTAATTTGTATTTTTAGTATGAAAACCCACAATATTTTATTAATCAGTATAGGATTTTTAATTTGCAAGGTATTTCTTTCTAGTACTGACTTTCCTGATCAGATTTGACAAATACATTGAGTACGCGAATTTGGGCTACATAGAATAAACAGCCTTTCTATTTGGGAAGCTAAATAGTATTTTTGAAAGCAAATAATCAAAATTACAAAAAAGTTCAACTTTTTTTTTCGCCTAAATAATTTTTTACAATTTTTAAGGTTTATATGCTTTTATAGATTTTTCTGAGCTTTACACTTACAAAATAAATGAAAAAAATGAATTCCCGGTGAAAAAGAAAAAAAATGATTTTTAAAAATTTGCAAGCAGATTAATCGTGACGTGAACAAAAACGGAAAGTACAATTCAATAACATTGACTTTTAAGCAGTAACTTTTTATATTTAGTTTTAGTAGTTTTAGTTTTAGTAGTTTGTATAGTCGAAATTTCACGTATTTTTTATTTATTTTATTCGGTTTTCAACTGCATGTGTGTTAGACACGTCCTCAACGATTAACTTATCAAATATGCCTTGAATTGTATGTTCATTAATTCCTTAAGAGCAAAAATACGGTATACCTGTGATAAGAAAATTATCTTTTTTGTTTAAATGAAAAAAGACAAACACAGAGGGAGCCAAATTAAAATAGAAGAATTTAAATTGGCACAAGCTGCTTTTACACTTCGATCTCCTGATGATGATTTTAAAATAAAGCGAAACATACAATATTCTAAAGTCTCTATAATACAAACATATTAAAACTTTCTTTTAGGTTGAAATAAGTTTAAAAATTGTATGTATTTCCAAGTATATAAAGTGTGCGACATATAAACATCCAAATTATATTAAATTAGCTTTAAATATATCGTGTGTTACCAAGCAAGTGTTTCACTTATTTTTTTGACATTTGGCATATACACATGACAGAAATCTGGATTAAACGATGCAGCTTTCAATTGTTTTTTTGTCACTATAACTCTTATATTTCATAGAGAACAAAACATATTTAACTTTCCATTTAAAACAGTTTCAAATATTTTTTTTTAATAATAATTCAAATAAATCTAATAACCGACAAAGAAGAATCATCAAAATTGGCAACTTTTTTTATATTTTAGCCGTTGTCGTACCTTCTATAGTCGCCGATTTAGGAATAGCGATTTTCTATTTAAGGCACCCTGTATAGGCTAGGAACTACAGGTCTATAACTCAAGCTGATTCTTGTTATTCGTTGCAGGATTCTTATTAGCCTTCTTTATAGAGAAAAACGTAACATGCTCTCAAATGAGAATTCAATCAAGCAATAACTGGAGAAAAATTATAGCTAAACTTCGAGCGGCAAAGACTGCAGAAGAAATATTTCTTTAAAATGATTGTATCGTCTGCGAAATTAATAAAATCAGTGTGACCTAGACTATATTCCGATTCATTAAAAGATCTATAGGATACTATCAGTTAATGCCACACAGGTTCTATCTTATGATGAACCTGTGTAAACGGTTCTCTATAATCGAGGCATGGTCCTATTTATCATGTAGTTGGTAGGTTGTACAACATATGTATATTATTATGCTACAATATTGTATATGATTATTTATTTACCTTTATGATAAATAAATTTGTTTTGAATTTGAATTTAAATGCCTGGAAAAAATGTGAAAAAAAATAACGTCTTTAGCAAAGTTGCGAAGCACACGCAATCGAACGCCTTGTTGAAATCACAAAATATGGTAGCTGAACATGTACTTTCTTTAAGACCCTCATTACTTCAGTAAACCTTATAATAGCCAATGATGTTAATCTTGCGTTTGTAAATCCAAACAAGTTGACCTCTTTCTTGTTCAGGTACTTATCCGTTTTGGATGTTGGCAATCATGTTGGGCCCTCTTTTACCCAATATATTTCCTTGTATTATGGTTTTAGTATGGGTATTCTAGTTGAGCTAGGTATTCTAGTTTTCTTTTTTTAATGGTGTACGTGGCTTCTAGTTCTTTTTTCATTCTTCTCAGTACTTTTATGTTTTTAATGTGAGCTATCCATGGTATTCTGAGCATTCTCCTATACAGCCATATTCTCAAATGCTTCCAGATATTTAGTGGTTCGCATGACATAGATTATCTCCACTTATTTTTTTTTTTTTGGTGATGATCATTTGTTTCGTTTCTTCACGTTGATATGAAGACCATATATTGTTGACTGTACTGTGCGAAATGGTTTATTAACCTCTAGTGCTTTCAAGCTATCCACTCTCACTATTCTCTTCTATATTCGTATATTATTTAACCTTCTTCTACTCCGGTAAAATTTTTTTCGGAATATAAGTTAAATATCAATGAAGATGTAACACATTCCAGTCTGACCCCACATTGTATTTTCACCTGTTTCGTTTGATCTCCATCAAGTCTTAAGCATCTGTGTGATTCCAGTAGAGATTTGAAATGTGATTTCTTTATTGTCCAAGTCGGTCTCTTCCAAGATATTAATAATTTTATGATGTTGAACGCACTCAAATGCTTTTTCATATTCGGTTAGACAATTGTATACTTCACAACTGACATCTCTGTATTAAGACCTCTCTGATTCCGACTGCATTTATAAAACCAAATTGGTTTTAGATCTGTTCTTCGCATTTGTTGTTAATTGATTTTGATTCAATAAGAATAATCACTTGGCAGATATCTTATCTAGGTCTCCAACGAAAGCGAGTAATGAAGACTTCAAAGCAAAGACTTCATTTATTATACACGAAAATGTGGCAACTGGTCAATCGACAATGAGGCAGTGGCAAGAGAGATACAGCAAGACCCAGTGCTAAAAGAAGTCATTAACAATTTAGAAAAGGATAAGCGGCCAAATATTGCTAGGTGTATCGGCTGGCCACTTCTATGTATATAGTCTTCTCTTTGCCAATTTGTAGAACGTGTACTATTAGGGTAAAAACACACGAGGCTGTTTGCAAGCGGTTTGCGCCGCGACGGCGGCCGGTGGACCGCCGCTCGACTTAAAACACACGCGACGGCTTTCGCAACTACGAACGGCACGAAAAATTACAAGATCAGTTTGATGTTGCCAAGCTTTGCGTATGTTCACAGTTTTTTATTTATCGTGAGCAAAATGGACTCCGACAGTGAAGATGATTTTTTATTTTTGTTGGCGGCATCTAGCTGAAGACATAATTAAAGCCTGTTGTGTTCTTCATAATTTTGTAAGAGTCAGAGATGGAAACCATAGCGATGACATTGAAGCAGGAACAACGCATGACGATTTGACAGTTGATTCATTTAGCAGAGGGAATCTAAGAGCATTAAATGGCCGAGATAAATTTGCAAATTATTTTGTTAATATTTATCCACTAGAGTGGCAAAACAAATCAATATAAACTATATGTATATTATATCATTGTTATTAAAATAAACGTACCTACTTATAGCATATAATATGTACATACTTATAATTTTTTTTTCCTCAACAGAAGCAGCTGCGCTTAGAAATTCTGTAGTAACTTCTTCCCATGCCTGTTTTTTTTTTATTCTGTTTGAATAATTATCATCACGCATATCCCAAATCGCTGGCCTCAATTGAACCTCAGTAATTAATTTTTCTATGTTGAATTCCCTGGTTTCCATAATAAATGAACAATTTTCAACACTGCACAAAAAAAAACGCACCAAAAAGCCCTACGTGTGGTTTGCAACACAGAAGATAAGTAAATGATGTGCCGCGGTAGTGCCGCTAAAGCAATAAAAACCAAGCGGCGTGCCGGCGGCCCATGGTATCGAGCAGGGTACGCGCGACGGACGCCGCGTTTAATGGGATTAGGCGGCGCCGCCTGTTTCAAAGCTCACAAGTCCCATAAACGAGACGTCGAGCTCGACCACGGCGCGACAACCGTCGCGGCGCAAACCGCTTGCAAACCGCCTCGTGTGTTTCCACCCTTAATTCGTTGTTTTAGCAGTTTGTTACAAAAATATTAGATCAATATAGAGAGTACTCCTTAATTTGAATGATTTTAAGAAAAAATTAAAGTACTAGACGATACAGTTTTCAAATGATATTTCAGAGTAAATGTAACTCGTTTATAATTTTAGATGTAATGTCAAAAAATTAATAAATGCAATTAGAAAGTGATAATGATATTAGACTCTTCGTTTTTTTTTTAAGATTTTACTTTCTATTTACTATATTCCATGAGTCTAACGCCTTAGGAATTAAAAAGTTTTTTTAAAATTCCTATTGGCAGATATTTGTTATTTTATTTTTTAATAATTTGTTATACATTGTACAGGGTGCGGCATAATTGTCTCCCTGTTTTTAAGGCTTAATAAAAGAAATGTTATTTAAAATACAAAGGTTTTATTTTTTTATTTTAAAAGACAAGTGCCGTCCACTCTTATCGAAGCACTGGTGCAAGCGACTTCTGAAGTTTCGCATAACTCTTGCAAGCATTTCTGCTAATTTTCTATGCTATTCTGCGAATTTCCAGGCGGATTGCATCCTTTAGTTGTCTAATAGTCTTTGGACGATGTTTGAAGACTTCAGCTTTTAGGTAACCCCACAGAAAGAAGTCGCAGGGCGTTAGGTCGGGCGAGCGCGCAGGCCAAGAAATATCGCCTCTCAGGGAGAGCAAACGTCCGGGGAACATTTCTCTTAATACTTGCATTGAAGTTCGAGATGTGTGAGCTGTTGCCCCATCTTGCTGAAACCAGGCATCTTGCACATTGAGCCCTGCAAAGGGTGGGGCGAAAAAATTGTGAATCATCGCTATATAGCGTTCCGAATTGACAGTAACAGCTTGATTTTCTTCTTCAAAGAAGTAAGGGCCGATTATCCCCATTTCAGACACGGCGCACCAAACTGTCACTTTCTCACTATGTAGACTAGGCTTCTCGCGTATCTCTCTCGGATTATCAGCGGCCCAATACCGAAAGTTTTGCTTGTTTACCCAGCCAGACAAGTACAAATGTGCCTCGTCACTAAAAAAAACTGCGCCCTGAGGTAAATTTTGAAGCATAATTTCACATGCAGCACGTCGATTGTTCCAATCACGTTCTGATAATTCCTGTGCCAGAACCATCTTGTACGGATGAAAGCGAACATCCTTGTAAAGAATTCTTCGCACAGTGCGGTCAGATAAACGAAGGGCAGCTGCGTGTCTGCGTGCAGAACGTCTAGGTGACCGTAAAAATGAGCGTCTCACAGTCTCGATGTTTTCGGGTGTCCGAGCTGTCCGTGGCCGTCCACCTCCTTTTTTGATAACAGATCCAGTTTTTCTGAAGTTCTTGACCCACAACACAATTCATTTTCGGTCCGGGACTCCTTTATTTCGCGGAATTTAGAACCTTATCCGGAACGCTCGTTGCGCAGCAATAACTGACCGATTTTCGTGGAGGTACACTTCCACGGCGAATGCGCGCTGTGCGTTGGTCCACATGATGCTTCAGACTAAAACATATTTAAACAAAACTGTTTCCATACGGCTCTTAGTGGCGGTACCCCCACTATTCTGCGACGCCGCACGGCATTACGAGGGAAGGTTAAAAATAGGGAGACAGTTATGCCGCACCCTGTATAACATTGTATTTGTATCTATACTATTAATTTTATTTTGATAAGAAGATTTCATTTTTATATGTATCTTTTCCACTTTATTATTGGAGTTTCTCTGTTGAGTGATGTAAATAAATAAATATTCTCTTTACTTGACTAATTGGGGTTTTTTTTTTAGTTCAGGAGTGTCTACATTTGTGTAATCTACATTTTAAAACTCTTCTTTATCTTACTTATTAATTTAAATATTTTCTGCAAAAAGATTAAAAACTTAAACGACTTAATTGCAGTATTCCGTACATTCTGAAAAAAGTTTATGGTGATCTTAAGTTAACTACTATGTACCATTAATTGATACCTCCGCATTGGTTGTTACTTGCCTCTTTCAATTTCCGCATTAATATTTATTGTCTTCAACCTTAGCTCCTCATTCTCGTACAGCATGCCTCTGGAAGACTTTCTGTCTAACCTAAGATAAATACATTAATAAAATAAACGTTTTTAATTAAAAGGGTTTTAGTAACTCAAAAGCTTCCCAATATCATTTGCATATGCTTCTTTTTTAGAACAAATTTGTTAAAATACGGGAGATAAAACACGTTGTTTAAACAAAAACAAAATTAAATAAAGCAGAAATTCCAGTCTGTGCTAATTGAATTTCTGATAAAAATATAAATGGTTACATACACTTTTATTGGCTAAACAAACTATGAATGGGTTACATACGTTTTTGAGAGACCTTTATGAAAAAACACAAAAAAAAACTAAACTGAAGTTTCGCATGAAATAATGTGTTTAAGGCGTGTTTAGTGGGGGTTAATTCACTCGAGAAATATGATTGAAGCACCTAAAGCGACAAAACTCTACCGTTTATTACCTAGACTTAAAACTGGAATCCCTGCAAAATTAAAAAAGTTAGAAAATGTTAAAAATCTGGAGCGTGCAGTAAGTGTAACAAAAACAAGTTACGAGCTCTAAGGAGACATTTTAAAAATTACAATTTTTTTACAATTTTGAAAAGTTTTTTTAGATGCCTATAATTTTTAAATATTCAATTCATAAATTTAATCTGTTTTATTTTACCTTCTGTTTGGTTTGACGTTATTATCCCGTCTCCTTGTTCTTAACATAATTTCGTTGTAATTTCTGCTCAAACTAGTTTTGAGTCCTCTTTTTAGGTATATTGCAGAAACCCTAAAAATATCAATTATTTTCTCTTAAAAGCCTGAAAATATTATAATAAATGTGTAATTTTTTTTATAGTTTTCTGAAACCCTAATGTAAATTATGATTTTTAATTAACACGAAATTTACAAAGATCTTAATGACCAGCAAGGCCATTCAAGTGATTCATGGAACTCTTGAAACTAGTGCGAAATTTAGATGGGCCGATCTAGCCCGAAGCCAGGAAAATTTATTCTTCCGGATCTTTCTGCCAACACGGTTAATTTTACTCGCGTCAGCTTCATTACTCCCTTTTCGCAATTGCAAACATTTAATTTTCAGGAGGAAACTATCGATTAACGAATTGTTAACTTAGGATTTAATTAAGTAAAAACTTACAAGGAAAAAATAGATTGATTGAGTTCCTGTAATTTGGCCAGATTGACGTAATTATGGCAAAGGATATTCTCTAAAATTTTAAATAAATCGGTGATTGACATGTTTCTTGGATGTCACTATACCATAGATTAAATATTTCCAATTTACTTCTTTGAATAACATTTTTGTAGAGCATACTGTATTTAATATCCTGTTTCTTCAAATTACAAAACAGTTTTACCATTAACCAAAACTCTTTGTTTCATTCTCTGTCTCTTTGTGACAGAGAAAAATAATCTTCTCTCGAAACTGTTAACATAGCAAAACATGTGTCGAGAATGTAATAAAGAGTTTTGATTAGTGGTTAAACTGTTTTGTGATTTAAGTGTCACACCAAAAGTTACAATCATAGGACTATTATGTTTCTTATTGCTCAATAAAACTATTTTGTAGATTTTGAAGTTTTAAAGGGAGTGGTCACCTTGTAGATCAAATATGGTTTTTTGTATATCATTGCACAAGAAGCTGTAGATTTTCAATATTATTTATTGGACTAATTTGAACCCTAAGCCACATTTGTAGAACATGCTTTACTTGATATTCTGTTTTTTATTTTATAAGAATACTCCAAAACAACGAATTGCTAGTATTAAAAATATTCTATAAATTGCCAAAGAGAAGAACATAATAACATTGTGCGTAACCAAATTTACTATATGTTAGTTAACAAGAGGTTCAGAAACTGCTTTAATTCAGTTAAAACTTATCATGGGGCAGATATTGAATCAGATCATATATCTCTAGGAGGGATTATAAGAGTGAAACTGAAGACAGTTAAGAAGAAAATGATTCCTCAATATGGCATGAAGGCTTAACAATAACAGCCTGTAATAAAACAAAAAGCAAGTGAGTACGTTAACGCAAAGGTAAGGAATATAAGGAAATATAGAATAGAATAAGGAAACCAAAAAGAAATTTTGGATGATCAGTGAAATTTTAAAAATAATGGAACAGAAAATAACACATAAAAGTAATAAAGAAGAGTATAAAAAGATGCAGACACAGATTAAGAAAAAGATTAGAGAAGCCAAAGAAAAAGAAGCAGCGAGAGATGCGCAGAAATAGAAATACTGCAAGCCAGACATGACAGCTTTTACTTACACAAAAAATATCAAAGAGGTAACTGGAACCTTTGAAAAGTGGTCAGTTATGAAGATCATAGGGATAAATGGAAGAATTGTCATTGAAAAACATGATCTGAAAAACAGGTGGAAGTCGTTGTGAAGATCAAAGACCGGAGGTCACTCAGTGTCGGAAGAAGCTACAGGTCCGATCATACTAATATAGCAAAAAAAAACAAATAAAAAACAAAAAAGCAGTGGGACCAGATGACCTAAAGACTTAATTTCTGAAGCTGTTGGATGATAAAGGAATATCCTAGATTACCGACATTTTTAACATAATCTATAACTTTGGAAATATTTTCGAACAATAGCTGCATTAAGAATTATTAATCAAAATTATTGCGTTGCCCAAAAACCTGGAGCAAAGAAGTGCGAGGAATATCGGACCATCAGTCTAATGAGTCATATCCTAAAATTGTTTCTTAAAATAATCTACAGAAGAATTTACAACAAATTCGAAGAACGGATATCTTTAAACCAACTTGGTTTTATAAATTCAGTTGGCACCTGTAATGTATATGCATGTCTCGATTAAAAAAACGCATTTGATCGCGTTCAACATCATAACATGGTTAATATCCTGGAAGAAGCCCGCTTGAAAGTTAAAGATATCAGATTAATTTCAAATCTTTACTGGAATCAGGCAACATGCTTATGATTTAATGGAGATCTAACGGAATAGTTAAAAATGGAACATGGGTGAAACAGTTCTCAAAGGGTAGAAGAAAGTATCCCTTTGGATGGAGTCCGGCTGAATAATATTCGATATGCCGACGATACCATGGTGATAGCAGATAGCTTGGAAGTACTGCAAAGGTTAATGGACCATATCACGCAGGACGGTTAACAATATGGTCTTAATGAAACGTAAAGAAAATGAAACAAATGATCATCAACAAAGGAGATATAAATGGAAATCACCTATAAATCGACGGAAATCGAATTAAATATGTTCAACAATATTGCTACCTTGAAACCATCATAAAAAAAACTATGAGACAGTGCACAAAAAATAAATTGTATAGGAAAAGCAAGGACGTTATTTCAAAAAAATCAGTGCCATCTTCAAAAGTCACAACATATTTTTGGAAACGAAGGTAAGGCACGTAAGATGCTGTCTTTTTCGTTTTATTGTATGGCGTAGAATCCTGGACACTCACAGAAGCCACTACTAAAATCTGGAAGTATTTGAGATGTGGCTATGTAGGAGAATGCTCAGAGTACCATGGACAGTTTATATTACAGGCATAGAAGTACTAAGAAGAATGAAAAAATCTAGAAGTCATGTACATCATTAAAAAAAGAAAACTAGAATGCCTGGGACATATTATGAGAAATAAAGATCGACACTACCCACTACTGCAATAATAAGAGGAAAGGTAATGGATAAAAAAGAGCCAGGAAGAAGAAGAACATCATGGTTGCTGAATCTACGGACTTGGTTTGGAAAAAGCCAAGTAGAACTGTTTCAAGCTGTTATAAAAAAAGTTATAATTGCCAACATGATTGACAACATCCGAAATGGGTAGGTATTTGAAAAAGAAAAAGAATACTTCAATTAGTTTTTGAAATTCTGTACTTCGAAGTCAGTTGTTACCTCAAAGTTTAAACATGTTTTTTTTAAATCACTACACAAAAAGATGGAGACCTTCAAAATTATTTATTGGATTAATTTGAACCCTAAACGACATTTGTAAAGCTAAGGTTTTTAAATTCCAATTACTTTCTGATATTTTGGAATTTAAAGTGAGTGGTAATCTTGAAGACCAAACGTTTCCTGGATATCATTACACACAAAGTTGTATATTTTCTGTACTGTAGTTTTTCATAATCATAAATAGTATTTCTAAAGCATTCTTTTTTCGAATATTATAATTTTTCTTTCACAAGCGCTACTCTTCAATCAATGATACAAACTTAATGAAACCACATTTAATATAACATACTTAGAAAATTAAGGATTTCCTACAATAACATTGATGAATAGGAACAATATGTGTGTATTTTCAATATGCTATTTATTTAGATTTACTAGTTTTCACAAATATTAATAGAGCAGCATTTGAGCGATATTATGCGAGGATCCATGTTTCTGCCAAATAAGATTTTAATTTTTAGAATCAATGATTGAAGATGTTTAGAGTTGGTTGGAAGGAACAACAGAATATAACAGTTTGATTCAACAATAAAGGACGAAGTTAACCTACGACACTAACTGATTATAGTGAAGATATCATCTCTAGCATACTAAAGTAACTAAGATCAATTCACCTCATTTACACTTCGGAATTGATTAAGGCACACAATTACGTTGGGATCAATATTTTGGAAAGAAAAATAAAATATTTAAGTTACTCATTCATCTGAAACCGAGAAATTATAGGTCACGTGATCTGAGCTACTTATTTATTTGCAGTTACTCACTACAATTATCTCACTCAGGATGATCTCAACAATCTGATTAAACAAAGAAAGAATACTAAAATTGCTTCAACATTCATGTATTAAATGTAGGAATAAGTGACAATACTGATTAGTTTCAGATACCTCTTGAATATTGAATGTTTACCAAAAGTAACTGACGTTTGTAAACTAGTGTTTTGGGAGTAATTGGAGAGAGAAATTTATCACAACTAACCAATTACTTTTTATTTTTTATGATAGATTTATACCAGTTTCAGTTCGTGAAACAATATGTAATTAATTCGTTGAAGGAACTTTATCAGTTGATGGACAACAAATATTAGGATTGAGTTATTGGAAAATTTTTGAATATGAAAGGCAAGTTATTTGGGTACAATGTGGAGACTAATTTATCATATTCAACCAATTAATACTTTTTATTTTAAAAGTTTTATACTAGTGACAAATGGGTCATGATCCAATTAATTATTAAATAATCATTTGATGATAAATATTATTTTTGTAAAGCTCCCCTGATGTAGAAATCGAATAAAAAACTAGAATTTACTATCATTGAGTAGTTGTGGTCTAACGTCATATTAGTCAATAGTGAGGGCAATAAGGAGACGAAAAAGGATGCTTTTTACTGCACCTATCTATCTTGCATAGACATTCTAAAAATGTGTTGACATTGAATACCATAGGCCCCTTTTTAGAATACTAGACTATCTTTAATAATTTAAATTGTACATTTTGGAATGGCAAATGAACGTATCCGCGATCGATCAACTTGGAAACGGATAAATATTTTAGGTGTGTAATTTAATGCTAAGAAATTCCATCAATTCTGAAACAGTTCGAGTTGTCTCGCCAAGTTTAGTTACCTCATGTTTAAAGATTAATTGCTTCTGGTGTTTTGTCAGATCAAGATCGATGCTGGGCTATATTAGCTAACAAATTAGTTTGTGGTCATGTATATAAATTAGAATTTAATCATAATAATTAAGCTGAGGCTCATTGATAATAAAATAAGAAATTTGTATGATGCCTATGTGAGTGGCTGTTTCCTAGGTGAAGAACCAATGTTATTTAAATACCATTTTGTTCCTTAATTTTTATTGAGACTTGACTATTTTTGGTAAAAGGTCTCTGTTTTACCAAAAAAAATGTTATTTTTTTAGTTATTAATTTATAATCGTATCCAAGGAATAAACGGTTTCCTTTTTTGCAATATTTCTAAATTATAATTTTCCTCCAAGCATTTGTCATAATTCTTGCCTTTATTCTCTTATTTATAACGAAAATACTTTGAAGTGCTTACCGAGCTGTTTAGTACTGCTACCCAATAAACTTCCTTTAAACAGACAAACAATGGCATTATTGAATCAAACCATACATCCAGAAACTTTACCCAAAACACCCTGTATAAACAAACATTTCCTGAACTTGTGCCGTGTCTCAGTAATTTACGATCTGCTGTTTGCTTGTTCAATCTTCTGGATTATGATTTTATTGGCATCTGGATCTTTTTTGCTGAAAATAAATAAAACAACTATATATACTATTCGATATCTAAAAATGTTACATTGAATAACCGTTAAGGCTGTGTAAAGTAGGACATTGGATAAGCCATAATAGTGTTTTTATTGTAATAGACAAAAACGCCATCCGATAAAGAACCAGAAATATGGCGGATGACTTCAACTTGTGGCATTAAAACCATGTAGGTAACAAATTAACTGTAAGTAAAGATAATGTTTGCACGTGCTATGTGATGTGGAACCCACAAGAAGTTGATGAACGTTAACCATTTAAGTCTTAATTACTTTTGAGAAAGGCACTGAAACACTTAATTATGAAAAACTGTTGGCTTCGTATCTCTTTCTTGTCTTAGGTTCTTTATTAGGCGACGTTTTAGTTTTTTGTGTTTTAAATGGTCTATTTATTTAAATTTTTAATAATATTCTGCAAAGTTTAATATACGAAAAAATAAAAAGAAAATAAACTATATTAATTAATTTACCAACAAATTTCTCTACTCAATGGCTTATTTAATCTTTTTTCTAATATATTTTTTAAGAATTCAATGCATGTAACCTTATGTAGGAATACTATTAAGCAAAAATGAAGTTTTAATTTACAATGGAGCTTCTAATAACAGTTACAGAAAAACAATAAAAAAATAAAGTGAAGAAACAATAAAAAAATTAGAGCGACGCACTAAGAAACATGACAGCTTTAAGAAAACATTTAATAAATACAAAAATAATCGTCGTAAAACAACGCTTTTGATGTTTATGGATTTTTGTGGTATTTCTATTCGATTCCTTTGTAATGGCTTAGATTAACCATTTTTCAAAATACCTTATAAAGATAACAGATTATTTATTAACAACTTTCTCTAACCTTAACGTTATGGCTCATTTAACGGTTTTTTTTAATATAAAGAACTCAAGGAATATATCGAGGAGGAAAAAGAGAAAAAGCTGTAATAGTTTCAAGGCACAATTAGAGGTATTACAATTTGATTTTGTATTGTGTACCTGTTCTGTATGTATTCTGAAATCCCCTTACCCTATATGCAATTGTTTTATATAAATCAGTAAAAAAAGTTAATAATTTAAGAATATTATTGTACGATAAAAGATTCAATTATGTAGTTTTCCTTTTCTTAATGCCTATTATTATGCTAATTATTAAAAAGCTTTTTTTTTCTTTGCTAAGAATGGTTGGCTATGAAAATATTGATTCCAATATCCGTCAAAGAAAAAAAGAATAGAAACAAACAACAAAGTGAAGAAATAATAAAAAAATTAAAGCAACGCACTAAGAAACATGTCAGTTTTAAGAAAACATCTAATAAATACAAAAATAATTGTGGTCAAACAACCCTTTTCATGTTTATGGATTTTCGTGATCTTTTTATTCGATACCATTGCGATGGTTTAAATTAACCACATTTTTGAATTTGGAATATTAACGCTATTCTTTTTAGAAAAAAAATGGTAATAATAAAAATTCGATGTTTTTTTCAAACTACCTTAAAAAAATAACAAATCATTTATTAACCTTCGGCTCATTAACCCGTTTTTCTAATAATATAAAGATCTGAAGGAATATATTACGCCGTACCAAAAATAGAGTTTTAATGTTCAACTGAGCTTCTTATAATAGCCAAAGAAAAAAAAATTGTAAGAACACAAAAATAAAATGAAAAAACAATAAGAAACGCATTAAGAAGGATGATAGCTTTAAGAAAACATATAATAAGTACAGAAATAATCGCCTTTAAACAAAAGGGGAGTTAAAATTAGTTTTAACTCCCCTTTAGGAGTAAAAATTAATTTTTTTGGTTTGTTAGATATTTTCAGAAGTGGAATTTTGTATAAAGTTTGTTTCGTTTGTTGTAAATCACCATAATAGGCATGCATCAGCAAACTTGCTTATCTGGTAGATATTATAATGACATATAACTTAGGTTAGATGAGTCATTATAATAGATAATAGAAATAATTCCTAGATTGTTTCAAACTTTTCAAAATTTTAATTTAAAAGAACTTGATTTAAACATATTACTATTTTTTTGTGGATAATCTTAGAAAAAGATTTAGTCTTTTTATGATTCAAACTCTAAGAGGAAAAAAGAGGAAAAACGTAAACAATTTTAGGGCAGAATTAGGGATGTTACCCTAAGCCAGAAATAGGGATGTTCTGAAATCCCCTTACCCGATACGATAAATCATTAAAAAAAAATTATATGTGTATATAAATCATTAAAAAATTTTTAGTCAAGTCATATAAGAACATTAAACATTAATGTACCATGAAATATTCCAATCTGCATTTCCCTTTTTTTAATGCAGTGTAATTACTAGTAGACTTTTTAAAGTTTAATCATTATTTTTAATTTTAGATCAATTAAAGGCCTATATAAGAAATATACTTATACATACTCCAATGTCAAATTAATTAATATAATATAGAAATATACAATATACACATGTTGGTTTCCAAAAAAAAAGCACAAAAATTATGCAAATAAAAATTCTACTACGGTACTGCTTTTTAGAGCTGCGTGCGCATCAGGATCCGCACATAGCTTAGTTTCCTCTACCAATAAATTCAATATAGCGAATTATGAACCAGGTTTGTAGTTATAACTATAAAAAGCTTTTCTGTGAAAAAAATATTAATTCAAACAACCACAATCTTTTTTTCTAATTTTTAATAAACCGAAAACAAAATCATATAGAAAGGCTAATTGAATTAATTTTTCCCTAAAACCTTAATTGCACTGTTAAGAGATTATGATTTAATGTAGAGACATAAATTTTGTCCCTAAAAATGGAAAAATGTTAATTTTTTTATTAAAATTCATAACGGTTATAATTTAACGTATTCTCCCTAATATACAGCCAATTTAGGGAGTGCATGCATATTTTTAGCGAGGACACAGGTGCGGTAAACCATTTATCAAATCCTCAATTTATTCGTTATATATGTAATAATTATGAACTTCAGTTATTCATGGTTATGAGTTTATTTTAAAACAGACTTGACAGGATACGTATATTATTATCAGCATCATCCCTATTAATTCAGTGTGTTGATATGTGGGAGTAATTTTGGCTGAGTGCTTGTGTTAATAAAACATATAAGCTTAAAATGTGTTTAATAAATTAATATTAGGTTTTATTCCATATTTAATTTCATTGATTTTTCGAGAATTAAAGGCAATTCGAAAAATTTGCAGAAAATGCAATAATGGATCTTAAAAATAATATAAATAACTCATCAGAGAACAAACATTTGAGTATTTGATGATTTAGCAAAAGCATTTAGAACATAAACTTACAGAAAAAATATACGAATTTACCATTAGAGGTAATGTGCATAATTTATTTAAAAGCAAGAATTCAATACGTTAAACTGAAAGAGTTTCACAGTCATGTTGCGTGCCAGGAACGGTTTTCGGACCGCTTTTGCTTATTTGATGGTAATAAATAATTTTCTTAAACGCTTAATTGAAAAAGGGATATTATTAGTTTTAATGACGATACAACCATTTTTTACACAGGAAAAACTTGCCCAACAAATTGGCATAATCAGAACTACCTTTGAATACGGCATTAATATAAAGTTCATTTCAATTTCTTCATATTCTATTAACTTGAATGGATCATTTCCTTCATAAAACCAGATATTTAATAAGCCGTTTTTCATTTTTAGATCTACACTCAGATTCAACATTTTTAAAGTATTTAAAGTATTAAACCAGTTTTAAAGTATTTAAATGGAATTAATGGCTGGAGTATCGTAAAACAGTGTCATTTACGAACCCTGGAAGTAATACAAAAAATTACATTAAAAATCGTTTTTAACAAAATTAGAACTTTTTCAACAGATTGACTTAGGAAAGTTATCACAGAACAGATACCAGATGCTTAAATGTAATCGTAGACATAGAAAAATTCAACAAAACAGAGGAGTTAAAACATTTCTACATTTTAGTAATTGGGAAAATATAATTATGGTTTGATTATTACTTCTTGAAATTCAGAAGTTCCAACCTTAGAACATTGAAAGGCTAGAATTAGTAAACAACAACTTTGTTTGAGTTCAACATGTACACAGGGGCAAGGGGAGTGTTTTGTTTACAAACATAATCATCGATTCTCTGTTGCCAAGTTTACACGCATTTTTAAAAGAGGAAATTTTCAGCTATATATCAACACATATAATAAGGTTAATTTAACTTATTAATGTTGGATTATGGATTAAAAATAAAAAATAGAATTAGATGTATGTTATTCTAAGCCCAAAAATAACATCTTCAAAGCAAAAAAAAATATAACATTCTTAGTCCTAAAACCGCTTTTAAAAAATTTGAAATGGCAACACCGCAGGTAAAAGCTGATGTCATCTTGCGAAATTACATCTTAGCAAACGGTTTTATGTTTACATTCGGCATTTGTGAAGTTCTGTTTTTTCTTTAGTTTTTGGTTGAAAAAGGAAAAAGGTTGAGTCATACCAGTGTTTTTGTGAACTGCTACGATAGTACAAACTTATGCCATGGAAAAAGTCTTGGAAAGGATCTTTTCACAAGTAAATATCGATATTGTCATAACATCATATCAAGGGACAATCGTCGTCATAAACGTAGAATAAGAAAACCTTATTAAGAAAAAGTTCATAAACGGTAGTATTGTCTATAATTTAAAGCATAATTTATTAATAATAAATATTTATCATGTAAATATTTTTTGACGACGTCACTGGTGAAGATTACTTGTGTCGGTGAAATCAACAATGCAATCGAGCGGCGTTGCGATGTTGTTTCTTTTTTCTCTAATATACGTTATCTACATTCATTTAACTTTGAATGTTGACTTCTTTATAGAGTATCTTATCATATTGTATGAAAAAAAAATGCTTCATATTTTATTAAAGAGGAATAGTATTGTTTTGCGCCTGTCAAAATAAGTGACAAATTCTTATGATACTATAAAGCGTTTTTTTTTTGCCATTTCTACATAAGCATTTGGCATCATTGCATCAGAGATGTTGCAAGTTAACAAACTGCCCATAGTTCCTTGGCAATGCTAATTCTAGCCCTTTAATGTTCTAAGATTCCAACAGACTCATATGTAAAACACAATTGAGCCAGCAATCATAGCAATAGAGTCAATACAACAGAAATTTTTCAGAAGTTGTCATGTCTATTGATATTTTTGACTACTTAGATAGATTTTCTCTGCCTTTACTCGAACAGATAATTTAATTGATGTTAAGCTTGCTGTTGCCTTGCGTTGTATTTTCGTTATACTGGTTTACAAAATTTAGATGCTGATCAAATAAACCTTCTAGATACTTAAAAAAATGGATTTATATTATATACATACTGAGAAAGTTAGTTTTTTTACGGTGATAAGGTTACATTTGAAAGAGTATAAACGTAAGTCCATTTCTCTCCGACCACTCCACCAATCTATTCACTTTTTCACCGGTTTAAGATTACTTACTATATCATTTGTGAAAATCTTACTGAGCACTGGCCCAAAATAAGAGCCCCAAGGCAGAGGGCACCAAGAACACATTAAAAGAAAATAATTAATTTTATATCACTGATGGTGTCTATCTGTTAAAAAAACTCTCACAATTTTAAAGCTAATCCTCTTGTTTATCCTACGAAGTAGTTGACCTAAAATCCGAACTAGAAACATTAAACCCAAACTAGTCTATATAATGCGGTTGCAAGCGATACACTTTTGGTGTTATAAAATAGAAAACTGGTTAAGACGTTATATATGATTATTATACAAATAAAAATAGGAATTCTATAGGAACCAATTTAAATTAAAGTAGATAAGGTTTAGTGCTCCAGAGGAACGTAAATTGGATTTAAGTTTTCGAGTTAACTATACCTGCCAGATAATTTCAACGAGAGTAAGAGACGTCAGGATTAATTCTTGGTTTAATCCGTTTTCGGTGGAATGCACTCTCTTATCGGGGGATGCAGTATGAAAAAATGTTTATCCATTTAAAATCTTAGTTAACTACACAAGTTGTGCTTATTACAGACGATAAGCATAATAACTTCATTATGATTTTTTCCTGTTTGTTGAATTTGAGATGCGTAATAGCCTAAAAAATATATCTCTTATGCTAAATAGAATGAGATTCCTTTAATGTTTATTTAAAACTGTTTAGAGCATACAAAATACTCTTCAACTCTCTATTCCGAAAATATTAATAATACTTTTCAAAAAAGGAAGTTAGCACAGAAAGCCAAATGACTAAAGGGATATTCCGTGAGTTGTAAAGCAAAAAAATAAGAATAGTCCTTGCCGACGCGTGTTGGTGTTTATTGGCTTCTTCAAGGCAAAGCAACCAGAAAAACAAAGGAAAACAATAAATAATTCTACTATTGAAATATTTCTTTTTTGTCTGTAAATGCTTTATTTTTTTACCTATAACGAGAAGCATTAGAGATAAAACTAGACCTGATTATACAAATTGGTTGTTACCTCCTGCGCGTGAAATTTTGTATTTTTTGTATTCGATTTACTATGTATGAAAATGTATATTCAAATGTATTTTTTCTTTTCCTTGATATTCTGGCCTTTAATTTTATATTTCACTACCTCAATAGTCTTAAAAAAATCATAATATCTAAAATAGTTTAAATGTTGACTATTTGTTATATTTTGGCTTTTTGCTGCATGTCATTTCCAATCACCCCTCCAATTTTTTTTGTAAGTTTTTTTTAGGTAATTGCTATATTAGTATATAGTCTAAGAATTTGGTCAATGTGTTCTCCATTATACGAAAATATTGTTTTGGTTCATTTCTACGAACATACTCAATCATATATTTTCATTACAAACCAAATAACATATGGATAGTTCAGTCACAATGATAAAATCAATAACTAGGCGTAAGCAGTACTTTATTAGAGATAGATAAATATTAAGGAAGTAAAAAGTTTTTTCAGTATAGTTTTTGTCGATATAGTATTGATTAGGTTTATACATGCAAAATGCGGCGATCTCATATTGTGCTGAATGATGTTTAGGTGTAGTACTACTAACAGAAACTTTCTTGCGAAATATTTGCAATTATTATCGTTAGTCTCAACTGGACTTTTCTACTTTTAAAAATCATTTGAGAATACATCTAGACACTATTGTAAGAACGCCATAATTCTTTAAACCTTAGTTGAAACGGTAATCGTCAGTCTCTTTTCTAACAAATACTCTATTTGTATAGCTTGGCCCCGCAAGATGATACTGTAGGGAGAAAAGGTGGTATTCTATAATACTTTTAGAGTAGAGCATTCATTGAAACTGGATGTTTAATTTACATCATATAATTCTTTTGACACTCCTGAGCATATATGGCCAACGTTATATTCTGATCTAACTACACCCCTAAGAACTTATTTTTTATATATGTTTTTCCTCTGGAATCTGCTGATAGAAAGGTTTCAGAGAGATAACATACATATCATTAGTGCATGTACATACATAGAAGCTTTCAACATTACCAATAAATGGGTATTTTAGTTATAGCTAAAAACATACAGTTTTAAATGAACATAAAGCAAGTGTTCATTGTGTCCTTTTCTATAGTGAGTAGTATAATGAGTTCACAAATTATATTTTATATTATATATCAAGTCCATGAATACGCCATTACTTGTTTTTTTTTCTATAGTTTGTATTTAAGCAACCTTGCCAAGTTATACAGCCACATTAATAATTATACTTTGCGTTGAATTATTTATATTATAAAGTTATATGCGACAATAAGGTTCTTGTCCTGCTAATTATTTAAATTATATTTTTGTTTGTTTATTTCTCGCATTTTCCAGGATACATCTTATTTTAGCATATAACCTTAAAAACGAATATTAGTTTGACATTTTCAGAGATCCCCGAATTTAGAGTGTCATAAATTTCTTATAAAATATAAAATTCCAATACCAAATACCAACCGTCTCATATATTAGCTGGGATTGATTGGCATTGATATTTTTAAAATCAGTTCCTTTTAAACTTTTTTAAAACTATTAATTCAACGGCATTAAAACGTAAAAAACCCTTGTTAATACAAAATATTTGTTTGCATACATCATTAGCTACTACTAGCCTGATGAGGATTTTTCTTTTTGTTTTCCAGGATGATTTTTCTATTTTGTTAACTTATAAAGCGTCAAAACATATAACATACAAAATGAAAACTCCGAAAGCCTAAGAAACAACATTTTTCATGTTTTTCAAATCCGTGGAAAACATAAAAATAAACGTCCGATATCCTCTCAGGAAAGTGTCTTCTAGGGTAAAAACAAATGTTTCCGAAATCCTGAAAAATAGGAAACAATTATTTTAAATCCTCGGAAAATGTTCAAAATTCCGTTAAATGTGTAAAATAAAATAAATAATGTCTCTATGGTATGTGTACTAAATCTGCGGCTACGAAAGGAATTAGAAAGAAAATGTTCGACGTTGCCAAGAGCTCAAGTGCAAAAGAGGAGTTGAGCTGGTTGTTATTTTAATTTAAAATTAAAGAATGTAACATTGACAACAAAATAAAGAAAAACAATTTGAAAATTGTAATATGATCTTTACAATTATTTTTGTATTTAATAATTATACGAAATTTTCTTACTACTGGATATAATTTAGAGTTATAATTTTTTCAAAGATCTTGTCCATACCGGTTAAACTGGCAACGTCTCGCGAAAGGTTTGTGTCGCTACGATCTAATCTAATTCCTTTTTATTCACTGTTATTTTAATTCTATATGTTCACTTTTTGATGATCACAAGAAGCCTAAAAAAGATAAAAGCTAAAATCACTGGAAAATAAGAACGATAAAAAAGAACGACTAATGCCTAGATTAAAATCAAAAACCATTTTAAATCCATGCAAGGGATACATTTTCTGTAAACATATAAAATGATTAAAAAAACTTGGAAATTATTTAAAGTTAATCCTTAGACATCATAAAAGAAATACGTTGAATATCTGAAAACCATAAAACACGCTTTTAAAAGCCTGGAACACGAATAATTTAATACATAGGTGAGCCTTAAAATGACAAAGTGCCTAGAATAACATGAAAGATCTTTTCTTTAAAAAACTTTTAAAATGTCGTCAAATATCTAAAAGACATAACAAATGACTCCAGAAGAGTAAATAAACATAAAAAATAATTTAAAGTACCTAGAAGATAAAAAAATCACTTCAAAAGTTTGGAAAATATGAAAACCTATGGTTTAAAAGCCTGGAATAGAATTAAAGTTCAAAAATCTAAAACATAAATTTTAGAATTAATTCGAAGTACCTTGACGATATAATAATGTTCACCCTATAAGAGCATTAGCCGATCTTAGGTCAACTTCCGAATTTACGAAAAACTGAATATTTTAAAATTTGTTTGCCTCTAGTAAAAGAAAAAGTCTAAATTTTATTCTGAAATTAATAGCCGAGTATCTAGAGTAATTTCTTAACAGTAATTTGTTTATTTTTAGAAAGCTTTTGATATTAATAGCAAACATAATACAATTATTTGTTATTTGTTTGTTTATTGGAAAAAACGTTTTGTATGCCACGCCCAAAAGTGGATTTTTTATACCTTATTTATATAAAGTCCTACATGCTTTTTTACATATTTTATGCTTTTGTATATATGTATCTGTATGTAGAAGTTTTTTGCTTGATAAAGATTTTTCAAGATTATGCTTAAAATACATACGTATGGTTGACTTTATAAACAACAAATTTGTGAATGAACGGTATTTTTTTGCGAGTGCCAAGTTTATTCGATTAACATCTATATCAGTCATCAAATACGTAATTAACTTGTCCGAAAAACTATAAAGTTGTTTTATTTTCATCACGACCATACGTTCAGCGAAAAAACTGTTACGAATACACTTTATACGTCATGGATTTAAAGCGTCGATTCTAAAAACCTTTAAATCCTTAAAAGGCAAAGATTGCAAAAATAATTATATAAACAAATGACTTACTAACTTAAATGGTTGGTCAGTTATTAAATTCCCAAAATGGTACTCTTATGAAATTTTCAGTACCATATTTAAATTTTTTAATTGCTCTTTAATTGTTTTTTTTTAACTAAAGGGTAGCTTTATGATTTTGGGATTATAGATAAGAAATAAAAGTTTATTAAGTTGGTTAAATTTTTTTTATTAGGGTTACACGTCTGAAAATGGGAGAAATTCCTATATTTTTACAATTCTTCATCTTTGGCATATTTTATTTCACTATGTCATCTTTTTGATTTTTTTATTAATCTGTTTTTTCGGTGATATATATTGATATTATATTTTTATAATTTTATTGGGTGCTTATATGACATATTAATAATATTATTATAGCAAGATGACCATGCGTACAACGTTTTGCAGTTTTACAAAAAAAATTGCAATTGTGTTGTGCTATTGAATACCTGGAATATCCCTATGAAAGTTGGAATGTCTTATGAAGGTTTGAATAAACTGACAATCACACATGTGAAATTGAGATCTCGTCATAATTTCCTTTTTTTGTTAAAAAGAGGATCAAATGACACTTTATTTTGAAGGCCCTTTGTGGTTCATTCATTTTTAAAAAGTAATTAATTATCTCCTCTAATATGTACACTATCGGGCAAAAGGAAAGCAACTCTTACGAAGGTATGAACTATTTAATTATTGAAAATTAAATTGATAAAACAACATTTTGTTAGTAGGCTGCTGACGCAGGAGAAATGATATCGCTTTTAAATATCAAACAAACTACTATGTCATAATTAATGAAAGCGATACATTTTATTAACACAACAAAAGTAAAGAAACTTTTTATTTTTTTTCATATAAATGGGTCTATTTCAAGAATAGAAACATATTTTTAAAAGTTAAAAATAGAGCTTTTTTATCTTTGACAGCATTAAGTGCCAAAATGCAACCAATTTGCCTGGAGTTTAAGCAAATGGTGGTAGACGCATTTTTGGAAGTAAAGCGTTTGGTTGATATTTCCAGGCAATTTGAATCGATGGGACACTAAAGAGGATTAGCCAAAAGTTCCGTAGTTGTTAGTATCAAGAATAACTGCTGAAATTTCTCAATTAGAAGTAAGTGCAAGGACTGTCCAACGAAGATAGTTTAACGAAGGAAGCAAAGCTTTATAGTAGCCAGCAGAATAAATAAAAACCCGCTGGTTTCCGAAAGAAAACGTCATGCGAGGCATGCATTTGCACACCGTCACTTAAATTGGACAGTTCAATATTGAAAAAAATAATCGGCAATGAAATCGGAATTGATAAAATTATCAATTCCGATGAAATGAACCGTGTTAGGCGTCCATTTAGTACGAGGTTCCAACCAAAGTACACAATACCAACACTAAAGTACGGATGGTGTAGGTTTTCCTGAAGTAGAGGAGATCCATTGCACTTCATAGACAAATATTTCACTTTATCGACACATACATCTCGTCTTGTTCAGAAGAACAGTATTTAAGTCCTCTAAAGCCGGCGGAATCACCGGATTTAAACCCTATTGAGAACCTGTGGGAAGAGGTTGAACGTCAAATCCGTATCACAACTTTTTCAAACAGACTTCAATTAATAAAATCAACGAGGTTTCGACCAATATTCCGATTGTTACTATTTAAAATTTAATTTTATTGATGCCACGTCAATGCCGAAAAAATATAGCTAATAACTGTGGATATCCTATCAACTCAAATGGTCTGTTTTGTGTTTTTTTGTTGTTGAATGTAATAAAATTTTGATTTCATAACAGTTGCTTTACTTTTGTCGCACTAATGAAGTGTATTATGCATATAAATTTTATTATACTCGAGGTTCTTTGATATTTGACTACAATTATATTTAGCCTGTCATTGCAGCATACTATGACTTTTTAAACTGCCAGGTATTTAATGGTCGCTAATGCCAATTTATTTTTGATAATAAAATGTTTTATGATTTCATAACAGTTCAAATCACAAAACAGTGTTACCATTAATCAAAAATCTTTATTTTACGTTCGGGAGAAGGTTAAAACTTAGTTTTCTTCCGAATATGCGAAACAGGTATCGAGTGGCAGTGGTAAAACTGTTTTGTGCTTTGGGTGTCACACCAAAGTTTCCAACCATAGGCCTACTTCATAAGGGTGGCAATTTTTTTGGTCTAATAGTTTAGTTCACATGCACCGATTAATTTTGTTGGTAAGCTCGGTTACCGCACCTGACACCCCTTGATTCTTTTTTTTTTTAAGTTTCCTCATTTTCTAGATATGTCCAGTGTTGTGATTGATATGAATACGTTACTGGTCGCTTTTTTAAAATTATTTATTTAACTGTTTTCAAAATCAGGGGTTGATTTAAGTGTAATGAATTGTAAATATATAATTTTGGCACTATCCCTGGGTCTCCACAATAAAATAAATAAATAAAAAATTATCGCAAACCGCCCTTAGAAAACTACACCTATTGTCTTATGCCACATCAATCGTCTCTAAAATTATTATAAAAGTTGAAGCTAAATAAAAGTTATAAAAGTTTTAAAACAGTTAGTGGAGCATGTATTTTTCATTCATAAATTACTTTCTGTTTATTATAAATGAATGCGCAAAATCATCAAAACTGACTAAAGTATTAACATTCTTGCAAAAAAGTTTACTCCTTATGAAAAATCAAAAAATATGTGACAACAAACAAGTACGATTTTAAATTAATCTAATAATTAAAATTCTTTTATCTGGAAAAGATTCTTTTACTTTTTACAATTATAAACTTACCAATACATAAATATATTTAAAATTTTCAATTATAATTTTTTAATAATTATAGTTGTAGATAAATTTAAATAATAAACAAACCAACTTTCATGAAAATTTGTTGCACAAAAGAATATTCATATTAGCTAATTTTTGTTGGTTTACGTTTTATTTATTTTACGTTTTTTGTTATTAAATGATAAAGAAAAAAACTAAATCCTTTAAGAAAAAGATAATATTTATTTTTAAAATTTTATTACTGATTGAGTTCAAATTATTATTCTAATAAGAAAACAGGTCGAAGATGCTGGAAAAGTGATATTAATCCTATTAAAAAAACCTTCAATTTCTCCTTAGAACATTGAAAGGCTAAAATTAGTCAACAAGTTTGTTTGTTTTGGTGTTTTGTTTACAAACATATTCATTGATTCGTTGTTGTCAAGTTACATGCATTTTCAAAAGAGGAAATTTTCAGCTATACATCAACACATATAACAAACTTAATTTAACTGATTGATATTAGATTTTTGATTAAAAATAAAAAAGTTAAAATAGATATGTTTTCTTCTAAGCGCAAAAATAACATCTTTAAAGCAAAAAAAAAATTAACATTCTTATTCCTAAAACAGCTTCTAAAAAAATTGAAATGACAACACCGCAGGCAAAAGCTGATAATTATTATCTTGCGAAATGTCATCTTGACAAACGGGCTTGTGTTTACATTCTGCATTTGTAAAGTTCTATATTTTTTCTTTAGTTTCTGGTTGAAAAAGGAAAAAAGTTGAGTCATTTCAGTGTTTTATGAACTGTTACGATAATAAAAATGTGTGTCGTTTGTGGTGCACTATAGGAAAAAGGCCGATCTATTCACAAGTAAATACCGATATTGTCATAACATCATATCAAGGGACAACCGTCGTGATAAACGTAGAAAAATAAAAACGTATTAAGAAATCTATAATAAATATACCATATTTAATTTCCGATTTATGAAAATGGTTTTTATTAGATAAATACCTTTATCTACTAGTTCATAAACGGTAATATTGTTTATAATTTAAAGCCTAATCTATTAATAATAAATATCTATTGTGTAAATATTTTTTGACGGCATCACTGTTATATCTTATCATATTTTATATAAAAAATTGATTCATATTTTATTAAAGAGTAATAGTATTGTTTTGCGCCTGTCAAAATAAGTGACAAATTTTTATGATATTATAAAGTGTGTTTTTTTTTTGCAATTTCTACATAAGCATCATTGCATCAAAGATGTTGCAAGCAAACAAACTGCCATTAGTTCCATGGCAATGTTAATTCTAGCCTTTCAATGTTTTAAGAATTTCTCAAACTTATAGAAAAGCAGTCATGTTGTAGCGTTTTATTTTTCTACTCCTTATGTTCAATAACGCTCCATTGATATTTCATTAATTTCAATAATTACATTAATAATTTCAGTCAACTTTTATTCATATTTCTTTAAATTCACACTGTCAGGGACACATTACTACTGTAACGCATCACTCTCCTGGTTTATTTATCCATGCTTTCTGTTGACGGTCCGTCACTTTTCTGATTAGTCTTAATTAATGTTTTCTCTGATTGGCTGATATTGACAGCTCAGGTGAGAGGTGGGGTCGTTACTTATTTAGTCGGTACTGCGTCCATTTTCCGAAAGCGGTGGAGCTGGAGCCAGAACTAGAGCTAGTATTAGAGATTCCCAGTCCGGATAGCTAAGCTACAAATGGCATACATTCACAGCCTCGGTTTTGAAGGCTTTCATTTCTTGGAGGAATATGCAGGCCAGTTTATTCCATTTATTACTAACCATAGATTTGTCTCGCTTATTTAAATTTTTATTAATATACCTTTAATGTCAATTTATTGCTACAAATATTTAATCAATATCATAATTTAATACGTCAATTTCTTATCTATAATTTTAGTTATTTTCTGTTCAGTATTTTTCAGTACCTTTTTTGGTAGTTCAGTATATATAACTCGGTTAAGGCTGATATCCCTTAGTTAAAAAGGTTCATGAACTTTCCCCTGCGTACTACAAATATACACAAAAAACTTCAATAATTGCAATTTATTCTTCTGAAATCTACCTAGTAGCGAAATCATAATTTAAATGTTACTTTTGTCAAACTTATTTTATTCATATTTTAATTCATAATAAATTATTAACATTTAACAGATTAGAACATGAGGTTTATACATATCTTTGATGTAAATCTAATTTGGTTGTATTGTTAAGATATTTTTTTTTGCCTCTTTAAATCTACTTTATCCAGGGTCATTTAATTGTTAATTGAAACCTATATACCAAGTCTTTTTCTTAGTTTTCTTTCATTTATAAAAAAAAACTAAGTGGCGCCCTCTTATTTAATAGTTATAATCAAGTTTAGATTCTTTAATAGCCAGTCATAAGTGAACCTTCGAACAATCCCAAACCTCCAATAATTCTGAGCTACCGTCTGCCACTATGTATATTTTTTTTAGTTTTAGCAACTCAGTACCCTTCTGGCACGTCACTGGAATACTTTTTATTATTACCAACAAACCTGTCAAATTTACAGAAAATCAATCAAGGCTCTCTTAAGCTATAACTAAAGAACAGTTTTTATTTAATACCCTATAAAGTCTATTTGGCGAATTTTTTTACAATTTGGAAGTTACTACTATACCTACTTTAATAACACCATGTATTATTATGTAATTAAAATACTATAATATGATTTCATATTATTTCAAGGATGCTTGAAATTAAGTTTATAAAAACTTATGATCATCAGATACTAGCAAGAACAATAATTGACTTTTTATAGGTATCATATTTTTTTTGTCCTAGAGCGTTGATTGAATAGATTAATACCCAATAGTTACATATTCGCTGGTTTGGGCTTATACGAGTAGAACAATTTAATAGTCGTTTGCCATATAAAAAAACTCGAAATCAAGACGAGTTTTTTTGGTAACAATAAACACCTTGTTTACACAAAAGATCCCTAAGTAAAGGTTTAACGAATATTAAATTTGAAAATTATTATGTAGCGTGGACTTAATGTGTGGACATTTGGAATGAAAAATGTAAATAGTGGGTCAATGTACCCAGTCAGCAGTGAGAAAGACCACCTGCTTAAAAAGTTTCTGGAATTATTAATTTTATAAAAATAACATTTTCTGTGGGTTGTTTTAGAATCCAAGGATGGTTTTGTTTTTTAGGAAAGACCTTCAGTGTTTAAGTTTATATATCTACTCTACATGCGCATGAGGAACCTTCATTGAATTTACGAGTTAATATTCGATTGAAGACTTATAATATTAGCGATCCCCTAACTATTTTTGTTATATTGGTAAGAAAATGAAAATTAAATTTTCATTATACTTTTTGTGTTTGGCTCTTACTTTATAGTTAACGAATTAGGTTTATTTAGCGTTCTACTTGCGGTTAGTTAAATAGTTTCACCTTTAGGGTCCACTTTTTGGTAGTTTATCTTGTTTGAGTGTCCGATTTTAAAGTTTTTGTATTTGACAGAAGAATGTGTTCCTTATTTATTAAAATGCTCATAATATCCATATTTAATAAAAAAATATTTAAAAAAAATACTTGCTTTCTGCTCTTCTAGCTTTATGAAAGCTACTGTTTCTTACTAGATGCTTATTAAATACTATTTGCTTTACGGCTTTAATCACAAAATTCGTTATTAACTGAAAATGAGTGTATGTATTTATGAGGACAAGCTTTACAGCCCCATAAACCACTGAATTATTTTATCAAAATATTATTATGCCGTTATTAAGCTACAAAATTTATTTTTAATAAAAGTACTGGCAGTTTATATGTATGTATGATCCCATATATAATGAAATTCCAAAATCATTTCAAAGTAGTGCTAATTAACTGCTCATAATCATTGTTCAATGGCGAAGCAACAGTAATTTTATCTATTTTAAACGGTTGGTTTACTAAGTAGCTTTGCACAAATTAAACACCAAAATCATCAGATACCGAAAATTAGTCGTTAATTAATTGCTATTCAATGCCAATAATTGCCACATTCGTTGAGGATAACATATTTATTTTCATCAGTGTTCCATAAACCAATAAAATACCTATTATTCATTGTTAGATTTATTTTGTTTTATTAGTACAGGTATACCCTAAGATTTCCAGTGCCATAAATAAAGAAATGCCAAAATCGCTATGAATCAGTTAGCACCTGGTCAAGTGCTTTCATTATATTACCACGTCCGTATGTCTAAGTAATAGCAATTTTATTAAACTGTTTCAAACCAATAAAGTAATATACTTATTAAAATATGAAAATTATGTACTAATTAACTGCTATCCATTAAATGTAAAGTGATTATATAGCAGTTAATTATACTAGTAATTAATAATTAATTATAGTTTACGAAGGATTTCGGTGCGCTCATTTTAAATTTATCGGTAGAGTTGCTCTAGCATATTAGTATCTTGAGAAAGCTTAAGCTAAAAGTGCAAACAAAAAACTGCCTTTACCCGTTTTTTGAGGTTATATATTTAAATTCCCCTTTGCCTTAAAATTCTTTAGACTAGATAAACAGCAACGTCATAAATATAATTAAAAAATGATGAGTACCCACTCTAAGATGAGTAGCAATATCTCTTATACACGCCTGACCAATTTCTTTTTTGTATGCCGAAATACACACGCATTAATATGTAACAGAAAATCAGACAAAGTCTTAAGTTAAAGAGAGAATTTTTTTTTTCCGGAGTGAACACCGCACAGGGCGCAACTCGCGAACGGTACATTTAATTTCGAACTCTAGTTGGAAGAAGGAAAAGTTGTTCTCTGAACTAATTTTTAACTTGTGATTTAGATTGATTGTTGCAAGTTAATACATCGACTAGGAAAATTCATTAAATGAAGTGCATTCGTAGTATTCAAGTTTACATCGAAATATTTCAGTTCACAGCATATCGTTTCTAAAGGAGAAAAACGTTGCAGGGACCCAGTATTACTTGAAAAGTTGTACTCTAAATAAATTTTTAACTTGTGATTAAGATTGATTGTTGCAAGTTAATATCGACATCGACTACGAAAATTCATTAAATGAAGTGCATTCGTAGTATTCAAGTTTACATCGAAATATTTCAGTTCACAGCATATCGTTTCTAAAGGAGAAAAACGTTGCAGGGACCCAGTATTACTTGAAAAGTTGTACTCTAAATAAATTTTTAACTTGTGATTAAGATTGATTGTTGCAAGTTAATATCGACATCGACTACGAAAATTCATTAAATGAAGTGCATTCGTAGTATTCAAGTTTACATCGAAATATTTCAGTTCACAGCATATCGTTTCTAAAGGAGAAAAACGTTGCAGGAGACCCAGTATTACCACAAATTTAATCAGATAAAAATCCTCCTTGTGGAACAGACATATCCTCTCAAATAATCTAAATAGAAATTCTGACCAAATGGAAAGCCTCTGCGGAAATATCCTGTTTAACATAACACCTATTCTTGTCTGTATATAACTATTTAATCCATAATATACAATCCCTCTACTACAAAAGCGACGGTAAATTCACCAATAACATAAAAGGGAAAAAAAAAATTGTATTAAAATAAAAAATAAAAATAGAAACGAGCGCAGAGGGGAAACATTTTCGAGTCTTTTAGTTGCATTTTAAGCAAAAGATTGTTGAAATCTGAAAATTATGTGCTAACTAATTTGATATATAATCACCAAAATTGATGGAAAAGAATAGTAGAAAACCAACCTGGAACGAACTGGCGATATATTTATTTTTAGCAGTACAGCACAACAGTATAAACCATTTACAGAGCTAAAGGTTACAATAATGTTTTAATCATTTTTAAGATATAGTAAAAATATACATAAATTAATATATTCTCCGCAACATCACAGTATAAACTATATTTCAATAATTTATAGTAATAATCCCAAACTTATATAAAAATAAGCAACCACAAATTATTATATAAATATAAATCTCAATAACCGAGAATTGGCAATTCATCTTGGCTGACATTCTACATTCAGCACTACAATACACTAAATCTAACAGCCTATTAGATTAATTTAACATGTTACTTTAACTCCAAAAAGTACAAAAAAATTAATTAACATAGGTGCTCTTTCTATCCTGCTGGCCTTGATTACTTACATACATGGGCACATTGAAATCGCCAATTATTAAAAATTCGCCAGTTATGCCTAATTGTAATAGCATATCAAAGAATCTTTCAAACTTCTCATCGGTTATTTTGGAGGTATATATAATACAAGCACAAACAGTGGTTTATAATAAAGTAAAGATTTACACAGAATAAAATCTATATAAGAAAAACTGTTAGGATATGACTAGTATCTATTGTTGAGCACACTATTGGGTTTTTGGAAGCCAGAAGGACACCACCTCCACGTGGTAAATTGACCTGTACTTCGATCTTTGAATATGAAATATTCAACTCAATGCGATAATATAGTTGAATATGAAATCTTACCGAAGATAATGGACTCAGATCCCTGTAATAAGACTCTCATGTTATCTAGAATAATAATATCCAAAAGAAAGAGTCACAGGTTGACTCAGATTATCCTTAGTTGCCTGGAAGAACTCTCAGAGTATTTAGAAGATCAGCCTCTCCAAGTGACTCAGATCCCTGTAATAAGATTCTCACATTATCTAGAATAAAAATATCCAAAAGAGAGAGTCATAGGTTGGCTCAGATTATCCTTAATTGCCTGGAAGAACTCTCAGAGTAATTAGAAGATTATTCCAGGCTCTCCAAGTGACTCAGATTCTTGTAAAAGGACTCTCACGTTATCTAGAATGAAAATATCCAATAGAGAGAGTCATAGGTTGACTCAGATTATCCTTAATTGCCTGAAAGAACTCTCAGGGTAATTAGAAGATTATTCCAGGCTCTTCAAGTGACTCAGATCCTTGTAATAAGACTCTCGCATTATCTAGAATAAAAATATCCAATAGAGAGAGTCATAGGTTGACTGAGATTATCCGTAATTGCCTGAAAGAACTCTCAGAGTATTTAGAAGATTATTCCAGGCTCCCCAAGTGGCTCAGATCCCTGTAATAAGACTCGCACATTATCTAGAATAACAATATCTAAAAGAGAGAGTCATGAGTTGACTCAGATTATCCTTAATTGCCTGGAAGAACTCTCAGAGTAATTAGAAGATTATTCCAGGCTCCCCAAGTGGCTCAGATCCCTGTAATAAGATTCTCACATTATCTAGAATAAACCTTAGAAGTAAACCTTTTTATATTCTTGGGAAGATCCAAAGAAAAAAAGGAATCCTCGGAGAGATCCCAGAGTTACTAGAAGAAATCCATGGTGGGGTAGCATGACCCCTTAAAGTTACGAAGACGCTGGAAAAGTAAGAACAAGATTTTGCTAGGCAAAGCAGATAGAAGGTATGCCTTGGATAAGTTGTTGCATTGTCGTTAAGTGAGAGTAATTTCATCTGTTCAATGAACCAATTAAATACGAGAACTGTCGAGATGCTAATTAACTGCTATTCATTGGACATAATCACTAAAGTCATTGCTTATTCAAAAAATTCATCCATTATTCGCAAAGAGACTTTAATAATATGTAACAAGCGTAACGGAAGTCAAAGTCTCACAAATGTAGCGTCTATTAGTTATTCTTTAACAGGCGCTACATTTGTAAGACTTTGAGTTTATTTTCCTTCCCGTTACATACTCATAGCTTATTGTTGAAAGGCAGTAATTTTATCATCAAAATCATTGAATAATTTTAAGAGATATTTTCTGTTTTATGGCTAGCTACTCAATAAACCAATTAAACACTAAAATCATCAGGATGCTAAAAGTTCCTAACAAAAAGTTCCTAACGATTAGTAATGTGCCATCACCAAATTGATTGCCCTATTGTTAAGATAATAAATTTACGTTTCTATTATGTAGCGGTACATTTACTTCATACAACTCTAAAATACAAAAATCATTGCCCTATTGTTATTTTTATAGATGTGGTGACAACAAATCACTAAAACTAGTAAAATAATAAATGTGATAATAATAGATAAACATAGTAATATTTCTTGTCGGTGTCCCAACCGATATTGTTTTTTTTTTATTAATGTGAATACTACAAATCAGCAGTTAATTAAGCGCTTCGCATTAGGTTTAATTACTAAAATAATTTCCTTATTGCCAAACAGTATTTTTGTTTGTTTTAATAACGTGGACCGGTACAGGTCTATGCATATCTACCGATAATAATTAAACATCAAAATTCGGAATACTGAAAATTGCCTGTTAATTAAGTGCTCTTTATAGACTATAACCACCAAATTGATCGCATTATTAAGCGACAGTAAATTTGACGTTTTTGTTATGGGCTTTATGGGTACTTAACTCGATAATTCATCCATTTATATTTTTACTGTATAAAATGCTAATATAGGGCAGTTATTAAGTTCGTAAATATATAAATTATTAATTTTGATTGGTTAATCTCATAGCTGCCTATCCTGTTAATTAAAAAATTATTTATTGTCGCTTAAATACCTGTAAGCAATTCGGTGATCGTATCTAATTTTTAAAATCCAGACTGAGTAGCCTTAATCTTCTTAATTAAAAAATCTCCAAATTTATAAAGATTTCAATCCCTCTTTCTTTAAGAAAAGTTTGGAAAAAAGGTGGAAATCTGATCTGAAAAGTATAAGTATTTATCCAGTAATTAAACATAAATTAGTGGTAATTGCCTAATTACTAGAACAAATTGATTTAAGTAAAAATTTACATATTTTAAAATGCACTTTTTTTTTTAAATAATTGAAACAAAAGCAATGAAAAGAATCTAGCTCCATTGAAAAAGCTTCTAATAATATTTTAGAAACAATGAGCGCAATAAAAATACCATCTGAACACACACAGTAAAAACACAAATGAGCGTGACAAGAGTTGTTGTTAAAATGTAGTGATGAAAGTAGCTCAAGTTATTAAGGCGTAAGGGTAGATTTTGTTGAAAGAATGTTATATTTGACGATCTACAGGCATCTACAGTATATGTTGGTAGAATGAGTTAAGGTTGCTCCTGCTCCTCAGGCGGTTTAATTTTTAAAATAGTTGAACTACTGGTCCATTGAGGTGGTTAATTCATCGAGACAATAACTTTAAGCACAAATGACAGTTTATTAAAAAACCTTCACAATCTCATTGTAAATTTCTGGGATCATTTGTATAGGAAGATTGGAAACCATTCTGCTTTAAAATCAACCATGAAAAACACTGCAAATAGAATAGGCTGTCATCTTCAGTGATTCCAGTGTCAAGACTATACAATGACTTTTTAGTACTATGTTATGAAGGTGTAGGAAAATAATAATTTCAAAAGGACATCTCACTAAATATTATGAAATTGTGAAATAAAATTAAGTTTATGTAATATGTTTATAACGACCATATTTATGACAGACTGATGTTTTTCTTGAGAAAAAAATTATGCGTTTATCTCCTAAATATTTTTCATATTTATCACAATTCTGGTTTCGCTTTGAAGACTAAACAAAAGACTGCCTGCTGAATGTGAACAAACAACTGGAACAAAATAAAGCTTTTTTTCATGAAAGTGTCCTATAAAATATAATTAATGCCTTTATACAATTTTATGACAAATTCTTAGTGTGATAAAATAACACACACTGTATAACAATTTGGCAAGCTCCACACACACATTATAAAATTGAGTTTGTATTAAAAAAATCCAAAGTAGGTTTTTGGATCAGGATGTATGGAATTAACAGCTTAGTTATTAGCCATGTATAAAACATATAGAGCTCGTAGTTATTATTTTAATCATTATATTTTCTTTAATTATACCTAAGGCTGTAATTAAAGTAGCTACCTGACTGAAAACAAGGTTAAATTGTTATGTGCAATATGAAACATCTTATTTATATGTTTTAATGACCATAGTAACAAAAATTGGTTTAAAAATAAAAAACTAATATCACTTATGAGCTCCTGTAATACGCCGAATTTTGCAAGGCATGCTTTCAGCCATATTTCGAATAACTTCTTGACCTGTTGCTACTCTCTCACGAGAACTTCCTCGACATGCTCCAGGTTTCTTAGTTGCTGACAATCTATAACTTGAATGTTGTGGCGTGTTAGATAATTTTGCACTATTCTGGCAAGTAAGTCTGGCATTATCAGGTTAAAGGATAAATTCTGGATCAATATTTTTAGCGAATAGACAAGTAATATTACATGATACTTGCGTTACATAAACTGTGCAATTGTAAGTGCTGTTGCAATTGTGATTCTAAGACGTGAATCAACAAGCATTTAAAGAAATATTGATTTGTGGGTAAATTTAATTGTTCGCTCCTACGAGGGTCATTCAATAAGTCCTTAAAAAAAGTTATAAAACGGTATTCTTTAAAAAATTTCAACCTAATCTTTTCTTAGGTCTGTATATTTTTCCATCCATTTCTTAAATTTTGTTATGACTTTTAAAAAATAGGATTTTAAAAGTCCTGCAAAATAAACATTTATTTGTTTATTTACTACTGTTACTGAATAACTTCCTTATTTGAATATAAATCGTCGTCCGTCACTTTTTTGTTTTCGCCGTTGAAGAAATCGCTATTCAAAAAAGTTACTGAAGGCCAAATCTGGTGAATACGGCAGATTCAACAATTGAAATTTCAAGTCTGTCATTTGGCTAACGAAACTGGACAGGTGTGCACACGCGCATTGTCATAATACTAGAGCATTTTTTTCTCTTCAAATGTGAATGTCTTTCTTTGATTTCCTCGCTCAACTGGTGCAATAACGAGGCATAATAGACCTCTGTTATCATCTTTCCTTTTTCCAAGCAATCGATCAAAATGATGCGGCATCCATGGTGGACTATGGCCATCATCTTGCCGACCCTTTCCAGTTCACCATTTCCACCTTCTTCGCAGCCCGTTCGCTTTTGAATATTCACTATTGTCACTGTCTCTTTATCTCTGCAGCAGAAGTAAATCCGTGTTTCATCCACATTATGTATTACTGAAGAAGTTTTGCAGGATTGTCAGAGTGCCACAATACCCTTAGAGTCGATCACACATATGTGTTTATTCTCCTCTGTTAGCAAATGCGGCACCCATTTTGCCCGAAGTTGTTTTCGCAGACAATTTTTCGTGCACAATAATTGTACCGTACTATATACCTCCACTATTCATTTCCTCACATGGTGGTCTCAATTATTTCGCTCACTTTAATTTGGCGTTCACTTAAAATCATATACGGAAAAAAATTATTAAAATCAAATCCAAGATTTTATCAATACTTACTCCCTCCTACGTCCTGAACAATTTTCATCTTTTGTGGATGAACGGCTACATTTTAACTTATTTATCCAATTGTGATACTGGAGCTGATGTGCTATGAACTGAATCCACCTCAGCTTTGATTTACTTTCGGTGTACAACCTTTGAAATTAAAATGTTAAATCACCGCACGAGGCTCACTTTTCTCCATTGTTATAAACAAAGAAAAATTTACTTTTTTTATGTAACGAATAAAACTCAAGCTTCGACAACTTTCTAGTTACTGTAAGTTACTAGAACGCTGTCTAAGTTACTGTGTAGTAGTACTACCAACTAATAAACATTATTACATATTTCTTCATTGTTATAAATAAACAAACTTTGTTAACTTTTTTATGTAACGTATCCACGCTGAAGCATCCACAGCTTTTTAGTTAATAGTGCTACCAACTAAGAAACATTATTCTTTATTCTACGCTACGAGCATTATTGCACTCTTGGATTTTTTAAAGTATTTATTGAAAGATCCTCGTACAATTAGAGAGTTCTGGTTCTATAATGTAAACTGATGGGAAGGATTAATATTGACACCCTTTTTACATTTAGCCACATTGGAAAATCGGTTAAATGTAAGAAGATGAAGAAATTACGTACAGTGTTGGTAAGAATCCTATGGTCATGACATATTAACAATTACAGAACTCTACTGCTAAACGTGCGCTTGGTCAAACTATTTAAACACATTTTGGAAGAACGTGTTCCATTTAAAAAAAGCGAGAAATGGAGCTTTGAAACTCGTAAAATATGATTGCTAACTACGAACACCCTGTATATGACAGAAGGAAACAATTTAAGTCAAAGTAATTCTCCATTCTTCTAGAATCCCAATTAAATCCAATATTGACATTGAATTAACATTTCTAGTATCAAGATGAAATTAAATGATGTAATGATTTTTAGATTTTTTTAATAAAAGAAATTATTGCAGTCAAACTGCGCATGACAAAGCAGCCATATTTAGCGCATATACTAGGTAGCCTAAGGCGGTCTTAAAAATAAAATAAAAAGAATGGCATTACATTTTAAAAAAATGCTGCTTATATCGCCCTACTTTTTTGAAGCACCCTGTATACTTCAAAATATTTTCCAGATATGCGCTATCAGGTCCCAACATTTTTTTAAGAGGTTAGAAATTTTTAACCTTATTTTTTTAGGCTTTATGGAAGACCGACGCACTGTTGCAGGACCCTGTATACATAACACACAAAATATGTTTAAAAATTAACTTAAAAAAATACAGCTACCTAATAAAAATGCACACCGACAATAAACTGGTGAAGTTATAAGAGCATAACCAGAAACTCGTTCCAGAAATACTATAGTTTATTCATTTCAATTTCCTGCTTACACGTTCCTGTTTAACAAGTTAACTGTTACCGCGAAACCCAATTGGCATGTTGGGAGATTGGTTTCAGTTCATTTGTAGGATATGTGTTATTGTTTCAAACTCTTTGTAAAAACAGTAGCTTTTGGCAGTGATTAACGCAAATAGAATAAACATCTTTTACTTTTAAATAAACTTGCGAAACATCAAGGTTTACGTTACTTTGTATTTTTTATTTAGATATTCATCTAAATGTTTTTTTGTCGATCGGGTGTTTTGTTCATCAAGGAGATTTATTTTAGTATGCATTTTGAAACAGGATTATTGTAATTTATATAAAATTTTATATCTGCGAATGATATCAAAGCCTTTATTGATCCATAAACACGCAATGAATGTGTGAGAAACCCATATTTTTTTTATAACGACTATAAATTTGACTCTTAGGCTGAAAAGTGTGTAAATAGTATGAGCATGACTTAATTATTTCCTTAACTTAAAGTAACGGATTACCATGTTTGAGGTTTTAATTTTTTTTTATTGAATGGTTCTAATAGTAGACTTTTTCATCGGGTTCTAGTATTTACAAATCCAACAACATAAGTTACGAGGTTTTAAAACCCATATGATTTTTTTAACTTACCTATTTTTGTACTGACATCTGTTAGATTATCCCCAAAAAACAGTTTAACTTTAACTAGTTAACGTGAATACATCCAAGCTAATTAAATAAGAGGTTAGGAGCCTTTAAAAAGACAGTTTTTCTCACGAAAATCAGGCAAAATCGCCCGAAGTTGTACAACGAAAAGTGCTACGGGCTTCGCGTAAAAATTTCGACTGAAAACACTTTCCGAGTTAATATAAACATACGAAATCTTTTCAGATCTGAAAATCTAAATTTACACTGATTTATTTTCAGATATACTATGCTGAACCATTTTCTCAGGTATAGGTCGTTTCAGTTTACGCATGCAAAGAAAGTGAAAGCTCTTTTCATGCTTCTAATTTAAGAAAAAAAATATTTTAAGTAAAGAAATTAAAGAAATAATCACAAAATATTATTAAAAAAAAGTTACTTTAAAATTTGCACATATTGCCAATCCTATAAACCATCTGTTAATCTTGGAGTATAAATTTGACTTCCAACCCATTTTTAATCAAAACTTTCGTCTCCTTTATTTTTTTTTCTTTTAGTAGGTATTTTTGGGATATTCTTCTGATAATTTATCACATAAATCGAGGTTCGTTAATATATAATTTAGTTTTTATATTTATTTGAGAATATTAAAAAAATTTTACCTGAAACTATAAAATTTCATTTAACATTTAAAAAAACTCATATTTCATTTTGTATTTGGAAAAAGGAGACTTTCAAAATAAACAAAAAAAATTAAAAAACATTTTAAAAAGTTTATGGAGTTTAAAATTAAAACATTTACAAATTAGAATATCTAAATAAAAGAATTTTTAAGTATAATTTTATGTCATAAATGAATCTACAGGGTGCCTCCGACTAAGTCGGCACTATTGGTTATATTTAAGAAACAGGGTCGGGGAAAATGTAAAAAATCTACTCTTGTTAAATGGGATCCACATATTTTTACATAAATCATAAAAAAATTTGATTTTCTTAATAAACAAGTTTATTTACACTAATAACCTAAACCTCAAAATAACAAAGTTATAGCGATATTAATAATTTTACCAAATTTAGGCAAATTGTCTTTGAACTTTTTGAGAGCAAAACAAATATATCATTGTTTCAATAATAAAATGAGAATAGCCATTGAGAATTAATAAAATAAATAAATACTGAGAGTTACATCTTAGAAAAGTTTGTGTAAAATCTAAATTAGTAAAATGCTTTTTACGCATATTGGAAAATGTAATATGTTAGAATGTTACGTTGTATACGACTTGCTAAGCCGAAGATACTTTCTTATTCTCTACATAAAATTTAGAAGTAACAAAAACGCGTTTAGAAAAAACTAAAAGAAGGAACCAATTTGTAGTAAGTAAGGATGTTGAAATTTTTATTTTGGTATATTTTGAAGCTCATATAGAAAACTTAATTCGAGATTTAGCAAGAGCTTTGTAACAAAATGGCAGGTCTTAAAGAAATACAAATTTCTGCCAAAGGTCTGTTTAACCGTGAAAATTTACACTATTGGTGCCAAGAAAATCTTTTCTGGATCTTGTCCCAAGAAAATAGGAAGCCAAATAATAGGACTTGACCGGACTTTGACCGGAAAAGGCTATGTTGATCTCATAATATCTGAAATTGAATATTCTTAGATCAACTAAATGATGAAAGAATATTACTTAATAGACTGTTTAACGATAAATGGATTGCGACACGTGGCCCGATCCGTTGGCCACCTAGGTCACCAGACCTAATCCCTCTCGACTTTTATTTTTAGGGTTTCATAAAGAATGAACTGTATAATAAAACAGAACCGTTAATGAACTTCAAACACATATTAGGCAAATAATTGGATCAATAGATGGAAAATACATCTTAAACGCGCTTAAGTGTGCTCAGAAATGTAGTGAATAAGACGGCGATGTTTTTGCTCATTTTTTGTAAATCACGTAGGTTTACTTGATGTTATGTTTCAAAAACCAACTTGCCTAAATTTGGTAAAATTATTAGCATCGCTATAACTTTGATATTTTTAGGTTCAGGCTATTAGTGTAAATAAAATTTTTTATTGAGAAAATTATTATCTATTGATTTATGTAAAAATAAACAAAAGTACATTTTTCACATTTTCTCGAAAACGATTTTTTTTTCTGTTTTCACAATTTTAACCAACAGAACAAATCCTGCTAGTTTTCTGATTAAGCCGACCCTGTATCTTAAATATTAACAAAGATTTCAATAGTATCGATTTAATCGGAGGCACCCTGTATAGCTGAAAGTGCTCTAAAGGATGATTAAGGAAATTTTAGGAGTACTAAGATAAGGATAAGGAATATAGTATGATAATGGGATTCCATAGTATTTACAGGATATTTCTAAGTGTTCTGAATGTATGTTCTTATAACAATCTTTGTGTTATTAAAAAATGCGTGATTAGTTTGGTAATAATGGAAAAACTTCTCTTCTCTGACTTATGAATTGATGACAGTCAAATTTAGTTTGTGTCATTTTAGTCTCAGCGGCGATTTTAAAGATTTTCTCGTTCTCCCAAATTCACTTTTTGATGTAACAAGCGATTTTGTTGCGATTATCCCCAACAACAGACATTCCTTGAATATCCCACCAATGTTTTATATTGCTAGTATATTCTGAAACTCATTACAAAATTTAGAATTCAGTTTATTAAAATGAGTTTTTTTTTTAATTTAAGAATTAAAAAAATATATATTTTTAAATAAAAAGTTTGTTGAAAAGTAATAAATAAACAGAACAATTTGAAATTAATATAAAATTAGTAGCTTACACTAGAAAATCTTGTTTTAGAATATTGAAAAGTTGTTTATATTTTTTTAATATTTGTTTTAGGAAATAAATTATAAAAAAAAATAAGATGCTACTTTCTTATAAATATTTTAAAATTAAATATTTACAAAGTTTTAAAACGATTCGTAAGTTGGATTGATTTAATTAGATTAATTTTTGTATATTTAAATATTAAAAAAAAAACTATGTGCCTATAAAAAACATTATTTCTTTTACATTTTGAACTTCATTTAGTATACTATAAAAATTATATATTCATATATAGAATACACTATAAAATCTAAAAGTACTTGAAGGATATATTTCGGTAGAATATATCAGAAATAACTTTTTTGAGAACACGGTTAGATCCTTAAAAGTATCCTTAGACATTAAATGATTTTTCAATTTCAGTTTATCCTAAATGCAAAATTATTGCAATATTCTACATATCCCTGTTGCTTCATTGGAATCTTTTGTATTATTAAAGAAACTGCGGAGACTTAGTCCATTTTGTTATATCTTGTGTGTCTGTTATTACAAAAGGTTTTAGACCAAAACAAACCAAAAACATGAAAATTTATTTGATATTTCTCTAATACTAAATTGTGTTTAAGTTGACAAAAGTAGTAGAAAATCATTTGGTTTAATGTTGCAATCTGTAACTCAAATAGAAACCGGTATATATCGCCACAACTGCTCGAGAATAACATGAAACAGACTATATCATACGGCCTGATGATTTTACAGATTTTGCAATAGGGTTCTGTATTTATGGAGGCATTAACAGTCTTATGGACAGACTTAACATTTTTAAGGTCAAAGTTGGACTGCAAACTGTTGGAAGCAAATAAAACCCAACCCAACATGGATCATTTTAGTAACGTGTGCTTTTCTGATGTAACATTTTGTTTTAAACATTTAAAATATGTGAATTTTATTTATTAATCTTTAATTCGGACTTTTTGGGTTTATCGAATTCTCCATAGATTCTAGATTCCGACAGATAAACAAATACAGGGTGTCCCGCGAGGTAAAGGACAGAATTTCACTACGTATTCTTTTAGTAAATTTAAGTCGAAAATGTCCTATGAACATGGGTCCGCAAATGCTTCCTTACCAAGATATGATTTTTTTTAAAATTTAATAGTGTTATTGTGCCGAAACTTATAGTCATGACGAAAAATAATTGTATTTAACAAAAAAAAACTTCTACCTTCACATTATAAGCATGGTCTAGCCCTTTTAATGATGTGGCTGATAGTTTTCCAATAACACGATGGTTATTACTTAGGTCGATAGTGATATTAATGTTACCAAGCAGTTCGGTCCTGGAATGTGATTTCTCTGCATACACGAAACTCTTCATGTGTCCCCACAAGTAATAGTCGAGCGAGGAGGCCAGAAAACTGCGCCCCTGCATCCAATTCAACGTTAAGGAAAAGCGTTTCTATTGTGGGGCATCGTCATGCTGTAGCCATATTTGTTATCTTTGAATCGCAATATATTCTAATAACACAGGAAGTTATTCTTGTAAGAACTGAAAATAAAATGCAGATGTCAAACGACCGTCAAACACATAAGGGCCTTCTAACTGATCTCCTAGCAAACCACACCAAACATTAACCGAAAAACGGGGTTGGAAATTCTGTTCGATTGTTGCATGGGGATTTTCAAGCTGTAAAGATTAAAATTCCTTAATTTATTGACACCCTCTCGGCTGAATATAGCATTATCGGTGAACACAATGTTATTCACCAAATTACGACGTGCAAATGAGCTAATTGCAAAACTGCATATAAGGGCCCAGATCAGTGAGCTGCAGAGTTTGAACTGATTGCAGCTGAAATGGGTGCAAACCAAAGTTATGTATTGTTTTCCATGCAGTCATTCGGGTAAAACCATTGCGACGTTATATTCTGCGAACACTAGTCGATGGTGACCGTGCAACACTATCCTGTTGCTCTCAGTTGTTTAAAAACTCCTCCAAATACTCGTCTATCGTCTATCAGGTATTCTTCGACTTAGATACCGGCGGCGGTTTTCAATCAATACTGCTCTATCACTTCCGTTAAAATATCCGTATAATAGCAGCATGTCTGCGTATTCTTCATTTGTAAAAACAAACATGACACTAGCTTGGCACTCGGCCTAGTGTTGTTGATAGAACATCGTACATTACTTTTTCGACTCGAATTTACCTAAAGAGCACGTAATGAGATTTTGTTCCTTATCTCGCGGGACACCCTGTATAATTTTCGATTATAAGACATTTTTACAAACTTTTATCTGTTATGATATTTTTATTAAAATAACTTATACCTATTAATATAGTCAAATAAAGTTCAAAAGCCTTCAAAGCAAGCCCATCAATTGTACATGAAAAATGTACTTAACTTTTCAACAACTTTTAGTTAATCGTTCCAATCCTTCTCTTGCGGTTTTTAAAAACTCCATACTATTCATTCTCATCTCGTGAAATACATAACTGTCCTGATCCACTCCTTCTGGAAAATACGTATTTGAAAAATGTTTACTCGAGGAAAGGAAAAACTCCTGACAACGAAACATTTTCTTTTCATATTTACAGTCGATATACATTTTTTCCGAGATAAAACCTATTGGATAAAAACAAGGAATGTACGTGTTAAACATACATCGTAAGGTCTGAAAGAGTAGAAAACCAAATGTGCTTAAAAAATTTAATTGTGCTAATTGAAACGGCGTAAAGTGAAAAACAATTAATTATCACGATCTGGAACTATTCCCTGGAAAGCTTTTTTATTAACCAACTTAATACCTTCCAATAGGAACATGAATAATCGTATAAATGGTTCTTCTCTAGCTTCTACTGATAACCACAGAAATCTAGGAATTGCTATAAATACACATCTTAAATTTTGGAGGCATGCATCGAATTTATTACAAGTATGTTTTTATGAATTAATTGACTTATTACTCAATATAAACGACATCTTATGAATAACGTTAGACTTCTCCTTTGCCATTCTTTACTTCTAGAGTAGCCCGTATGTTTTGCCAGCAATATCCTAATATTCTTGTGTAATTTATACGAGGTGTGTTCAGAAAGTAACGGGAATTTTCGTTTTTTGAAAAAAATATTTATTCGTCTACAGTAATGTTCTCGTCTTCAAAATAATCGCTATTAAGTAGATATAATGCACTTCCGCCAGCGCTTGTTCCAATCCTCGAAACACTTCTCTAACTCGATCTTTGAGATAGGCGTAAGCTCTTTAAACAATATGCTTTTAATGTCATCTACACTTCTACTATCTACACATCTGCCATACGAGTATGTCTGGCAAATATGGAGGCTGGAGCATCGTTGCAGTAATGTTTTTGGCCAAAAATTTTCGAACAAGCAATGAAGTGTGAGCAGACGCATTATCGTGAATGAATTGTTTTGTCATAAATCCGGGCGTTTTTTCGTATTGCTTCACATAAACGGCATTGAACTTGTACGTCGTTCTCCTTATCAATTGTTGGACCTCGTGGGCAGAATAGCATGATGCCATTAAAATCGAAGAACATGGTGAGCATAACCTTCACGTTCGACCGCACTTGTCAATCCTTTTTCAGTCTGGGATCCAGAATGTCTCCACTAGGACGATTGAGCCTTAGTTTCGACGTCATATCTATAAACCCATGTTTCGTCACTTGTTATAACACGTCTCAGAAATTGTGCATCGTTGTTGACTCCTGATCATCTTCTATTCACCGATATCTTTGTTTAAAATACAACAATTTCCTGTCAAGCGTTTCATATCCAAAACATTCACAAAAAAATTAATTCGAAAAAATTTCAGCGACTTCTCTGATTGTGATTCGACGATCGTTAATAACCATTTCTTTCAGTTTTTCCACGTTTTCATTAATAATTCACTCTCAATTAACTTCAACAATTAATTCTCTTCATTTCTTGATAGTAGATTCTTTGGGATTATTTTACACCCAAGTATTTAATAGACCTACATATTAATAGATCTTCATTTTAAATTCACTCAGTGATGTTTCCATTTTGCATTTGGAAAGGGCTCATAAACACCTCAGCATTTTTAAATGTTCATTCCAAAATTATGCTAAGGTCTATCGACAACTCATCAAAAATTAAGTTTAGCCTCAGTCTAAGCTTTGATGCTGCTATTAGTTTTAGCTTATCCAAGGAAAGGAGATTAGAGTTATTTTTAAGGACTTCGATATTACTGCTCTGAAGTTTGGCTATGGTATCTGCTTAACATATGCTTTTTTTCGTAGTACTCTATGTTGTCTCTTGGCTGTATGTCCTCTACATACGTAATACATAAGGCAATCATTGTTAAGCAAGTAATTGTGCGATGTTGTTTATTGACTTGATCCAATAACACCTCTACAAACCTGTCTTTGAGTGGGTGTTGCTTGATCTCTGTGCAGAAAATGAAACATTAATTGAAGGTTATTAGATACATTGCTAATTTGCCATCTGGGCACCATAGTTTCTTCCACCAAGACTTGTATATTCCAAGTCTTAATGCTTTAAAGTTAAATATATTTTTAATAGCATTTGTAACTCCTGTTGTTATGGGTCTCATCTCATTGAAATAAGTGGCATCTAATCTCTCCAATCTCATTGAAGATCTAATTTTTTTCCTATTTTTTTTTCTAGTCATGTCTCCCTATTTGGTGTTTGGCGTTTGGCGGAATTTTAATCTTTCTCTTCTCTTGCCTTATTTTTCTATACCTTTACACCATAAAATGTCATCTGTGATATAGCTGCACAATAGATTACTGTATATAATTCTTTCGGGCTCGTCTGGTAAAATTATTGTTTTAAGTATAATTTTTTTATTATTAACCGAATATTATCATTTGTCTTCTTTTATTTTTCTAAGTTTTTTTTTTTAATATATTATTTATTATATACTTATATATATTATTATAATATTCTGCCATGGATCTTCTGAATTTTATAGTTAATGGTGATTTTAAGTAACCGTTTGTCGAATGGCTGATCTTTGTGCGATCTATACGGCGCGGTACCTAGTCAGGTTCTGCGTCTACTCGTCGATTCTCTTTAGCCCCAAGCATTAAAACATTTAGTTTTTTTGTATTTTTGTCGTGTGTTAGGAATTATTATAATTATTGTTCCGAAAATCCCAGTATAGCGTTTAATATTTAGTACTATGTAAAAAACAATATTTTTAAATTAAATTAAAGCCCTGCACGTTTCGCTAATTATTTTACCATTTTAAGAGTTTTAAATTTTATTTGAAAAAGCCTCAGGTGCAGTTCACTTTTCATAAGTCTATAAATTTCTCATATATATGTGGCAAAATGGTGTTCGTACTAATATTTACATGGTAAGCGACATTTATGAAGCAGTTCGAGTGTTTTTTTAGTAGAAAATACGAGGGAAACGGCCGTGCTATCCAGGTATATTTAGAGGATTAAAACGCATATATAGGTTTAATATTTATGCTTTTGCTCGCGTAAGCGTCAATATTTTCATAGTATACAGGATGTTTTAATTAGTTGTTACGCAATATTTAAGTTCGATCTGTAATTGACATGTAACAAAAAAACCCTACTGGTTTCTCATTAACTCAAACCCTTAAATTATATTCGTCTGCCTTTATGATTTCATCTACATTTGAATTTATTTCTTCTTTCTTTATTACAGTTAATTCCGCTGTGACAGATTACGAAGATTACGAGGATGAAGAAGACTATGAAGACGAATATTCAAATTCAAACGCCACATCGAATGGTAAGTTAATTAAAATGTTTATATAACTGTTATTGGAATTACTTTTGTATATTTTTAGGGACTCTAACATTTCTGGCTCCACTTGTCAATGTGACGAAAGACCACGGAAAAACTGCACAGTTTGTGTGTCATGCGCATAATGCCGATTTGAATAATACTAAAGTCAATTTCATTTGGAAAATAAATGAAGTACCGGTCAGCAGGAAAGATAACGGGATTAAAGTTAGAAATATAAAGGTAAATTGTATTTAAAAGTGAATTTTAATAACTTGTCTGGATTTAATTCCAAAGTTTAGCCCTGGAACTGTTATTTTGTATACTTGCTTATTTCAAATCAACAGAGGAGTTTCAAGAGATTCTTAATTGATATTCTTGGTCATTATTAAACTTGGTCATATCAGCTCCCTCGTACTCTGAATTACTACCTGTATGGTGGTACTGTACACATATACTCGTATGTTATAGATATAGCAATGTTTTAAATGTCTTTACATGAGATTTATTCTCTGTACTTGCAGCATTACAAAAATTAGAAAATTACCATCTGATTTGATCTGCATAAATATCACCAATCTTCTCTAAGTACGTTGTTATTCTTGGTCTTTTATCTGCTTATTATATTCGTTTTTTCATTTATTAAAGAAGTTCATTTTAGAAGTGCAGTGAATGATTAATAATTAAGATACTTTCTTAGAAGGAATTCTTTTCTTTAGAAAATAAAATGTTAACCTTCTTCCAAGAACGAGGCATTATTATATTATGTTGCGGTCTTTGTATAATTTCTTCTATATTTCTGAATTTGGAATTCTCCAGGACTCTGAACTTGACATTACACAACTTTAATTTTCATAATACCTTTATTTACACCGAAGGTTTCAGCTACTAGTAGATATGGTGATGTGCATTTGCGTTAGAAACTATTAAGTTAAATATTTATCTATTATCAGTATTATCTTTAGGACCTGGAGATGTTCTATAGTAAAATACATTTAAGTTATTGTAAAATTCTGTCATTCAACGTCTCTAAATGTATAAGTAAGAATTCAGTGTTTTACGATGGCCTTCAGTTAGTAACCCGTGGTCGATATTGTAGTTCGACCTATCCAAGTCCTCAAAAGACATCCGATTTAAAGAATTAAACAGTTGCAATTTCTTCATTTTGAAATTGGCATTCTGATACTCATTATGGATTATGATTCTTGGGTCCTACGCGTTATTGGGGGTCCATCAGATCACTATGAATCTCTTTATTATCCTAAACAGTTTCCAATTCCGTTTATGCTGCTATAGATGCGTTGCCTTGACAGCCACATTAATTAGGAACCTTACCCTATAAAATGAAGTAAGAGTCATAACTGTCAGTTTGTGTAGTAAGGTTCCTTCGTCCTAAATCCCTTAGCACCTTGCTTCGCTGATACTGGACCTCCTTGGTGTATTTGTTTATTTATTTAGAAAATAGCCCAACAATAAACAATTAACAGGGCTGGTACGACAATACATAAACTAATCAAGAATAATAATTAATCTAAAGTACTGTGACAGTATAATTATATAAGTTCATAACTATATTGTATAGTACATAATGACAAAGAAACAGTATACATATTTATAACAAATCTTTAACTGTATGAATGAATCTCTAGTAAGGCCAACTAGGATCAATTTAGTTTGCAACTTTATTGAATGCTGAGCAGACTGCATACACTGGTGACGCTTTAATCAAGTTAGTATGAGCTTGTGATAGGTAGAGAAAATTTCCCTGCGTAGTAGAAATTATTGAGACATTAAAACTAATTTTGCTCAACAAAGACTCTCGGAGAGGATAAACTAGGTTCTATTTACATGACAGGTACTTCAAAAATTTCCTCTACACATTCTCCAATTCATTTACATATCTTTGATATATAGGTGACCAAAAAACGGGGTTAAACCCCGGTTTCCCCTAACCAAAGAGTTAAACCAAGCTGTAAGGGCGTTAATAACCTAGTATCTGCCTTGCACTAGAGAGTACCATCTCGATGTGCTCAGCGAATGAAAGTTGATCACCAATTAATACTCCCAAATCTCGAGCATTGTGCGTTCTAACCAGAATGGAATCACCAACATGATAATCATATTTTACTCCTTCTACTAACAGACATCACCGAAAACTTGTCGACATTCAACAACAGCCTATTCTAAATACACCATTCCTAAACATCGTCGAAGCTACATTGCAGTTTCTCATAATCCTTGTAAATCTTCACGGTTAAGTACAATTTTAAATCGTCTGCAAATGATTAAAAATGGACAACTATAAAATTGGCGATGTCATTTATCAAGACCAAGAATATCAGGAGGCCAAGATTGCTGCCCTGTGGCTCGCCTGATATTACAAATTGCGCGGATTTATATTCATTATACTGAACAAACTGTCTACTACCGACGAAATAAGATCTTAAAGAAACGAGAAAATTGTTTATATATGCCAAAAGTCTTGAGTTTTTTTAGTCATGTCATGGTCAACCTTATCGAAGGCCTTAGGGAGGTCGTTAAACACCACATCCACCTGACCCCTTCTATCTAAAACATAAGAAATGAAATTGCGTAAGCCAGGTTAGTTGCTGTCGACCGATCTCTCAGAAAGTCGTGCTGATTTGACTTAAGCAGAGGTTGAATACTTGTGATCAAATAGTTATACAGAAGCATCTCAAAAATTTTTGAAAACCCACATAACAAAGAGACTGTCCTATAATTTCCTTAATCCTCTTTTTAAAAACATGACAGATTTAGCTAGTTTCCAGTATTCAGGATAAATTCATGTGCTCAATAAAATATTAAATATTTTAGCCAAAGGTATAACCAGGATGGAGATAGTGTCCTTGATAAAAAAACTGGGTATTCCATCTAGACTAGACATGTTTGGTTTTAGCGTTTTAGTAACCCTAATGGCTTGTGCCTTACTAAATATTAGAGAGTGATACTTATACTATTGCTTTCCGTCTGAATTAAAAATTCTTTATATTGTAAAAACCTTTAGTATGCAAGAGTGGTATACGACAAGTGGACATAAGCAAAATACTTAGTTTGCATAGATAACACAATTTCTAAAAAACACAAAATAGCATTAAAAAAAGTGACCGCCCGAGAAAAACAATCCAAAAAATTAAAATGATCATAAAAAAAACTGATAAAAAATTTTAAGTGAATTGCCTGGTGTGAATGTTAATTCTAAGAGCACACAAGAGACATCTAGGTGAAGCACAATTATTTAGTAGAAGAGCCGCTAAAAAATCAACTCAACTTTGCGAAAAAATATTTGCATTAGACAACCAACGTCTGGAAAAAAGTGTTTTTTACCGATGAAAAAAAATTTAATTTATGTGGGTTCGATGGAATATCGTGGGTACATTGCCCAGAAAGCAAAAGATTTGATCCAAAGTATACAAAGCCTAAGGTAAAGCATGGTGGTGGATCCTGCATGATATGGGGTTGCTTTTCTGGGTACGGTATAGGACCATTTCATGTTATTGAGGGTATTATGAATCGATTTGTGTAGATATTTTAAAAAACATAATGCTACTATTTGCTGAGGATAATTTACCATTGACCTGGATATATCAGCAGGATAACTACCCTAAACATGAATCAAAGGTAATTCAAGAATGGTTTTTATCACGAAAGATTTGGGTTATGTACTAAGCCTGCGTCTAAGACAACATCAGATCAGCAATAAAAATGATCTAATAAAAGTTTTGCAAGAATCCTAAAATTTTTTGGAGAAGAAACCATTATTAAACTTTTGGAATCTATGCCAAACCGATTTCGCGAGGTTATTGCCAATAAGGGATGCTCACTATTAATTTTATTAGTTAAGAAATAAGTATTATGTTTAAATATTCAGTAAAAAAAAGTAGTTTCTCGAATTCTGTCCCTAGAGCATTTTGTTTATTTAAATAAAATCTATGGTTTTCTTTACACAGATTATTACTTTACCGAAATAAAATCTTTAAAAATATTGTTGATTCTCATTATGTATTGAACTGTATTACTCTCGGCATATTCAAATAAAACTAATTTTTAAAAGCCTCTCTACTTTTGTCGAACTTCCAAAATATTCCGCAAATGCTGTCACAACTTCCAGTAGTGTATTTACAGACCTGTTACCATATGATATGCAGGCTGGTATTAGTACTAGTATTTTTACGTTGATGGAGAAACCCTCAGAAAAACTTGATATCAAACAAAACTTTATTTTCTATACTAGATATATATTCATAGTAAGCAAGCCTAATTACCTTATCTGCGCCTTTCCTTACTTCCTTAAACCTATTTAAATAGTTATGGTAGCCTATTCTCTTCTAATGAGGCCATATTTTTTTGCCAATTATTTCCCTATTATACCAGCAAGAAAACCTATTACTGCTATTTTTAAACTCGGGTAAAGACCTATCTATAAGTGATTCGAATTTTTCTCGTTTCGAGCATGGTAAGTTAAAATTATTTTTAAGGCAGGATGATGAATGTCCTCATGTATCATAGACATCTATGATACATGAGAACGATTGAGCAGCACAAACTGGACAGACTGTCGAGTTACGGGAAGTATTGATATTAGGCACCTTATTAAGCCGATTTAAGGAAAAAATATCCATAAAATCATGTATATTTAGGATCTTTTTGAGGCTCGTTTGAACAACATTCAACCTCATTAAACATTGGAACATTAAAATCGCCTAAAACTATCAAATTATATGAAAAAACTCTACACCCTACTAAACTCATTTCTGACATCACACTATATTAAAGTCAACAAGCTCAAATACTGAGGTCTTGATGTCAGATGTTATCCCAATTAACACGTCACCTTCACTGGAACACTGCTTGTCATGGCGATAAACCACATATTTGTCATTGAACATTTCTGAACTAAAAACTCCAGATGACAGACAGGTCTTCGTCAAGCATACGATCTCAAATTTCTTAGTGTTTAAACCTCTGACATTCTGATAATACAGAGTCAGATCTATGTTTGACCTTGTAGATTCTAGGGCCGCTTGTAGATTTTTTAAATAGTTGCCATCCCATTTAAGTAGTTAATTATTAAGTCCTGCTGTCCATGCTTTCTAGTACTAAGTTCATCCAATACTTTTTTATACAATTTTTAAGTTCTTGTATATACATGTGAGTTAAATCGGATTTTATTTTTACAATGGTATGCCTTAGTTTATTCTTTAGAAAATTTTGAGAAAACCATGTATCCGAGAAGATTATCTTTACTGGAGGTAGCTGTTTTTTTCTAAGCGGATCACTTTGCATTGTACACTACAAGGTACTTCCAGTTTTTTCAACGTTTCCAAAAACTGCGCCTTATCAAAATCTATTCTTTCTTACCCAATGGGGAATACCCAAGAAAGAATAGACTGAGTCAGAAGATTTTTTCGAGAAGTTTTTTTTTTGCGGGAAGACGAGGTACAATATTTAAACATGTTTAACTTTTTTTTTATTTTTAGGAAAAAGACAATAATTGGAGGTCAATATTAAAAATTAAAAATGTAGATATTGCAAGTTTTATAGAATGTGTTGTCAGTAACGGGGTGGATAAAATCAGATCACAAGCAACACTATTCCTTACACCAGAACCGCAAAAGTGGGGTAAGAATTCGGATAATTTTTGACATAAAGATTAAATTAATTCGAATTATGTTTTAGGAAGCACTGCAGTAAACTCTCTTAATTTCGGAAACCTAGATCAAGAAAGGTAAATACTTTATTATAATCTTTTTAATATTTACATTATAAAAGTCAACATTTTAGTACTGGTGATATGACGACATTTGTACCAAATTCCATATCCAAGAATGGAGAACATCAACTTTTTGAATCCACAGTTGCCCATAAAGCAAAGACTTTTAGTGCCCCTATAAGTTTTGATTTGGATAGTTCCGGAAAACTTACGGACACTGCAGATAGTAGTGAACCCATTGTGGTTTATAACGGATCTGAGCCCTTCTGCCAGCTGTATAGGTAAGCGAATAAATACAAATTAAAGTTTCTCTTCGTATATCTTAAACGTTTTTAGTGGGCAAGTCTGCAAGAACTTTCTTTCCAATAAATATGTATTTGTGCAACCACCTTACTCCCAAGACGATATTGAAACCAAATTATTCAACGCTTTTGCTGTTATATCCAGATCAAAGTAAGTATTTCCTTATAATGGTTCTGACCTACATAACGAAATATATACTTTTTGCTTCGCAGCGACATCTCGTCGAGTTGCAGCAAATTCGCGCAGCCCAGCATGTGTTTCTCGGCATTTCCGTTATGTCTGGATCACCGGGTTGTAAACCAGTTTCAACAGTCCCATATCGACGATTTTAAATTAGTAAATAACGAAAATAAAAAGAAATTTAAGAATATTAGAAAAAGACTGACGAATAGCCTTAGGAGGGTATGTCGGGACGAGTGTATATTGTTGGAAACTGAGCTTTGTAGTAAGGAGTACTCTATAGCGAAAAGGCATCCAGTAATAGGTAATAACTTATTGTTGTTTATAGATATTTTTTTGTTAGTTCCAATAATAGTTTTCAAAATTATAATAATTTTTTAATAAAAACCCTTTGTTTAGCGTCTTGTTTTTATAGAGGAAAGGGTCAAATCACATTAAACTTTCCAAGGGAGTTGATCAAAGACGGAAATGAGATGACCTGGTAATAAATCTTGCAGTAATTGTTATTAGATTATTTGTAAGGCGGTTAAGAGGAAAAGGTCCTAAGTGAAAAACAAGTATTGGAAACTTTTGTGGGGGAAATATAAAGTTTTTTTTACTGTTTCTTGATAATGACCCATAACAATAATTTATGGTACTCTGAGAAAAAATATAAAAACATCATAGAAAATGACATGATACTACATGCTGACGAAAATTTCGCAGTGATTGGAAAGACCATCTTTTAGCCTTAACCGCAACCCCATTAAAAAAGGCCCAAGTGACAAATAAATTACAAATTTGGACGAACTAACTAAAATATAGTGGACCAAACATGGAAATGAATGCGATTGGAACCATATCAATACCAATATATAGTCTAAAGGATTTATTTCAAAATATTAAGGTTACTTATTTAGGTTAACTTACAATTACTTTATTTTTATTTTTTATACTGGATATATAAGAAATATTGTTTAAAAATATATAATGTTTGTGTATTGTTAAAGCAAGAAAAATAAGATAAATATGTCAACATGTTTCAGAAAACAGAAAACATTGAAATCAATTTTTCGGTCTTTGAATATTCCTGATTTACCACCTGATCGGATTCCAAAGATTCGAAAAAGATTTCTATTAAAAATCGAGGCTTATAAGATATATTTGACGTTATTTAAGAAATACGGTACTGTAAGTCTGAACCAAGTTTGGCTCGTCAAAATGTAAAAAAAAATCCTAGTGGAATTATGATGGTACGGGAAGAACTCTCCTATAGCTGTTAATTAAGTACTAGAGTACCTCAATTGATTAAAAAAGAGGAAAAAAAATAGATCATTTCTCTGTAGAAATAATTTTTATTATTCTTTTTTAGTTTATGTCAAGGAGCATAAAAACCTTAGAATTTAGAATAAAACTCTCTTTGTTTATACACAACAAAAGTAATATGTTGACTATTTCTGTTGTAGGTCAACAACAGAATGTAAATAAATAAGATTAACAAATATTAAATAAAAAAACAATAATAATAAATAGAGGGTTTCTTTGACATGGAATCAAACCCTGGGGCATATATCTGATACCAATTTTAAACGTTTTATCCCCTGATGATGGACAACACTGTGTCCGAAACATGTAGGGAATTTTAAAGTCTAATAAATAAGTGCAGGGAGACTGCAGGATTTTTATTTTACCTTAATCTAAGACTCCACTGCAAGTATGGACTGTTTCTTCACTATACATAATGATATTTGTTTGATTATTTTGTATCTTATTAATTTTCTTTCGAAACTTAAACAGTGTAGGTTCAATTTTTTTTTAAGTAATACTTATCGCCTCGATAAACCCTTATGCCACTTTTTTCCAATAAATCGTATAACTATGAGTAGTATTGATTAATGTTCCATATTGTGAAACGCATGGTATCTTAGTGAGATTAATATTTATTTAATCATCCCACTGTCATTCCAATTTTGGATGCGTATGGATATGCAAAATATAAAAACAGCTCGATATTTTCAAACGATGTTGAAGCATGATTCAAGAAAAATTACTTCTTTAAAAAGGGATTATTGATCATTAAGGCTTGATTTATGATTTTCTAAATTGAATCTGGGTTATTTATATCGGTACTAAAAATAAAAGTTTGACATTAACTTGAAATTTTCAAATAGACTTCAAACGCGTTTCCTTCTATGTTCATCTTAGTGTATTTTATAATAAAATACATCCATTGTCCCTCGACTCAAATATAATTAATAACGCATTATTATGCCCTACATGTTTTAAAAATAAAATTTTTCGTCCTCAAGGATTCTAGTAGGAAGTACATACCTAGTAGAGAAGATGTGTATTATTCTGATAGATTAGGCTAGACTTACAATTACTAAAAATTAAGTGAATTTTACCTAAATTAGAGCCTATAAACGTTGTTGCTTAATTAGGAGGTAGAATTGATTGATCTCAAGATTTAAGCAGCAAATCCAAAAAAATAGGGAAAAAAATAACAAGAGTGAAAAATGAGGTGTATTGAAATTGAGTAGTTATATGAAACGTAAGAAAAGGAGATTTAATTTATCTCTTATTTAATGATGTCCAACGTCTATAGACTCAGAATTTTGATAAGGCCCAGTTAATTTTTAATAATTTTAAATATATCCTATTCTATCAGAACCCATTCATTTCTTCTCTACTATGTAACTGCCTTTAAGAGGTCTTTCTTTATATTTGAAATTCATCTCAATTTTCAAATCTTGGCAGATTACTTAAACACTGTATTTTTGTATTTTTCAAAAAAAATGTTTGAGTGGAATGAATTGGAAAAGCGCTTACAAAATTCTGACTTAAGTTGCTTTGACCAAAATAGCGCTATCCTGAGTATTTTTAGTGAGAGCTCAGAAATAATTGTTTTCAGAATAAATAATCGTAAATCAAACCTGCTAACCATTATTAAATAAAACGGTACATTTTCCGATAAAACCATGATTTGGATGGATTCTTATTAGAACGTACTACTATTTTAGAAGTGAGACCACAAATTTGAATTTTATACCTAAAAATATATTTTCTTTAGAAAATATCTTAATAATGTAGTAGTACAATAATAAAGTTAGGGAAACTTATCATTGAACTGATGTAAATTATAATTGAGATACGAGACAATAAACATACTGAATTTTAATAATGAAGAGTTATTAATTTTTGTTTCTAATCTTGTGGAGAGAATTTAATGAAATCTATGAAATTTTTTAGTTCTGCAACATTGCCAAAAAGTTTAGATCACAATAATCACAACCGAATTTGTTACTTATAATTTTTTTAGCAAATTAATTTAGTAAAATTACATTTTTTTAACGAAATATGTTTTTTTCTTATAAACGTCATATAATTTAGACATGATTTTTCATGATTTTTAAGGACAAATTTTGGAGTTGGAAGTATGCGAGAATTTACCTGTTGAGATGGACCCTAGTTCCAGCCACTGTCTTTCATTGGGCGTTGGAGATTTTAAAGGGAACAAAGGCAAGTCTCGTCACGGTTAAGAATATTAATGAGACAATATTCTAATAAGAATTTATTTCTATAGATGAGCAATGCTATTGGGATACTGGCAAATTATACAGAGGAGTTCAAAATACTACCGTTTCAGGAGAGCTTTGCATTAAGTGGTCCCACCAGTTTCATTTGCTGCCCTCCGACTATCCAGAGTTAGCAGGTCATAACTATTGCAGGTAATATATTATGCCTTTTTATCTTATTACGAGCCAATTTAGCACGTTATTATGTTTTAGAAACCCTGGCGAAACAGAAACGGAACCTTTTTGTTATGTAGAACAGAACAGGAAGGAAGTTTGTGGCATATCGAAATGCAGTGAGTAGAAAGCTTATAGCATTTAATTAATGCAAATAGAATAAACATAACACGATATAGTTTGTAATTTTTGAAACTTGAACTTTTAAGCTTATCGCTAAAATTCATTCAATGTATTTACATAAACTTTTCAGTTTTCGTTTTTGGCTCGTACGTGGTCGGGATCTTGCTGATAATCACATTTTTGGCCGGCCTGATTTTCGCTTATTGTTATTGCAGAAGGAAAAGCAAGGTCGCGAGGAATCTTCAGAATGTAAGTTGAATATTAATGAATCATTCGGTTTTGTTTTTATCATTTCATATTTTGATCAACCCTTAACACCTTTTTCGCTCAGAAGGACTTGCCTCAAGTAAATAAGAATATTTACGGGAATCCTGGTCCATCAAGTCCCATAGAGATGAATAGTCTGCTGCCTCCAAACAACATCCCGACTAATCAAAGAAATCATAGTCATAATAAAGTTGGGTACCAGAGTTTACCTCAGTATACTTACAAAGAGGTCAGGTTTATAAAGGAACTTGGAGAGGGAGCATTTGGTAAGCAAAAAAAAACACTTTGCACGCTCTTTTAACAGGTCTTAAAAATATTCAAAAAAAAATATATATTTGTTACTTTAAGATTTAACAATGGTAAATTCGAGGAAAATGTGGTAATATGGAATGCCCTCATAAATAATATAATTATAAAAAATCATTTTATTAACACCAATACAAAAAATATTTAAAAAAAAATACAATTTCCTATCTACTACAAAAGGATAAAATATTACTAAAAAGCGAGTTTTATATTGTTACTTGGTAAGCTATATATACCTAACACTAAAATAAAAACGGTATTCGATATCATAAAGATTACTAGTAGCTTAAACAAACTGCTTTGGGCAGAAAACTGGGAAAAATAGTTAAAAAGTATTTGTCAATTTTATTTATTGTTGCAGTTTTACAATATTGTGCATTCACAGGCAAATTAGATTATTTATTCATCAAATGTTTTAAAACAATTTTTATTTTTTTAAGCACACATTTCTCGCACTTACGAAGTTTTTATCTTTTTCTGTCAGCAAAAACTAGCCAATGAGATCCTTGATTACTTCGCTCTTTTGGTGGTACCTCTTAGAAATTTCCTCGCTGTGTACCTTAGTTTGAATTTCCTGATCTAATGAACTTGTTAATACTACCCCTTTTGACGGTAAATGTTTCTACATTACAGAGACCGTTAGCAACTGTGCTTCTAAATTTTAATTACGTCCATATAAAAGTCATGCATTTACCATAACTAAAATCCAACAAATCGTGAAAAAATTGTATATACGATTTTCTACTCTTTAGTTTTCGGTATCTTCCTATGAAGCTGTCCATTAGGTAAACCAACCCCGCCTATGTGACGATTATTTTCGCAAATAATATTGGAGCAATCTTCAATGATTTTGCCTTTTTTGTCATGTCTTTTGATTGTACCAAGAGGCTGCTTACTAGGATAAGTTGACATGAAAGTAACGCATTTATTGTCCTTCCAAATCTATATATAGATTTGTAGATCTATATAAAGGTCTATATCTATCTATAGATGAACAAATATATTCATCTACAGATAGCGCTGGTTACAGAGGAACGCTTGAAAATATTTCATTTCGTTGCTTAATAAGTGGTCAAAACTTATGATGTCTACCATGGTTATGATCGTCTTTAGGCAAGTGCTTGTTATTGTCGTTAAAATGAATGCAAAGTCTTATCTTTTCAAATTGCGTAACCTATATCCGTATTCCAGTATGATCGTACATTTGGCAAGTTTACTATGGACGTATAGAGTCGATTGGGGGAAGTGTGCGCACTTTTGTGTTTTTTATCGCATAAAATAAAAAAATGTTAAAGTGAAAATTGTATAAAAAGAATATTTATTACGTGTAGGTATGCCCAATAAATACATAAACATAATATACAGTTAAACTTAAATATTTCTCAGATAATACAAAAAAAGTTTTTAAGGCAGTTTGCGCACACTTGTCCGCGAATAAGGGCGAATAAAAGTGTTCGCAGCTTTAGGTATAAGTGTACGCACTAGTTTATTGACACAAAAATTCCAGTTTCGTACGATGTGTATGCTTCATGCCACCACTCCGAACACTTGGAACACTGAATCCAATTTTCACTCGGAGGCTCTTCAAATTTTTCACTGCAAAGTGGACAAAAATATTGTTTTATATTTTCAGTTAAAATTTTCTTTTTTACGTCTCTTTTTTTTAGGGTAGACGGTCCCGCTTGGGGAGAAACACTGCGTAAATTCATTATTTTTTTCTTTTATTACTTTTTTCTTCGTCCATTTTTTGTTTATTTTCTAAGTCTTCTTTAAAAGGGCTTGATGTGACAATTTCAGATTTTTGGCCTTTCTTTTTCTCTTTTGCGAAACTGATGCTTTTGGAAAAGGGATAATAGTGATCAGAGCTACATGGTCATCTACCTTCTCCTCATTAGTCGCAGGAAGTTCGGTTGTTTCATTTAATTCTTCAGCGTTGGTGGGTATCTCCTCTTGCTGACGAATATTTTCAACATCAGTTACCGAAGCGGGCAGAAAGTCATGTTCTTGGAAAATGCCGTCATTAAACGGAAATATCCCAGTGACAGACAAACCAGATGCAGCATTCCCAACTGTTGCTACTTGTTTGTAGGCCTCGTTAAAAAGGCCAGCTATCTGGTACTGCGGTTGGGTCTTATGGCTGGTGTGTGGAGCAAGTGTAAGAATTTCAATTCCCAATTGTCTGCAATAATTGGATGCTAATACGCTGTGCGAGGACTTGTTGGTATTTTTTTTTCGCCTTAATATAAACCTAAATTGCAAAACAAAAGAAACAATCTAAACTATAAATTTATTGCATTTGCAATTCTATTTGCAACGCATAAAAAATAATTAAAACTCATAAAACTAATCAAAAAAAAAAAAAAATAAAAACAATTCAACAAAACATTTTTATAACAGGATTACCAAACTAAAGACCTACTGTATTTTGTAGTCCTTTAAAAAACACTGTTTTTACCGTACTGCACCAAAGCAAGACACAGATCAAGATTAAATTTAAAGGACCATATAAGTAAACATGTTAATTTCTAATATTTACCAAACCATCAATAAGCTGCCAATTTTGAAGGATAATAATTTTTTTGATCCTACTTTTAACCAATCCCAATGAGTTGCTACGTGGAATAACACCTCTCATTTCTATTGGTAAAAAATTATAACAACTGGTAAGAAGATAAGTAAAATAATGTTTCCCTATTGTCTTCCTAGCTGTAGTGGTTTGTGAGGAATTCTCTTGACGATTTCTTGTATTATACTGATTACCCATCAGTATATTAATGAAATGTTTGACTTATATTTGTGTAAATATGTTAAAATATTATGCAAAAATATTTGACGAATATCGAAAATTTTTGTTTCTGAAAATTGTTGATCTGCGGAATATAGTCTACGTTTTTTATAAATTATTTTAATGATACTTTTCTGAACGGTTTCTAGGCATTTTAAAAATACGTCTCTAGCCCGTTCCCATCCTAAAATTCCGTATTGAAGATTCTACCAAGGCATAATAAATTATTTTCAAATGCAAAATGCCTAATATTCCAGCTAAAAACTTAAATCTACCCAATAAAGATCTTAAGGTATTTGCAACGTTTTGTAAATGAATATTCCACTTAGTTGTTCATCTATGGTAATACCCAAATATTTTATGCTAGGAACTGCTGAAATATAAATTATCTTATCGTTCAATTGAATATTTAACCTATCATAATTTGGAAGACCATCTCTGTATGATGAAAAACGTAGAAATTTAGTTTTATTATAATTCACACTTAATCTCTTGCTCGAAAACCAATTAAAAACATCCTTTAAAACCTCTTATGAAATTCTTTTTACAATTTCCCAGCTTTTTTCGGTAAAAAGTAAAACTGTATCATCCGCGAAGCTAATAATATCTCCTGAAAAATTTGTTTCCAATAAAGTGTTTAAGTAAATTATCAAAAACAAAGGTCCTAGTATAGGGCCCTGAAGTACTTTACAATTCTTGTTTCGCTAAAAGTATTTCCTATGGCAACCCTTTGGGTGCGACCAGATAAATAATTTGTAAATAATCTATGCGGTATTCCCCGTATTCCAATATTATCCAAGTGCTCCAATAGTTTATGGTGGTCAACTATATCGAATGCCTTAGCCAGATCCAGGAAGGATTACAACCATCGAGAGATTTGTAGATTTTTTTAGTTAAATTGCCTATTGCGTCTTGGGTACTAATGCCCTCGCGAAAACCAAATTGTTTGTTTAATATCAAGTCGTATTTTTTAAGGTAGAGAGACAATCTAACTTTAATTAATCTTTCGTAAACTTTTGCTATAGTATTTATTAAAAAAATAGGCCGATAATTAGATGCTAGTTCCTTATCTCCTTTTTTAAAAATCGGTTTTATTACAGCTGTTTTCAATTCCGTCGGTATGGTACCCGTCTTAAAACTAAGATTAAAAATATGTGTTAGAGGTTCGGATATTAACATTTTTATTTCTTTAAGAGCCTCAGCTTTTATTTGATCATACCCATAGACTATTTAGATTCTTTGTAAATTTGTTTAAATTTTCAACAAAATTATTTAATTTCTATAAAAGGCAAAAACACGAAATCTACAGCAAGGTTACATGTTTCGCTCGACTAGAGCATCATTAACACAAAACACCAAAACATATAAATAAACAAAGCTTACAAAAGTAAGCTTAGTTACTTTGTAATTCAAAATAATCATCCATTATTCTCAAAGAGACTTAAGTATATGAACAAAGGGGAGGAGAAAGTAAACTCAAAGTCCAAGTCTCATAAATCAAGCGTCTATTTAAAAGTTACGCGTTTCGCCGCATTAGGGCATCATCATCAGACCTATCTAAATATAAAAAACTGCACAATGACTCACACTAACATAAATAAAAATAAAATAAGTTTATACCATCGTGTATCGTTATTGACGATAACGTCGCTGGGTCATTCATGGATTTTTGAGAAAATGTAGGAAGACTATGACTCCACAGGCTCCATTATTTTATTGCATTCTTGTATTTAGTTTTCAATGGACTCGCCAATCTGTCCTTCGGTAATGTCACTGGAATGCCAGCCTCCATGGCCCTTTAAAGGTAGCAAGTCATCCTCTGCTGTCTCTCACCCCTGGTTCCTCCAAACCATAAACTTGCTATACATATACAGTTTTGTAACATTCTCGAGGTTTTGCAGGTAATAGGCTCAATGATATATTTGCGTCTTGCTGCGTCAATTCGAAAGGATTGCTATATGCCATATGCTTCAATATCCGACGATTAAGGAAAAAAATTAAGGGAAATGAACTGTTTGTTAGGTTATAACTATAACATCCAAAAAGGGTGACATATTGTTATTGTCAGTTTTCCTAGTTTTAACAAACTGTATTTTAGTATTGAAACTGTTTAAATAGCTTAATAAACTAGAAATACTATATTTAGGGACAGTTACAAAAGTATTATAGTAAATGGCAGTTGTTTCAAAATAGAATCAATAACATAACTGCAAAACTTGCCAACACAGAGCTGGTTATTAGCATTATTTTGATTTTAACCTTAATCAGCAGTTGTAAATATTTATTTATTTTTTAAATTGATACCATTTTTCTGAGCTTTTAACTATTAAAACAACCCGAGTTCCATATTATCACTATTTCTTTATTACCATAGATTACTAACCGATTAAATGATTTACAGGTAAAGTGTACCAAGGGGAACTGAAAACCAAAACCGGTAAAGTATTCGTAGCGGTAAAATCCCTAAAGGAAAACGCGTCTGCCAAAACTCAGGCTGATTTTCAGAGAGAGATCGAATTGATTTCCGAGTTAAAACATCCGAACATTATTTGCTTGCTTGGGGTGGTTATTAAGCAAGAGCCTATGTGTATGCTGTTTGAGTATATGTCAGAGGTATTGCGATGTGGTAAATTTATTTGTATGAGAAGCCTTCTAAAACTTCTTTTGTAGGGGGATCTGCATGAATTCCTGATTGGAAACTCGCCTGAAAATGGAAAATGCTTAACACATGATCAATTTTTGGATATTGCCATTCAAATAGCACAAGGTGGGTCAAACCTATATAGTTTAAAACTTAAACTACTATATATAAACTATTTAAGGCATGGAATACCTTTCTGAGAACCACTACGTCCATAGAGACCTGGCAGCAAGAAACTGTTTAGTTTCCAAAGATCTAGAAGTCAAAATTAGCGATTTCGGTCTTAGTAGGGATATGTATTCTTGTGACTATTATAGGTAAGTTCAAAAAGTAATAAATCTTTGAAGTATGCCAGTCGTAAAACTTGATCTATCGAATACGAAACTATCAAAGTTTTATTTCTCCATTCAAGGGTGCAGTCAAAATCTCTATTGCCGGTAAGGTGGATGCCTCCCGAATCGATATTGTACGGAAAATTTACGACCGAATCTGATGTGTGGAGTTACGGCGTTGTTTTGTGGGAAATTTATAGTTATGGCTTACAGGTAATAAGTTTGTGTCAAATCGAATTCTAAAAATGATTTTAAATAAATATACATACGTTGGATATACCTACAATCAATATACAGGCTTTTTTCTTCAAGAAAATTGAAATCTAGTATACACATATATTAGGTAAATGAAGTTAACTAGGATAGAAAATTATATTCTGAGAACATTGATTCCTTCGTAATTTATTGACATATAACATAAGAAAATAAATAATAATTTCAGTGCTAAGACTTAAAAATCTCAAATTGCATCAAATAACCATGGAAGATAACATTTTAATCGTGTTTTGTTTTTTGTTTTTTATGCTCCACACAAATATTCAAAATAAGTAAATATGTTTTTTTGTGCGTTAATGATCACTTTTTAGACATAGCTATTTTTTCTAATATTTTCGTGTAACTTTTATTGAAATCCACCGCCAAATAATTTCACAGAAACAAAATCTCTAAATGAGGCATATATGAAAAATATATATTAAGGAACATTTACGACTAAAAAGTAATTGAAAATTCAAAAACTGCCAAGCCTATTTAGAATATCATTTGATTTACTTTGCTCAACAATAAATTTCAATTTTCTTTATTTAGCGTCAAGAGTAATCTTTCTAAATATATATTAAGTAATATGTGACAGATTCGATTATAAATATTTAGGTCAAAACAAAATATCACATTAAGTTAATTTTTAAGTCCTCCGTCTTTTTTCATGTCAAAAACAATTTTTTACTTGCATGTGCAATTGTAACGTCTCACCCTATACCTCACATTTGCTATATCTTTTTTTATTGGTAAAAAGGGTATAAACTCTAATAAAGATTCTTTTTAGCCCTATTATGGTTACAATAACCAAGAAGTGATCAGCATGATTCGTTCTCGAAAGTTACTTCCTTGTCCGGACGCCTGTCCCAGTTACTGTTATGCCCTCATGGTGGAATGTTGGGCGGAACAAGCCAATAGGAGACCCAATTTTAAAGAGATCAGCGATAGACTAAAGGTGTGGAAACAAAGCGGTTGCACCAATGGTAAGTTATATTTCCGTGAGAGAGAGATAAAAGAAAGCATTAGTTTAAAAAAAAAAACATTTTAATATAACATATTTATTGTCCATATTATAAATATACTTTAAATATTTTATTTTCTTATGACAATGACTTCCATTACTATTTCTTATATATTTTACAAGATGGTTGGTAGCAAACTAAAAAAGTGCAGTGTATGAGACAATTAAGAGGATAAAAACTGGTTCGGATATAAGACATAGACCGGTTTCGGGAAGACCGCGTAAGATTCGCGAAAAACATTTAAACGCTTTAGTAAATTTAGGGCGACAAAATTTGAGCCTAGGGATCCGAAAACTGGCCAGTAGATTTAGGAATCAACGAAGACTAAATGAGTGTCCAGAAACTGTCCGCATAACAATAAAAAGACAAGGCTACATATCAACGAAACCAAAGAAGATCCCTGCAATAATGCCTCTACAAAAGTAACGAAGGATGGAGTTTTGTCAACGTTTTCAAGGAGATAATTTAATATTTTTATGTCTGACGAGAGTTGTTTCTAGATTGGTTCAAACCATCTCAAAATCTGTCAAAAGAAACTGTTACCGTTTAAATTTCCAAATTTCCCACTAAAATAATGGTTTGGGGAGTAATATTTCAACGTGGTGCTACATCTCTGTGTATAGCTGACGGTACTATTAATAGTGCAAAGTATTGTGATATTTTAAATGGTTTTCTTCTTGAAACAGCTCATACTTTATATCCAGAGGGGTGGGGTTTTTAGCAGGATAATGCAATATGTCATACTCAAGCTTGGATGCAAGAACACCAACTGACAATAATTCCATGGCCAGCAGCTTCACCAGATCTTAGTCCCATTGTAAACATATGCGGATTAATAAGGATTGAAGGGAAACAAGCAGATTCACGAAATAAAGGAGGTTTGATTTATTCAGTTTTACAGGCATCCATCATTATCAGCGAGTGGTATGGCAGTAGCCTAGGTTCTGGTGTACAGGAACGTTTATCAAGTGTTTAGAATTAAATAGAGGGTATATAAGTAACTGAAATGAATTGTTTGTTATTATTTTATAATTCAAATAATAAAAATATCTACTGCAAAATTATAATTGTGCTTTGTTTTTTCCGGATACTTTCTAGACGGACACTATAATATTAAACTAAAGAACACTATTTCTAACCAGTAAACCTCAGTAAACAAGAATAAAAGCGCGGGCTGGTAGATATTCAGAACAAAGATGAGAAACAAAAAAAAATACGATAGACATGATTTTGAACAAAATATGTTTTTAAAACATAAATCAGATGATTCATATAAAAAATCATAACAATTTTAGGCACAACACGCAAAATCTAAGCACGTTTATTGCAACTTAAAAGCCGAAATTTCAGTTTTTTTTATTGTTTAACGTATTTCGTTTTATCTTGTTTTATAAAAAAAGTATATTTAAATTATTTTATACACTAACTTTTTTTTAAACTTTTCAAGATAAACAAATTAAATTTAGCATATCGATAGGATGGTTAAAAGAGCAACTTTTGACGTATTCGGTTTCTTTCAGTTCCTATTTTACCACCCTATTTTAAAATTTAAAAAAATATTTTTTTTCTATGATTATAAAACAAAAAGTAGTAAATGCAAATCATTGTTCTCAGAAAATAATTTTTATCGAAATACCTTATAGTATACCAAATGTCCTATTTAAAATATGAAAGCGTCAATTACGGTTACTCCGGAATTTTAATTTGTTTATCTTGAGAAGTAAAAAAGTTACTAAGTGTTCCCTTTTTCCTGTGTCTATTGTACTTGGTTCTTTTACAATTTATTCTCCTATTAACATTGTTCAACTTTTTTCATCTGTTAATGGACTTTTTAATATTGCCACAAAAATTGGGGAAAATTTCTTCGATAAAATCACCCAAAAATTTTCCATGATGTAAAGTTGTAACGAAAAACTGTATATACCATTTTCTGTTATTTTCGCATACAGAGTCCTTAATCTAATAGTGAATTAAAAGATAATTTGATATTTTGGCCAGAACTAAATCGTTTTACTTAGTGGTTGACCATTATCATCAGAATTACTTCACTATATAGAAATATATGTAATAATATTTGCAGTAGTGTTAACAATATATTATGTGTAAATGTAATTTTTTTTACATAATGCAAAATCAATTTTTTTAGGAGCTTATTTCAAGTCTGTGCCTTCATCATGTCAACCGACACCACAAAGACATTGTCTTAACGGTTCCAAATCAAGCCACACATCGGATTCTCAAACCCTTTGTCCTGCCTTAGAGAACCAAGTAAGTAACAAAGTAAGGTTACATTAAAAAACAATGATCATCTGTTAATTTACTATCAAAACGCTAAAAGACTTGGCTCGAAAACGATTTGCTTGCGATGAAACAAATATTTGCTGTATAAAAAAATTTAATTTAGTGCCTTCCTCTTTTCAAATTAGGTTTGACATCATTGGTATAAAGATTATTCTTAGAAGTTTTATTATTTTATTGTTTGTACCTTATGAGTTAAGTTTTGATGTTTATTACACAATGTTTGATTATTTGTCTATCCATATTTAGTAATACTTCTCAGAGGCTAAATACTATTGAATTTTTTAATGCAGCCATTTGAATTTTGTTAGAAATTTTCAAGGCAGGCTTTTGGATGTAATTATTACTTTAAGACCTGATATGTGTACTATACAAAGGTGCAATGATTTTTTGATTTAAGAAGACCCATACTATGCAGCCCTTGTAATAAAATAAAGGTACTGCAGTAAGAAATATAACAGCTCTAAAATAGATAAATATTTTTTATAATTTTCCAAAAGTTGACCTAAGAATTCTATATGATAACATATTTTTTAATGTTAATTTGGATTCTGAATTATGAGAACAATTAAAGCTTTTTTGAAAGAAATGTTTCTAAAACAGCATGCAAAAAATGCTACTCTTCCTGGTTTTGTCCACAAGTTATAAAGAACATAAAACAAAAATGTATTCTTGGAAAAGCTATACAGACGTTACTTTTGTCTAATCCCCAAAAATATAGCTGATGCTTTCGCAAAGTTACATGAACAAAACTGACAATTTTGGTAATATTAATGTTGACACAATTAATATGACATTAATTACAAAATCTAAGGTATTCATATATAATTCAATCATAAGTAATTTTTTTAAATTATATGAATATGCCCTTCAGTCTTTAGTATGTCCTCGCATGACAAAATTTAATTGACATTTTTCAGCAGGCCTAGCAGGACATTATAAATTTAGTTATCATTACCGAATATCTTTTCGATTCAATTAATCTTAATTCTCAGGTAGGCGCTATTTATACGGATTTTTCGAATGGCTTTGGCGGGAATTACGTATGGGAATGCTCATAGCATCCTTATACGTAATTATAGCTTTTTAGCATGACTAAATAATTTCTTTACATCTTATTTATCTGATATCGTACATAATTTCTAGAATGGTGATAGCTGTGTCAAAAAAGTTGCCGAGTCAAGTGTGTTACCGTACTTACTTTTGGCCACCTGTTTTTTTAGTGTTGTTTACTGACAATAATATATATTAGAGAATAAATAGCAACGCAAACTGTACTATTCTTCAGAATTATCTAAACAAAATTATTACTTGGTGTGAAAATAATAACTCTTGCTTAATAGAGATAAATGTAAGGTGTTTTGTTTGTTTGATTGACTTTGGTATTTAACTAAATAAGAAATAATACATTGGTGCCCAGATCTTTAAATACATTTATGTATTTAAAGGTAATATTTGACTCTACTCTTGTCATTTCTTTCAGTTATTACCAACATAATTAATCGCAGCTATAGTGAAAAAGTCCGTGATAGGTACCGTATAATTTATAGGAAGCGCTTGTTCAATTTACATAATTTGAATTTCAACACCCAATGAGGGAAAATAATAAATCGCATATGTATAATATGCTAAGCACAACGTAAAATAGATATTTAGCAATGAGAAGTAGCACGACCTCAAAGGGTGTAGGTATAATTTAATGGAAGGAAATCACGCCTCTATTCCAAGAATGTAATGATTATTATGCACTCATGCCACTTCTTTATTAATTTTTGATTTACAATTTGCCAGTACCGCAAGGCGTTATAGTAGCTAGACAGCGCGACACGAGGTCGATTTTTAACTCGCCACTGCCAATTTTCTATTCTCTCTTTTCGGCACCTTCTGCACATTGTTTGCGCATACAATGGCAACGTCACATGTGAATCTACGTGAAGGAACACGAGGAGAATGTAAGCTTAGGCTTGGAAAGGGATTTGTAGGTAATAAAGGAGAGAATCGTTGAATAGAAAAAAATTAATTTTCTTTAAAAAGCAAATAAACCAATTTTAATTTTATTATTCAAAATCTGTAAATCACTTACAAAGCGACCAAAACAAAAACTAATTCTAACTATACCCCAAATCGTACTTAAAAGGTGTGAAAACGAACCATATAGAATTTACTTTTTTTTAACTTAAAAATATAATTTCACCTATTAGATTCGTACTAGTATATGCTTTGATCGCCTTTTTATCAAATTCACTTCAAAGATCGAAAATGTGAGACATACATTTTAAAAATATCTGTGATTTAAGCGTGACAAAGTGTATCCTGAGGTTGGTCAACTGCTAAACATATTCTCTTTTGAATCACTTAATGATCGACGTACATCTGCTGTTGCTGTGCATTTCTTGTATAGGTTGGTAAACAATATTGTTGATTTATCATCGAACTTACTAGAACTTTTAAATTTTTGATCAAAATCTTTTATTGATCAAGAGCAAGAACAAATATTTCTAAGTTTGCTCCAGAACGTGATATTATTCGTCTTAGCTCTTACACATCATGTATACCTACCTACCTGTCCCCTGTCTAATGGTACGCAGCCATCACATTTTGTTTCTTCCGATTTCTCTTCTTTCCTCAATTTTCTCCTTAATCATTATCATTTATCATTTGGTTCCAATATAAGTTTTCAATTTATCGGATTTTGATCTACAGGGTGAGTCATTAATATTGCACGAAAATTTAAAAATTAATTTCATTTTTAATTTTTCTAACTAATTTGAAAGTAAACGAGAATAACCACATGAAATAAGGTATAGGGAGGTATTTTTAAAGTGCTAAATTAAAATGTTTTGATGTCGCTAATAGAGGGTACCACGTATTACATTTTGAGTTTTCAAATACAACAATGAAAGGAACCATTTTATTTATTCAATTTAATTCTTATAAAATCAATGGTTTTTACAAAAGGGAAAAGTGAATAACATAGTGTAAAGTACAAACTAGGAGAAGAGATTATAAAAGTTATTGAAGGTATTGCCCTTCAACTTCAATGCAAGCACCTACCGTACTCATTGATTGCCGTTCTCGTTCAAAAATGCCTGCTGTGTTACGAATTGTTACGCAACTTGCCACTATACTATTTCTTAACTCTTCAATATTTTCAATTAGAGTAGTATTAACTAATTGTTTTAGGAAACCCCACAGGAAAAAGTCTAATGAGTTTAAATCGGGAGATCGCGGAGGCCACGGTTGTGCGCCTATGCGGCCTATCCAGCGATGGAGATATTCTCTACCTTAATGTTTCTTCTCGATTTTATTTTAGAATTGTCAAAAGAAACAAATGCGTATAATATGTATCATATACTCGTATTATGCGCATACAACAAATATGTATCGTAATAAATTTTATTTTTTCGATATTCCCAATAAAAATATCTAGATGACTTAAATCAGGTGTATTACCTGACATTTAAGCAATCTATTGCCAGCTGGCTAGATTTAATTAAAATACAATTAAGGCGTAAAAAAATTGAGTTTAAAGGCATGGGCTTAAATTATTCAAAACTGACTTGCGAGAAATATGTGAAATGTTCATATACTATGTATTTTTGAGAAAAACCTGAACTTCAATTTCTTTCATCATGAATGCACTATATTATGTTCTTATTGTCTATTACGGTTGGTCTTATTTGTATGTTCCAGCAGTCTCCTTCAGTTTTTTTATGTAGTTTGAAATCGTCGTGTTGGCTTTGAAGATGTTCTATTCCAATACATTCTCGTTTAAGCCATTCAAAATCAGTTGACTTATTTAGCTGTAATCTAGAAGTATTAAAAAACTACGCTTTACCTATGTATTTCTGAGCATGTCATTGTATATTGTATAAATGTATTGTTTTCCAACTTGTTAATTTGATTTTATCTATAAAGTGGATTATATGAAATAAATAAGAAACTAATATTCAATTTAATATTTCTCCAAAGATGTCAACGTTGCCCTGGGATAGTGAACGACACAGCAACAAACCATCTTCTAGTCGATTACATGACAGCCAAAGCAGTTTGACTTCAGGACGGTCTTCTAGGTAACTTTTAAATGCACTACGTTATTTGCCAAAGAACTGAAATTAATGCTGTTAAATTAAAATAAGATTTTAATTTCTAGTTTGGGTAACACGACTCAGAGCACGAACATAAGCGCCGACGGCAGAAGGGAAAGGAGGCACAAAGGTAGCAGAAATTTGGGTTCGCTGGACAGGATGAATCCGAAAAGTACAGTTGTTAGTAGTAGTACTAGCGGTGACAATTTCGAAACCAAAATTAGAGAATAATTTTTTTTGTAAGAATCTCTTTTTGGGAATCTTCTAGTTGTTATCAGAATATCGGTGAAGCTCTTTTTATTTTTCCGGTCTGTAATTGTTGTTGTCCAGCATTTTAACGAACTTTAAACAATAATTTTTTGAGCTTTGTAAAAGCCAACCAAGCACAAATTTGATATAGTTAAAAATCTTGTATCTTGACTTTGTATAGTTTTGATTGTGATATTCAAAATTTTTAGATAGTTGTATTTTTTCTTTTATAAATTTTATATATTTTTTAGAGTTACTTATACATTGCTCTCATGTTTGTACTTTATCTTACTACTTAGTTCCTATTTTGCTATATTCTTTTTAACCCTTGAATGTCCATCTGATAAAATTAACGTAAATGCTCATGCGGGGTACTTTGGGGACCCCAGTGAATATTGTTATGGCCAAATTTCGGTTCTAGGTCAATATTTGTTGCAATTTATGACATTAAACTTAATAGTTTCATTAAAAAAAAGAACATTTTAATTTTTAATGCTACATAAACTAAAGCTTATAACATCACAAAATAAACATTAAAAAAATAGAATGTTTCAACGAAAATATCTTATATACGAATATTCCAAATTTTATACAAAGTATTTATTGTAAATATAAAAAATGGGTTACTCTTTTGCAAAACAGCTTGGACATACTAAAGTTTGTTGCTTATTTCCGTCTTTAATACACACAAAGTTTTTACATTTAACACATGTTGTGTTTACGATTTTATTATATTTTCTCGGACATTGATAACACGTGCCGCGTTTTCTTAGAGGGCTAGGTTGACCAAGTTTTTCTTTTGCTTTTTCCAGTATTCCATAATCTCGAAAAGCTGATTTTACCTGTGACTTGTGATTTACATATGTAGCACGCTTTACCATAATATATCTAGCAAGGTCGTTTCCAAGTTCTAGCAAAAAGTATGTAAAAAAAGTGTCCTGCCGACGCCTTTTTTGCAACCTTTTGATGATAAAAATGTTCGAACAGGAATTGTCAAGTATATTCATAATTAATTTGTAAGGTCATCATGCAGTGTTTCGACTATATGAATATTCTCGTACAAGTTTATCGGTCAACTCTTGTGATTTTATTATAATCCAAAATCATCTGTGGTTTGTTACCTTCGACGACACTCGCATCATTATGTTGACTAGATTAAATGAACGGACCATTTTATTTTTGTTATATGATAGGTGTATGTGATACCACCAGGTTTTGATAAATGCAAAGATTGATGATTTGCAAGGTTGAGTTTAATTATTCAGGAAAAATGGTGTATTGGACGTTCTCGTCAAAAGGAAACTTTCTAAAGGAACACCGCTGAAAAAATTATTAGTAGTAATTCTTCTTCCGCTGTTGTAGTATGGTTGAGTTGAATCAGATACCACACGATATTTGGTTGGTTTTTCTTTTATTTGCCGCCAAAAGCTTTGAAGAAGTTTGAATAAATTTGACATCTTAGCGTCAATAGCTGCCCACCCAAATGTTTATGCCATATCGTCCTGGTTTTGATTTTATATATTGCCTGAACGGGCATCTTCCACGAAAGAAATCTAGTGGTTCATCAATACATTTATATGGCTCATAAGTTTTTTGGCAATTACTGAAAAACAAAAAACAAATCTCTCTAAAACTTATTAACTTATCATGCTTTTTGTTTCACCTCTTGTGGACTTACCATCGAATTGCAAAAATATTGAAATTGCTTCAAATCAGTGTCTAGAAAGAGCAGTTGTAAAAAGTCATCGCCTCTTTTTTGCATCTCAATGCGCCTGCTTTTATAAAAACACCTAAGAAACAAAAAATTTAACTACTTGGTGAGTCAACATTGCATTTCTATTACTTACCTAAAAAACAGTCCAGTTACCCTCTTTCTAATGAAGTCCATTCTTTTTGCTTAGTGGGATTTTTTTGATTTCAGCTTTCAAAATAATTTTTAGCTTCTGGTAGCTTCTATGTTTTTTATTTCTGCTGTTAGAAATAAATTAAACAATTTCCCCCAAATTTATTTGCAATATTACTATACTCCGAAAGCCAGGGAAGTACATCAACTATACTCCTCTCTTCTAATATACTCTTCTAGTCGTAGGAAAAGGTTACTCCATTCCAGAGTTTGACCTCAACTTTGATACTGCTAGTTGTGCATCTATAATTTCAATCAAGTTTATAGTCTGAATCTTCTTCACTCCCGATTTCTAACTTGTCATCCGTTTCGGAAGTAGTCTCTCAAAGATCATCCTCCTCGACGTCTTTCATCACTAAAATATCACCTCGGACTCATCTGAACATAATTGATACCTTCTGCAATGTCTTCAAGTTCCTTTTTTTTGTTACAGGTTTATTTTTATTAAACTTGTTCATAATTTTTATTTAAAAAAAAAATAAAACAGCAAGTGTGATTTAATAAATTTATGACATACGTTAGATAACCAAAAGGGGTACCAACGAGATCTCAGGCACGTTTTTGACCTACATACTAACCGTACGCTAATTACTCTCAGCGCATAAAAAATCATTGTTGCCTGCATTAATTATTAATATAAATAGCATAGAAAATGTATTTTTGGAATCCCCAAAGTACTCCGCCTAGGCACTCAAGGGTTAAGGCACATTAAAGTTTTCAACCGTCACTTAATACGGTTCCACACTTCAATAACAATTAAATTTTGTTTGTATATATTAAATTACTATCGACTTTTTGAGTGAAAGTCTTAGTATAAATCTGTTAAAATTACAACGTGTTTGAGTAAAAATATATTGATTTAAAAAAGACTTTAAATGTATTGCAATAGCCCGCCATTCACCAGCGGATGACTTGACCTATTCAATATGGCACGAACCAATTACGTGGAAGAAATATCTTCTTTAATGTTATGAGCTATCGTAGGATTGAACTCGTTTTGATTTATTATGGTGAGTCAAATACGTCGATACGTCAATATTTCTGTTAATGCAAAACACAAAAGTTGAGTAGTTTCTTCTTGATTTTATTTTAGACTTGTCAAAAGAAACAAATGCGTATAATATGTATCATATACTCGTATTATGCGCATACAATAAATATGTATCGTAATAAATTTTATTTTTTCGATATTCCCAATAAAAATATCTAGAGGACTTAAATCAGGGCTGATTAACTGACATTTATTCAATCTATTGCCAACTCGCTAGATTAAATTAAAATGCAGTTAAGGCGTAAAAAAATTGAGTTTAAAGGCATGGGCTTAAATTATTCAAAACTGACTTGCGAGAAATATGTGAAATGTTCATATATTATGTATTTTTGAGATCAGCATAACAATGTCTTTCTTTTTGGCTAAAAATATATAGTACGCTCCATTCAAAAAAAAAAATTACATGATTTTAACAAACTTTTGCCTTTAATATTCCAGTTTCTTCCGAGAGTTTTAAACATAGTAAAATTATGTATGTTTTAACTAATTGTAAAAAGGAATAAAGCTTTAAAAAATTAGCAAACATTAATACCCGAATGTAATGAAAAAAAATAGAAGAAACTATTAATTCGCTCTGATGTCGATTATTATTATAATAAAGTTATAGTAAGACTTAAACAAAAAAAATCAAGATACGTTTTTTTTGCTGAGGTATTAAGCTTTTATTTTTTTATCCTATTAGCCTAAATTGTACACACCGTTACACCTAAAATTTTTGAGTAGATCGGACAAAATAGTTAAAACATTACTGTTACATGTCTTTGGTTAAAACTATTACTTACGTCTAATTTCTTTGGTTTTAGTTGGTTTTTTTGCTTCGCCTTTTTACTTTTTTTTCCTTCGTATATTGCTATTTTTCTTTTAGCAATTTTAGCTTTAGCTGTGAATTTTGTTTTGTCTTTTGTTGGGATTCTTTAAGCTCAGTTTTATAGGGCGAATCTGTCAAAATCGCTGTTTTTCCTCGTTTTCACGATTCGTTTTTTTACTTGTATTATGAGAAGACTAAACCAAAACTAGTGTAACTTGTTAAAGTCCTGGTTGTAGTTCGATCTCTGGTGTTATTTCTGTTACTCTCTTGTTATGATAATTACTGGTTTCGGGTTTTATATCGACTGACTGATCGGTGGAATTGGGTTTTATCTGCAAATCAGTTGTAGATGAGGGCAAAAAGTTCACATTGGTAAAAACGTTTCTTTCAACAGGCCAAACACTTGTTTTTTTGAACTCAAAGCTGTCATTTGATGGACGGTTGTTACTTCAACGCCATAATCTTAGATCTTCTTCGTAGCACTTACTTAAGGGTTTTATAAATGACACGTATACAGCCTGCAGCCGATGTGTACATTGAGGCCGAAAGCAAAGTATGACGCCGTTTTCCGTAGTAAAAGAAGAACTGGAGAGTTCTTTGAACTCAACAAACTTTTTAATCCATATAAGAAATAATACCATATCTATCCAGCTCTTATCGTTTGACTCAATCCATCCACATGGAAGTATTCCACTTGAGAATGGCTGCTGCATGCATTTTCGTGGAAAAATTAGCATTTGCAACATATAAACTCCTGCCGCTGAAAAATAGTTTTTCCTCTTTCCCCTGATATTAATGTTGGGGCTTTCCATCAAAACCTACTTCAGAAATTATTGCCTTAAGGCAAATATAATAAATTTTGTCTCCCTTAAGCTAGTGCTTTTTAGCCATCTCTTCTAATAGTTGAAAAAATTGTGAAATGGCTATTTTGTTAAAGCCCATTCATTGCACATGCTCCTGAAGTAGCTTCGGGCTTTCCGATAGATAGATCGCGATGTCTGTCAAAAAACACCTATCTTTTGGTAACTATTTTTTGTTCCTTGATAAATGGGTATATAGCCGCCAAATAGTCTAGTTTCCATGGGTTTTAATATGTGATTAATTCTTGTTCCTGTTTAGTGGTAAAAACCGATTTTTTGCTACCCAAGTATTTTGAGCCAGAATATACAGCATTACTTTGGTTTTTACATACGTGTTGTTCTAAAGTGGTTTGGGGGACAGCAAAACTTCTTGCTGTTTGTAAATACCGCATCTCACCATTGACTACAGCATTAACTGCCAATTCCAAACTTTTGGAACTATACCTTTGCATATTGGACTTTTCTTTTATATTTATCTAAACATTATCTGTATAAAAAAAAAAGTATTTTTTTAATGAGAGAAAAATGAAAACTAAAAGGCAAACGGGGCACAAAAAGTAGGTACCCTATGCCCAGTTGCCCCATTTTTCCCAAACTGTAACGTTTTAGGTTATGTTGCTTACTTTCATAATCCGAGTATTTTTCGTAATAGAAACAAATACAAAAATTATTTGTACTAATAATACATTAGCGTACTTTTATTAAATTATTTTGAAGGCTATAAATTACATGATGACCGAACAGTAACACGCACCAATCACAAGAGTTCTCGTCGTTTAAATCTCCCGTGCAGGACTCGGAGAGACATCTAACATAGTATACAAATCCTCTTCGTTAGATGAGGACACGTAGTTCTACCAAAAATGGCAGTATCCCGTTTTGCCCACCTTTCCCCTACATCTTTTTATTCGCAGGCCATACGACTGATACGGCCAAAGACATTCTTATTGGGTCCCTAGTACAATTGAAAGCCTATTTTTTAGTTAACTTCAAGCCGTAATAAAACTGTAAGAACTTTTAAAAGATCGAAAGCCGTATTTAATTTAGCGTAAAGTAACAAACTTTATACAATTAACCGTCAAAATCCGTACGTCAGACCGGTCAAGTTATCCATTCGCTAGTGTATAGTGGGCTATTGTATTAATTGTCAATTTCACTATATTAATTTAACATAAATAAATCTATTTAGCCTTTAAGTAATATTCAACTCTCAATACAATATTTTATGGAAAACGTAATAAATCTGTAAATATATAAATAAAAATGTTAAAGTCTAGTATATGCCAAAACATGCATGTTAAATGTTTATTAAACAATCTGTGTAGATATGTGTCTCAAAATCTGTTTGTAAAAAAGTTTCTTATGATGAAACAGATTACTGTAAAAATGTCAGGTATCATTTTTATATACATTTAAAAATAAAATATCAGTTAACTAGAAAAACTAGATTTGGAAATACTATAGTGCCTTCCACTTTATGCAGCTTTCACCAATTCTTGCTCATATTATTAGCTCAATAAAATATAATATTAGAAAGGCTTTTCACATTTTAAAAGCTTACTTCTTTTACAATACTTTAATTTAAATGGATCAAACCAATACATATCGACAAAATCCAGTATAACCAATATATTTATAGTTATTAAAATACAGAGTGGGCCTATCAAAACGAAATTTGCCGAATATTTTATATACCGTGGGTTAAAGAAAAACAATTATTCGGATCCGTCGATTTTTATTTCTCAGGGTAACATAACGCTATCAAGATACGCTACCACAATTCAGATATTATCAATGTGTTTCATTTTTAAGGCAACTATGTGACTTATGTGATAGCATTAATTTTTTGGAAAAAAAGTGTTTTATGCTTAGCTCTATGATATGGTAGGTATAGGTTTACAAAATGTTCAGTTCGTCTATTCATTGTTCATAATAATGATACTGTAAGTATCAGCTTTTTGCGTCCATATAATAATTGCAAAGATTCTGTCAAAATGGCTCCAAATCTATTGACACAATTGACGTATCTTAAACCTATGAGAGTTAAATACAGGGTTGCGATTTGTGTACAAAGATACGCTTGATATCCTCAAGTTCGCTTTCGTAATGTTATAACAAATATTTCACCAGGCACGGTTGAAAGAGTACAGCAAATGTATTGATCGTCTGGGGTACTGCGGAGCTGTTAATGGCGGCCACTTCAAGCATTTGATAAAAGAAATTTAAGAATGTGGAAGGTAATTTATCAATTTATGTTGTAAAGTATTATACATAAAACATGTCCAGAATTTTCCGGAGAATCCGAAAATGCAAAAGTATACAAGAGGTTTCATTTAAGAAAAAAATATTTTTTCTATTAAACTTTTTACACCCTGTATTAATTTATGATATTTGATGTCAAAATTTGCCCAATCCAAAAATAGAATCGACATGTCTAAAGATTTAAAAAAAAATACCGCTATTAAATCACAGCTGTATATAAGGAGGCAAAGGCAAATATAGTCTAGTTAAGGTTAAAATGTCATTAATAACTTGACTTTGCCATTTACGTTCAACTATCTTCCAATAAATTTTTTAATTAATGTCTGACTAATTTTAAGCAGATACCGTTACATTAAAGCAAATTTAGATAGTCTTATAGATGCATAGATGATATGGCTCATCCCAAAAACTATATTTACAAATTTTTTTTTACAAAAAAAATACGTATATCCAGTAACATACACTTGGTCAAGATCACATGTCTTCATGACCACCATGCACTTATTACACACGTTCTCATACGGAATTGCCCATTTGTCTTACAACCCACACAGAAGCACGAGTCTTTATTCGGAGCCTTTAGTGGAATACGTTGAAGGAGGAACTGCGACCAAATTTGGAGCAGAAAACTCACCATCTAATTAATCATCTTTGCGAAAGAGGTCTTTCGTATTATGTTGGCCTTTTTAACTAATGGCTTTACGTCGGACTGTTATGGCTTTCTTTTTGTCGCCAGATGTGGTTAAAAGCTCTTTAAAAGACTTATTTAGTTTAACGGCTGAAGTTGTTTTGCCAATGGTTATCATCAGATGACTCCAAGGTCTCTAACGGTAAAAATGGATTAATTTCTCTTGTCTATATATTTCTGTCTGGTAAAGATGGATCAAAAGCTGAATCGGGCATTGCTTCTGGATTTAGAGGAAACATACCTGTAGCCACTCATAATATTTTCCGTCGTCATGCATTTTGGCCAAACATTATAAAAAATATATTAAACCTTGCTTTGTTTAATGTTATTTGAGGGTGAGTATGTCAGTAGCTCCTGGTCTTAATTTGCTTTAAAAAAGCGGAATACGACTTTATCCTGAGCAATGTGCAGAACATTAGCTGTTTCCGCAATACTAATCCAAATGGCTGCAAGCTCCATTAAAAACCAGAAGATCTTGTTGACTTATTTCGTAAAATGTCTCAAAAAATCGTTAAAAAGCAGCGTGGTCATACTCCCCTTGAGTGTCATTTTTACCAGGGATCCCAATGGCAAATTGCTTATAATTCAGGTTTACCTTTAAACAAAATCATCGATGGCATAGAGTTTCCCATAGTATTACAGGAGGTAAAAACAGTAACATTCTCCGCGTGCTTTGGAGAAACCATATGAAAACATTTCACATGCATTACCTTTTTAAGACAAAACACGTTACTGGTGATGAATGATGTGAAAAGTTAGTCGACAACCTTTTTCATCCATATTGTACACGTTCTAAGGCTTATCTTTTATGTCTAATGTTTTCATTAGTTTATCAAGCTTTATAAAATAATCTGATACAATTTTTGGTAAAATATACAGATTGGCATATACAGAAAACTATTCATCATTGTCTGATTGTTCGTAAATATTTCCATTTTTAGAATTAAGATGCTGGGCCATATTAGCCGCCGTCATATTTGCCTTCAGTATCTTATTTGAATTTCACATGACTACAAAAAATGTATTTTGGCCTGTTTTATTTACATATAATAGGTTTTAAAATATGATATATTTTTCTGCCAAACTTACGTGGACAAACTACTAATAAAAGTACGAATAATACATTATTTTGTACAGGGCATCTCAAATTCGAAGGTGTACCAAGGGATCTCGAAAATGGTAAAAGCCGCAAGTTGTAAATTTTATGCATAATAAAATAACATTAAACAAATTCTGAACATTTCCTGAGAAATTGTAGTGATTTAGCGATGATACGACGTTTCGTCTTGTGACGATTATCATGTTTCTTACTGATGGAGTACTTATGGGAAGTACCCATAATACTTGTTGGATGCATATTCAACAAGAATTGACTATGTATATAGTGTCAAAGTTAATTGAAAGAAAAAAAAGTTGATGGTCACCAAAGAACGAAACGTGGATATCAATTTTAAATTAACCACATGTGTAGAACGAAAAAATTAGCCATAGAAGTCGTATTATTCCGTGAACAATACACAGCTCTGCTAGCTCTTAACACAATTAGGCATTGGTTTGTGATAGTAGCGTAATTACATTTTACAATTATATTGTTTTTGTAAACAGGATTATCTGGATACGTTTCATTTAATACCATTTTCTTATTATAGTTTAGTCAATAAGAGTATGCTCTTTTAGTATCATTTTGCAGTAGTATAAAATATTACATATTACAAAATAAACTTTAGTAACAGACAAATCCCTACTAGATACCAAAATTAAATGTAAATACCCGAATCTTTTAACAAATATTAGATAGAAATAGCAATATTTATAAATATGTACTTACAAATATTGCAGTTCTTATCTAGTTGTTAAATAACAGACAAACATAATTTCACAGCGGAACTTTACTTGGTACGTTTCTCTTCAAACGATAATGTTAGAATTTACATTAACACTTTTGGGTGATGTAGAAAATATTTCCTCGTTTTTATGTTGTATTTATTAAAATGGGAATATGATGGATAATAAAATGAGTTATAACATATATTTTTTATCCATTTTAATTTAAGGGTTGAAGGGGTCGGTTGAACACAGTTATGCACAAAAGACTTCTCCAAGGTAAAAATCAGGAGGTTTTAGTTGTCTTCTTTTCATTTGTTTTTTGTAGAAGGCCTGCGTTTGATTTTAAAAAATCGAAAGAGAATTTAATTATTTTTAATAAAAGGAAGCACTCGACTCTTATTCCTATTTAGGATTTTAGGTTTAAAGCTTACTGGGCGAATTTTTAGGGACAAGGCTGATGATATGCGCAAAATCTGTCTCCCTAGAAATAAAAATCGACTTGTCTGCCCGATCTTTTCCAACAAATGGTATATGAAAAATCGGAGTATAAGATACTATTTTTGAGAAGCCCTGTGTAATAAGACACTACTGCGAAAATTCTCAAACTGTATTTCTTATATTATTATATGGGTGGAAGGTGTTCTATGGATATTAAATGTATTCAGCTGAAAAAGTTGAAAAATATTGTACAATATTTACAACAAAAAAACGCATATTGTTTTTTATATTTATTTTCCGTTTATCTCGTGTTAATTTAAGAAATATTTATGTTTATTGTTAAATAGTGATGCAACCGCAAATTTTATTGCAGCTATTCCTTTTAAATATTTTTATGTAAACCTATTATTGAGTGTGTCTGTGTGTGTTTATATTATAATAAAACTTTTTTTATTGTAAGGGCCACTGAATATTTTATTTTAATTGACTCCAAAAATCCCGATCTCCGATTTATTAAAACTGTTTCTTGAAGAAAAGATATAATCAAACGTTTAAAAGCATATACGGGGTGTTACAAATTAGTAAGTTAATTTGATTATTTTTATCAAAATATGACATTTTCTTTATTTAATTTCACTTAAAGAAAATATATTTTTTAGTCTTTTCTCATAATATATTTTGTATAAATTTATTAAAAAAACAAAAACAAAACCTCGTAAGAAAGTTGGAGGGTGTGGTACCTTTAGTCCTTATTTTTGTTCTGATTAAGCCTATGAACATTCCTTTCCAAGATATTTTAATAATTCGATAACTCTGTTTAGATTGTTTAGAATGTTTAACAAAAAATTATACGTGATGTGTACTTTGGTAAGACGTAATCAGATATATCAAAAGAAGTTGGAGTTTAAAAAAAGTTGGAAGCAAATGTTGACATCTTGTATATCGAAGTGTCAAAATAAAAAGTAACATAAAGGAAACTATCATATTTTGACACAAAGGATATATTGTTAACATATTGTAGCATTTTACCATATTGTAGCATTACCGTTCGTTAGGTGTGAATTAAAACACTCGATGCACAAAAATAGTGAGCTGATTTATTTTACACCTGCACATTACACACGATCACTCAAGACTACTAGAAATATTTATTTACGCTGTATTTATTTACTACTATTTATGTCTATTTAAAAGTGGCTTTAATATTCCGACTTGCCTGTCCTCCTGACGGCGACGGCTCCTTATATACTCGCCAGACCATAGGGTTCCACTGTGCCCAGTATGATTTGACATTCCTCTTGGCTTTTTTATAAGATCCCTATTTTGACAAGTATCATCGACGATAGTGGTTCTCTACAACTGAGCATCTTTCTCCTCCGAGTACTAACACGGCTTGTGATCCTCTGACGGGGTCTTCTTACTACGGCTTGTTAGCATTAAGATGCAGGTAAACGATCGCCCCTTCGCACCGACCTTCTTTAGTTTAATTCACGAGACAGTTTTACTACTAACCAAAACTCGTTAACTCTAAAAGTCCAAACCATACCATAGTCCAACCATAAGACTTCTTTAGTTTCGCGGGAGTGGAACTAGCACCCTCCAGACAGTGCCTTTGTATGTGACCTGCTTTGCCACATTTTGCAGCACTCCAACTTGCGATCCTGGCAACTACGTCCTGCAATTGCCTGCCTTATCATTTGCTTAACCGATTTGTCAAAGTGGTTCTTTCCTCGAATCACTTGCTGGACACGACTCTGACCCTCGTTCGTGATCTTCGAGGCAGCTTCGAATTCAACGGCCCGTGTTAGTGCATCTACTAGCTTAAAAGGATGTGCTTTTGGCAGCACTCCAACTTGCGATCTTGGCAACTACGTCCCGCAATTGCCTCCCTTATCATATGCTTAACCGATTTGTCAAAGTGGTTCTCTCCTCGAATCACTTGCTGGACACGACTCTGACCCTCGTTCGTGATCTTGGCAGCTTCGAATTCAACGGCCCGTGTTAGTGCATCTACTAGCTTAAAAGGATGTGCTTTTAGTAAGTACTGCCTCATTTTAGCATCACGGAGTCCATCGGGAATGCTTGAATTGCCAAACACTTTTTGGCGGCATCTGGATATGACTGTCGAATCAGACGTGCAATATCAGCTTTAAATTCTTGCAAGTACTCCCCTGAGTGTTGGCCCCGATTTTTCAACTGCGTGTGGTAGACATGTTCCAAGTGTAACTGGCCAGAAAGCATCTCCAAATGTCTTACTAGGTGATTGTAGACTTCTTGTTCTTCGGAGGATATTCTTTGCAGGATGATTTTTCAGCAGCATTTCCTCTCGAGGCCAATGTAAGGGCAGTGCCTTCTCTCTGTATGAACAACCGTTTGCCTTTGCAGCCGCTGACTGACGCTGATAAATATTCCATGATGTAGTCCCATCAAATTGAGGCATATCAGTCCAATAGATTCGGTATTGGCACAAACTTTGTTTTTGTGGTCCTTGGGCAGTGGTCAACAGGACAACTCATCGAATCAACACTTTCGTTTAATGTTGTAATTTTGTTTTGTTATTCCTGGATTGTGTCCTTCATTAATAAAGAATCTTCTTTTGGGGTGAAAAAGATTTTTCTACAATTAATTTTTCTAGTTACTTATTTTATAAATTTTTGTTCCAACTGTTGTAACTCTCTTTTAGTGTTACACAGTTTTCTTCTAGTTTTGCAGTATATTCCAGGTTGGCGGAATCTTCGTTTTCGATTTGGTGTTGCTAATACGGTTACAATATGCTAATGCGACAGTCGCGGCATTCGAGTATAGCTGTCTACTTAGCAGGAGATCTGCTAACGCTGAGAACGCTTGGTAGACAAACAGCATGGTAAAACACCGACCCGCCTTTGACTGGGAGCCGTTTCACGCAGTTTAAATAAATACTTCTTGCGGTACGCCTCTGCAAAGTACTGGTTATGGATCCTGGAAATAAAAAAGCTAATATGGGATAGCTCTCATTGCCAAATGGCGATAGATCTTAAAAGTTATTCTATGCTCTCGCTTTTCAGGCTGCAACTCGTCCCTCGATTGCACTGCTAGGAGGATATCGGCGATTAAGTCATTCAAAGGTGTACGAAAGTGTGAAATAAGAATAGGGGTTTAGAAACTTGTCTGGTTAGATAGAGTGCTCCTGGAGAACAAGGTTCTTAAAATGATGGAGGATAGAGGCTGTCCGTAAGGAGGACTACTATCTCCAACTCTGGGGTATCTAGGAGTTAGTGGTTATTCGTTATATCAATGATCTAAACAGGGCCGGCCTACCTTAACGACTTTTTTTTTTGGTACACGAGTATAGTGAAGGTGCCTGTGGATATTTTTCTTCAAGTTTTGCAAATGGTAATGTTCGGGAAAGACGTGCTTTGGGAGTTGATTCCACCGACTAGCACTTTTCCATAAAAAGGGATCCCGATAGAGCAACATTCGAGACGTCTGAAGATGCACTTGATAATCGTGAGTCGCATCTGCCAAGTAGATCATGTGTATAGCTCTAAGTGGAATTATATGGGCCAGTTCGGATGAGCATTTACCATGATAGTATCTATAAAACAGAGTCGAGTCCGCTCCCTCTCTTCTACGCGCCAAACTATCCAAGCCTCTTGTTATCACTAGTTCTCCTATATAATGTATGATCCTCCTTTAAATGGAACCAAGTAGCTTCAAAGTGTGTTTGGGTGCAGAGCTCCATATGTGAAAACAATACTCAACCTGAGCCTTGTAAGCTGTTGCGGTGTATACAGCATTTTCATTTTAAAGAGAGCACCAAGTTTTTCCACGTTTGCTATTCCCGTTATATGATCATGCTAAGACATATTACTTCCACACCTAACAAGGGAACCGACAAAGACAGTGGCAAAGGAAGCCCAGACATGAAGTTTGGGGAGGCAGAGCCAGCCTCTTTGAAAATACAACAGTCCGAGTCTTAGCTGCGTTAAACTCACTCAGATTGCACTCACCCCACTCCAAAATGGTGTTAAGGTCGGCATTAATAGTTGTTACCTGGCGACGTCTATGGTACTGGGTGTCACCTCATTGGGCGACTTTAAGGAATACACCAATTTAGTGTCATCAGCAAAGCTGAGGAACGCAAGCGTTAATTTAAAAGCTCTGCGAGATATGTCCATCAACGACAACCTGGACAGATCAATTCTCGAGGAAGCTTCCAAGCCAACTAACAACAAGTTGGTCGCAAACCTTAAGAATACAGTTTTGCTTAAGAGGGTTTCATGAAACACTCTATCGAATGCCTTTGGAATATATAGCTATTGCATGGGATTCATCATATTTCTCGATAGCCTCGGTTCAAAGATGCGTGCCATAGGCCAACAGAGAAGTCAGTAGACTCTGTTTTCGAAAGCCAAATCGTCAGTATGGTGGATAATGTTAATGGACTCCAGGTATTTAAAAATGTGCTGATTGCCAAGTTTCCCAATTACCTTGACGATTGCCGGGACTAAAGCAATTGGAAGGTAATTGATGGGCACCGTCTTTTTCCCTGTTTTAAAATCCGGAGGAATTGAAAAATACATTTTCTGTATGAAAAAAAAGTTTGCACAACAGTGGAATCAGGACGACGGCACACTGTTTTAATACTATTATCGGTATTGTATTGGGACTGGTGATCTTGTTAGTATTCAAATCTTTAAGAACTTTTTCAAGATTTCTGTGTCGAAAGACAGTCACTATCTCTGGCATCGACCTAGTAGTAGTTTGCCCGGGAAAGGGCGCTGTCACAATATGGGGCCCCATGAAGACCAGTATTGTCTCTCGGAGGGACTAATAATTAACCCCAAAGAAGCAGAACTCCTACTTTACATAAGAAGACGTAACTTTGACATAACACCCATTATGTTTCTCAGATACGTGCAGCTAAAATACTTCACGACTGTACGATTTCTAGAAATCACACTGCATTCCAAGCTTTTCTGGCACGATTACGCAGATACCAATATTAAGAAGGCAATCTCCCTTCGGGGCTGCAGAAGGCCTTTCGGTAGCACCTGTCCCTTAAGATCATTCACTGGATCCACTCATCTTTTGTTAAACCTCACATACATTGCTCTGGCTTGGTAGCCCTACATGGAGAAAGCAAAAGTTCAAGTGTAACCGAGTTTGGGTTTCTGGCCAGTCAAGTAATGCGGACTCCCTTGCTAATCTGGGATCTACCAAACTACAATTGACATAATGTCGATGATATGTACATTGAGTATATAAGATAATGTCGATTATATGTATGTTGTACTGGAACCAAATGTGTAGCTATCACTACAGAGTCTGCTCAATAAAAAGACACTCTGGAGATCAATGGAAGCACCTTGATCAATGGGGGGTTTTAATCTTAAGGCTGCCGTTCAAATACTTTCATGACTGAAAGGTTATTACTTGCCTATGTAGGTTTTATTTTTAGAGAATAAATACCAATTTAGTCTGTGATGAGAATTTATTACTCAAAATATAAAATCTAGGTATTTATTAAACTAACTAAATATTCTATTAAATAGTACCAAAAATTAATGATTAACAATTACTGATACCTAGATATACATTATTCATAAGAAAAAGTAACATTGGAATAGAAAAAATAACAATGTTTTTAAATTAATAACCTAACAGAGTCTTATTGAATGTTGTAGTGGTCTTACTGTTGAACCTTGTAGATTCTAGTAGCGGTAATATCTCCAATATTCATAACCTGGAAATATGAAAATTATGATATTAGATACGATTTTTTTTGGTTATGTGTAGTTATTTTACATATAATGGATTTTAGTATGCAATACTACCAAATAGTCTGCCACTTGCAGTTTTAAAAGTTGTTTTATAAACTCGGCTATAAAAAAATATTAATTTAAAAACTGTGTAGACTGAGAGGATTAGACCTGAGTCCGTAAAAAGCATTTATGTACATATGTTTACAGCAATAAAATTAAATAAAATTACAGCCTTCAGTATGTACATCATATTTAAGAATACCTTGCATATGCGATAATATGCAAGGAGAAACAATAGTCCGTAATTTTCCTTAAGAGGCTATAATATGATTTTCTCAATTTTGAGTAATTAACCACATACGTTACCAGAAACTTTACCAAAAGTGTACAGAGAAAACATGTCAACAAACTTTATAGCCATTCCAGGCAGTGATGGTCATTAACAAATACGAGAAATATTAGGGACATATATGGATCCCGATACAGTTTTGATGCAATAGAGATTAGATTCAACACCATTGACATTTAATAGTAATTTTATTTTTTCAAAAACTTATTGAAATATTGTTATTATAATATTTTAAAAATGTCTTATATTAGAGTAACCAAGCAAATAGTCAAAAATAATTTCTCCTGGTTTTTAAAAAACAGTAAAAAAAACTTGCCTAATTTTTAATAAATACTCAATGAAAATTTGACAAGATCAAAATACAAACGCCACCTGTGGCAGGAACTCGAGATTTTATATCCGCGAATCACCTGTGGTTATGAGTAATCTGGTCGCATAATAAGGAAAACGACATAATCTTAAATTCTCTGTCCTAAAATTCAAATTCAAAACTGTCATACCATTTTAATTTCATCATCAGTCCAGGTCCTATCAATGGTGGTCACTTTGCCATCTCCGGCCTTCTGCACCTCTTTCAGGGTGTTACCCTCAATAGTGATAGTGGACTTAACTTTCCTGCCATCTGGAGTCTCCTGGTCGAATTCCACTCCAGGTGTAAATTTGGTGACAATGTTCTTAAATGCAGAGTTGGATGTCAAGATGTATTCATCACCTTCCTTTTTCAGTTCCACCACTGGTGAAACAGTGTTGCCAAGTTTCCTGGTTACCAAGCCTACACCTGTAAAAATACCATAATGTCATTGAAGTTTTATAATAGTAAGCACTATAAATTTAGGATATTTACATAATCACCTTTAACGAACCATAAATAATGAAAAATAGAATGAGGCTTGTTAAAATACGCAAACGTTTGCTATTTGGAAATAAATACATCAGTGAACATTACTTTTTATTGAATTGGCATTCCGGCGCGGCAATTAAACTTTATATCACTGGAGTAAACATATTTTTATAATATAGATAAGAATTAGAGGTTTGGTTGCTAGGGTACTTTAATTGGTAAATATAGTTTCTTTGAATTTTGTTGGAAAAGCATCCAACAAAAGTTTAAAACTACTTATAAATTTACTAAATATTTTTTCTATGACAAAAATATTTTTAGATACCTTACAAGTGGAGGAGTCAATATTTGTATACACAAAAGTGGTTCAGATTACAGCATTTATTTTTGAATTTAGTATTATGCTTTTTTCACAATAATTAATAAAGTATTTCATTATCATGTCATGTGAATGTCACTTTCATAAGTAAATAAGTGTAGCATTCTCTTCACTATATTTTGTTGCATTGATTGTTATGGATATAAAATGAGAATTAAAAATAATTTCATACAAGATAATAAGTAAAGTAAAAGGATTACAGTAAAAATTATGATATCTAATAACTTAGCCGTTGATTAATTAATTAGATATCATTTAATGTGTAAAACTGATGAAAAACGAGCATCTATTTGACTCTCAATTAAGATACTATTTATATTAATTCCAAATATAGACCTGGGAAATAACAGTAATTGGTACTAATTTACTTTGATTTGTTGAAGTAATAATTATGATTTATTACGTGTTTATAAAGACTATGTGACTTATAAGCAGGTAAAAAAGTATGTGTATTAAAATCAGAAACTAAACAAATTCAATTAAAATTAACAAACTTAGTTGCATTCAATTGTTTGGTAAACCTAACTCACACATAATACAATTAGAATGCGTATTGAATGAGACTGGAATGAAAAACTTTCTCTAGAAGATGGAATAAAAAGACATGTAGATAGACCAATTTATAAACCTTTACAAATTTGTTTCAAAAATAAAAGTCCACATATCCGCGTATATACAGTCCGCGCTCATACTTACACAACATTAAGGTGCCTGAAACATTTTTCTTTAGACCAACAGATTCTAGTGAAATAATAGAAGCTCAAAATAAGAACTCTTCTGGATGGGATGGGATGTCACTAAAGGTCCTAATAGCACTACCGCTACCAACCCTTGATTCTTTGGCTGAGGTGATAAATGTTTCACTTTCAAGTGTGTCCTTTCCACATTTACTTAAAGATGCCTTGATTATACCATTGGGTGGAAACTATTATGACCCATCAAATTTCAGCAAGCTTGTAGAGAGATTGGTAAAAACTAGGATGATTGAATTTTTGAAACAGCATAATGATCTTAACCATCAGCAATTTGGATTCCAGACGAAACTGGGTTCATCTGATGCTATTTTCAATTTTTTGGAGAGTCATGGGGTTGAACGCTGGGGAGAGTGCGGCGACGGTATACTATGACTTATTTAAGGCGTTTGATTGTGTAAGTCACAGAATACTGCTGCAGAAGCTAGAAACCTATGGATTGAGAGGAGTTGCTCTCGACTGGTTTCATTCTTACCTATCTGGAAGAACACAAAGGGTCTTCTTTGACAACGATATATCATCCCGTCTTGATATGGATGTGGGTGTACCCCAGGGTTCTGTTTTTGTTCCTGCTATATGTCAATGATATCTCTCAAATTCCAATTAAGGGCAAATTTACTATCTTTGCAGATAATACAACATTTTTATTTATTTATTTAATAGATGGGATCAATCCCATTACAAAAAAAAAATATTACAAAGTTCAATAGTTACACCTAACCATAACTTAAAATAGCTAAAATACAAATATGTTTTTACAGGCAAACCAACATAAAATCAACAGAAGAGTTTACACAATCTCTCTAATTTGATTCCTAAAACTAGACAAGCCAATGTCCACAACCTCAATATCCTCATGGCTGATAATATTTAAGGTTCTTTCGATAGGGCAGTGAGTGGCATAGTTGGTACTGTGAAAAGGCAAAGCAAATAGTCGGTTTTGTCTCAAGAGTCTTGAGGGGACATGAAGCTAATTCTACCGAGAAGGTCGGGGCATACAATCAGACCATTAAGAAGATTAAATACAAAGGTTAAATCACCACGAATACGTCTTACTCTCAATGTTATCATAGCCAGCACTTCCCGTGCATCATCATAAACATGATCGTTCGGTATTTCCAAATTTAATTTAAATAGACAAAATCTTAGAAATTTATTCTGAAACCTTTCAAGGGCCAGACAGCTGTTCGTGTAATAGGGGGACCATATCATTGAGCCATACTCCAATAAAGAAACCACCAAAGACATGTACACTCTCTTACAGGTCTCGACTGATAGCTCTCTACAGTTACGCAGAACAAAACCTAGAACCCTGGAGGACGTAACCACTATATTATTTATATGTATATTAAAATTTAAATGATTGTCAAAATAAATGCCCAGATCCTTGATTGTATCAGAATACTGAACAGGGCTTCCCTCTATATTGTATGATGTTACAACTTTTTTACTTCTTTTGTAAAAAGTAATATAATTACATTTCTTTATGTTTAAGAATAAGATATTGTTGACACACCAATCATTTAACCTATTCAGGTCATTCTGTAACAAAATTTTTTTTACTCTATAAAATTTCAGGTCATCTGCAAACAATAAAAAGGCACTATTTTTAAAACATGTAGCTATATCATTAATGAAAATGTTAAAGAGCAATGGTGAGCAGTGTCCACCCTGAGGTACACCAGAACATACATTGATATTGCTGGATCTAGCACTACCCAATCTAACCTGCTGAGTCCGGCCTGACAAGAAGCTTGTGAACCAGGCAACTATATGATTGGAGAAACCAAACACTCTAAGTTTCTCCTGCAAGATTCTGTGATCGAATCTATCAAAAGCCTTGGAGAAGTCTATAATCACATCCCCTCTCCAAGGCATCCAACAGATCCTGCTGATAGATCAACAAGTTAGTGATCGTAGATCTGCCCGAACTAAACCCATGCTGCTGATTGAGCAACAGCTCCTTGCAATAGAAATAAATTTGGTCGTAGATAAGACTGTCCAACAGTTTTGGAATGGCCGACTGAATGCAAACGCCCCTATAGTTGCCTATTTGGTCATTATCATCTGATTTAAATATTGGTACCACAAAACTATGCTTCCATAATGACGGAAAGAGTGCTGAGCCAAGGGTTTTCTAAAAAAGGAAGAATAGAGGGCGAGAAACAGTACAGACACATTTTTGTAAAAAATAGTTTGGTATCCCATCAGGACCTAAACTAACTTTGGCCTTTAATTTTAAAAGTTTATCAAAAATCAAACCAACAGACAGTTGGAGATTAGGAATTGTCATATTTTCTCCCACCTGTTGACCCATATAATAATTGTTATTTTTATTTATATTAGTATTGTAGACAGTTGAAAAAAACTGGGCAAAACCCTCCGCTATCTGGTCGCAACCAGAAAATTCATTATCACCATAATACATTAAATTTGGAATTTTATTTACTGCCTTCCTACTATTGAGGTGATACCAAAAGCTTTTAGGGTCAGTACACAGTAATTGGTCTAAATTAGAAATATAATCACGGTAGCAAATTTTCATTAAAGTTTTGCACCTCGCCCTGAGATTAAAAAAAGTGACATAATCAGATTGATCATGAGTACTGATGTAATTCTTGTGAGCACTCTTCTTTGTGTATCTAGATATTTAAGTTCACCCGAGAACCACTTGGGAAAATCAGATGTCTTATATCTTTTGAGAGGAACAAAAAGGGCTATTGCCATGTTTAAAATGTGATAGAATTGAGAGACAGCTATGTTAATATCAGTCGTGTTCAGTATTGTAGTCCAGTCAATTCCAGACAAGTAATTATTAATGCCATCATAATCTGCAAGCTTAAAATCATAATAAAATTCTACATACTCTACATTTGGCTTGAATTTACCACACAAATCTAATTGAAAGTTGTACGCTTTGTGGTTTTGAGATTTATCAAAAAGGTAGTCGATTGCTTCTGTTACCACAAGATTACTTTTATTAGTGAAGATCACATCCAAATAAACCAATCTATCATTAGGTATTGTTATTTTTTGAAAAAAATTCAAATAAGCATAAAACTGACCTAGAGTTAAACCTGGAGAGTTAGGACTGCACTCAACCACAGCACCAAGATTGTTACTCCCCCAGCGAGCATCTGGTACATTAAAATCACCGAAGACATACGTAATCAGAATACTCCTGCCAAACAAACATTACTTTGGCATGACACTGACACCAAGAGGTTAAAGAATATTGTTGATGAAGATTTAATTCTTGTAAAGTCATGGTGTGAATCTAATAGATTAACTTTTAATATTTCTAAAACTAATATATTAACTTTTAAATGTAACTTTGAAACTGTCACTTTGCAAAATGAAACAATAAGTCCTTCTGAAACATGCAAATTTTTGGGTCTGAGGATTGATAAGCAATTAAAATTTGAAAATCATATCTCTTCTTTAATAGGGAAGTTATCATCCAACTGTTATGCTATTAGAGTAATAACACATTCTCTTGGACTCTGGGCTAAAATTTCCGACCATGCTCTTATTGAGTCTCATCTGAGATATGGTACTGTGTTTTGGGGCTTGTGCTCTCAGTATTTGTTCAGCTCTCTAGTTATTTTGCAAAAAAGAGCCCTTTGTAGCCCCTGTAGGCCATTATTTTTAAAACACCCTATCCTAACATTGCCATGCCTTTTTATTTTAGAGACTGTTTGTCTTATAAACAAAAAATATTGCCATCAGCTTGGCCCCCCCTTCTCGGGCTACAATCTCTGAACAACCTTCTCTTTACCTCTGCTGGCTCTGCCTATCCCAAAAAGTGAGCAGATTAAGTCCTCTATTGTGTATGGGGGCAGAAGGCTTTTTAACCACCTACCCCTTTATATAAGGCTAATAAATTGTGAAAAATGCTTTAGGAAAAATATAAAGAAACTTTTGCTTGCTAAAGCATTTTATTCTCTAGACAAGTTTTTGAAAGTGAAGGGTTTTGCATAGTGTGATGTAACTTCTTACTAGGTTTTCTTTGGGTGTGTTCTGTATCCTATGTATGTAAGAATTATTAAAATTTTTGTAAAAGATTATGTTGTCAACTATCTTTAAGGTTTTATATAATGCTTTGATAACAACAGATTATGTTACATAACAATAAAGCTATTTTTGACATATCCAAGGATTGAAAAAAATATATTCCCTATTGTTGAATTTATCTGTTATTGCATCACAACCCAGTATAACACAACAAAAAAATCCTGGCTATAATGACTTTAATATATTGATATTTATACCATCTAATACTAATATATTAAAGCATTATAGCCCATATTATATTATTAATATAAACAATTAGTGCATAATAAAATAGAGTAAATAGTTCAAAGTGTTCAACAATCGGAAACAAGAAATTTCATTTGAAAACCAGAACTTATGATTGTCTTCATGGTAGTAATTGCCTTTTACCTTAATCTTATGGAATGTGTTAAAGTATTGCAACACTGCTAGGAATTCATGTAGGAAATTGACATATTGGCCATATTGCAGTTTTCACATTGCAATGCTTTGAAAAGGAGGTCATTTAGTAAAAAGTTATTGATTTTTTAGTACAAAATATGATTTATCCAATTTTTTTTTGTGGATTATGGATAAACATCCATTTTATGGATACTACATATCAATTTTGGATACATAAAAATATTATAATAACAAATGTTATAACATTTTGAGATGTTTATTGCAATTCAATGCAAATACAAATATGTAATCGCCTTAGGCTAAAAATGGTGAGGTTATCTGCATGCCTCACCCAAACCGGCCGGCAAACGAGGATGGATGCAACACGACTGATTTGGATTTTATGCTGAAATCTTGTGTGAATAATTAACGAAATAAGTTAAAAATATCATGAAACAATGCTATAAAAGTGATAAATGGAAAAAAATTACCTAAAGCCTTCATGTACTCGTCGAATTTATCACTGGTAGCCAGCTTGTATTTCTTGTTAAGCAAACCCTCGAGAGACATTTTGGGATTTATTGTACAGTAACTTGTAAGTGCAATAAAAAGCTAATAAGCCTCTGCTAAATGCTACTGACACGTACTAAACGGAATTTACACAACCCGACAATAAACAATAATTTTGCAAATGATAAAATTAATGTTCAGTTCGGTTCAAAGTCGAATGTGCCTTATTCGATTCAATTATTATCACACTATACTCTCCTGTTACTGTGGCGCGGTCGCTTCTCAACTTAAAATGTACGTATTCAATATCGGTATGGTTGGCTCCGTTAATAAAATGTACTACAAATAGTATACAGTGTGTATCAGCCAGGTGGAATAAAAAATAAATACTTTAATAAGTAAATAGTACGGGAGATTTCGTTGACTCTACTAAAATAAAAATTTAAACGAACTTTTCGTTCTCAAAAAAACAATATTACATTTTGAGTTACTTATTTTATTGGGTATTAAGTCACTTATAGCAAAAATCAATTTAAAATTTTTTATCTCACACGCTTAAAAAATTGAAAAGAAGAAGAAAATAGACTTATTCACGTATTTAAAAGAAATACGAACTCAAATCTGTAATGATACCGTTCGATATAGCTACTTAATTTAATTTAAGTTCAATAAGTTTTAAATACAATAATTTACTTGAGGTATAATAGATTATTTATATATCTAGGAGCTGAGGTTTAATCTATTAATCTCTGAGCTCGTTTCTTCTTTTCAATATCCTACCTAACTTTGTTGTGAATATTAAAATTAAAAAACGATAAAAACAACAAAAAGACCTACTTTTAAAAAAATACCTAATTTGAACCAACGTTTCGGTAGTTATATCTACTACTATTATTATCAAGGTAATTAAATTAAAAATAAAATATATTTATCTTGTAAATCTTCAGCTATGTAATACCATCAAAATTTCTTTCTAATTCGAAAATACTTTAAATACTTTTTCATATGATTTGACGGTTTATTAATAGTTTGACAAACTATTTTGAAAGATAACAAAAAATTCAAAGGTTACTTCTTTAAAATTAAAGGGGTGTGATCATAATGAAAATTAATGATAGAAAATATATGAATCAAATATTTTAAATCATTAATTAATTTTGAGAATACCCTGATCTACCTCTCTCTTTAGCAAAGGAATCCATGTATTATGAAAATCAACCGAACAAGTAGCTAAGCATTTATCTTCATTTAACATTATAAAATGCACTTTCCTTTAGTTTACGTAATTTTGAAATTGGTTCCTTTGCTAAAATTGAGGAATCATTTCAGTCTATTCTATGGTTATTGTCGAATTCATGTTGTGTTTATGCATGCATGTTTTGAAAATAATTGTTTTTTATGTAAGATTTATGTTTATTAATTCTTTTTGGTAATGGTGTACAGGTTTCACCTATGTAAAATTTACCACAAGTACAAGGAATTTTATATTATTTTAATTAAACTCATTTTCATTGAAAAGTTTAGTTTTTGTTAATAAGTATCGTAATGTGTTTTGTGATTTAAAAATAGTTCTTATATTACATTTTTTAGCAATTCTTTTTATCTTATCAGAAAAACCTGGAATAAATGGTAAAATAAGATTTGTCGTAAAAAATGGTTGATTCAATTTTATACGTGGATTATCAAACTCTTTAAAGCAATTTTCCAAAAATTCTTTGGGATAATTATTTTGTATTAAGATATTTTTAATAAAATCTTTTTCAGCTGCTAAATATTAATTATTACAAATAATGTTTGCACGATCATATAAACTTTTTACCACTCCTCTTTTTACCATTATTGGATGATTAGAATTAAAATTAAGATATCTATTAGTATAAGTTGGTTTACGGTAAATTCTAGTTTCAAAATTGTGTAAATCTTTTTTAACTAAAATATCAAGAAAAGGAAGCTGACCATCAGCCTCCTTTTCAAGAGTAAATTTTATAGTAGATTCTTTGGAGTATTTCGTTATGGTGATATATTGAATAAATATCATCAATATATAGCCACCATATTTTAGATTTTTTATCAAATGTATTAATATTATCAGATTCAAAATTTTCCATAAATATATTACTTAAAATTGGTGAAAGAGGAGAACCTATACCCAAACCAAAGTTTTGTTGATGAAATTCCTTATTGTATTGGAAATAAGTAGTTTTTACACAATAGGTTAAAGGTTCTAAAATTGAACATTGAAAAAAACATTGAAAAACAATAAAAACACTTAGTGTTGTACGTTCTGCTAAATTATTATCATTCTCTAATTGATTTTTAACAATATTTAAAGTTTTGTCAACAGGAACATTAGTAAAAAGACTTACAACATCAAAACTTACCAATAGATCATGAGGGTTAAAAGAAATTGTAGAAAGTTTTTCTAAAAAGTGTTGAGAATTTTTAATGTAAGATTCATAATTACTAGTGTATGGAGTTAAGATATTTAAAAATTATTTTGCAAGAGGATGAGTAGGTGATTTTATGCTACTAACTATAGGTCTTAAAGGAACATTTATTTTATGTATTTTTGGTAAACCATAAAAATGTGGTGATTTACTTTATTATGTGAAGTTAATTTAAATCTATCAATATCAGAAAATTGGTTTTTATGCTTTTTAAGTAAATTATAAATTTGTCTTTCAAGTTTTTCTGTAGGATTATTAGATAATTTAGAATAATTACCATCATTAATTATTAAATTTAATTTATTTTCATAAGTGGTAATATTTAAAAGAAAAGTAGCATTACCCTTATCGGCTGGAAGTATTTTAATAGTATTATCGGATTTAAGTGTCTTTAAAGCTTTTAATTCTAAAGAGTTTAAATTTTGTTTAATTTTAATTGGTTTTTGAATTTCTATCTTTGTCCTAATTCTAAATTGATCTTGTTGATCCCTTGGTAAGTCTTTCGTTGCGTTTTCTATAGCTGAAATGATATTTAATTTAGGCAAAATTTTTGAAGTAATTGAGTAATTGAGACCTTTAGAAAAAACAAGATTTCTGTATCAGATAAAACTCTATCTGACAAATTAATAACAGTTTTATTTATAAAATCATTATTATCTGTGTTTAAAAGTCCTTGATTTATATTTTCATTATAAGTGTAGTATTAAGTATTAAGTAGATTTATTTTATTTATGTGAATTTGTTCTTGTTTTTAAAAATTATTTAAATAACTATTATTTATACAGAAACATATATGATTGAAATCGTTTTGATTAACTATTGATTTACTATTCAACATTGTAGTGAAGGGTAAAGCGTAAAAAGTACGCTTTAGCTTTTGAAGCGTAAAAGGCACATAACTACATAATACTTGTAAAAAAACATAATGATTAATAATAAAGGAATAGCTAGCAATAATAAAAATAATGAAGGAATAATTAATTTAAAAATAAAAATATCGGTCTTTTCGTTTTATTTAAACTTATATTAACTTCTCTTTGAGCAAAATAGACAAATTGTTTTAATAAGAATAATTATCATTAAAAATCTGAAGCGCACGCAGTGCAGGTGCATGACGTATTATACAGTAAACGGCAAAAACATGGAAGAAATTACAATTAAAAAAATGAGGGCGTGTTCTAAAAAACGCTCCCACACGTTGATTAATATTTTTAATTGTACATTTTTCTCAGCAAAAAATCTCATGGAGTCGTGGTCAATAACAACTTTCTTAATAATGAATACCCTGTATGTGATTACATTTTTGGATTCTACATAAAATTATACATTATACAAATACAACATTTTAATATATCACATGCCATACTTTTATTTAACTGTTTCTAAGATATGCGGTTTTGGAACATGCTGTTTTTATAAATTTAAAAGCCTCTAAAACTTATTTTACTAAAAATAGAGAAAAACGGATTTCACTTTTCTATTCTTACTTCTTAATTCCTTTTTTCTGAAAACATACAAAATACGATACATGTCAAAAAATATGAAACAATTGCACTTAAAATTGTTTAAGTATGTAATAAAAAAAACAAGCACTACTTGATGTATAAAAGGTATATTGTCATGGTAAGTAAATTGTCAAATATGATTTGTGTCAGTGCGTGTTTAAGTAAATATGGTTCTTTTAAATGAAACTCAATGAATTGAAATTTTAATTTTTATTGGATACGGAGATAAACAAGAAACTCAAAAAAAGTTTGTAATTTGTTTAATGCAAAATATTTCGAAAGGCCCGTTACAAAAAGTACTGTAAGTAAAATTAAAAGAAAATTTAGAGAAACAGGAACAGTGAAAAATGGTATACCGCCAATTCGTCCAAAAATTAGTGAAAATACAAGAATGAATATTTTATTAGACGTGGAAGATAATTTCCATATTTCGTCTTATGAAGTAGCCTAAAATAATGCTGTTAGCCAACGAGCAACTTTGAGTGTATTGAAGACAAAAAAGTACCATCCATACAAACTTAATCCAAAAATCTCATCCATTATTCTCTAAGAGACCAACATACAAAATTGACGGAAAACAAAGAAAAACACAAAGTCACGGTCTCACAACATGTAATAAAACGGGCTACATGTGTTTCGCTCTAGTTAGAGCATCATCAGCCTTTAAAAGCCATCCACACACTTCACAGTACATAAATAAAGCAACATTTAAATAATAAACCTTTTATTACATGTTGTGAGACCGTGACTTTGTGTTTTTCTTTGTTTTTCGTCATACAAACTTAGATTACTGCATGAGCTAAATGATGATGATCCTGATCGCAGACTAGAATTTCCTGAAAATTTGATTTAAATATGTAACTTAAATCCATTGTTTTGAGTGATCGGCAGATACTATTTAGTAATAAAGCCAGGTTTTGTTTCAATGGTACGGTAAATAAGCAAAATTGTAGGTATTGGAGCACAAATTATCCTCATTGGATGAGAGAAAATCATACACAGCATCCGCAAAAATTAAATGTTTGGCCAGGAGTTTTATTTTTAAATATTAAAATCATTAGACCTTTTATTCGATCAAATGTTTACCGGAAACCGATATTTAAAATTTCTTCAAAATGACTTAATTCCAACTCTCGCAATTTCTTTTCCAAATCCAAATCAGCCAATATGCCAAACAGATCTATTTGGTTTCAACAGAATGGTGCCCCACTCCTAGTCTCCATTTTTCTCGTCAGGTATATTTAAATTCGGTATTTCCCGGACAGTAGATTGGTAGGAGACGTCCTACGAAATAGCCTGCAAGATCCCAGATATCACACCCTAGATTTTTTTCTTTGGCGGTATTTAAAATTAAAAGTTCGTTAAGAGAAACCGCGCAATTTAGATGATCTAAAATTTTAAATTAGAATTGAAATTAGTCAAATTAATGAAAATACTTTTAGCAATATTTTGGATGAGTTTTTAAATAGACTAGCATATTGCCAAGAAGTAAATGGCGGTCATTTTGAAAACGTAATAAAATATTTAATTCGTTGAGTTACATTTATAATTTTCCGTACACTAATTTTTTTTGACATGTATCATGTTTTTTAGGTTTTCATAAAAAAGAAATTAAAAATTAAGAATAGAAAAATGAAATTCGTTTTTTCTATTTTTAGTATACTAAGTTTTAGAGACTGTTAAATTCATAAAAACAGCAATTGATACATCAAAATGTTTATAATTTTGTGTAGAATCCAAAAATGTAATCGCATATAGAATGTTCCATTTAAAATAAAAAAGTTGGTATTGACCACGGCTACATGAGATACCGAACACGCCCTCATTTATTTTTATTGAATTGCCCTATTTTTTGCCGTTCACTGTATGTAATAGTAGTAGTTATGGTCTTGTCTTGTCTTATTTTCGTGCTCCTTTGGGTTTTGGATACTGAGTCCAGAAGTTCAGATAGAGTGATTTTGGAATAAGCAATTATAGCTATTCATCAAATTAATTATTTTGTTTAAAGACTCCTTTTCTTTGCTGCTCCCTTCCAAATCGCCTTGTGGAGATCTTTCCAGGAGACTTTCTATTTTTCTATAATAAGTGTCTTCACACCCTCGCTATGTAGGGTGTGGTGAGGCCCTTCTGTTTCAGGACACAGTCGTACTGAACTTTCCTCTCCAGACTATTACTGGTTTTACGAACAACCAGTCTCTTTCAACTCCAACATTTTGGACAAACTTCACTAATTAAATATGGCCGCCACATACCATTTCCTCGTTAAGTCAAGAACTCTGGATTAATAGGAATCTTTGCTCACAGCGCCTAGTTCGGGTTGTGGCAACGACTTTTCCGACCGGCTAGTGGAATTCGATTTCCACAATCGAGGTTTCCACGCCTTTTCCCGCCACAAGGGAACTAACCAAGCCGCGATGCGAACATTACGATTTTTAAAACCGAACTTCCAGTAGTAATGGTGTGGGGACAGTGTTTGGCAGGTAGGCCTAAAAGTGCCTTTCCGCCAACCCCTGAAACCCCGCCGTTGCCGCTGGCCACCCTCCCTAGTCTCTCTAAGCAGGCGATTCGTCCTTCTAATGAAGGCCTTCCAATTGAGGACCTTTAGTTTCTCTCGTAGCAGGAAGGGAGACTCGAAGGTTCCTCTTCTGCTCCTAACTCATCCTTCGTGTTCTCCGATAAAATGATAGAGGCATCGGTAGCCACCGCCACAACTAGGGCACAGCGGGCTGGGCACCACGTCTAAGATATGCAGATGTCGATTGAGTCAACAATAACCTGTAAGAAATCCGGTCAGGTCTGCTATAAACCCTCTGTGCCGAAACAACGCTATCCCAGCTTTAGTTCGATTTGATAGAAGCTCTTTGGTCTGTCGGCAACCGCTGTTCCTGCTACAATTTTCTCTTTTCTTATGCCCAGTTGTCCAGGATATGGAAAATGTGTATCTTACTTAGTCCAAGGTAGGGCTAAGTAAGTTGGAGCTGATTGTTGGGAGAGATGATCCAAGCCTGGCCAATTCGTCTGCCCACTCATTGTTCTCCACTTCGCTATGCCCCGAAACCTAACGTGTCCAGCGCATCCCTGCCATCCTTGTTTGTAGCCGTCTTATGTTACCTCCTTATTGGCCCTTTCTACTTTTTCAACTACGATGTGTAGAGCAGTTTCAGTAGACTGCCCCTTGGTATAAGCGTGTTAATTCCCATGAAGTGGATTTGCCTTTAGAATAACCTGAGTTAAATGTTGGGCAAAATAGGGTTTTTATTAGAAAGGACGTTTAACTGTGACATTTAACCTATAAGACTTGACCAGGCTGTAGTTCTTTTTTCCCGCTTTGGGGATGAAGACTATATTCACCGCTCTCCATATCTTTGGTACATATCCCATTACAACACTAGCTCAGAAAACATCCTTTCATTGAGGAAAGATTAGAGCTGGGTCTGGCAGCTGCCTTGTATGGACAAAATTTACTCACTACCCATTTGATTGTGCTGTCGGCTTTATTTGTCCAGCCAATCCCCAATCAGGTTCTAGCATCGCCCTCTCCTGCGAAGTGAGTCACAAGGAGATGTTTTAGTGTTTCCTCTTTAGTACTTGTCCAGCTGTCTTCTACCAATAAAGAAACAATTTTACGTCTTCTATCCGAAATAAGAAGTTTGACCAGTCTGACGGAATCGGACATCGTTTCCAGTTCATTACAGAACTTTTGTCAGCTAAGTCTTTTGTTTCTTTATTCACCTAGTTCTTAAAGCAATCTTTCACCTCTGTATACTCATTTCAAGCCTCTTGAGATACTCCCCGAAGTGCTCGGTGTTGGGCCCTCCTAGGATTTTTTTGAGTTTATCGAAGATCTCGTTCCACCATGGTGCCTAGCGGGAACTTTCTCTCCTGAAAGGATATGCTGTCTCAAAAACTTAATTGAGTAATTAACCTAATACATTATGTGGTACATCTCGTCAACTCTAATTCGAATCGAATCAGAGTCGTCTGTCGCCTATATTGACCTCGGTGACGTAGTTATATTATTTGATACTCTCTAGTTACTTACCAAGCCTACAAAGCTGCCTGTCACCATGGTAATGTCAATTACTTTTCTTCGGTTGAAATTCACAAAACTAGGGTCGGTGCCCTTGTTCGCTTTATATTACATGTAATAAGCAGGTATATATTAATTATATACTACAAGATGAAATTTTTTTGGATAATAGTTAACTCAAGACGCATTAATCAGCAACTAGCAGATTTATTTAGACTCACCAGGACTTGTAATTGCTTAAGATTGGTGTTTAGTATACAGGGTGTTAATTTTAAACTTTCAATGTAAGTATCTCCGAAGGTAAAAAAATTAGAAAAACTAAATTTGGTACAGATGTTAGAAAGGTTCGTCGGTAATCAATGCGCTAAAAAGCAATTCTAGGTTAAACTGGTAAAAATATCGATATTAAGCCAAAGATGCCTTAGTAAAATGTGGTTCTTTTTCTTCTTCTAAATTATTCGCGAAGAATTCAATTACGCGAGGAAAGGTCGGAAAAGGTCAGGATTACTCCTAAGTGAATTAAAAATATTTGTTTTACCGACGAATGTACTTTTTCTTCAACGGTTCTGTTAATAAACATTACTATAGTTACTGGTAGGACAAAAATTCGCTTGTTTTTAGGGAAGGACACATACGGTACCCAGAAAAAATAAATTTATGTTAATAAATGTTAATAAAATACCATTTTACAAAAATTATGTTTTTTTTTCTTAATGTTTTGTATCCTTTATTAACTTTAAAAAATATATATTGTGCGAATGAATACTATTTAAAAAGTTCTTTAATTTGAGGTATCACAAATGGGGCAGTGCCATCTAAGATTCAGATGTTGGGCAGCAAAAAGCTTAAGGGGTTGCTCACCTTATAACTTAAGTATGGTAGTTCTTCTTCCTATTTAAAAATCATTTGTACGAAATTTGTTTTCGTAACTTTTTTAATTTGAGAGATATTCGCATCAAAAGTTTTTAAAATTACACCCTGTATCTATGTCTGTCTGCTTGAATATTTGATTACATACTGGTAGTCTTCTATTTATTGGCAGTATATAGTTCTTAAAAAAAAAAAAGTTAAAATTCTTAAATGCCGACTCCGACAGTGCGGTGGGTATACATCTGCCTAGCATTCGTGTGGCCCTGGATTCGAGTCTCAGTCTAAGTTCTTGGAATGGAGGTTTGTGAGTATCCGACTTAGTTCTAATATTATAATGTGTGCCATTGGACAGTGGCTAAACATGCCATTAAATGAGACATCTGAATCTCTCAGCCTATTTGTTTTCTCTGTCTAACAAACCACATATTATGGCTATACTTTATTTTATTCGTTATGATCTACGTAAGGTACTGAAGGCATCCATATTTAGGTAACATACTCAAGATGTGGTCTTACCAGGGCATTAAAATGCCCAATAATTGTTTCCAATTCAAAATACTTACTATTTCTTATTATGATGAATCCCAAAGACTTATAAGCTTTATTTCCAATCTTGATGTATAATCAGTCCAGTTTAGTTAATAGTAGAGTTAAAGATAATGGCTGCTCGGTTTGCTAAACGAGAATGGGTACCTTTAATCTAATCGTCTTTTAAGTTATTTTATTTGAAAATTTTTGTACTTATATTGTGCTTTTACAATTATTATTATTAACGAATAATTGTATAAATCACAAACGATCTACGATATATTATGTAAGTTAATATACAGTCTTTTCATTACGATACAATGTTTATCATATTATCTGTTTTAACCTTTCGGTTTTTGAATTTAAAAAGTTTAGAAATTATGCTAAATTCTGGATTTTGTTTGCTTTTAGTTGTGGTATAATATTAATAATCAAAGTCTTTAAAGGAATTAATTTTATACAAAAAATTAGGCTCAGGAAAACTGACTTTAAATTGAGCGTTAATTATTAATTTTGCTGTCTGCGAATTTAACCTTTGTAACTACGCCAAAATGTATAATTTTATTATTTTTTTTGTACGTACATCTTTTAGAGTCCTGAGAATGATCTCACAGAATCGAATCGATCGTTTGAGTAGTTTTTTTACCTACATCCAACAAAAAAATTATGCCTGGAATTTATAAATCTTTTTTTGAGACTAAATTTAAAATTTAACTTTAAATTAAATGTCAGTATTATTTCCTTAAAAAACAGTAGTTTAATTGAAATAAAAAAAATTAAATGCCCTAAACTAAGACTTTAGCAAGGAGCTGTAGCTGTAGGAACAAGTACGTTAGCTAGACTAATTTTAACGAGTATTGTACAATCCTCAGTACAAACTGAGAATTTGGGCTCTCATTGACTTTAGCATTTCCCCGCCTAGTGAACTGAGGGGACTTGGGCGAAGAGTATTCGGTTATTGAACGCGATAAATGAGGAAATAAGTTGTCAGGACTTTAAAAACATGAAACGACCATAATAAATTATAATAAATCATGTACAAATTACCATAAATTACTACTAAAAAATGGAATTTGGTCAGTCATCAGGTACTCACTCTGGTTTATTGCATATAAAAACCAAAAATATAATATGATCAAAAAAACAAAACCATTATAAAAAAGATTATATTAAATTACATATTATCGCATAGGTAAATCCAAAATATTTAAACATGCCATTCATTAATTTTTTGTTAAATATTCCTAATAAGGCTGAAATGATCCCCACAATCCATAAATATGAATACTGCGGTCATTATACGTAGACATGTATAATTTACATAATAACAGAAAATTACAATTAACGTGTTTAAAATACCCGGTCAGGTTCAAACGGTATTTTATTTTTTTCATCAGGCTATTAGAAGCACGATAATTTGTGTGATGAAGATTAGTCATGTATGAATAAATAATGACTAATGAAACATGTAAAGGTAGAAAAACTTTTTTTAAATGTTATCTATTTAGCCTACTTAGACACAGTATAATTATTTGTTGAAAATGCAGCATTATCATTATTATTTTATATAACTTATTTTCTCATCTTCTCAGCTTCCGCCTGTGATTTTTTGGTATACTGGTGAAAAAACACTTCAGGCACCGTTCAGAAAATTCGGACTATATTTATTTATTTTTAGCAGTACAGCCTAACAGAATAACCATTTAATATTTATAGGGCAAACAATTACAATGATGTTATAATTTTTAATACAGTAAGAATATAGTTGCATTCTTATATCCTACATAATACCATGATATAAACTATTTTTTAAGTAATCTTATAACGAGTCTTAAACTTAACATCGAAAAATAAATAAGTTAGAAAAAACAAGTTTGATTATATCCCATAAAGAAATTAAAGAAAAACTTACATAAAATAAATACCTAAATGATGAAATATACCGAAATGCTTAAGAAAAAATAGCAAACAGAAAATTTAATTATGCGAACAAAAGCCCTTGGAAAAAACATATTGTCTTCTGTCCTGCAGGTAGATGATGATGAGCCTGATGACAAAATATAGCTTTGAAGTTTTTTAGGAGAAGACTATGAAGCAAGCGATCAAAAATATCACCCTTTTTACTTTGATTTTAATTATTCTGTTAATAACTTAAATTTTATTATGATTTTTATTTGAGGTAATTAATTATGATTGATTGTCTGACCTTCTACTACTGTAATAAAAACTCTTTGTAATTAAAAATTATTTTCTACTTTTTAGTTCGATTAGCAATACAACTGCTTTGAATATGACTAAATATTTAAAGGTAGGATATGACCTAAGATAGTGTAATATTAAGTATTACGGAAATAATGTTTTATAAATATTATCAAAATTTGTACCATTCAGCACATCCTACTTAATTTCGATTTAGGTAACTTATGAATGGCATATTATCAGTACATTCTATTTATATTACTATATACAGACTGTCCCAGTGTAGACATATGTAGAGAATCTCCCGGATTCGGCAGCTTGGGTAGCTTATAAGAAAAGAACAATTTCAATAAAAAAAATCCTATATATAATCCTATGCTTTTCATTTTAAATTTATTTTATTTGATAAATATTTAGTTTGTTAATCAGTAGATATGTTTTTTATGAATGAACTGACTGTACTACATTCTTAGCATTTTGGGTATTAGCACTATATACTTAATAGAAGTGAAATTATGTTTTTAATAGATACTACAAATCTTACATTAAAAGAGGTACTTTTGGCTAATATTTATTTAAATATGATTATTTATTAATTTTTTTTTGTATGTTAGTTCAATATGACCTCTTTTTAAATGTACGCATTATATAATTCTAGATTTGTTAATAATTGCTCATTATCTGCAGTAAAAATTATTTATTTCTTATAATTTTATTTAGTTTAGGATAGGGAATCCTCTAAAAAAATCTAATCTAAAGTTAGGTCGGGTGATCAAGGCGAAAGCACGGGTTTCATAATATCCTATTATGGATTTTACGTAATAATGAAAAATAAGTAAAGAAAAAACTCGCACAAAAGTTTAAAGTATCAGGGTGTCCCAAATGTGCTGGTAAGCATTAGGATGTCGGCAACAAAAAAAGATAGATTACATTGAATTAAAGTTGCATAATTTTATGCTTATTAAAAAGCCCTTTAAAATTTTAAAAAGTTTCAAATATTTTCAAAGAATATATTTCAGAAAAAAAAAACGAATTCATCATACTTAAAGATACGACGTTTCTTCTTTTTGCGACTTGCTTTATATTTTATTTATTATTGTATTATACGAGATATAAATATTCCTTTTAAATACCTTTCCAACGGTTGACACAGAAAAACTATAACAGCAAATGCCATACTAAGAATTTATGCAATGTTAGTAAAAATGCATTGTTATTAAAATACACTGTAAGACAAAACTTATTTTAAACCCATTTTAGCGCTAATATTATTATTGCCTATTTCTTAGAGTAAAGCTTGTGCTATCTAAATTTTTGTTTTGTTTTTATTATATAGGTTGTAAAAAATGGTTTGTTAGAGGTAGTCCTGGCTCTAAAAAACAAAATTAGCCAGATTTGTCTCTATTGGTTTATTTTAAGAAGGCTTAATTATATAAAAAAAAGTTATTCAAAAAATATGATTTTTAGAGGCGTTAAAACCTATAACACCGTAAAAAGGGGTTGTAAAAAAAAGGTATGGCACCTTTTTGCCATTTTTAGGTATCCGAATCCTCAAATATATAATGTGCTGCCCTTGGAAACTAAAAATATAAAGTAAAATCCATATTTTTAAGAAACATTGCAAATCTTTTATTTTTGAAAAATTAATACATAAAAGCATAATTATATATAAAATATATAAATTATATATAAAAATTTATACATTAAAGTTTATTTTAATTTTAAATAACTAGCTTAGTTTGAAATAACTATCTAATTAGGTAAATAATTGTTATTGTTGATTGAGATGCTTTTTTCGCGACGTATTTTGTTTTTCTTTTTTTATTTTTTGTTTTTACTATATTATATGTAATCATAATTTAGTTACTTTTGACCAAAATTTTAACTAGCAGCATCCAGATCTCTGGGTCTTATAATTAGAAATTGTCGCAATTTTGATGAAGTTGGGGTGGTGCAGTTCTTATATTGCTCATTTGTTCGCTCCAAGCTTGAGTACGCTTCAATTATATGGCATCCAGTAAAATATATTATATATATATATATCAGGTGGAGATTGATAAAATTGAGTCAATTCAGCGTAGATTTTTAAAATATTTAATGTACAAGACCGATGGTGTTTATCCAGCAAGAGGAACATGTCAAGATATAATGCTTGCACGTTTTGACATGAGCCGACCGCCGTGTGGTAGGGACCGTGGTCTTTTTATACAAGTTAGTTAATAATCGACTGTAGCTCATTGTTAAATCAAATTTACTATGTCGTTCCCAGATTAAACTCTAGAAACCCTCGAACATTTCAGTGTAATAGAGCAATAAATAACATTTTTAGAAGGGCGCCGATTTATTATATATGTAACTTATTTAATACTCTTTGTAACCACAACTTGGACCTCTTTGTTGCTTCAATGTCTTTCTTAGTAGGATTTTTTAATCAATAATGTTAAATCTTGAATTTCTCTTAGAGATTTTGTAGGTAGGTAATGTTTTGAGTAAATGTATGTTTTCTAAAATTTTTATTAGCCTATAAGCCTCTTCCATAACTTTTCCTTTAGCTTAATATTATATTGTATTATTTAATTTTAAACCTTAAACCTGTTGTACACAATGCTTTCTGTATTTCCTGTAAGTGGGCGACTGTTGGAAATAAAAGCCTTATTATTATTATTATTATTATTATTATTATTATTATTATTATTATTATTATTATTATTATTATTATTATTATTATTATTATTATTATTATTATTATTATTATTATTATTATTATTATTATTATTATTATTATTATTATTATTATTATTATTATTATTATTATTATTATTATTATTATTATTATTATTATTATTATTATTATTATTATTATCTAGGTGTAGGGTTGCAATAGTCATTATTACCTTTGTATGAACCTAGCAAATCTGCTACCATATTGTAAATTCAGTATTTAGGACTTAAAATAAATTTTGTCTACTTCCTTAAACCTATGTAAATGTGCAAATATAAAGATAATAAAAGGGGAAGGTTAACAGGGTTACTATTCCTTCACAATCAATAAATATAAATAAAAAAATTTCTTTACTTTAAACTTAAACCTTAAATATTTGACTTTAATGTTATCGATACTTTTTAAATAAACTTCACACTGACCAACAATCTAGAAATATTACTACATAAATGTTTTGTGAAATAGTAAAACTAAAATCTACTTTAATTTACTCTAGTATCAAAAATTTACTAAATAAAATAAAACAGTGGCTCCATATATGTATACTCGTAATTCCCGTGAATTCACCATTTAATTTTATTTAACATTATATCAAATTAACAGTAATTTACTTACCCAGCTCCTTCATGTATTCATCGAAGTTCTCACTGCTTTCCAGTTTGTATTGTTTTTGTAAATAAGCGTCAACCATTTTGTTGTGATTTTCTGAAAAAAAAATATGCTTTTTGGCTTGTCTTTTACATGTATTCATATGAAAACTCACTTAATGAAAAAAGGTATTAAAAGTGAAATAAGTTGATCTATAGAAGACCCAACCGGCAACTAAAATGCTCAATTTCAAAATGCGATATTTCATTTAACCGTTGACCAGTTCAGCTCTAATAATTTATTTTTTAAATTGATTTATGAATGTGTACGACAGAGACAAACGACGATAAGCTAATTTAATTCAATTAGGGGTAATACGGATAGTTGGTAGGTTTACATTGTGTTTTTTAAATCCTTCGCATATAAAATCGTTCTTGTCAAAAATATGTTTGATACAAATTTTCAGACTATCGTTTGAATCAATGATGAACAATTTTGCGTTTTTCTAGAATAACTGTCTATTTGAAATCTACCTTGAAAATTAGAAATATGGTGCTACACTTTATGATTTCTTTTAATTTAATTTTCAGTAGTTTTAATTATAATTATATTGTATAACAAAAACTAAACCAGAACAGTTGCTAAAATTGCTGACCATCGACAAAAATCAATTATCGTTATCTTGTTTTATTATTATGCTTTAATTTCCGCCGAACGTTCAAGTTGTAACCAAACTAAGCAACCGGATGATCTTACAGGGCTTATAACGATTCCCTACATCGAGGGAACTTCGGAGAAAATCAAGAAAATTGCCAGAAAATTGAACATAATGACTACCGTCACTTCGGTTATCGTCATTCGAGGTTTAGTATCGAAGACTAAGTCAGAATGCATACTGGATACCAAGAAGTGCATATGCCAAATGCCCTGCTAATGTGAGTCATACATAGGCGAGACAAAGCCAACACTGGAAGGTAAGATAAAAGGACATCGTAAGTGTGAACTTTCGAACAGAATGATACACACAAAGAAAAGGAATAAAAGGAAAAGCAGCGCCAATGGCCACAACATCACAGTTGGGCTCGTTGATATCATATTCTCTAGGTGGTTGGTGAGGTCGTATGTCATTGAAGAGGGCCTCAACTTACTCCTTCCATCTTTTAAGCTTTTTCTCAATGGTCGTTAAGATCTTGCTGTTGATTAGTGCCTTTTAAAATACCATGGATCTACTTGGGTTGTGTGTTTGTGAATTCCTTGATCTTTTTGTTGAGATTAAACGAGTCGTGCTTTTTTCTACTGTCTCCATTTTACTAAATTTTTCAGATAGCATAGCCCCCACTATTCACCCAAGTTAAAATCAATGATAACTACTTGAAATTCCATGTTCAAAAAAGACCCTAGTACCACAAACTATAACTGTATTAATTAGTGGTCAATATTTATAATTTTCAAGTCCTTATTCAGAATTAACTATTGGTTTGCCTAAACCATATATAAGAGGTATTAAAAATTAGACAGAAGCAAATATTTTATGCAAGGAGCAACATTGGAAGAAAAGAAGATTTTTTGGAAGCAACTTACACGCGCAAAGCCAAGAAATCTTCAACCAGCCAAGTCTTGATATTCCCAAAATCTGGAGACCTCTATTTTCAGGACACTCCAAGGTCTAATGCGCTTTTTCGTATGTCAAATCTAGTATGTAATCCTGTAAAATAAGTAGTTGTTGTTATACTAGATAACGACAGAACTTCCTAACCGAACCGTCGTGCTAAAGTTCAAATAAAGACAATGGAAGTTCGAAACTGTATCTATTAATGCCAGTTTTAGAAATAAAACATTTTGAGTTTATTTTAGTGCAAAAAAAGTGAATGTAACATGAATGTAATTGAATTAAAATCTGAAAACTTGTAGTTTCATTGGGAACGTCGGATTACTTTTTTCGTTAATTTGGTAGAAATTGGCTTGGCTGTATCATGCTTGGTTATTCATCTTATCAAAGCTTGATAAAAATCGTGCCATCGAAGTGAAATTTAGCTTTTTTCTAAGTTTTAGTTTTACATAAGTTTTTACATGTTGGTAAGATTTTGTTATATTCATCTTTTTTCACTATGTTCATATATCTATTTACAAAAAGTAAGATCTAAAGGCTTACTTCTTATATTTTTTCACCCGTTTAACTTCTTTTGACCAATAGCGAAAACTTGTCAAAACCATAAAATTTTATACCCAGTTTTCTGCATTTGAAGAAGTACCTAAATATTTGTTTTGTTGTTAATCTAATGCTCCACTAGTACGAAAAATAAATAGCAAGAAAGCAAATAGAAGTCCTGTGGCGACATCGACATTACATTAATTTTATGGTTCATTTAGTTGCAAATATCTGCCTTTATGACAGCAGACTCTTTAGCGAATTTTATTTTCAGGCGTCGGGTTGTCGGAAATACCGCTTGTAAAACAATATTTACGTCAAAAATATGAAGAAATCGAGAATTAGATGTATTTCACGTATTTTGTATTATAGCGTTTTTAGGCGTTCGTTAAAGTGTAAATTAAAACATTCGATGCACAAAAATAGTCAACTAATTTACTTTACACGTTAACTTAAGACTACTAGAAACATTTATTTCCACTATATTTATTTACTGCTTATTATGTAGATTTAAAAATCGCGCCAATATTCCAATAATAAACTAGCCTCCTGGCGGCGAGGGCTCTTTATACAATAGTTGCTAGATGGTTCCGGAAGATTCGCGAACATTCTACGTGTCTCCAGAGATATCGTGCGGTACTCGCTTGCGTAACCGCGATGATTATTATTAATGACGTACAGCTGATATTCGCGGCCAATATCATTACAGTATATTTAAACCTTAGGAATAGGAAGATTTGAGTGTGGCCGTAAATGAGAACGTCAGTCTAGTTTAGGTTAGGGTTTTTCAATACACGATCTTATTACTTAGTGTGTTTTGTTTTTGTTTCAGCTTGTGACCTTCAAAAGGCTTTGATTTTAGATGAGCTAACAAAAGCCTTTGATTCTGTGGATTTAAAAAATAGTCCAAAATCTTTTTGGCAAAAGATGAGATTAAGTGCAACGATGAGGACACACCTCTTACCAAAGAATTAGCCCTATTACTTCCACTGATGTCTACGGGGTGTTTCAGAATTATGGAATCAAGCTTCTAGGGGTTGTTCAGTGCAACAGTAGAATCCATTTGAGTATAGGAACCCATGTCCGGAAATGTTTCACTACGCCACTACGGCCCTAAGACGCGTTTAAATTTAGAAAAAATATTAATTACCTAAAGAGGATCTGATGCATTTATTTTTACCTTTTGTATATGATACCATCACAACAATTGTTCAAAATGTCTTCCTCCAACCTCAATACATTTAAACGCCGCACATAATTTCGACGGACTACACTAAAAATTTGATCCTCGTTTTGAATGATTTTAAATGCTGCTGTTATTCGTCCAATTAAGTCTAGCTCTGATTCTACTGGAGTTTCGTAAACTAAAGACTTTACATGTCCCCACAAGAAAAAATTGAGCGACGTTAAATCGGGTGACCTAGGAGGCCAAGAAACTGCTCCACCTCTGGCAATCCAACGGTGCCCAAACCGCTGAGCCAAATACTCGCGTACTTGTACAGCAAAGTGAGCCGGCGCTCCATCATGCTGATACCACATTTGCTGTCTAACGTTTAGTGGGACATTTTGAAGGAGTTCTGGGAGAACTTCCTCCAAGAAACGCAGATAAATATGTCCTGTTAACCGTTCCGGTAGAAGGTATGGCCCAATTAAATAATCATCAACAATGCCTGCCCATACGTTGACAGACCAACGATTCTGATGTTTCCTTGGAAAAATTGCATAAGGATTTTCTTCGTCCCAAACATGGCTATTCCTACTATTAAAAATACCGTCTCTTGTGAAGGAGGCTTCATCGGTCCACAAAACATATCGTTAAAAATTTGGTTGCGCAATGATGTGATCCACAGCCATCGACAAAATTGAACTCTAGGATGATAATCGGCTGCAGTCATACCTTGAACTTTCTGGAAGTGGTAAGGATGGAGTTGTTGCTCGTGTAGTACCCGCCAGACAGAAGCGTTACTCGTATTCATATTCTTAGTGACGTCACGTGTGCTATTTGATGGTTCATCGACAACTCGCTGAAGTACCTCTTCTTCAAATTCGACCGTTCTTACGGTTCGAACAACACTAGTATCATGCATCTTGGTCTTTAACATGCCTGTCTCAGCGAGCCGCCGATGAACCGCAATAAACTTTTTGTATCCAGGATGCTGTCGTTTGGGATAACGTTCATGATACAATCGCAATGCTGCTCGTGCATTGCAGTTTGTTGTTCCGTATGCCAAATGCATATCCGCCAATTCTTGATTGGTAAAGTTTTCCATTAGCAATAAATGTTTAAAAATTGTAAGCTATAAAATTTTTAAGCATGACATTGAGAATTGACATTGATAAGCGTTGATTTTAAACAATTGTTGTTATGGTATCATGTACAAAAGGTAAAAATAAATGCAGCAGATCTTATTTAGGTAATTAATGTTTTTTATAAATTTTAACGCGTCTTAGGGCCGTAGTGGCGTAGTGACGCATTTCCGGACATGGGTTCCAATACTCAAATGAATTCTTCTCTTGCACTGAACAACCCCCAGAAGTTTGATCCCATAGTTCTGAAACACCCTGTATATGGTATCCCACCATTTTATCTTGAATGTGAAGTTTTTCTACATTTGCTTTAACTAAGGATGAGAAGGATTGAGAGCCTTTAAGACGATTAGGTTATGATCCTGCCATTCTTGGTGAAGCTTTTAATTAGATTAGAAAGTTGGATCGTAATAATAATAACTTAATGAGGGGTGTAAGAAATAGTATTTCTAGATGGGTAAAAAAAGCAAACTAATAGGAAAGGAGACCAAGGAGGAAAAGTAAATCTTTTATAGAAAATAAGATCAAGTAAAAGAAAAAAGCTAAAATATTAGAGGCACTGAGGGAAGAAAGTGGTGGGAGAGGGAAGAGTCTGGCTGTAGCCTATATGGGCTAAATTTAAGGGATATTCTATATTTGTGAAAATTATCTTCTATATTACCGAAACAAAAGGCGCCTAGAGCCATATCTTTTTTAGCTAGTAGGAAGGGAAAGAAAAATTGGCCACCGATCATTAATCTAGATTGATTTATGATAGTATGATAATAATATTATATTATCAATTTAATCAACCTACAATATTTGCGCAATTAATTTTTTATTGGAACATATTTTGGGTCCTTAAAATGTTAGTGGTATTGTCATATAATATTTCTAGTAGCCTTGTAGTCATGTAGAAGAGCTAATGCTTATTTAATTTTTAAGAGTAATATTTCTTTTTATTAGCGTAGTCTCCTAATACCGTATTTTCTTAATATTTTTTAAGTATCAGGTCCTGTTCGAATCTGCAAGTATTTATAAGCGACGTTGAAGATATATTTCCCGAATATTTAAATAAAATAAAAATATCCGACCACTTTATAGGAGATACCTGGAATATTCTAAATAGTCTGTCTGTGTAAAGCCCTATTCGAAAATTCGTGGTATGTCTTGGTATTACTCAAGTTGTAAAAATTAAAAAAAACTTGCCATTTTATTCTTATTTTCGGATTCAGGAATTTAAGGTGGAAAAGCTAACGTTGCTTATTTTATCCTAATTGTTCAACTATTTTTCCACAATTACAACTGAAGAAACGCAGTCAAACTTAGTCTTCGCATAAGTAATTTGAACCTTTGGATGGAGTCCATTTATACTGAATTCGACAAAAATTTATAAAATGTTTCTAATGAGCAAAAATAACACTTCTGTGTAATTGTAGCAATCACAAATTCTAGAAAGATGTTTTTTGCTTTAATTACATACACAAACATTTAACACAGTATTATTTATGCCCAAATTTGGGCGTGATTTTAGATCAAAGTAATTAATTAATGATTTACCTATATCCAAATGTTATCTAAGAAAACCATTATGTAGTTTAGGGGTTGTTTTAATATACTAAAGGCTTTACTATTGCGAAAGTATTTTATAAGCTTTTTCTAATGTATCACAAAAAAATGTTTTCGTGTGGACATGAAGAATATAAAATGATCAACCTTATCAAAAGCCTCAGACCAATCAGTGTATATTACATAACGTTCTTTTATGTAAAAGTAATTGATTAAATTTTCAGACATATTTTAACACTGCTTGGGCTCTTGTATTTTTGTACGTATTTGCTTCTTTAGCAGCTCTTTTAATACTAGAAAATCAGTGTCATAGCTTTCGTTATAAATGGTATTGTCTCTCTTATACATTCAATGTCTTTATAAAAACACTGATTTTCCTCTCTATTTTCTCCTTTAATTTGCTCACAATTTTTTACGGTCCAAATATTTTAACGCTTTTGGGCATATTGTACGAACTATTTCGTTAAAACCTACACCACAAATCCAACCTGGCAAGATCGAATTGCAATTGTATGCAGCCTTTTAAAGATGAAATGACGAGAATAACTTTAAATCATCTGCAAAACATAGAAACTTTGAGTTTTTACGAGATAATCTTAATATCCTTAGACGGCTATAGGTCTAATTATATAAATTATATACTAACCCATATAATCTGAGTTCTGCCCGAAAGATAACTAGATAGTCAGTCAATCACCTCTTGAACACCAATCACTTCAAGCTTCCCCACGAGAGCGAGATGATTTACTCTGTCGAATGCTTTGGAGAAGTTAGTGTTTGTGCCATGAATCTTAGCACGTATACAGAACCAAATTAAGATCAATTGATCTATTAGGTACAATTTCGAACTGCTCATCGAATATTGTGTTACCCAGCAGAATACCTAAATACCTACTTATGCTCAACACTGGTTGGTTACTTGATATATCAGCTTAGTTGCCAGATTTATGGGTCAATGTAATGTAGCAACGTTTTCAGATTTTGTTAGAAGGGAATAATTAAGATTTATGTAAAGAGACTGACAGAGTACAAAAATTTGAAAGAATGGGCCGAATTCCATCAGGAATTAAACTCATAGATAAATAGGAACAGTAATACAATTAAAGATGCTTATATGATTAAGTGAGGTAGCATCAGCTAGGGTGCATTGGGTGTTAGCATAAACTGCTTCAAAATACTCTGTAAAAAGATATGGCAATTCTGATAAATCTAGCTGTTAATGTTTATTCACAAAAAAAAGCAGATAAAGTTAGGTCATTAGATTTACCTTTTGAGTTAATAAATATGATCAGAACTACTTTATGCATCTTCTATTAACCAATGATAATTTAGACAGATCAACAAAATACTGGTAGCACTAACCAGATAATACATTTTCTCAGACTTGACTATAGAAACATTTATATAACCCTGTGTTGTAGCTGTAGCTTTGAAAACCTTAAGATCAATTTGTTTATCCACTGTTAGCTGCCTTGATTCAGCTGACAATCTCGGAAGTTTTTTTACCCAGTCTTGCGACCCTAGGCAAAAATATGTTAAAGGCATAGTTCGGTTATAAAAAGAAACTACTTGTTGAGTTTGTCTCTATTAGACATGAATCTCGATCATATTTATTAGCCGAAGATAATTGCTGCGAAAATGGATGATTTTGTAAATGAGGGATAAATCTTTCTGATTTCGTCTTGTCTGCAAAGTATATCCTCAGTGAAATGATAGTGCACCGGGTCATGATAATTAATTACAGCATAATTTTGTTTAAACATTATACGTTTTAAAAATGTAAATTTAACTCTCGCCAGTTTGCTGCAGTATGTGTATGTCATATTAGGGCGACCAAATATAAGAGCCATATCACAAACGTGCAGAAGAGAGTATTATAGGAAACGAATATAATTTATGTTCTGAAAGTCACATCTTTTGATGAACTGCAATATCTGAAGAGCAATGTCTGGAAAATATTAGGGATAAAACTCAAGCAATTATCAAGAATTTAATAGATTTTAGTGACCTGGTTTATTTATTTTGAGTTTTAAGGGTTAATGTTTTGAGAGTCACCAGGTTGACCCAAATCCAACTTAACCCTTAAAACTCAAAAAATTTATCAAGAATAAGTGTAATGATGAGTAATCAATAGCTTTCCTGCTGATACCGAAGGAAATTGAATAACAGTTCTTGCCATTAATATACATGCAGTTGACGTAGCAGACATTGAGTTTACCTATTTCGACTGAAGCCTGAAACATCACACAAAACGCCTTCAAAGATCTTAGGACTTAAAATGCTAATTCGCTGGTAATGGGTCAGCTGGGAGTTATTTTCTGTTTTGTGAATAGGTGTTATATAACTAGTCTTGAAAAACTACTAAATATAGCGAAAAGAGGGCATGCTAACAAAAAGTTGACCTTTTATGATAGCTATACATTTCTAATAAGTATTTAGCAAAATATACCAACTATTTCTTCTCCAGAGAACCCAGTAACACCCTTATAAGGAAGTTCTTTAGGAATTTGTTTTCTACATTTTACAAATTAGCTGTAAGCTGGACAAAGTCACAGTAACACTTCCTCTTGAGAGTCTTACACCTTGCTCTTGATTTGAGTTTATTGGAAAACCAAATAGGAAACTTCTCTGATGAATATCTCTTTTAATGGTACCAAGCTTCTAAAAAATGAGAGATTTATTCAAGAATAATTCATTCATAAGTCATTGAAACAATATTATAATGAACTGATTTAAAGTATGTGTAAAATCATATAAATTCCTTGTATCTCTCACTTGATATTAGTTTAAAATTAAATGATAATGGAGGATGGTATCTGTAAACTGGAAATACAATCTTCTCCTCAGCCAACTATATCTTAAGGTCCTTATTTGTCGTGAATGTTCACCAGAGTCCACTCAGAATTTGCTTCACTTAATATATGGTTGAATTGAAGTAAAACGCAGAGAGAACACACATATTTGTCATCATTTCTAAGGTTTTAACTTGAAACAAGAGCTTTTTCCATGGTAACAGACGCGAAATCTTCAGTGGACCAAGTGCTGTGAGGCAGGTTGAAATCTCTCAACAAACTAGTCTTACAGTAGAAAAGTCCATGCAAGCAATCAGTTAAAGTTGGATATTTTTCAAAAGAAGTACGTGGTGGAAAGTACTTTGTTCTCAAGATACAATAGTGCCGATTAAAATAAAAAGCTGTTTCAAAAGAGGAGCTAATGATGGGATTTATTTTTTATATTTTTGTATAATGCAATGAGCACACATCATGCCTGGAGTATAAGCTGGTTTCAGGTGATCTATCTTTTCTGTAGATGTTATATGTCAAAGAGGCAGAACTCAGTATTTGAGAAGTTCGATGTTTGCCAGGTCTCATTACATATAATTATGTAAGCAGTCTATTGATATGCTCTGCAGAACGAACAAAAGAGAAGAAAAGTTTATGAAAAAAGCATTATGTTGCATGATCTTCTTTGACGTTCATCCATTTCGGTCAATACATTATTTGTATTTGTATGGTTGGATTCATAAACTTTGGGTTAATAGGGTTATTATTCATGAGAGATAAATTTTAAATCTTATTTCACTTAAAGCTGAGTTATGTGATGTTCTTTGGGTTATCTTTTAGATCTTTGAATTGAGTTATCAATTCGAGGACAGTGTTAATTTCAGCAATTACAGCCTCAATAATAGATAAACCATCAACAAGCCAAAACACATCTTTGATCTTTGTTGTGCAATCTCTGTATGAATATCAGATTGTTCTGCTGGAAAATACGTATAGGACTTGGAATTTCAATTAATAAAACATCAAAACCTTTCTTGCTTATAACAGACTTACAGAGGTCAGATGATCCAAGTGACTTGACTAACTCGTTTTCAACCCACACTAAATTATTAAGCTAGAAGTACGGCCCATATAATTTACGTGTTTTTGCGTAAATTAAGTGCAAATTTCTATGCCAGAATGTGGCTGATAAAGAAAGAGATAAAAAGGCTAAAAGTTGAGACGAGTAGGAATCACCACATGCCTATATTTGTTCTTTCTTTAATAAACCGCCTAAAAGACATACGCAAAAAAACAACGCACTGTTAATCGTTTCACTACTTGGTTGTTGCCGTTCGATATTAGTCCTGATAATATTAAGAATTTAAAAATAATATAGAAAATTAAAAAAAAAAGATAATAAAAAATATATTAAAAGTTTCGAGGTTGATTTTAGAAATAGGGTGAAAAGAGTTCCATACACAATTTTAGCATTTAAATATGTTTATTATAAGAGATTAAAAAATAAATAGCCGCATGGATCTTTAGACGTATGTACCTTTGATTAAAGAAAGTGCCCAAAAGAGATATTTATAGACTCATTAAAACTTTTAAAATAAGATACCTTTGTTTTTTACAAAATGTGCCTTTATAGTATCTCCTCAGGTGAGATGTCATATTTAATAAAAGACACTAACAGTTTTTTACTTTCATATGAAAAAATTGTTTACCTGCCTTTTTCCACTTTTAAGTTTTGTAGAAAAATTATACAAACCAATATACAGTGACTACCAAATTATTTTCTATAAGCAGTATAAAATATTCAGCCTACTAATTATAAGATTCTTTTGACGACTGAAAAGCAATTCTCAGGCACATTAGTCAATTAACTACAACTCAGACAAGGGGCCAATTGAATAATAAATATCTTTTGAAGTAAATTAGTCTCAATTAGTAGTGAATGGGGGTATTTTTAGTCGTAAATCAGGAGGTCTTTAAATAGTGCGTCACCGCAACACAAACCGCATTGAAATGGTCAACTGCAATGTTATTAAGGGCTTTTGTATTCTATTTTTGATACTCTATAATATCTGCTCTTGAAAAATGTTTTAGCTGATTACAGGGACGGATCAGGTGGTGAGTTTCTTCCTTTTTAGCGTTAACAGGCGAGCCGATTTTATGACCAACTAATCCTAATGGAAATGCATTATCTTATTGCACATATTAATCTAAACCATAAAAGGTTTATGGCTCGCATATGGCAGATTAAGTCCGACAGGTGTGTTATATCCATATATTTCCTTTTATGATATTTGCTAAGGTAGAATGTTATCTCACACTAGCCAAATTTCATATGGTTAAAAAAATCGTAAAATAATTTCGCAATTGTATCGTAAATTAGTTTATCAATTTTAATAATAACTTTTTTCTTTGCTTAGTAACAGACATCTATATATATATATATATATATATATATATAATTACGTAACTTAATTCATATTAATCTGTACGTGTTGTGATTCCAAGTTTAAAAGTTATTTTATTTATTTATTCAGCGACATATTTAAAACTTATAATTATCAAATCAAATATATTTCAATGCAAAACAATAATTTTACAAAACTCACAAAAGTATAAATAAATGTACACCTAGATTAGAATCTGTGTGTGTACAAAACAAAAGTAATTAAGAAAAGAATATATATAATTTACAATTCACTTAAAGTTATATACTATATACTATACCAAATATACTAATATACTTATACTATTGTTAAACGATTATCTTCCAGCCACCCACGAACCTTTACAAACTCTAAACTTGTCCTCTCCACAGCACTCGCCCAGTTATCACCTTTTATTAACAAAACAGTGTCGTCCGCGTATGATACAAGTTTTCCAGATGTACTAAGAAAAAGAAGTTCATTGATATATATACAGGGTGAATATAAGAGGCCCCAGTACAGTACCTTATGGAACACCACAATTTATTATTTCAAAAACACTATACTCATCCTCCACCCTGACACATTGCTTTCTTTCAGTAATATAATTTTTTATTAGAGTCCAGCTTAATCCCCTTATCCCGTAGTCGTCTAAATTATCAAGTAGAATATCGTGTGATACCGAGTCGAAGGCTTTAGCCAAATTGCCGATAGTTTTACAAATATGACTTGTTACCTTAATTAGTGTTTCTTCGGTTGACTTACCCTCTCTAAAACCAAATTGGTTGGGAGATAAAATGTTGTGTTTCTGTGTTTTGAAAACCTAATGCGTATGCAGGCACGTCATTTCCCTTTTATATCGGAACAACCACAGACTGATTTAATTCATTCGAAATTATTCCTGTTAAAATAATACAATTAAAAACATGGGTCAAGGGTTTTGCAATATTATTCCGTATTTGCTTAATTAAGATACTCTTTAATCCATCTAACTTCGGTGCAAAACAGTTTTTAGAGCATTTATATTTTTAAGAACTTCATCCTCAGTAACAGGCGTTAAAAACATAGTGGTAGAATTTAGTTAGGAAAACTTATTTTTTTATTACAATTGAATTTACTTGACATTATTTTTCCTACGTTTATAAAAAAAATATTGAAAATATTTGCTACATGTTTTTTATCAGATTGAATCGTGTTATTTATAAAGTGATATTCTGTTTTTATTCATATTTTGATTAGTATTCAGTTTCATTTCAGTTTAATTTTAAGTTTAATTTATAATTTTCCACATTTTTTTTAGGATTTTGTTTAGTTTTATTAAATTTTTTTTAAAGTACGATGTTTTTGTTTGTTTTATTAACATGTTTAAAATATTTCGGTAATTTTTATATTCAGTCAACAGAGCAATATTATTTTTATTTTTTAGATAAGATATTATTAATCTGTGTATTTGCCAATTCTATGGCATTTTTTGTTATGTTTTGAAAAAGTTCATATGTCTCCTGGCCTAAAGCTCTGAATTGAGAATTCAGGAAAGGAATTAAATTGAAAGCATTCACTTAAAACTAGCGTCTTTAAATAATAATACTAATACAAGTTACTTTTAAAGTAAATCACTTAAATTCCTTTTCTATTTAAGGTTTCAGGGTGTATCTCACCCTGTTCAAGGAGTTGCAGATAACGGTGAGATAATATGCTTGTTTTTGTTCCCCTTCGTTTTATAACAACTGTTTTCAGCGTTCTTTATTCAGTTTTTCGTTTTTAATATATATGGGCTTCTTTGTTTTTTCAAATCATTTTCTAGAATCACAACGGAATCAGCAAAAATAAGAGCCTTTAGGACTATTTTCTTAGACTGATGGTTTTAATCATGACTGATGATGACTGACTGTAATTATAACAATTCGCGTTCTTATTTCAGTTAACTGAGCGTGAGCTCTGCCATAGAGTAAACGTGAACGCACAGCTCATATTTAATATTCATCATTCATATATTTTGCAAGAACTATTAACAATTAGGAAATAAAGGATTAACATATGAAGGAATGGTTTAATGAATATTTTAAATTAAAAACTGTAGAGCATAATTTTCAACACCTTAGATTATAAATGACAAAGTTAACTAACTCAATTGAGTCTTTACTAAAAATAGATTCTTTAATTATTGTACTTATTTGTTGCGATTATGACCAAAAACCCTTTACATTCTTTTTATTTTATGCAGTTCAGCCGTAAATTAAATTTTTGTAATTACCGCATTTATATTATATCAAATACGTCTAGTCTATTGGATAAGCATTGACCTAAATTTACCCATCCGGAAAATTGAGTCTTTTCGACGAGAAAATAAACATATATACTAACCCTTCAGAAAAAAATATGATCCGCCTTCAGTCTCTCAGTATCTAAATTTACGCACAGTGGTTTATATTCAATATTGAAAAACCTAATATAAAATAAATAATATATAATTTTTTTTACACGCACTTTCTCGCTAAAAGAACCTTAGCGTTAAAAGAATTATTGTGCCCACCCCAGTATATGGAAATAAAACCCTGATATCCTGAGCTACGCTGTATAAATTCAATATACCAATCTGTCTCTTATAAATACCTATGTGTCTTCTCAAATTTCATTTTGGGTGCTTTAGGTTTCTTTTTATATTCTACATTTTACATTCTAATTAAATAATTTATATTATTCTCTTTAGATGACCTTATTTTAACATTTATGCTTGAGTTTAAAAGCATACTATAATTATTTAACAGGCTCATTTCTGTTCAGTAAATTCGGTTTTGGTCTGGCTCTAATCTAATGTTGACATAACCACTTTGCCTTATCTGTATTGTTGTGACGAATTCATAATGAGTTACTTATTTTATTGGGTATTACGTCATTTATAGCAAAAATCAATTTAAAAATTACTATCGCACATGCTCAAAAATTGAAAAGAAGGAGAAAATAGACTTATTTACGTCTTTCAAAGAAATATGAACTCAAATCTATAATGATACCGTTCGATATACTTAATTTAATTTAAGTTCAATAAGTTTTAAATACAATAATTTATTTGAGGTATAATAGATTTTTTTATATACCTAGGAGCTGAGGTTTAATCTATTAATCTTTGAGCTCGTTTCTTCTTTTCAATATCCTACCTACTTTGAATTGAATATCAAAATTAAAAAAACGATAAAAACAACGAGAAGACCTACTTTTTAAAAAATACCTAATTTGAACGAACGTTTCGGTAGTTATATTTACTACCGTTATCAAGGTAATTAAAGTAAAATTAAATTAAATTAAAAATATAAACAAAATATACTTATCTTTCAAATTTCCTGCTATATAATACTTCCTTCAAAACTCCTTCTTAATTCGACAATACTTTAAATCCTTTTTTATATAATCTCAAGGTTTATTTATAGTTTGACAAACTATAAATAAATGATATATTTTTAAATATTCAGGGCTTCATCAATAGTTTGTTTAAACCGTCTGGTGGTAAATCAGCCCTATTGGTCTGGTTTAAGCATTTGTCCTAGTCGTAAACAGCGGGTATGAATAATCACATCCATATACTTAAATAATATATCAGCTGATTTTTATCAACGTATAATAGTATCGTCGTTCATTCTCAGGAAGATAGAATAATCAAGTTTTGTACTGTACTTATAGTGTTCTTTACAAACTGTGTATGTATTTTTACCCATTAGCAAGAAGCTTAACATAATTAGAAAAGTTTTTTATAATATATAAAGCAAGAGCACATACCTTCGCCATAAAAGTAAACGTTCTATTTCTATTGTTTTTTTCGGTATTTTCCAACTTTATAAAGTCTTTATTTTCGGATAAAACTTATAATAAGGGATAATAATTTAACTTATGTAAAAATGTACATTATTATTAATGATGAAATTATTAACTTACATTAAAATGAGATCTCGTTGTCACAAATATTAATCTTAAATCTTGGTTTACATTTGTTATTCTTGGTTTACATTTGTTATTTTCCCTAATATCTGACAGATGGAAACGTCTTTTCTATTGATAAGCACTAAAAATGTTCATTTATTTTGCGAATTTTTTTCGCCTCCGTGTATTTTATTTAAATATATGCCTAAATTATTTCCTTAAAATGAAGAAATATCGTTTAAAACCACTACTACTTATTGGAAAATAATAACTGAACTCATGGAAAATCACAAAAACTTGTGTGTTCATCCACTTTTGGTTTTTATACGGCAACATGGGTGCAATCAATAGGACCTATAACACCAGGAAAATTGGGTCTCTCCAGAAATGTTAATTTATTAATTTGTCTCTCATCTCTTATATTTGGAAAATTAACGAATCGGTCAGCAAGGCGATTGTCAAAAATTTCCGTAATTTTATGGATTCAACAACTTGCAATAGTTTTGTTAATTCCAAATTTATAATCTTATTCAATGCTTCTTTGGTAACAATCTGTGGCATAAAATCTTGACATACTAAAACTGCCCTTTCAATGGTAACTCTACTTCCTTTGCCTCTATTATTAACAGAAGGTTGTGGAAAATAGCGTCAAATTAGATCTATTAGTTGTGTTTAAGTAGGCTGCTTGATATACTAATGAAAGCCTGGTATGACTATTGGTAAACAATCAATAAAACAAATATGTTTAAAAAAGGATGGTGACATATTTTGCATGTATTAAATAAGGAAGAAGCTATATTGTCTGGTGCATATATACCCACGATATACCCAAGCATATCGTCGACAAATCGTTAAAAACTAGGCAATCCGCAAGACACTCACGATTGAATTTTCAATCGTTATTTAGAATCAGTCATATCGAGTAATCGTGTCGAATCGTAATTTTAGAATCCCAGCCCTGGGTAGATAAGTATTATGAGTAATATGTCATGTCATAAAGATGGTAATATCATTATTGAAACGTCGATAAATAAAAAAAAAATTCCATTCACTTCACTTCGATAATGGTTTCATTTATCCTTTGACCCATTTATCCATAAAAAAGTAACATTATCACTACGACTTGGAATCATCAATCGCAGACTTTCTAATTTAGAAATTATTTTTAAAAAAGAATAGGTCAACGTAAGATTAAAGACATGGCAATATCTAATGAAACTGGAGCAGACTGAAATTCAGTAGACCTCATCGGTTCCAGATTACAGCAGAGTACTGATAAGCCTGCATAAAGAGGATCTGCTATCCACTATATTAAATCAAATTCTGTACTGGGAGTGCCGGGAGGTACTGCACGCAGAGGAATCAATTTCTGATGAAAGAGATCATACCTAATCCATTAATAGAAATGGGACAGTCATAATAGGAATCTGAACAGGATACTCAGCAATTAATCATTGAATTGGAGCGTTCAATAGATTATAAGTATTCTCAGACTAAATAATTTTTGGAATTATAAATAAACCACGAAGAGAATTATGCACATAAAAATGCAGATAGATTTGCATTTTTTTTACATCGTTGAGCTGCTTCTACTCATAAAATGTTTAATACGGCTGCCTTAGAAAATTAAGTTTTTCTTTTGCGAACGGAAAACTCAATCTTAGCTAGGTACTTTGATTCATTCAACATTTTTCATTAATTTTTAGTTTTGTATAATTTTTTTTTAAACTTCAAAGGGTGAGTTTTATGAAAAGTTTTAATTTTGAAAATTTTGCAACAAATTTAAAAATATACCTCCTTTTGAGTTTTTCATAGTACAATTGCATCTAAGGAATGTAGTAAACATTTCATTAGAAAACTAGGCACGTTCAAAATTGTCTCGCTCGTGTGCAAAGATTCCTTTTCAGAACTTGTTTGGTATCGCTCTCTATCCTAATCTGTTTACACTCGTTTTTGGCCATTTCACCTTTGTATTCCACTGCATTCTCATTTCCTCACATCAATGCTTAACTGCGCAATCGCCAGGAAAATTTCCTACGATTTTCCCCTTATTCACAGCATCCGCAACGCGTATATTCTCTTGATACAGCACATCAATATTTCCCTTATTAAAGTACCGCAATTAGGCCTTTGATAACTTGGCTTTTGTCACGAGTTAACAGGTTGTTCTTTATCGATTCTTCATTCTTATAAACAGTTTTATAAGGAACATTTAATTTAAAATTAAAGCTAAGTGTACTCTCCTTGGGTCTTAGAAGTAGTGACCAAGAGTTAACCGAGTTTGTGGATTAATTTCCAGAGGTAAGAATGTTTTTTTTTAATTAATTTTCTTTCAATCGAAACAAAAAGCAATAATATTTTCGCATTTAAGTGTTTGTTATTTGGCAAACCAAATTAAACAGTTAAATCTATTAAGGATAAAATTATGGCATAAAAAATAAATAATTTATAGGTTATATATTTTATATTTTAAAAGTAAGTGACGCTGTTTCGGTCTAAAAAAAACATTTGTAGCAGTTTTATTTAATTTAAATTTTGGTGGTCAAGAAGTACATGCTTTAGTATCTGTACAACAGCATAGGATACAGACACAATGGCTCATTAAAAGAATTGCCCAATTAGATAAATTGTTGCAACTAAAATACAGCGTGTTCACAAATCTAATGTATTTTACGTTTGTTTTTATTAAAAAGCCTTATTCTTTTCTTCTTATTGGTGAAAGGACCCTTAAGGTGTCAGTTACTAAGTCTCTAAATAACCAAATTATATTTTTGTCATGATGCAGGTATTTTAATATAAGAAATAATAAAATTTTATAAATTAAATAATTAAATTGCATAAAATGTCCCTCAATAAGTTATTTCCCTACTTCTCCATCCAGTTATTTAGGGGGAACCAGATTTGGAGAATATGCTAGGTTCCAGCAATTAGATTAAATTCGTTCAATTCAACCATCGTTTTCATCGATATATGACGTAGTGTCTTGTAAAATCTATATTGTTCGAACGAACTCATAACTAGTTTTTTATTTTGTGGGGTATTACATCATATTTTTTCATGTGAACAAGTTTATTTTCTTCTTTTTTTCAATAATTAAGCGTATGAGATACTATTTACTAAAAGAGTGACGTAATACCCAATAAAATAAGTAAGTAATTATGGTGTCTTGTCCTAATAAATTAACATTCGATGAATCAAATCAATATCTTATCAATATATAAAAATCAATATATCAAATATTAAAAAAATAACAGCACTGATTAATCGATTCGAGAAGCTAAAGCTTGATACTTCTAGCTTATTTCTATTTCAAGAAAATCAAACCTTTAGGGCGCTAAGTCTCTCATTACTTCAAATGTTTTATTTTATAAGGAAATTTTTTAGATAGTTTAATAAACTCAGTAAAACACGAAGTTCTGTTTGTAACTTTCCACCGAGAGCTGAATTCTTGTCTGTCGTCTTGCTTGTAGACGAAGTTTCAGCTTATCAGTCTTTTGCGAGTTTGTCATTTAGTTTATGCAAAACGTCCAAATTACTACTAACTTTTTGTGTTGTATTTGACAAAACTGGCATGAAAATGCAGAACTTTATTTTCATGCCACGGTAGTTTGTTAACTAGAATTTAGCCTAAAGTATATTTTGTTCTTAAATTCCGTACATAATATCTACTTATTACATAAAGGACGTTAAGTGTATATGCTTTAAATATAAATTGATAAAAATACGATTAATATTTTTTTACAAGGCTGTAAAATTTTTTTACAGTGCTTATGGGCGTAAATCAGAGAGATCCACTAAGTCAGCTTCTGTTTAGCAGGTCAACATCATCCGGCAGTAGTTAAATGCGAGTTATATAGTCACATCACTTTTGTCGATCTGTCTCTTGCGTTTAATCCCGAATATATAGAAAAACATGACTTCTGCTGTAAATCAAATTAAGTGCTTAATTACTTTTCTTATCATTTTCGGAAATAGAAGGTTTGAATGAAAGTCCTACATGAAATCTTAATTGGAGCTCACAAGATCACAGGATTCTATTTTTGCCTCTCAGGTTGATCTCATTGATGAGTTAATTATATAAATAGTGTATTTATTGGGCTAAATAGACTGATGAAACAAATTACTTTTATAAGATTTTTTCACCAAAGATCTTTGGATATAAATTAAACTTATTGAACAGTATCCTCACAATTATGGCAAAAAACTCAAATCAATAAGACTCCTCAATTCGGTTTTCATGAAAAATATAAGGCAGATGCTTTTATGATACAAATGTAAAAGAAACTATATATGTGTGGAAAATTCATAATAGTTAATCTCATAACCTAATTTTGCTCTTTCTATGATGGTTTCCTAGGTCCAAATAGAAATTCATACTTATTTAAAACAAATTCTTAATAGCAATATTTTCCTTTACAGTTAAGTTGTGCTTCCTGGATAGTCGGTAGAACCCGATATTTTTATTTTATGAATGAAATAATTCTAGAGTTATATACATTAAATATACAGATAAATGGGGAACGTGAATTTTCAATAAATAATTCAAATAATACTAAAAATAATAATAATAAGGAAAAGGAAAGAGTGCAGTTAAACATAATTTTTTCAGCTGATTTATACACTTATCCTTAAGATGAAGTTGACATACACTCCTTATAAAGCTGATAGACTATTAAAAACTTTAGCCAGGTCATATATAAAAGATCTCTCGAATTTTGCGGATTGATGTCTAGGTATGATGATCCATTGAATCTCAAATTAATAATATGATTTATTGCCATTCAAAACCACCCTTTGCTGGTGATTCCTAAGATATTTTTAAATTAATCTGAACGTATCATGGATCTATGGTATGAAATGCCTAAAAATATTTAAAAAATGGTTCATATTTTTATAATATAAGTAACCAAAGTATGATAATTGATCCTGATTTTATTTAAATTTGGATACCGGTTTGGGCGATCTTAGTTAGATAATAGCTATACCCATCATTGTAATATGTAATTAGACTTATGAATTATGGTAATCAAAATAAATAGGATTCCTGTACATAACTAATTTAATTGCATCTGATAGAGTCTGCTGGAAAAACGCAGCAGAGGACTTAAAACTAATTTATCGTTGATAGTTTGAACTGCCAATAATTTTGATAACTCTCTAGTGCCTAATTAAGATGATAAATTATCTGACTTTGAATTTTCTGGTATGATCCAGTTCAATTATCAGTAAAATAGACTGGACAACAATCCAAAGGAATTTAACGACCTCAGTATATTACCTTTAGTATCCAAAATCATGGAAAAAATGATTCATCAAAAAATAAATCACATTCTTTATGCATTCTTTGAATGTCAGGAGGGTTTAAGAATGAACTTTGGTACTTCTACCAGTATGGTTAACCTTGTTAATGAAATGAGAAAAAAAAAGAGAAAAAAGAATTAACATGTCTTGGGTCGTTAGATTTTAGTATAGCCTTCGATACTATAAATCACAAATGATATTACCAAAACTTCATTGTTTTGGATTTTCTGGTGATGTAGTAAGTTTTTTTAGGACTCATTTAGCTGGCAGGGCTCATTGCGTAGTGCTTAATAGAGAAGTTTGCACTGAAATATCAAGTGACCACACTGTATCTACGGGTATCCCGTAAGGTTCCATTTTGGGTCCATTGCTCTTTTCTTTATATGTTGCTGACATGATATCTTGTATAAACCTCTCAACATTACAGCAATATGCGGATGATTCCCAACTGTATCTTTCGTTTTCAAGTCACAATCTTCTTATAGCTCAATTTCAGTTTAAGCAGGATTTAAGAAGTATTGATAACTTTTCACAGGATCACAACTTAACATTAAATGCCTCCATCTTATATAATAATACCGGGTTGTGGCAGAAATGCTTTTGAGGTTTCTTCTAATTTTCATGCTCATAGTCAATGAGGTCAAAATCTGGGTATTTTGACATAATATATAATCGTGTATTTTGACAGTGGTATTACATTTCAAACTCATGAAAAATAAGTTTAAAATTGCATATATACGCCTAAGAAAAATGTATGGTCCTAAAAAACTATTCACCATTTAATATTAAATATTATTTACGTAATTCATTAGTTCTTTCTTTGCTTGATTACTGTGATGTTTTGTATTCTGATTCCCTGACTAGAATAACTGCTTACTCTATACAAAAACTCCAAAACTGCTGTATGCGTTTTGCATTCAAAATACCATTTAGGAATCATATTACTCCCTACTTAAATAATAATTATATTTTGAATATGAAAAATCGTAAAAAATGCCTTATGTACACCTTTATTTATAACATTTTAAAAGCTGGAGAATCTCTATATTTAGTAAATAATTTTAAAAATCATCTTTATATGTATAACACTAGATTTATAAACTTATTTAGAGTCGCACAGCATAGAAACCCACATTTTTGAAAAACGTTTTTGTAGCCTCTCAATTTTGAAATAAATTACCTGAGTATGTTAAACAATTTTCTAAAGGAGTATTTAAAAAATATATTCAAAATTATCTCCTTTAAAAACAGAAATACAATGCATAATTTTGATAGCAATACAATGTATGTGCTAAAAACCATGAAAATGATTTTCTTATTAATTATAGTGGTTTTCTTATAATTAATTTTTCTTAGGCGTATATACATTCTTTATATGGCTTTGGTATCTGCTTGCCTCTATCTAAAATTTTTATAAGTAGCATTTGTTAAAATGTCACGTTTTTCTTTGCACCCCTTGCGCATCTACCTACCTCCCTCTGGAATTTCTTTTACTGTTAAAAAAAACAAAAACTGTATTTTCATAAATTTACATTCAGAAAAGTACTTATATTGGCCAGATTAATAATAGTCTTTGTTTTTTATTTATTATTCGTTTTTTTTTAAAAGGGCCTTGCCACACGGGTTTGCATCTGTGCTAACGATTTCGTAATCGAGGCATAGTCCTATTTATCATAATGGCTTATTTATTGTAAATTGTTAATTATGTTTGTTATTTTAATGATAAATAAATTTATTTTGAATTTGAATTGAATTTATATCACGCTTTTATAGAATTTTTTGTAGAAGTGATATGCACAAAAAATTTGCCACAGTCCAACATTACTTTTTAAATTTCCATAAAGCTGATTACACTAGTGTATACTATTAAATATTAATTGAAATAATCTCTTAAACAAAGCATCACTTCATGAAAATATATATACAGTGACCGCCTAAACTTCCGCATAAATTCGATAAAAATTAGAGACATGATTTTTTGAGAAAACGCTCGGACCCGTCGATTTTTATTTTAAGTTGCGCATTATTTCACAAAAATTTTTGTATACAGGGTGGAACAAAAAAAAAGATATGACGTCATCGGTAATTTTTTTAAATAGAATGCTATATTTTTTAGTGCATTTGTGAAATATAGTCAAAATTCTAAGCAAGTTTCGTATAACACACCTTATCTCAAAATTCAACTGTTTCTAAAATATTTACGTTTAAATAACAAGAAAACAAATAAGTAGGTCTATTTACAAATTAAGGTAAAATCGAGTTAATCGTTATAAACACTTCCAATTGTTTCTATTTCCATGGTGCACTTATAAAGAATCTCCATTTTCGAATGTCACTGTCAGTTCGAAAATTAATAGTTTTTATCAGAATAAATTATGGCTAATTTAACGGAAACCCAACGAATGGAAATTTTGATGATGCTAGGGTACGGGGATCAAGTGCGCACGCAAAAAGAAGTAAGTGAACTGTTTAATGCCAAATACCCAAACCATCCTATTTCTCAGTCAACAGGTAGTAGAATAGAGCAGAAATTCATAACTTCAGGTCATGTTAGAGATTTGCCAAGATCAGGTCGTCCAAAAATTTCTGAAGAAACAAAATTAAAAGTTCTGCTCTCCGTCGAAGAAAATCCAAACAATGCAACTTCACAAATTTCAGTTGATAATAATATAGCCGGAACGTCAGTAAGACGGATCTTAAAAGCAAATGAATACCACCCTTATAAAATTAGACTAAGACACGAATTAAATGAGGACGATTCTGATCGAACAAACTAATTTTGCGAGCAAATGATGAACATTTGCAATAATAACCATCAGTTTGTGTTACGAGTTTTGTTTTCGGATAAAGCAACTTTTTGTTTAAACGGTGTCGTAAATCTGCAAAATTGTCGGTACTGGTCAGTGTCAAATCCACACTGGTCAACTGAGGTTCATACACAGTACCGTAAATCTACTATTGTTTGGGCTGGTATCGTGGAAAATAAAGTAATAGGGCCATACTTTTTCGAAGAAAAATTAACAGGACAACGCTATTTGAATTTTCTTCAAGAAGATTCTTATCCCTGCTTTGGCTGATACCCAGACGAACAAGGCCCTGCTGTCCCGATAGATAATTTGTGGTTTCAGCAAGACGGCGCACCGCCACATTTCTTTCGAGATGTCCGTAATTACTTGGATACAGTGTTCCCAGGAAGATGGATAGGACAAAGAGGGCCAATAGAGTGGCCGGCCAGGTCACCAGACCTAAATCCCTGCGACTATTTTCTATAGGGGTACCAGAAAGTTAAAGTTTATATTGAGAAGCCAAACAACGTAGAACATTTGAAAAATAGAATTAGATATGAGAATTAGATATGAAATTAGATGTATATCACCCGAAATAATTGATAGTGTTTTATATGAGTTTGTAAACCGTCTTGATTTCTGCCGAGAAGTAAATGGGGATCAGTTTGAACACTTGATACATTAATAATTTCGCCTATATTTCATAAATGCATTAAAAAATATAGCATTCCATTTAAAAAAATGATCGATGATGTCATATCTTTTTTGTGTTCCACCCTATATACAAAAATTTATGTGAAATAATGCGCAACTTGAAATAAAAATCGACGGGTCCCTCATCGACATGTCTCTAATTTTTATCGAATTTATGCGGAACTTTAGGCGGTCACTGTATATATTTCATTCGATTCTAAAGGAAATTATCGCGTTATGAAGATTTGTACCGAAAGACCGTAGAGTTAACACATTTCCAATACATTTCTCAGTCTCTATAAAGTTCTTAAAAAAAATATTTATAAAAAATTAAGGGTTTAAAAATAAGTCGAAACAGTATAACCATTATATCAACCATATAGAAGATCGCATATTGCACGATTGTAAGCATATTTGGCAATTTGTTGGGCTTAAGCAAAATAGCTTAAGTATTTCATCCGAGTAGTTCTATCAAGGCGACCGTGAATATTGATGGTGTACCAGCAATATTTCAAATTACGAGACAGTTTTACCACTAACTAAAACTCTTTATTTAAGTCCCGAAGATGCTAACATCGTTAGCGAAACACGCGTCGAGGGTAAAATAAAGAGTTTTGTTTGGTTAGTGGTAAAACTGTCTCGTAATTTGAGTATCACACCAAAGGTTCTAACCATAGGACTACCAGCAATATTTGTAAAAAAGTGCGCATCTAATTTCACTTTCCCTTTTCTTAGAATAATAATCGCTTGAGCTGGGTACATTTTCATCGGTCTGAAAGGAAGCTACCTTTATACCAATTTTAAAATCAGGTGACAAAACCCATATTAAAAACTATAGATCTATTTCGAAGTTATGTAGGTACGGAACATGGCTTTTTTCCCACGAGATCTATTGATACGAATCTGATTTCTTAGACACAGTACATTCTGGATAACATGGACAATGGAGTCTAGGTGGATTCTGTGTATACTGACTTCAGTAAAGCTTTTGACAAAATAGATCATTCTTTGCTTGTGGAAAAATTGTATGATTTCGGTATTGGTGGATAGATCCTGACTTTGCTTAAATTCTACTTACAAGCCAGAATATAGGTGGTCTCGGCTAGAAGATCACAATCAATGAGGTTTATTTCAACTACCTCAAGGAAATAATCTTGGACTTGTTTTATTAATTATTTATATAAATGATATAAGTAGGTGTTTTAAAAATTCTAATTATTTGTTGTTTGCTGATGATTTGAAAGTTAATAGGAATATAGGCAATCCTATTGATTGTCTTGATCTACACCTAATCTTGGTATACTCCAATTTTATTGCTTAAAAAATCATCTAATCATTAAATTAAAAAAATGTTTCGGTATTACTTATATACGAAATCACAATAAAATAATTTTCAATTATTATTTAAACTCATCAGTGCTCACGCGTAAAAGAGTGGCCAAGCATCTAAGTGTGCTACTTGATGAAAAATTGCTATTTGATGAACATCTTCATTTCTAACAGTGCCTTAAGAATTCTTGGTTTTATTAACAGACAAAGCAAACAATTTATACTATATTGGCAATTATTGGTCATTTTTTGCCTCAGTGTGGAATCCTGGGTATGGTACCATTTATGTAATAAAGTGGTTATTATGTATACTCTCTGGTTAATATACAGTGTGGTGACTTTAACTGGAATAAATTCAGTTAAAACTAATCAAATGTTATCTCGCAAAATTCCTGAGACCCGTCGATTTTTGTTTTTTTTTTTCACATTTCAAGATAGTTTTTGTATTTTTTTATACCTACAGGGGGGAGGGGTCCAAATTAACCCAAACTTTTTTTTTTCAAATAGAAAGCCACTTTTTTTAAACTCTCATTGAAAAGAGCCCTTTTTTCTGATTAAATTGCCCTATTTACTTTTGTGATTATCTAAAGGAGAAATACGAAAAAAAAATAAAAACCATTAAATTATTAAAAGTCTCGAAATATTTTGTGTATATGGGGACAGAAGTCGTACTCAGCTAGAGGTTGTCCACTTATTCAGGCAGAAATATCCAGATTTGCCACCTATTAACCAAGGTACGGTTAGTAAAATCGAAAGCAGATTTCGAGAAGTTGGGCACGTAAGGGATGTTTCAAGACAAAGGTCTTCTAAAATCGATGAAAACACCCAATTAAATGTATTGTTAGCGATAGAAGAAAATCCGGTAACTGCAGCCAGAAGAGTAGCTCGCGAAAACTCTATTCATCATAAATCTGTGCTAAAAATTTTAAAAAGTGCAAACAAACGACCTTATAAAATGCAACCCGTTCAAGAGTTATTGGAAGACGATCCAGATCGCAGAGTTCAGTTCTGTAAATAAATGATAAACGCCATTCACGAAAATCGCATATCTTCGGAGTGGATTCTTTTTTCTGATGAGGCTACATTCACCCTAAATGGCCATCTTAATAAGCAGAACTGTCGCTACTGGTCTGACGAGAACCCACACTGGGTAAGGGAAACTAATACACAATATCCCCCTGAAAACTAATGTTTGGGCTGGCATAATTGGCAGGCAAGTTATAGGGCCAATCTTCAATGATACTTTAACTGGGGAATGATATCTAGAATTTCTTGAACATGAACTAGTTCCAGTCTTACGTGCCTTATATCCGAGTCAGTTCGATCCAGATTTGTATGATGAAAGAATCTGGATGCAACAAGATGGTGCTCCCCCAAATTATGCCCGTAATGTACGCCAGTATTTAGATGACAATTTTCCAAATAGATAGATTTGTAAAAGGGGTGCAATCGAGTGGCCGGCACGTTCTCCCGATCTCACTCCACTTGATTTTTTTCTGTGGGGACATTTGAAAAGTCAAATTTATATGAGCAAACCAGGAAACCTAGACGAACTCAAAGAACGTATTAGGCAAGAAATCCGACAAATATCTCCAGAAGTGTTAGAAAATGCCAGAAACGAATTTTATTATTGTCTTGGGCTTTGCCAACAAGTAAATGGTGCTCATTTTGAGCATCTTATACATTAAACGCAACTTTTAATAATTTAATGTTTTTTTTTCGTATCTCTCCTTTAGATAATCACAAAAGTAAATAGGGCAATTTAATCAAGAAAAAGGGCTCTTTTCAATGAGAGTTTAAAAAAAGTGGCTTTCCATTTAAAAAAAAAAGTTTGGGTTAATTTGGACCCCCGCTGTAGGTGAAAAAATACAAAAACTATCTAGAAATGTGATTTTTCACATTAAAATAATTTCATTTCACAAATAAACAAAAATCGACGGGTCTCAGGAATTTTGCGAGATAAATTTTGATTAGTTTTAACTGAATTTATTCCAGTTAAGGTCACCACACTGTATATAATAAGCAAAGACAGTGGTAAATTTGAATAATATCAATACATTTATTATATTATTACTTTCGCCGGTCATTTTACATATTTTCCAAAGGGTATTGGATTGGGTTGGGTTAGGTTGAAAACGACCGGTTAATGTAGCAAATTTATAAAATACCAACGAATTTATTACATTAGCCATTAGCCGTAATATATACATTGATAAACTTGAAAGCATACGGAATAAATTCTTAGGATCCCTGGCTTTAAGAAACTATATGCAATATGGTAATTTTGTAACTCTACGCAATGAATTTAAGTTGCTTCCCTTAGAACATCGACGAATCATTAAGAATATAATATTTTTATGTAACATAGTTATTGTATGCATTTATTGTCAAGAATACCGGTAGATATTTCACAAAGAATTTTAAGAAATCTCAGTGGTTTTGTGATTCCTGCGTATCATACTAATAGCTCTACAAATTCACCAATAAACACAATGTTGAGACGTGCTAATACTTTTTTGATACACAAATTTTAACTGAGAAATTAAGCAGCAGCTGCAGTGAAATAGAAATAATTTTTTTTTATTTATCATTGTTTTTGTAATTTTAAGGATTGTTCAAAAAAATATGACAACCTTGAAAATTTGTTTATAACAAACTGTTAACTTAAACAATTAAGTTTTAAACAAAAAAAAAATCTTAAATAATTATTTATATTATAGAAAAAAAAAGATCTTAAACAATTAAATATTGTTAATAGTATTTATTTTAAATCATGATTTTTCCAGGATAAAGAAGTTTTTTTTTCGAACAAAATAAAATAGTCCATTTCTTTAAAAGGAGTTTATTAATAAATTACTGTTCTTTTTGTCAAATTAATAAATGCGTTTAATTAATACAAAAACAACCATAGAATGATAAACGATTTTTTTACATTATTTTGATTTCTAATTCTTTGTAAAAGTTAAAAAATTATTATAAATAAACTTTTTTTAACTTTTTTGGAGTATATCTCGTTAGGTATGTATATAACATAAAAAGGGCTCCACGAAGTGAAAAAAATTCCGCTTTTTTTTTTTTTTTAATTAACCATAAAAATGTATATTCGAGAAAATTTCGTTAATTAACATTTGTCTATGTTGTTGAAAAAATAACATTAAGCAAAATTTCCAACGCGTATAAATTGAAGTATTCTAAATGCACCATAATTTTTTCGAAGTTTTAGATTTATAATTATTACCTTAAAAAATTTTTTAGTATGACGTATTCGGGCTTTGGTCCATTATCAGTAAATAAAATTATAAATAATTGAGATAAAATTCCAGAAGTCAAGAGATCGAGATTTTTAATCCGATAATTTTAATCCAATATTACTCGTTCTTTTTTTGAAATTACTTAAATATTGATAGTTCACAAGATATCCGTGAAAAATAAAATACCTTGATTTTTCCTCGTTAATTGTTTAAATAACTTTTGCAATTTTAAATTTTATTTACATATCGAATTTTCTGGCACAATATTTTAGATATTATTCTGCGCTTACATTTATTTTATAACTTTTTTGACCTATTGACTAGAGTATAAAAACACCCTATTGTTGTTAAATGTTAAACCACCAAAATATTTCAAACATAATGATTTTTTAGAAGATTCAATAAAATTAATTTTGTTATTTTCGAGAAATTATTCTCTAGCACTGCGACTAAAAATATTTTTTTTAATTTAATTGATTTTAACAACAAATTTTAAAAAACTCACTAAAAAATTATTTAAAATACAAAAATATACATATAAAGTTATTTAAATACTTTTATAGAGTAAGGGCCAACTATGCTAGAATAAAACCAGAACTAATAGAATACACCAAAGCATAACACATAACTTTTAAAATATCGACAAAAAATTATTTTTATGTTGTTATTCATATTTATTAGTTTACCTAAATAGTTGTATCCTTGATGTAGGATATCCAAAACAACAACAAATCTAAGAGGCACCTTGTATAAAATCAGCATATATAATTACTAGTAAAAATATTACTAATTACTTCTTTTAGTGATAACTGCGAGACATAAACATAAAGTCACAAGCTTTTATTTACTATACAGTCACATGATGTTTCTTATTTTATTTAGCACGTTATACACCGAGTTCCCTTAAGATCCATTACATCATGTTTATACATGAAACTGATAATAGTTTTTTTTTGGCTGATATATAAGTTTTATTGGACACCCTCGCCATTTTTACATATCTGGAGGGGGATCCAAATCAACTATAAATGCTAATATTAGATTTTAGCATTCAGTAGCAATAGAATAAATCACTAGATGGTATATAATTTAATAAAATAATAATTATTTTTTTCATGGTAGCCTTCCATCTGTTCACCGTCCAAAGAAGCCGACAAAGTGGCCAAATTCGAAGGCAAGCTGTTTTCGGCAGTTAACAATTTCTTTACTACTTCGCCCTTCGTTAACCAGATAAAAGATCTAATGGTAAGTACACTAAGCATGTTTCTAAACTATAAATCAATTAATTTATATTTTTATTTTTCTTTGCACAAACTAAACTTTACAAAAAGATGGATCAACATTTTCTTGTATTAACACCTTTTAAAAATACATTTCACTATAATATACTCTTTTTTTTTCAATTTTTGCTTTTTGTTTACGTTTATTATTTTGTACTCCTTAATTCTTTGCAAAAATTACTTTATTTACATTTATATTTTTATTTGTTATTTCGTTTATTATTATTATATTATTATACACGTTTTTATTTATCCTTTATTTTTCTTTCTATTTTCAAGCATAAATGTTTACCTCTTTATAAATCTAAATATTATTTTTAAATAACAAATAATTATTACAAAACTTGATATAGAGATTTTTCAAGCGTCTTATATTTTTTTTTTTACTTAGAACCAATGTTCTTGTGTTATTACAAACACATTTTATGAAATAATCTCTTCATAACAATAATTAAAAATAATAATATTGATTAGAAAATTCTGACTTAAAATTAATATCAGATTAGATAATAAACAGATAGATGATAAGAATAGGCAAACCAAAGATACTACTATTAAATACCAAGTAATTGAAAATTTTAATAAAAGATCAAATTATTATATTAGGAAAAGTTCAAAGTAGTTGCAGATGTCGAAAATTAAAAACAAGAAACAGAATCAAAAGAAGCCTCAAAAAAATATACAAATAAAACCATAAAATGAGAGGGAAAAGTCTTAAAAAAAATATAATTTTTTAATATAAGGAGACATTCATTAATTTAATTTAAAATGTTGACATTTTTTAAATTTATTTGTGGATCTTTAAAATGATATTTAATTTTTAATAAATTAGTCTAATTTAATAGATTTATTTTTACGCATTTTATGTGAGGTATAATTTAATTTAATTTAATTGTCAATATATTTTATAATTTATGATGCGTTCAAGTGTGTTAATTTTTTTAAGTATACATTTTTAAGATTCATTTTTTTTGTTATTGCATAAAATGTTGATCCATGTTTTACAAAGTTTGATTGCTGTATTCTAAATCAACGGCTAAAAGATGTAATGTGGTATATTAAATTTACTAAAAAAAAAATTAGCATTTAAAACAGAAAAATAGATTTATAGAATGAAAATGTTAACAAATTTATCCCTAATTAAAAAATATCGCTAAAACAAATAAAAAAATTTGTGGAAATATTATCCTTATTGCTTCGACATCTGCAACTATATTCTCTTTTCTTAATATAACTGTCTTAATCTGTTCTTTCTTAAAAATCTTTTATTCGCTTAATCTTTTTGATTTTAGCATTACCATTATGCACAAATATGAATTTTTTTAATATTTTTTTTTATTTTTGGGGTTTTTGCCAACTACTGATTTTCTTGTTTCTTATTTACTATTATTTTAATCTGCCGTTTAAATGTTAAAAGAAGGTTTTTTGATACAAATTTAATTCATTCTTACATGTTGTGTGTTACATTGTACATACCTATTTAAATTTTTTGTCTCTCTTTTGAAAATGCTTGTCTCAAACGATATTCGACTTTAATGTTTTATTTGCTTATTCTTTCTGATTTATCTCATCATATATTTATCATTCATATATTTATTATTTACTTTATATATGTGCCTTATCAATCCAATTTTTTGCGTTTTTTTAACATCATTTGCCCCTCGTTGAGACCGGTTGCTGTCACTTTTCTTTAGATAAACTCAAAATACAATTTTCATAAATTATCGAATTAGGTAGTTTAAAAATTTATTTTATAGGTATATTTACATTATACCATTCATAAAATTAAAAGACTAAAAACTAAACAAAATTAGTAATACTATAATGTAAAAAAATATGTAACCTTATGAATACTTATAACTTAAGATCAAGTCTAAGGACTAATCAATATAAAATCTAAATTTAAACCCTAAAAAATGTAAATTACTATATAGTTGAATTTTCCAAATAAGTAATTAGTTTTTGGATTTATCTAATTAATAAAAAGCTTAGCATTCAAAAAAATTACTTTTATTTTTTATGGTGTTGTTGACCGACTACAAAAGATAATCGTAATTATTTCTTTAGGTTACTTTCAGATAACAAATATAGAGCAATGATCTGTTGAACTATTAATTATAGACTTATAGACAAATTATTTAAAAAATTGCTTGTTGTTAATAGTAAAAAGATATATAGACTAATTTCTAAATTATCAAAAAGCAATAAAAACAAAAATTACGCTTTCTTTATGTCAGGATATAGTTCCTTATACCATGACATTTAAATTTAAACCACATTTACTACACCATCATACAAAAAACCCATTAAATGTTTTATTGTATTTAAAATTGTGGTTTCAATGGCTATTTAAACGTGATTTTTTAAACATAACAGTATTGTTTTTAAATATGGTTTAAAACGTTCATTTGGGTATTTAAGGGTGAATCACTGCAAAAATGTGAAAATAATTCATCATGGTGTTCAAGTTTCCAAGTTGTCTTAAATTTGTGCATGTGCGTAAGATATATTTTGTAAGTGAATCTATCAACTCACATGAATATTATTTTCATAGTTAGAATTAAAATCATACAAAAAAATTGTATTTTTCTATTATTATTCTCCTAAATTTATACTACTCGTAAACACATCTATCTTAAAATTTTCTTAGACGAAACAAAACGACCAAACCGAAGCCCACGAGGGCGTACAAAGTTTCACAAAAATTGACGAGCCAATTACCGAACTCCTAAAAAACAAACATCAAACAGAAAAAGAGAAAACAGCAGACAAACAACAACAAAACATATCATCTAGACTGAGCTGCGTTTCGAAAAGCCAAATGAAAGGTAAATACCATTGTATATAAAGAACAATTTCAAAATATACGATATTTTTTTTAGAGTTTCGAGAAGCATTTCGGCTTTTTGACAAAGACGGCGATGGCAGTATAACCAAAGAAGAACTAGGAAGGGTCATGAGGTCTTTAGGTCAGTTTGCTAGAACTGAAGAACTTCAACAGATGCTGCAGGAGGTTGATGTAGACGGTGAGTTACTTCAATGTTATTTTTATAACGAGAAATCTGAAAGATGATCAATAGATAAAACTATTTAAATTTCTACGTTTTGAAGTTCGCTAGTTGACGTTTTTTAAAAAAAATCATTATAAGTGGATTATGATAATGAAGCACCCCTAATAAAACAGAAACATTTGCTTACGAAAATAGAAACATGCTAGCTATGACCCTATTTTTTTTACAGATGTACCAAAAATGTTTCTGGCAGCGACCATGTCACCTTTTTCAAAGTCTATATGACATCTTATGTAGGATGTTTCAGCGAAATTTTAGAATGTCGTATCTATGTCTTTAGTACATCATCTATTTGCTGTGGAAATATACCACAAATGTTTCATTTAAAACATTCATAGCAATATTTTTGATTAAGATCTTATTAAAATCCAAATCAATATTCAGTTGATAGATATAAATGTATTTTATACACAATTTTATAATATATAACAAATAACAAAAATTACACCATACTACATAAATATATTTTATTTGTTTATCTTAGAACTAAGGGTATAAAAAAGTGTTACCTACTTGCAGAAACAATAGACAAATTTTAAATCCTTCTAACTACTACAACTAATTTCATTCTCAAACGCGAAAATTAAACGAAAAGAACAAGAAATTACACCCTTGAAATCTGAAATATTAAACCATAGATTAATACTTCTATTCTATATTTTTTCTTGTATAATCTTCTGACGTTAAACCGCATCAAAAGTAATAAATATTTTTCCACCACGTTGTCGCGTCACACTTACAAAAACCCAATAGCCGCCTGCAACCGGTTCATAGCGTCACTGCAGCTAGTGCTGCCAACGTAAATCTAGTGCCTTTTAGTTTATAACTAATAATTAAAAAAAACTATGTCATTTGTATTGCGGTTAATTTAAATACATAATTTAGATAACTTTGGGATAGTGTTGCTTGTTAATTATATACCTATATACATGTTATATTATATTATAGCTATATAATTATTGTTCGCGCTCGCGGATTTTTCCTGTTTTTTTTTTAATATACTTCCAAAAACCTTTGATGTCAAACATTTTGATTTTTTATTTTATGATAGCTAAAATTCTGACACGCGTGTAAAAATGAATTAGTAAAATGTTTTTAGAACATCGTATGAGAATCATATCAGCACTATTAGGTCATAAATAGTACTTAAATGGTATGTTTCTGGCATGACCTGTGTTGTCTGGAACAACATGTTTTTCCACTTTATTTTTTAGTTCGCTCTAAAGCATTCATCCTTTTTTATAATTTTAAATATTTAGTTACGTTTAGAGTGTCCTAGTTAAATATATCCAGACCAGAATTACTTCTTAGTAGTATTCTTTGTCATCCACTCGTCACTGCTAGTAAAATTTCGATTCGAGAAGATTCCATCCTATTTTTAGTCTCCACCTCTAGATTGGGACAGATCAAAACACTTCCAGCAGACATCAGTCTATCAATTTAGTTGCCCTCTAAAAATTCTTAATAGTAAAAAGTTTTAACTTTCATTTTCGTGACGACTATCTTGATTGACTCTGTTTAGCTCATCTGTTACCAGTTTAGTTTTATTACATAATTCAGGTTATTTGCAACTTTGGTCTGCCGTAATATAAACCTGTTTATTTTTTAATCTTCTAGGCAGACTCTCATTAATCTCCTTGTGTTTCTATAAACCATTTAGTGCATTTTAGTGTTTGTTTACTTTTTTCTTTAAGAGTTGTTCTTAAATTATCATCAGTAGCACGAATCCTAAAGAAATATTGATTTGAATTCTTGCAGTAGTCTTGTATTTATAACGACAATAAATAGGGTCAGCTTAATTACGACGATGTTCTTCACCAATAATATCTTAATATGACCCGTGATTTCTGTCATGATTAACTTTTTCTAACGATCAATCACAGCTTTTGAAAAATTAGGTAACAATAATCCTGGGATTTATAAACAGTCAAGGATTGTGTATATGAATTATCATAACAATTGTGTTATCTCATTTTTAATACTCGCGAAAAAGAGATATTTTATTCAGAGAAAACTAATGACCAATAATATTCTATGTAAGGGCTCTAAGTTTGCATACTAGTATTGCATTTTTGCTAAATCTTTCGGTATTGCCTAATAATGATACCTGCTATATTGATGAATTAACTTTAATAATATACTTCAAGTGATCTATAATATTTTATTATAGTCCCCCTTTTCTTCAATTTACTTAAATACTACTAAAATAATCAATTGAATAGCGTACATTATCTTGAGTTAGCTAATGACTTCAACAATTTCTCATACGTTATACGTAGAATGCTACATTAGAGATACTGGAGACATGGTGTTGACCTTATTTTGTTTACACTCGTTGTATTTTGCGCTGCAATGTTTTACTTAAGATGTTAGTGTTCCATATAGCCTGTGACGTTTCCTGTTCAAGGTTCAAATTGAAATTCATTCCGTTTTTCCATGATCTTGGCCATCCCACCAAGTACTGTCACTACAGAACAAATATATAGTCTGTCAACTTTATTATACCTCAGCATCAGCTATTGGTTGCCATATTGAAGGTGTGCATCTAATCATATGAACTGTCCCTAGAGCTGTACCAGGAATATCGTGATTTTGCGAGCTTCATCTTGGAGTGCACTTAAGCAAATTTGCCATAAGTGGTGATGTACCAATAATATCGAGATCCTACTTATTTATTTTATTTATTTATAGGGCCAGTTACAGACACCATAAGATATGAAGGAAAATATGTACATCCAAATGCAACAAAAACAAAAACATTTAAACCTAAAACTACAGAAAAAAGAATAACACCAAGTTAACCTCTTATGCCAGCAATAAGGGGTGACTTAAAATTAAAATGTATAGCCTAAGCATAAAGTTTAATGTCAATAATTTTGTTCATGTTATTTTAATCTAAAAGGTCTAAATCCAAATCACACGAATAAATATTAAAATGATTGCACACATAAAATGATTGAGTGAGCTTTTATAAGTAGTTTATTAGTAAGTTTCTATGGTGGCTTAATAAAACATCTTTATTTGTTTGTATTTCTAGCATCTACAAAGAATGATAGCATTGAAATAATTTCAGTGGAGTCAATTTTGTTGGTTAAAATTTTAAAGAGATATATAAAACACGTTCTGATGCGCCGATTTTCTAAAGCTAATCTATGAAATTTCCGTAAAAGTAAATAGGTCATAGCCCTGCTTTGGGTAATACCCACACTTTTTAAAAAACTTATACTTTTTCTCTCGAAATTTTCACTGTACGCGGTCAATTATTTTTATGCAAACCTTATATTGAGGGGACCAAATTACACAAGCATATTCCAACTTTGGTAACACCAGACTGTCAAACAACTTCAGACAACACTTCACATTCAAATTCTTAGTGAATCTGACAATGAAGTTCATTGTTTTGTATGCCTCATTCACCATATTGACAATTTGGTCCGTAAAAGCTAGATTGCTGTCAACTACAATACCCAAATCCCTTTCAATTGTACATTTCTTAAGAGAAAAACGTTTAATATTGTAACGATATTCTAGAATATCACGATTCGGGGTTATAGACGTAGTAGACCATTTCTTTCAGTTTACCAGTCTACAAAATTATCAAAGTTCCTCTGCAGACATGAACAGTCCTCCGCAGACCCATTCCTCATGCATAACTTAAAATCATCAGCAAAGAGCAAAGCTTCAGAGTTACCCCTTGCAGTGCACAGGTTATTAATGGCAATTAAAAATAATGAACGTCCCAAATCGGAGCCCTGGGGGACTCATAGATATCAGATTTGGCACCCCTATTTGACAAATTTGTTTAAAATAAATTAATTAAGTTAATAGTGAAGTTTTGATAGAAGGATTTTATAATATAGCTATGTTTTATTTTATCGAATGCCTTTTCTATATCAATATAAATAACATCTTCTTCTTTCTTTTCATTTAGAGCATCGTGAACAAACTGACAAAACTTAATTAGATAAATTAATGTAGACATTTTCAGTAAAAATCCATGTTAATGCTCAGATATGTAGAACTTGACTACATTATCAGTCTATTAAACAATGCCAATTCAACTTTTGAGATTGTATTGAGAATCGTAACTGAACTGACTAATTTATTGCATAATTTTTGACACCTTCTTAAATATTGGTATTACTTTGCCTAAACATAGCCAGACAATTCATTAGGTCCTATAGATTTATTTCCCTTAAGTATTTTAATGGCATCTGAGATTTCCTTGTCATCAAATAACTTATTGCAGACCTAATTTTTAAGTGGAGGCTTTACCTGGTTAATGGACAAATCAGAAACAAACACAGAACTAAAATACTTCGCAAATATATTTGCAACGCAATATTTTCAGTTCCAGATACAGAGTTATCATTATAAGAAATTTGAGCAGGTACATCTAAATTATTCTTCTGGTTATAAATATAGGACCAGAAACACCTAAGATCCATATTTATACTAAGGTCTACACTACTTAGATAGGCATCATATGTTAATTTTATTTTTTACTTTTTGCCGAAGATGTTTATAAAGTCTTTAAAAAGTTTTGATTGTTCTTTTAAACTTACTTAGACACGTTTATTTTTCTATGAGTAACCTAATAATTTCACCATTATTCCAAACTGGAAATTCCTTCCCAATTTGGGTGGACATAGAGATACCCTGTACAAAAACCTCATTAACAATCTCATAAAATTATGTCAATATCGATATATTGGGTAATTTGTCTTATCCAGTATATTGCACCCATTTTTAATAATAAAATGTCGAGTTTTGAAGTTTGTCATATGTGCAGCAACCGCTTCTCATTCAAGGAAAGTAAAAGTAAGATCTTCGGATACACCGACTTCTGCAAGAAAGTGGTCTGCAAGGCATGTGGTAATATTTCAGCTACTGAGATCAGAGTAATTGTTATAGTTTCTAGAGTGATTCTCTTTGCTTGCCAGCCTTGCAGGACTTAATCAATATTCCCAAGTTGATCAAGAGAATGATCTGGATACTTCAATGCTCAATCAAAACTTTAAGTCTATTGAGAGAGCTGTTTCGCTAGAGCAACGCATCGTTATACTTCAGCAAACCATAAAAGATTTATCTACTAGGCTCTCTCTAGGCTGCAGGTGCGACCTGCCTAACATCAGTTTCACCCGCTTCTGCGTCGAATGATATAGACGTTTTAAGTGAGCTACATGATCGCCAGAGAAAGGCTAACACCATTTTAATCTTTAATTTTGATCTGAAAGATGATAGAACCGAGGCTCTCCAAGGTAAAGATGCCAACCGATTTGTATGCGTGTACTTTAAATGTACAGGCCACTAGCAAGATTGGAAAGCCTAATCGTAATGGATATAAGGCTATTAAAGTTATCCTTGGCAGTTCGGAAGACGTTAGATTTATTTTAAATCACAAAAAAAGGCTACTATGTCAGGTCAAATCTATACTGATATGACGCTCAGGCATTGTAGCGAATTGGATGCTGCTAAATCGGAGTTAAAGCGCCGTAGAGAGCAGGACGAAAATAACATCTATATAAGTTATTCTAGTGGTTCTCCTAAGGTTGCCACAAAAAACTAGGCTCTGTTTTTATCAACATCAGTTAACACTAGTACCGTAACCTGTTTTTACCAGAACGTTTATGGTCTCAAGACTCAAACTGAGTCTTTCCTTTATGCCGTCACTGCTCATGATTTTGACGAGCCAGAAGTATCCACTGTTGAACTACAGGTCCGGCCGTAGATTTGAAGCTGTTGGCGCTACTTGTGGCGTTGAAATACTTTTGAAATTTTCTAACAGGTTTATGTCAGAGAAAATTATTTTAATTGATTTTTGTAGTAGTGTTGCATCTGTTACAGTTGTTATTACTTACAACTACTCAATCAACAATACCATTTTACGCAGGCTTAGTCAGATTACTGATCTTGGTATCACCTTCGATTCCGAATTTATCTTTATACCACATTTTAATAGTGTAGTGATGTCAGCCATAAAGAAACTTGGGTTTATAATTAGAAACTCTCATACCTTTACTGTGGAGTCTACGTTTAAAGTGCTTTTTAGCTGCTTGGTCATGTCAAAATTGGAATATGGTTGCATCATGGGGAATCCAATTTACTGGTGCCACATTAATTTGAATGAGTCTGTTCAGCGCAGGTTTCATAAGTCTATATACTTGACTGTAAGGGCTGTTGTTCACCGTCAATTATTGGGCCGCTTTAATCTACATCCTTTGCCTCTGCGAATAAATATCTTTTTCAGAAATATTTTGGTAGGTTTTTATATGGGTTAATTAATGGTTTAATCGAGGGTTTAATGGACAATCCTATTCTTCTCTCTTATATTTTCTTCTTGATACCTAGGCTTAATTTTAGATACCAATAAACCTTCTTACCAAGGCCTCATTCGAATATGTTGTTAAAATGACCTTTATATGTAGTTTGATATTTATTTAATAAGGTTCTTTGTAATGTTCTTTTTAATTTGTCGAATTATTTTTCTCCAATAAATGTGATTGCTGGTGCTATAATCGATATACCGGGTGGTGCGTCGTCGAGCCGAACATAGGAAAACCCATGTAAATTTTAAGGGGGTCAATTATTGGCTTCCCTGTACATTTTATAGAAAAAATGTAAGATAAATATTTGAAGAGACCAATCTGGCAAACCCTTGTGCTAAGTTTCAAAAAATTTCAATAAGCGAATCTTGAATTATTCAATTAAATGCAATTGCAAAATTAGCAAATTTTCGATTCAGGTAAAACCAAACGGGCACCAGTAAAATGAATATTGTCACTGACGTGAGGAAAAGAGTCAATAAATTAGTGACAGTCGATATTTGAAAACAAGTATGAATTATTCAATCGACGAAAAAATAGCCATAATTAAGTGGCATTATGCGGGAAACAGTTTTAGAGCAGTTTCTGAAATGTTTTCAGTTTATTTCCCCACCAAGCCAAAGAAAAACATTTCTTGTATTCGGCTGTACGTTCGATTTGACAAAGCCTTATAACAAATTGTTTGCTGGTGGCTGGTGTCTGGTTTTACCTGAACCGAAAATTTGGTAATTTTGCAAATACATTTAATTGAATAATTCAAGATTTGCTGATTAAAATTTTTTAAAACTTTGCACGAGGGTTTGCCAGATTGGTCTCTTCAAAAAGTTATCGTACATTTTTTCTGTAAAATGTACAGGGAAGCCAATAATTGACCCCTTTAAATTTACATGGAATTTGCTATGTTCCGCTCGGCGACGCACCACCCGGTATAATATCGTGACATTGATTAGGGCTTATTGCGGTTGGGTGTTTTTAGGACTTAAATTATTTATTATTTTTAGACCTTGTTTTTAGATTTATATATTGTTGTTGGACTTTTTTCTTTTGTTTTGATTGTTTTGGTTAAGTTTAGTTATCAAATATTGTTTCAGCTAACATGTAATTTTTTTTTCTATTAAAATGCCTGTTTGAAATAAAGGCTTAAATAAATAAATAAGATAACTAAATTAGTTATTTTCTTTCATCAACTACAAAAAAATTTACATGTTTGTCTTGTTCTGTTGCATATTCTTCTTTAATAAATATGCAGAATTTAGCAATGTGTAGTTATGGAGTCTAAATGAAATTTGAACCTATCATATAGGAAACAAATCTTTCAACATTCTTCTTGATCTATTTTATAAGTAGTGATTATATGTTTCTAGGGGATGGTAACGTTAGTTTCGAAGAGTTCCTTGATATGGCGTGGACAGCAGGAGCTGGATCTGATCCTGACCAAGTATTATCCCGCGAAGAAGAAGAAAAAGAATTAAGGGACGCCTTTAGGGTGTTTGATAAACACAATAGGGGTTACATTACCGCTTCAGATTTAAGAGCTGTGTTGCAATGTCTGGGGGAAGACTTATCGGAAGAAGAAAGTAGGCTACAATTGTTACTGTATTGAATATTCTTAATAATAATATGTTATATTTTTTAGTTGAAGATATGATCAAAGAAGTCGACGTAGATGGAGATGGAAGGATCGATTTTTATGGTGAGTGAGTTTTATTCGAATTATTTTTTGTAAAATATTTGATTAATATTAAAGTATTATTATTTCAGAATTTGTTAATGCTCTTGGAGAGCCAGGTAATGATGATAGCTGCGAAGAAGACGATGATGAATATGCCGGGTATTAAAAAATACAACTTATATTAACTATTTTATTATTTTAAATTTAATAATTTTTGTTTACGAGTAACGACTATTACCTCCAATAAAGTTAGAATCTAAATGCGTGAAACTTAATTCATAAATTAATATTTAAATATTAAGAAATATTAGCTCATGAGTTTTGTCTGTTACTTTTCCCATTTAGGCAATTCCCAATTAGGAAGTAATTTTTATGTAACTTCATTATCGAAATTAATTATTTGTGTTTGACGAGAGTCCAAAAGTAATTTCATATACGCATGAGTGTGTTTTTAAGTGGCGACATTATAACAATGCGTCTATTATATTAAAAAAAAACATTAAATATTTAAACCAATATCGTACCTTTTCTTATTGTGATGTGATAACTATTTTTAATTACTTATTTAAGTGCTATTAGATTGTATATTAAGTGATTATTACATTTTGAGTTAACGTAATTATTTTATATAGTCATAAACTTATTTAAGGTTAAGTTAAAAATAATTTATATATAAATTATTTATGTTCTTTTGTAAAAAAAAATATATTAAAATGTTACCCTACTAGAATAATAATTAATGTTATATGAAAAAAATATAAATGTCCCCAATGAATGTATTATTTTATTCAAACAACGCGTGAGCATAAATATTACTACTGGGCCATAGCAGAGAATATAAACACTAATAAAAATTTTAAAAATAATTATAATGGATCAATACAAATGCATATGCAATGCAAGTTTACCCCTTTAGCATTTGCAATCATTGATAGTAATCAAGTACATTTCTTCGAATGTCCAGAGTTTTTGGAGAATTGACTGTAGACGATGGTCCTTCTGGTAGTGAATTTAAAATTTACCATAATATTACTGTCCTAGAACCACCCGAGTTTAGCCAAAACATAATAAACCATTACGGTTTAAGCCGTTGAAGCCTTGAAGTTAATAGTTCTAATTACAATTATACGAAAATGAAAATGCGTAGCTATTTAAGAAGACTCTAGGTCCTAGATAATCGATTCCAACCTTGCAAATAACCTTTGGTCAGTTAATGTCTTTTCAAATTTTCATTCGGAAGCTGCGTTCCAAAGACTAAAACACTAAGGAGTTGTCAAAGCCCTTCGGAATTAATTCTACAATTTTTACACCATGTTCTCAATAGTGATGACCTCGGATTTCCTACTGCTTTATAAGAGAACATCAAGTTCAATGCAATCTATTTTTTTTACTGTAAAATGATTTGCTTTATATCTATAAAGCTTCTGATTAAAAAATCCACGTGTCTACATTACTATTTATTTAATTAAAAAAATATATCTTTCGGATTGGTTCAAGTAACCAACGTTCAATAATAAATTTTCACCCAGTTATTGTTTGAATAGTTACTTTTTAAGGTGATTGAGACTCTAGCTCTCCTAATAAATTATTGTTTTTCTTAAGGGGTTTTTCCTAATAAATCAAAATCCTTTATCCTGATGGCAATATGCAAAGCAAGAAATTAATAACAGTCCCGTGAGAAGCTATATCTGGATAGGATAAAAAGCTTGTTTGATAAAAATAAATTAACTTGGAATTAATCTAAGGCAAAATATAGTATTCCAGAAAATGCATGTAGAGAACAAACGTGCTCTCCTGAGAATAAAAAAGTTTGATAAAAGTCTGAAGTAAGATTTCTATGCACACATGATACTATTCAGACTAGCATTGACAATTTTCGCTATAAGAACAGCCTAACCTATTTCAACAGAAGGAAAAATCTTCAAGTTGCTATCTTTCGGGACTTTGTGTTCACAATTTGTCATTATTAGTAACTATTATGAACGGTTAAATTACTATATGATTTGGTTGGTGGACTCCTGGTTGGTAGGCTTATTGGAAATGAGTTCGTTTTCGTTATTACAATAATGGTTTTATCAATCATTTTCATTGGCAGAATGCTGTTTTTTAATAAAGGATAATATTTTTTTTGATACGCTTGAGTGAGTGGAAAAACAACAAAAACGAATGGTCGACTTAGATACTAGTCGTATGTAGGCTAATAGCACAGCATAAAGAAACAGCATAAGTTTCATGAAACTTATGCTGTTTCTTTATGCTGTGCTAATAGCGTTAACTGATATTTTAAGGATTTATTCAAAGTTTTGAACAGTGCTATAAAAGACTATATTAAATTTATCAGGGTCGATTTACAGTAAAACCATAGCCGTTTTTTAAAGTCATTGACAAATTTTCAACTCGACTTTTTAAAAAATTTCTCAAGTGATATAAAAACTTCCTTAAATGTAAAGAATTTTTGAGGAAATCTTTTGGTACGATATAATGCAATAGCAATATAACCTACATTTAATCTCAAATAGTGTACTATTTTCTCTTTCTCCTTCGTATTAATTTAAAAGCTGTTTTATATAACCAATAAGCTGAGATTTGGGATGCAGCACTATTTAATACCAGTTTACTTTAAATATTTTTATAGCTTGCTCCATTGTTCTAATTACCACATAGAGCAAATTTTCGTTTCAAAGCTTATAATGATCTCAAAACTTATAAAGGTATCTTCAAGTACCAGAAATATGAGTAAGTCTTTAATGTACTGGTACTTCTGCTAAGTCTGTATCCATGGGGCAAATTTATTTTCCAAACCTTTTATTAGTTACTCAAGGTATAGCATTATGATTTTTTGATTCCTACTTTCCTTACGGCAATAACTATCACAATTATGACACTATCTATTTAAAACTAAGATTTGGCTATGCTTGGCTTAGAAGTACTTAATAGATTTTTTTATATTGGAATTTTGTTTATAATCAATAAGATATCTTTTAAGAGCAAAACGAAAATAAATTCTGTCTTGACAATATTTAAATTAACATACTTATTATAGTTATTATATTATATTTTCAATATCAATAACACTGATATAGAATCGGTCGAATTTTATAAATTCCTTAATTTTGTTAGTGGAATATCTTGTTCTATGAAAAAAATATCCAGCCTTATTTCTAACGTTTCACGTGAAATAAGAAAACTTGTCTTGTTTCCAACCGTTGATTGAAAAGGGAATCGCCTCTTCAATCAACGTTTCCAACTCTAAAAAATATCATATGATCCCTTTATTATAAAGGTTAAATAAGTGTTATCTAATAATAATCGAAAGAAATATTAAAACTGTATTATAAAAAAAGTCTACAGCAGAATTCTAAAAAAAATACAATAGGGACCAAGTTATTGTCCTTTCTAAAATAAATGTTTTTCTTGTATTACCAGCGTCTTTCTATTAACTAATCTTATTATAAGCGTATCAGATTTAGAACGTATAATCGTATTGATCATCCCGGCATTTAAGTGAAAAACTTTATTTAATGTCTAAACTTTATTTTGTCGATGAGTCAATTGTTTTTGCATTTCCCTTAAGATAAGTTCAAGGGAAGATCGCAGTAAATCGATTCAGTTTTCAACTCCTTAAGTATTATCACTGCCAATGTAGGAAAGTTATTATAGATTAACCATGTGGTTTTAGAAATGCTCGGCCAACAGTTAGTTACCAGCATTATATTACTTCTCCAAGACATTTGATAAAGTAACTCGCATACTATTAACAGCGATCTTTATATGTATTGAATAAGGTTTTCTGACAGACAAGTCGCTGTACAGTATTTTTGTAGGATAAATAATATAGATAGCAACAGATCTATGAGGATGTAAAATTTAATCGTTTTCATCAATTTATCAATATTAAATTAATAGTATTTTATTATTGGCTCAACTTTAGCTACTATATTATTTAACTAGTGATAACGCTAATAGTGAAATAGTGTCTAACAGAAATTAATTATCTTTAAGTTCAATGAATGCAGTTTATGTGAGGTTAATCAGATTGTAGATGAAGTGCGGATCAATAATCTGGTCTCCTCAGTACAAGTCCATTGGCCATATGTTGGCCGCATTAACGCGCCAAAGGTTGATGATGGGAAAAATTTAACGTACATTTTCTAGGAATTGCATTAGTAATCATAAATAATAAAATACCTACTCTTGACAGACTAAGCATGGTCAATTATTTATCTATAATCTATAGCTGTAATAAAGGCCAGCAACTTTGATGGTTTCACACATGATGGAAAAGTCTCTTGTTTGTAAGTAGATATAAGTTTCTTCCATTTTCACACATAAATTATTGCATTCTATGCCCTTAAAGCTGATAATGCCCTGTCAGGAACCTTATCATAATTCGTAATTTATATTTTATTAAAACTTACTAGAGCCTGCCCTACTAAAGCTGATTGTTCTAAGAAATATATTCGACAACCTAAGGAAGTCTTTTCAAAGGCTTTTTATGGGATATTTCTCATTTTTCCTTAGTTGTGTAAATTATTTATGACTCAGAAAAGGTATAGTTATACTCTGAGAGCTTATTTATACTCTTACACCTTTTTGCCTTCTTCATTAGACTTTATTATATCGCTTAATTAACTGCACAGTTGCCTATGATACGATGTTTACTTGCTAGGAGCTGTCAAGTACAAACCAAGGATTTGCCGTTGAAGAAAATCTCTTTATAAATTATTTTTCTTGTTCATTTATATTACTACTTCTTTTCTAATTCAAAACAAATTATATGGCTTTGACAGTTTTCATATTATCTGTTCGGCTACTATCAAAGATTACTTCTGTACTAACGTAAGCGATGTAACATGCTCTGTCTTACCGTCTGGTATTTCTGATCATGAGGTTGTTCAGAGCTCTTTTCCATGTAGTATTCTGTCATCCTCAAGTAGATATTCGAGAAGAATATTTAGTAAGGCTAACTTTAATAAATTTGCACAAATAATGACATTAGTTTATTGGGGTATATTCAATGCCGCGCCGGATCCATTTAACTTCCTTCACAACGTAATTTGTGACAAAGTTGATCAGAGTTTTCCCATTAGAATGCTTAACAATTAAAAATTTAAGCCATGGGCAATGCGTGGTCTACGAACATCCGCCCTCAATCTTGGTTTTTGTTTTATATTTTACAAACTATACAACTTATAGAAAAGTAGTGAAAGTTACTAAAAGAAACTACTATCAGGCTCGGTTACATTCCTTAAGTAATAGGCAAAGGGAGAATTGGTCTATGGTAAATCGTTTACGCAATCCCGCGATACCGCCGCACCAGAGTTGGAATGAGTGAATTGTGAATGAGTTAAATGACTATTTTTGTGAGATGGTTGAAGAGCTGTTGTGGGTTAATAGGGGGTAACTAAGCAGGGATCCCGTTACATACCTTCAGCAAGTCTCATTTCCTACTTCGTTTTATTTTCTTCCTGCAAACAAGACTGAAGTTCTGGAGTCGGTTTTGGGCATTAAAAAGCACAAATCTTCGGGATCTGATGGTGCTTCTGTGAAATTACTTTTGTCTTTATCTCAGAGTGCTTCGAGTTTTTTGGCATGTGCCATGAATTCCTCCTGGCATAATGGCAGATTTTCTGTGTGTCTGAAGAGGGCATCGGTTATTCCTCTGCATAAGAGCTGTGATTTGAATTAGGTTTGCAACTATCATCCAATCTAGATTCTATTCACACTCTCTAGGGTATTGGAGACACTGACGAAGACCAGGATTCGGACTCTCTTGTCTTAGAATAAGATTTTATCCACTAACCAGTTTGAATTCCAAAAAGCCAAAGATAGTTACGATGCTATATTTAGGTTCTTGGATAGTGTTTATGCATCTCTGAATGCTGGGATGTCAAGGGCTTTAGTGTTTTATGATTTGTCAAAAGCGGTTGATTATGTAGATCATGGGATACTGTTGTCTAAGCTTGACAGATACGGGTTTAAGCGTGTTGCCCTGCAGTGGCTCAGACCTTATCTGATTCATCGCATTCAGAGAGTTGCAGTTGGTGGTTCTCTATCTAGATGGAGAACGCTTAAGTCTGGTGTCCCACAAGGATCAGTGTTGGGGCATCTTTTGTTCCTACTTTACATCAACGACTTAAACTTTATGCAACTTTGCGACCAGTTGGTTTTATTTGCAGATGATACTACAATTTCTTGGCATCATAGGGATCCTAGACACATTAGAAATCTGATCATTACCGATCTTGCAATGATTAAAGAATGGTGTGCTTCAAACAGACTTAATGCCAAAAAATCTTTCGTTTTAGGTTTTAAGGGTAACGTGAGGAATCTTATGTTTGATGACCTCTACAGAATAAATAGAGTTGCAGGTTCGTGGGTATTCCTATTGATGGTCAACTGAAATTTTAGGATCATATTCTCAATCTATCATTAAAGTTGTCATACGGCTGCTTTGCTCTCAGGGATGTAAAACATGAGCTTGGGAAGGATGTCACCCGTTCGGTGTTATTTGCCTTGATAGAATCACATATCAGCTTTATTCATTATTTATTTCTGAATGACAGCATTTGACCTTATCCGTTGCTGCAATAATTAAGTATTAGTTTATTTTTATAAATGCTGTCTATGTAATTTGGCACGTTTTTGTTCCTTTCATTTTAGATTAAATTGGTGATCCCTAAGCTAGATTTCGTCAATTTTCATCATGGTTTAACAAAGGTGTTACTATTATAATAAATATAGTAAAAACAATAATTAATTTTATAATGTTATTTATTGTAAAAATGTGTCCTACCTGAGGTAGTTACTGTCAAAGATTAGATAAACATAATTATCTTTAAAAGGCGTGTATTTTGCTGTTTTTGATGCTGTGAAATTTGTTCACGTAGCCGGGGACAGACTTTCATAGCTTCTGTGGTTTATACACACGCTATAATCTTTTTAAGCATTTTATCAATTTAATAAATGGTACAATTTTGTAGATTTTACTACAGAATATTTATAGTTCATTGTCAAATCTAGTACTTCAGAGAAAATATTTCGACATAGTAACTTGTTGTTTATTATTTTGCATACGACTTATTACCCATTTCAAAAAATTCTTTAAGGAAAAATCCGTAATTGTAAATTTTCTACATATGTGAAATATAGTTATGAGCTATTGGTATGATAGAGGGTAGTATGAACAACCGCGATGTCGCAGCAGCTGTTAATTCTACCATGATAAATGTAGAAAGATTGTGGCAAAGATTTAAAGAAACTATTGCTGTGAGGGAAAGACATACTGGACGACAAGAGCTAGAGAACCTATACACGGGCCAACCCGCTAAGAAGTGAGCTTCAAAATGTTCATGGCTTTAATGTCACTGATCAAACAAGAAGAAATAGGCTACATGAAAACAAGTTGTGCACCAGACATCCTGTTAAACCAGCAATACTGTTCCGTGGAAACGCAAGGATAGGCCGAAAAACTTCAGCATTTACATGAGGGTGAATAGGCATGCATTCTTTTTACCAATAAACAAAGGTTTGTTTTATGTCATGATTTAAGGTTTTCGTTCTAGCTAGCTATGGGTGTGGCAAACACCTGGCAATGGGTCTCACTTGCAAATCACTTAAGAAGTTGACAGACACCAAGACGGAACATTGATGGTTTGAGCTCGAGTTGTGAGTCGATGGTAGTTTTGCAATTTTTTGGTCTCCATTAAAAAATTCTTAACAGCAAACAAAGCGCTACAAGTCTTGGTTAAAATGTACTTATACAATTCCGCATGTTGCAATAACCGCTAAATACTTTTTTAACCTGCACAAAGGACTGCGCAATCCCTTGATTTAAATCTTATCGAGCACGTTTGGGATGTGTTGAAATCGTGTGTTTTATGTTTTAAATCATGGAATAATGCTCCAGACTAGGGAATAGTTACTGAACTGTATACAATGGCTACGAATTAAACAAAACAACATTGACAATTTAGTTAGGAGCTTAACAAACAAATGTCTAGATATTTTTACCAACAATGTTTGACAAGGGTAGTCATACATTTTATTAACAAGGTTCTTTTCCTTTCTTTTGTTAAATTCATGATTAGCAGTTTTTCCAAAATTAATTCAGATCTGTTTAATTTTATTATTTTCTCAATTTTCATTTAATACCTTTGTTCCTTAGACTATTTGGATGTACGTATTTCAGATACACGTGGTTCACATTCAGTTTATTTTACTTCTTGAAATATTATATTTAATATAGCCTTTTTATCATAAAACTTGCAATGGGAATTTCCCGTTTGTAATAAAAATATATTACATAGCTTAATTGACGTGTATTACTTTTTCTTACCCTGTCCTCCCCTGGATCCTTTCTAATCGATCAATCAACCATGTCTGCAATTTAAGATTAGATTTATCAAAACAAAGCATGCTAAGTCCTAAAGATAATATTTTTAAAGGCAAATTAATTGTTGAGTGAAATCAAAATGTGTGCCAATAGATCAATTTTGATAATCACCTAAGGATTAAATGTGTTACCGGATAAAATGATATAGTTTCCTTGGTTTTGACAAGTTACAGTTCGCTTTTTACGTTTGTTTAATCAGTTGCTAGTAAATTTGTATGTGTTGTGAAACTATGAAGATATTCGTGTTTATTTTTCTAATAGTTCTCATTGGTAAGGAGGATGCCAAAACAGTTTCCAGTGATGAAGGTAAGCTTATGTTACGTCAGATTAGCAAGAATTATAATTTAATCTTACCGAAAAAAGTGAAGTATACAGGAATCACTTAAAGTTATAGTTTTGAAATTGAAATAAACATATTTTATGTAATTAATTTAATTAATAGATTTTAAAATAAAAATGATAACGCAAAATGTCGTCATTTGCGTGATCTGTAAGTGCTAGTATTATAAAGGTCAAAAATTATTTATAAAGTAAAATTTAGTTGCCTTAGTTGCTTATTGAAAATATTGATTATATTTTTTTCATAAATGTTTGCCCTGCATGTGTAAAAATGTTAAAAACACTTATTACAGAGCCCTTATCAAAATTATAAAATTTCGGGTAAATCGTATTAAAGAACCTTCTAAATATTATAAACAAGAATACAAGTAGATATGTAGTTTTTTCATCTAAAGTCCAAGCAACTTTTATGAATTAAATTGTACTTAATATCAATTGTCACATGCTTGTTCAAATATTGCAAATCAAATTACTTTATCTGTTTACTGTTCTAATATCTTGAAAGATTTATTTTTAGACTAATAGAGAGAAAATAGCTAATACAGGGTGTCTCAACAAGACCGTTAGCTTTGAATTAGCCGTACATTTATTTATACAAATAGTACGATGTTTATTTGCTGATAGCGACACGTTTAGACGTTACACAACACTAATAAAACAATCAACGTTTAATTATTATACAAATTCTAAAATTGGGTACGGTAACTACCAAAAAAAGGGTAAATTATGCGGAAACAGGTCAGAAATTGTAAATAATTTTCCATCGGATTAATACATTTAAAGAGTCAATAGTTCTTAATTTAATTTAGGAAAAAAATAAGGAAAATTCATGTTGCTGAATGAAAAAACAGTATTGCTGATCAACTCGTTAAAAATCTATTCGCAATGAGAGAAACTTTGGCGAAGAATCCAGGCGTTTCGATTCGGCTACCGTCGTTAGGCATTGAATATTACCAGACCTATTCTGCAACGAGTTGTGATAAACGATATGTATTTGCACACGTGCAAGATAAAATTAAAGTAAAAACTCTTTAATTTTTCTCTAATTAGATACTTTCGGGCACTAGATGGCCGAATTTAGAGTTCTGAAAACCTTCGTGTATCAACAACCGATGCGCCGCAAATGATCGTTTGTGTGTGCATTTTGGACTGACGATTGATTCGACCGTATTTCTTCGAAAGTTCAACTTGAACTATGGTTAATGATATACGGTATCAGGAAATATTAAGAGAGTTTTTGTTGTTTTGATCTCAGTTAGATTAAACTGATGTGAAGGATTTATTCAGCACGCAAAACAAAGCTATTACTGCGAAATAAAATAAATAATACTGCACTATTATGAAGCTTAAAACCCAGACGGTATACTGAATGCCGACCACAAAAATGCCAACCATACCTATTATACCTGCAGCCTTGAGAAAACTCTCAGAAAATCAAAAATCCATAGAAAAGAAAAAGAGAGATTAAAATTACGGGTTTGGCATTAGGACTGCGTTTTGGGAACATGTATAATGATAACACTTAAAGTAGTTTTGATATGCGTTCTTTGAAGCTAATTCGCCAGATAGTAAAAAATTAAACTTTGATCTACTGTAACATGTTGGGGAACTATTCTGGTATACAGAGGAATCGAAGAAAGCATACAAGCTGGAGTGTACAAAAAAAGATATGAAACTTTCTACTTCTTGGGAATTCATGCTTTGTGAAATTATCATTACATCATATGGAATTCCAGTTAAAAATATTTACTTATACTCGTAAATATTAATTATAATTCCGATATATTCATAAAATAGATGAAATTATGTTATGTAACCAAGCAGTCTCAAGGGTATTGCGAACTCACCTAAGATAACCTCAACGCTGTTGTGAGAATTTCTAATGGCACTGTATTATCTGAAGATATAAAATAATAATATAGGTTCCAGAACATAGTAGAGGAAAAAGGGGACCTGCTACCCCCTATATTAGACCACAATCTTCACAAAAGTTGTCAAAACTTACTGTCAGATAAATTAATTCCTGGGTAAGGCACACTTAATACACCGGATAGAAATAAGACAATTAAAATGAAGGCATAATGTTTATAAGATTTAAACGTGAAACAGCCACTATCATTCGTCTAGTATGAACAAAGTGAAAATATAAATAAGAATGAAAATGGCACGAATCACGGAAAATCCCAATAAAGGAGATTTAAAAAGCATTGGAGCAATCAAATGGACTCCGCATTAAGGAACCTGTATCCGCATTATGCCTCATCATACAATATACTTGACGATATTCATTCAATTAAAAACAGAACTACTAAAAAAATAGAGTTAGAATAATTTTACTTAAATGTTAAATTAAAGTTAAAGTTAGAATATAAATACGTTGCCTGCTCTGCATGTTTTTTGTAAGCAAATTGTTTTCTCTGATTTTTGTGACATTTTACAAAAGGGAAGATATTAATGTTCACGTTCTTAGATATACAGAAGAGCCTCTATTATTTTAATTTCTTATACACGCTTCTTTTACGTTATTACTTAAGCAAACTGAAGGCTCATTCTATGAATATTATATTTGTGAATGAATGTTCTTAATTAAAAATATTTAAATATGTAATAATTTAATATCGAAAGTCATTTGTATTAAAATCAGTTCTTTTTATCATTTTTTATGAGTAAATTAAAGGAAATCTCCATCAGTATAAAAAGCATGAAAATACTGACCATAATCTAATCTAGCTTGACTTAAATTTAAGTGTTCCGAGAATTAAACCTAAAATTATAAATTACCGAGATGTTGGATTGTTTCATCATAAAAGCTTTGTGTATTACTTGAAAAATGTTTGATGGGGCAATTGTTTCACTGAAAAATGATGAACGCAAAAATTGGTTACTTATTTGCAGTCCAAATTTTACTTTTATACTTGTATATCATATGAGTTACCAAGAAAACACCTCCCTGGATAGATGAAAAATCCAAATAGTTTAAAACGTCGTAGTCCTGTCGTGTTACTAAAGAGCAAGCGAGGGCTAGACTATAAAAAACGGCAAAAAGCTTGTTTGGAATACAAGTTTATAGGTACAACATCTTTGACATAGTCGAGGAAATAAATGTTTATTATAGAAAAATAATCTTGTAGCTTAAATGATTCGGATAAGATTAATTTATATTTTGTGATTAATTATTTATAATATACGGGAAGCCCCATTGAACATTATATTAAAAAACAATCATTTAAAAATAAAAAATTGTAAATTTTAACAAATATAGACTTAATACAATTATAACGGCAAAAAAGTAATTCGAATAGTTAAAGTATAGTAAACACAAACTAGTCTGTAACTTTTATTTTTCTAGTGCAAATCTGCCGCTTCTTTCTCATCTTACCCAACATTTTCACTGCTTTGATGAATTAACTGTGAAGGGGGTCAGCTCTACCATAAAGTGAACAATGCGATCGCGTAAAGCACCAAGAAAGATTCTAATATTAAAAGGGCGGATAAAAATTCATGATCACCAACTGAAAAAGAAACAAAAATTGATGAACTCAACATATCAGGAGAAGTCGAAACTCCAGATGCTCTTTTTTAAGATGAAGCATTTCATCTAAATGCAAACTTACAAAATTCAGGCTTGTGGGAAAATTATATAAGCAAAAGTTTGCGTAAAATTCCGTTAAATGAAAAATTAAAGAGATCCTTTTTTTCTATAAATGCCGAAAATAGAAAATGTTTTTCTGTTCATTACAATAGATTACTTGTACACGGCGAATATTTGGAGCGACAGTGGGTACTATATTCAATTTCTAAAGATTCTGTCTTTTGCTTCTGCTGTAAGCTTTTTCTTTAACACAATGAATGTTCTTTTTTATCGACTAGTGGATAAAATGATTAAAGTAATAAAGCTGCTACTTTATGGAGGTATGAAAAAAGCAAAATTCATCTCGCCAGTTTTGAAAAGTGGAAAAAGCTCGAAATAAATTCAATTAAAAAATCTCAATTTGATCCAAAAACAGGAAGAGTATTGGAAGACAATTTTAGAGAGACTGTTTGCTTTAATAAGATTATAAGGAGCTTGCAATCTTACTTTAAGGGGAACAACAGAAGCTTGGTATACGTCAGATACAAGGCAATTTTCTTAAATTTCTCGAATATCTTGCTTTATTCGGTCCAATTATAAATGAACACCCTAAAAAAATGCAAAGTTAAGAACTTTGTACTATGTCTATTATTTGGGAAAAATATTCAGAATGAAATAATTAAACTTTTTGTTGCAAGCTGCAAAATATTTTTTAATAATTTTTGATTGTACGCCACATGTTAGTCATGAAGAACAAAAAATGACAGTTGTTATCAGATTTATGACACTAGAAGGTAATAAATAATAGAATCATTTTTTAGGCTTCGAATCCTTAAATGAAAGGTTCAACTGGTAATGCATTACGAATAGAAAATGAAACTCTGGCGACAGATATTTCTAGATATAAGTTTATGGTAGCTTTGTTTGTAAGCTACAACATTTTATTCAAAATTAATATTAGCAGTAAACTTCTCCAGTCGAGAGATCTAAACTTCAAGCGCGTACTGAGCAGTTTATTATCACTAACACTTTTTTAGAAAAAATGCAATCTGATATTGGTTTTGAACAAATCATCATTAATTCTAAAATTGTCGCTGAGGATCTCGAGATTTTTGAACAACGTTCAGTATTTGCACAATAAAAATCGAGAAGCAATATGAAAACATTCCCAGAAATTAAAACAAACCTTGACATTTAATATTAAAAAAGATATTGACGCTACTGATTTGTGTGATGAATTACGAATGATTGCACGAGGAGTGTAGTACTAAAATACGTTTCATAACATAAATTGTCAGATCTTGTACCTAATTTAAATGATACAATATAGATTTTGCGAACAATTTCAATTTCGGTTACTAGTGGCGAACGTAGATTCTCAAAATTAAAATTGATTAATACCTACCTGCGCTCAACTTTGACTCAAGAACTACTTGTAAGTTTAGTGATAGTTTCTAGGGAACCCGAAAAACAGATTTGTCATAAATTGCCATGGAAATATTTTGCTCTGTACTCTTTAATGCACTCAAAGTAAAAAAAATATTTCTTTTGTTTTAAAGAAAGAATTACATTAAATTGGAATGCACCAAAAATTTCTAACCAATTAAATACTTGAAACTTTTAAACCAACGGTTTTCGACTTCGAAAATAAATAATAAAATCAGGATGCTGAAAAGGAGATCCAAAATTCTAATCTAAAAGAACTTTTCCACAAAAAATCATAATTTTTTAAGGACACACATTATAATTGCCAGCAATCTGCATCATCCACAATGTACATGTTTAACCATAATTTTTTCATTTATTGTAAAAAATATCACAGCGGTACAAAACTCAATATTTATTAACATTTTTCAAAAGATACTTTTAAAACATGATTAAAATTTGGACATAAAGCAAATTTTATCTGATATATTTAATAAATTTCAGAATTCAACGAATGGAAATATATGAACTTAAGTGCAGACCCATGCGAGAACTTTTACGAATACACTTGCGGCAATTTTGAACATTTTTACCCTATTGCTGACGATACCATTGCTTCCCTTATGGATCAGTTTAGTTTATTGGAAGATAAACTAGCAGCAGTTACTAATGGTACTATTCGTATATATTTTATTTTTTCTATAGACAAAAGAGAACTTTTTTAACTTTTAGATATTTTAAAATCTGATATAAAACCCAACGATCCAGAAGCACTGAAAAAGGCTAAATCAGCTTATTTGGCTTGCACTGAAACCGTTTTTATGGATAATTTTGAATTAATCAATCCGGAAGTTAGAGTCATACAAAAATATAGAGGATTTCCAGTGTTGGGACAGACAGAATTCTTCGGATCAAATTCCTCAGAACTTAGTGAAGAACATTTTGGATGGAATGAGTTGGCCGACATGGCAGCTGAATTTGGAATTAACATTTTCCTTACTCCTAGTCTGTATTTTGATACACAAAACGCATCCAGAAATATATTAAGGGTAATAATTAAATGGTTTATTTTTTAAGGTAACAATCAAATTACAGATTTCGACTGATGCAATGGAAGTTCCCGTGCAATTCAGACCACATCGTTCACCATCATATGAGGATGCAATCGAAGAGGGCTTTTTTAAAATGGCCACAACAAACCGCCGAACGAACGGTACTCTGAGAAGTTATGGGAAAACTTTGACCTCAATGGAAATTTTATTAAGAAAATTGGTTTTAAAATTAAAAAGAATATTGGGAAGTGACAGAAGCGATGAATATTTATTTGAACGAGTGGCTAATATTTCAAACTTTTTAGTTGGTGTTTATTATGGTGTAAGAATAGAATAATAACTTATTAGATATTGTACCTATCCACCCTTATTGTTTAATAATCTTTTTTCAAACACTCTATATATTAAGAATTTGAATTGTCTTATTCTTAATAATAAGTGTATACATATTTCGATAAAATATTTTCTAGTATATACCAGAAGGTACAGAAGTCTCTCCAATAACCAACGATACAACAGCCTACGTGGTAACGCTAAAACAACTTAACGAATGGACCCAAAAACATTTTGGTAATAGTGTTCAGGTAAAATATTATTTTACTATCATGTAAGATATTTCATATAATATCCAAGTTACCAGAATCAATAATTTATATCTATAAGCATAATGGCATGGGTAATAGCTCAATTCTCATCAGCCATTTACTTTTTTATCCTTATGACTTACTTAAAATCTCAACACTAAAAGCCAAATATTAGTTCGGAATATTGCTGCACTGATTACACCATCTGGTCTATTTAAGTTTAATATATACGAAATGATAGTAAATGTGATGACGGTAAATTATTTATAAGGGAATTTGGTGATGATTTTTAGCACTGCGAACATTGCGATTTGATTTTGGCAAATGCTATATAAATACAAATCATTGCATTTTTCTACTTCCGATAGCATCCTATCAATATCGGCTTGCGATAGTCTGCCTTTATTAATCTTGATGGCAATATTTTTTTCTCTGCCTGAGCTTGTGTCTTTCGTAGAAACGTTTAGAACGTCATTCGCATCTATATCAAAAGTGACTTCAATTTTTGGTACCCCTTGTGGTGTTCTGAACCTACCAGGTTGGATTCTGCTCCTTTTTTCGGCTACCTTGTCAACCGCCTCATTTTCTATATACCCAGCATGTCCCGAAATCCATGTTTGGGTAATTTTGTTTCCTTCTCCAAGCAGTATGAGTTCGTTTTTGCAGCTCTATATTGCTCTAGATGTGCAAATAGGACATTCTAATGCTTTTAGAGCATCCTGACTGTCACTGTAAATTGTTATGGTTTTGTTTTCAAGTTGCATTTGTTAAGCATTCTTGCACAGATTTCAATGGCATGTACTTCCGCCTGAAAAATTGATGAGTGTTTCCCAAGGCAGATAGATCTTTCTGTCCTTGGATTAGTGCAGTATATTACAGCTCCTACTCTAAAATTAGTTTCGTATCTGAATATACTCGGATGTCCGCTTTCTTTAGTTCTATTCATTTCTGATCCCAGTCCGCTCGGTATGGTATGTTGACCGAGTAAGAACTCGTGTTTAGTGTTTTTCTTGGCATTAAATCTGATGGCTTACCAAGTGTGTGATTATACAACTTCTCAACCAGTTCAGTTGATTTCATCCAGACTGTGATTGCTGAGATGCCACTTATGACATGGTGCAGCTTGCAAGTAGTTCTTTGAAGGCCGTTGAGTTTTGTTTTCTCCAGTTGTTGCTTTGCTCCACCACACCACAGAGCCGTAGGATATCGTCCGTCTGATGACCTAAGTGTATAACCACTGCATCTGTTTTGGGTTCATTCCCCATGTTTTGCCGCATACCTGCGACAGTTCCATTCACAAGTTTTGCTTTCTTGATTTATTTTATTATCCCAGTTTTTTTTTTGAAGGTTGTCCTAAGATATTTTGCCTCCGTTGCAAAATGGATGATTTTACCTCTCAGAATTGGCGGTTTAAGTTCTCTTATATTCCTTTCTTTGGTGAATGCCACGATCACCATTTTATGCAGATTAATGGATAATTCCTCCCTCTCGCATCATTTCAGATGATCTTCAGCACTTCTTGTAGCCGTTGAGATTGCTTTGTCATTTTTTTTTTAATAGGATCAACAGATCATCTGCGTAAGCTTGGACTTTGACCTTTTACAGTCGAATTATGGCCAATAGGTCGTAAACGAGTAGCGACCATAGGAGAGTAGATAGGCCCTGAAGTGCACACGTTCGCCCTGTAAGGTGGCCGTTATTCTTTTGTCACTTAGGATTACTTTGATCCAGTTGCAGATAAGAGGGCTGACTCCTTTTGCTGCTGTCGATTCATAGAGCGAGCATAACAGTGCGTTGTTGAAGGCCGCTTCCATGTCTAAGAAGGCCACCACTGCCACTTCCTTTTGTTTCAGCGAGTTAAGATTGTTGGGAGCTAAGTCTGTTTATTCACCTGCCTGCTAGGCGTAGATGCGAAGATGTCTCGGCAATTGGTCGGCCGGCTTTCAGTATGTATGTTACGTTGATGGTTTTCCAGCACGTTAGAATGTACCCCCATGGCTCAAACTGGCTCTAAGTAGTGCTAACAGGTGGGGTAAAAGACTTGTACTATAACTGCTGAATGATAACTGCATACAATTTATTAGAAATATTAAAAATGACGAAGCTCTAAAATATGCACAATCATTTGTCGCTTTCATTTTAAGATGAAATAAGTCGTAACAAAGTACAGCTACCGGAAAATGCCTCTAGAAGACCAGCTAAAGCTTAGTAAGCATTTTAGTTACCTTAAAAAGTAACGTTGTTTACATTGGATTATGAAGTTAATCTTCTTCAAATAATTTTAGTAATTACTCGTCCATCCATCTCAATTCCAAGAGATAATAGGTCTATGTCCACAAGAAGTACTGCTCTGCTACAAGAGAACTGCTGCTTGGACAGCTGCACATTGACCAATAGCTTTATCTGAATTGATGCTCTGGTTAAACTGTTTGCCATTGAAGAAGTTCTACTCACTAACTAATACAATATCGTATACTCCTTAATGCCGTTGGATTGTTTGGAAGATCTTTTCTGAACCTTCTTTTAAGCTCATCGGCAAAATGATTAACCAGCCTACTACCAAAGTCCTCACCTCCAAGATATGTGTCGCCAGGCGTCGCTTTTACTCCAATTCAAGCCCTTCATCAATGGTTAAAATGGAGACATCAAAGGTACCTCCACCCAAGTCAAAGATGAGAACATTCTTTTTTATCCTTCAGTACTTACAAAGTCTATTTAGGTTTTCAGTTATTTACCAGTCCTTGGCTATTGAATAATTATGTACAATTATGTCTTCTGCATAACTTAAAATACAATTTTTTCCTCTTCTTAATTTTAGGAATACGATTACGTCATATGCATGGTCATGGTTAAATTTATTATAGTTGGTCTATAGATAGCCTTCCACGATAACTCACTGGTCTATGGTGACTTACTTCATTGCTTTCGCGAGTTTCCATCAACCCAATAAAATCAATACCACTTCCTTCGATTTTTTTTCTTAGCTTCACCAGGTCTGCATAGTTATAATATAATTATATGTCTATGTGAATCTACTTAAAGTATTGAAGTAGATAGTTAACTACTTCTGCTGCTTTCTTGCTTTTCATATGTTGTAGTTTTTTATACAGAGTCGACGAGAAGATGACATTTACTTGTCAGAAAAAGAATAAGAGGGTTTTTTTTAATAAATTTGAGAGTATAAGCAAGTCTCTATCATTTTGTAGAAACATATCCATACACTAAAATTACATTGATAGCCTAAAGCAAACCGGAGACTTATCATGAAAGATTATAACCCTGACATTACTGTTGTATTATTAAATAGTTATAAAACTTTATTCTTTAATTATTACACTCACTGCTATATCTAGAATCTCTAGAATTATAAGTATTCAAGACATAAGTTTCTTTTTAGTAGTGATCAGATTTACCTTTAGTAGATTGGTAATTGCCATATATTTCCTGGGTAAGCATGGTAAAGTCTTTCAGTTATTGAAAGAACATGCTAGACTGAGCAAATAATACTTTCATGCGTCCTTTACATCTCTTTTATTATTTAACAGTCTTATCATTCGACAAAAATATCTACCTTACTTCTTCTTGATAGGTACAGCCTGATATCGTTTAAGAAATAATTATCAATGACTGCCCTTTTCTGTTATCCGTTATGATAGGATTTATAAATGATGAGAGATGTTTTAGTTAGTTTACTCCCCTTTACTTTCGCTATAGGACATGACTCATAGGACTCGATTTTCTAATCGCCTATGAATTCGTTATCATTTTCTGCTTTTTTGTAAGCCACCTCTTTGAAAACTTCTTATTTGGATTTTAAGATACCAGTTGCATTGCGAAAGCTCCCTGAGTCAGTTTTTTAAATTCAAATTAGAGTTTGCATCAAAGAAATCAAACGGATCGTATCACAGTAAATAACAAATCTAAGTTTAGGCTAGAAAACTGAAATATTATTTGTTTGGTGTTGGTACCGCCTACACATAGTTCAAATTAGATCCTTAAATGAGTGAAACTACGTATAATTCATCTTTAAAGTCCATTAATTTATCTCTTCAATCCTAAATTAGGCTTATCTTATCGATGAGATTGCGGCCCTAATAGTATTCCTGCGTAGAAATTGTATATACGATACCACAAGAAGGATTTACAAAATTATTCCACATAAATGCTTAGAATAAATCATCAAAGTTTTTTGTATTTTTTCACTTTTAGCTAGATTGGGTTGAATATGTAAAACGGCTACTTCAGTTCACTCACGTAGATGTAGATGAAAACTTTTTAGTATTACATCCTACCGATTTGCACACAAGCCTCTATGGAGTACTCAACTGGGTCAGAATGAACGATCATGAAATAATAAAAAGCGCTGCCTTACTCAGAGTTTTTGTCTACACAGCAACGGATAGCGACTCAGAAAGCAGGACTTATTTTAATGACTACTTAAAGGCTACTAAAAAAACTATTTATCCAAGGTAAAAAGAAGTTATTTAGTTTTTCTTCGAGATTTTTTAAAAATATTTTAGGTGGGAATACTGCACAAGGAAAATTATAGATGCGACTGACACCCTTTCGTTAGGATTGGCGGTGGCGTATGAATATCAGTTAAAATATTTTGACACTAGCAAGCTAACAGATGTATGTTTAATTTTAATTTAAAAAATGATAATTTTTTATGGTTGTTCTCTTATACATTAGGCCCTATCTATGGTCAATAACCTTCAGTCAACGTTTAAGGAAATAATAAATGAAACGGAATGGATGGATGACGATTCAAAAGCAGCTGCTTTAACTAAAGCTGATAATATTATTACTCTTCTTGGTAAGTATAACTATAAAGAATCAATTATCTTAAAAAAAGAAACATATTATATTATTGTTTCAATATTATATTCTGAATTGAGAGCTTTTACGTTTTTTAGGATATCCTGAATTTATAAAAAATGCGACCCTTCTAGACCAGTTTTATCAGAACCTCCAAATAACTACATGGGACCATTTTGAAAATTCCAAGCAGCTTAGAGCTTTTAAAAATTCTTATACTTTAAATATGATTAATTATAGGCAAAGAAAGGCGTAAGTTTTTTATTGTCAATATTACTGCATTGAATGCAGTGCAAGTGAATCTTTGGTTTTAATGCTATCATTCATTTTCGCCACAAAAGTTTTGTTATTTTTATAATTTAAAATAATAGGGATTTATCTCTATAATTTTAAAACAACAGTGGACATTCTGTTTTAGTGCAATATCTTATATATTAAACAGAAATCACTGACAATTTTGATATAGTTAATAATTTAAAAAAATATTTGTTGTAAGATTTTAAAAAATCTGTTTGAAAAATATTCAATTTTAGAGAAACATCCATACACGAGATTAAAATAGTAATAATTCACTTATAAAAACAACATATTTAATATTTTTATCATATGCAAGCAATCTTAAGATTGGCCTTTTCTAAATGTTGAAGAAATTTTTTTTATTCCAAAAACGAATTGGACAGGAACACATAACTTCGAGAACATGTATAATTAATAATAGTTAGGAAAGCTCTAGGTACAATATTATTGTAGATATTTCGGTTTTTACACAGAATGTTCCTTTTAAAGAACTCACGACTCGAAATTGCTGATCGCTTATGAAAATCTTTTTTAATTTTGCAATACGATTGGGTAAAAAGTTACAGGTATTTGAATTTTCAAGGACGTGTTATTTGATAATGGGCTTGTTGCCGACTTTTTTTTCGCAATTTTTTTCATAGAATTCAACAACACTTAACATCCTAAATAAACTGTAAAAATTTCAGCTTTCTATGTATATCCAATCTTTAGATATTCGACGTTAAATATTAAATATCCGTAAAAGCCGCTCTTTCCATTTTTGACGTCACGCCGCAGCAGCTCTCTGCGGGCGGCCGACCCCGAACGCATTTGAGTCCGACATTTCAGTGTTTTTGATGTTATTATCGTCTAGTTCGCCGCTATAAAAAAGGGTCTATTTTGTTTGATGCCTGAATGTAATAAAACACTATTATTATTAGTTCTCCATATATTGCATATTGTCAGAATCCGACATACTTAGCTGTGATAAGCTAAATGTGGACGTAGAGCCACTAGTGGAAATAGAGATAGAATTATTTTTTTCAGCAAACCGCATGATCTTCGAATCATTTTGCTTAAATGTACATTTTCTTTTTTTCTTCTCTTTTTCCACTGGCACCAAATCATCTGGCATACATTGAATTCCCTTGCTGGGACTTTCCACCTTAAATAAAACTTGAATGCCTACATCTTTTTGTTTCGGTTCTGTTTCGCTTGTCACGTTATCTTCCTGCTTAACATCCTCAAATTCAGCAGAAGTCCCAGGAAGTAGTAAACTGTGAATCAAAGACCGCTGTTCTTTTTTTTGTAAAAACTTCGACTGTTTCGCTTTATGTGCTGTTACTCGACTTTTTTGGCAATCAAAAAATCTCGGTACTACATTTGGCTTAATAAGAATATTACCTTTTTTCATAGTTTTTAAATACATATAATTTTCTATGTCTTCTTTTACCTAAAAGAGGTTAAAGATATAAAATATTTTTTATTCTGCGTTATTATCGCAAACTTTAACTTACATCAAAATGATCCTCGCAACAATAAACGTGTGATTTACCAGAAACAAAAACTTCTCGACGCATAGCTTTTTGCCAAACCTTCCTAGCTGTAGGATCAGAAGGCACGTTTATAAATAGCTTCTCAGGGGCATTTTTTGAGGTATTAGGACACTCAGGTACAATACAATATTTCCTCGTAGTTTTTTTGTCACTCATGGTACACCAGAAATTAAATTTAAAAAAATTACAGAACAGAAAACACCACACGAATACTCGCAACAGACTAAACAAACACGTTAATTCGATTTCCACTGTTTCTGGCCGTCTCCCGATACCGTGGCGCGGTCGCACCTGCATCGTGACGTTACCCAAAGCTCCGCCCCGTTTTCGCGTGGAGCAACTTTGTTAATTTTTTTAAGGGGTTAAGAGTAGGAATAAAAATCTAAAAATTTGGGAATTTACTTTATACGTGTTTTTCTTTCGATTTGTAAAATAAAAAAAAATTGAGAACGGGCCCATTTGCTCTTCCCATTTAAATTGCTTCTTACAAGTGAATCAAATGAAAGTATTTTCTATTAACCATCATCTGAATAAGTCATTAAATCTGAGTTTTCTATTTTAGACCAGGTTGCATTTATTTAATATTTCGTTTTTGATTAAACTTATCCATTTTTACTACGAAACAATGTTAATAATACACAATTATTTATGTATTATAGCCATATAAAGTTTTTTTCATGTTCTTCAATAATTTCTGTTTCAAATTATTTAATATATTTTCTACATTTTTGGATATTTTTAGGCAAAAGATATTATTTTTAATATCTTTCAGGCATTTCAAGTGATTTCTTAATTAAAAAAAAAGCATTTTAGATTAGTATTTATGCCTTATCATTTAAAATAGTTTTGTAGAATTAGTTGTATTTTGTATACCTTTGTAAGTCGTTCAGACTTTTTGAATGTCAAATAATTTTTCATTCTATATGTCTCTTCAAGAACTTGAAATTATGTTTCCTCTTAGGCTCTTAACATGATGTTGTATATCTGCCAGGAATTTGATACATAATATTAATAACTAAATACGCATAAACATAACTAAATATTATTACACATAAACTAACATGACGAAATACTAGAACTTGGAACAACGAACACAGATATAATCCGATGGTATATACTTATATAGAAATAAAAAGAGGGAAATTAGAAACAAGATCCGAGACGCTAAAGAAAAATGGATAACAGACAGATGCAGAAAAATGGAAGAGCTAGAAAGGAAACACTCTTTTCGACATGTACAAGAAAGTTAGGGAAATTGCGGGCCTATATACTAAAAAAGATACTAATATGCTGGATACAGACAGTCTAATCATTGAGGAACATGACGTTTTTGAAGCCTGGAGTTGAGACAGAGCTATGAGATGACAATAGATCAGATCAACCAGACCATTACTAGCGTGGAAGGTCCAGAAATCCTAAAGTCTGAAGGACTATATAGCATAAACTCTGCAAAATCTAAAAAAGCAACCGGACTAAATGATATTCTAGTGCAACTTTTGAAAATGATCCAGGAAGACAAAATCTTAGCTAAGCTATTCAGTGCAGTGTCCACCATTGGGAAAATACCGGAGGACTGGCTGACGTCCGTGTTTAAAACAGTGCCTAAAACACAACGTGCAAATAAATTCAGTGATTACAGATTGATGTCTTATGAGCCACCTACTAAAACTGTTTCTTAGCAATAATCCTAGAAGAATACGCACCAAATAAAAAAATAATAATAAATGCCTAAAACATACTTCTTCAAAAGTGTCGCGATCAATGTAAAGACATTTTCGTAGGTTCTATAGACTATGAGGAAGCATTAGATAGGTTACAACACGAAAAACTTATAGACATATTGAGGAGTATTGAGGGTACTATGATGACAGAGATATACGCATAATTAAGAAACGTATTGGCGACCAAAGACAGTGGTCCGAGTCAATGGAAAACTAACCGACGAATGCCAGATTCAGCGTGGCATGAGGCAGGGATCCATATACTGTCTCCATTGTTGTTCAATCTACATTTTGATAAAATATTTAAATAGGCGTTGCATAACCAGGAGTGCGGAGTTAAGATTTCACTGATCTATACTGCAATCTTATGTGACGATCTTCAGAACTTTTAACATATTTTACCATTAAAACTGAGTTCATGGTTTTCAAATATTATTCGTATAATGATGCTGCACTGCAACTAAATGATCAAAGCATTGAAAGAGATCCATGTTTCAAATATTTTGGTTGTTACATTGCAGAGTATCTCGACCTAGATAAAGAAGTCAAGTGCAGAATCAAGTTGGGCCGCGCAACATTTCAAATAATAAGATCACTTTTCTGCAATAATAATTTAAATTAAAAGCTTCGCCAAAGAGTGATAAAGTGCTACATATGATCCATATTGTTGAATGGGGCAGAGATTTGGAACTTAAAAGCAGCATCCGTTTACCGCCTCGAACATTTTAAATGTGGCTACATAGACATACAGTTTGGCCCAAATTGGGTGTACATGTATGGGTATCTTGGAAACTATAAGAGATAGAAAATTGGTTAAATGGGGAAAGTTGTAGGATATTTGGTTACCAATTTAGTGCCGCTTTCAGAACGATTTCATCTTTTTCCGATTTTGAAATATTTGGAAAAAATCAAAAAGTTGCATTATGGAAAAAGGGCTGTATTTTTTTTATTTCAACGTATTTTTAAAATCTGTAAAAACATTATTAGGACAACTTTTTAAGGAAAAACGCATACCTGTATTCAGTTTTTGTTTTCGACGTTTCGGTTCTGAGTTTCCATCCTCAACTTCTTTTTTTCTTATGGCGGCCATTTTGTTTTTTTGCTGAATTAAAAAGATCTTTTTCTTCCCTTTAAAATGATGTATAACACTTTATGAAAATATTTTGTGTTTAAGTCAAAAAATTAGATAGTTTATTTTTCGCTGAGTTGGCCATGACTTTTATTGGCATTTTTGTCATACACACAATTTTTATTCACTTACTAACTTGCTAACTTATACTTTTACGTAATTTATAACTAAAACAATTAACTACTTGTAACAATAATATTAAATTAAACTATTCAAAATGACGGTCATTTTTGTTAAAACATTTTTCACATTTCTTTAAAACACTTCTAGTTACCTTGCGCAGGGTGTTTCTATTTATATTATTAAAGACATTCCGAACCCTATCCTCTAGTTGTTCGAATGTCGCAGGAGGTTCAAATTCGTAAACTTCATTTTTAACATATCCCCAAAGATGAAAATCCAGGGGTGTAATATCTGGAGACCTAGCTGGCCAATTTACAGCACCACGGTTCGCGATAAGTTTATTATTTAATGCTTGCGTTAACAAGTTTTGAACGTCCCGAGTATTATGTGCGGGACACCCATCCTGTTGAAACCACACATCACTCCGTATTTGTTCTTTAGGTATTATAGCTCTCACGGCAGGTAATATCTGCTCTTCCAAAAGATTTAAATATCTTTGACCCGTCAGTGTATGGTTATAAATAAAGGGCCCAATAAGGTGATTAAAAACAACTATAGCATTTTACTTGAAAATTATTTTGTGGAGTGGGTAATTAACTCACCGTACATACCACACCATACATTAAATCCAAATCTTACTTGTAGTCTACGTTCAGCTACTTCATGAGGATTCTCAGTAGCCCAAAAGTGACGATTATGCCTGTTAAATACTCCGTAGTTGCTAAAAAGACGTTTCGTCGGTCCAAATAATTTTCCTGCTGAAATTAGGTATCTCTTGACATTGCCTTACAAACAAGTTTGAAAATTCTAATCGTCTTGGGTAGTCTGTATCCCTTAAACCTTGAACAATAGTAGGCTTATATGGATGATATTTTTTTTTAAGGACTCTTTGAATGGTAGTCCTTGGTATATTCATATCAGTTGCAGCTTTTCGGGTCGATGTTTTCGGGTTGGCGTTAAATGATCTAAAATGTTTTCATCGCGAGCTTCATTGTCCCTTTGATAATTTTCTGGCGTCGGTATTTCAAAACTTCCATGAGTTCTAAGGTTCATGACAAGCCTAGCGAATAGTCTTGGACCTGGCTGTTGTCTCTCAGGATACAGTTCCAAATATCTAGCGATTAGAAGATTTGCATTTCTATTACATGTAATATAACATTCCTATATGTCAAATTTTTCTTCACTGGTATATCGCATGGCTATTTTCGGAAATTAAAAATTTAAACAAAACTCTGTAACTAAAGACAAATGAAAACAATTAGATACGAAAAAACTATTTTCCACTAACAAGAACAAGAACAAAAAATTAACAAGATAAGAACTACTAAACAAGATAAAAAGTTCAAAAAATCAAAAAATCAAATAAATAATATTTTTCAAAACTGTCAGTAAATGACGCTAAATCATTAAGCAATAATAATTGTTTATACGACAAATGGCCTCCGTAGTCATGGCCAACTCCGCGGAAAATGAACTTTGTAACTTTTTGACATAAGAATGAAATATTTTCATAAAGTGTTATACATCATTTTAAAGGGAAAAAAAAGATCTTTTTAATTTAACAAAATGGCCGCCATAAGAAAAAAAGAAGTTGAGGATGGAATCTCAGAACCGAAACGTCGCAAACAAAAACTGAATTCAGGTATGCATTGTCCGTAAAAAGTTGTCCCAATAATGTTTTTACAGATTTTAAAAATACATTGAAATAAAAAAAATACAGCCCTTTTTCCATAATGCAACTTTTTGATTTTATCCAAATATTTCAAAATCGGAAAAAGATAAAATCGTTCTGAAAGCGGCACTAAATTGGTAACTAAATGCCCTACAACTTTCCCTATTTAACCAATTTTCTATCTCTTATAGTTTCCAAGATACCCATACATGTACACCCAATTTGGGCCACACTGTATACTCCGAATTTAATGCCATCTTCCTGGTGAAGACCTGATACGGCACTAGAAGAAGAATAATTACTACACAAATTTAAAAGAAAAAACGATACCAAAAGCTAAATTATAAGCTGAGTGTCAAAGTTGTAAGAAAGACTGTAATCTAGCAGTTACAGATAAAATTATTAAGTCGGTTAATAAGACATATACATATAAAAAGATGGAATTTATCAACAGATCTACCAAAGGATTTAGAATTAAGCATTATCTCAGTTTGTTTGACAGTCTGGTGTTCCCAATGTTGGAATATAGTTGCATTGTATGGTCTCCACAATATAAAGTGTAGAATAAAACGTATGCAACGTAAATTCCTAAACATATTTTTCATAAAATATGCATATTATCCAATTTAAAGCTATAACCAGTGATTATTATTACATGTATTTAAAAGGTTTTCTGTTACGCATAGACATACCAAAATGCTTCTATTCTTTGTCAATACTAATAACGCCAGCCAAAGAAGAAGTTTTAATTACAATTTTCCCAGGAAAAACTTGCCGTACTCTATTAATAACATATACACTGCTTTCATTTCAAAACAAAACACTCTTAATAACTTATTAAAAAAAAACACGTCAACCGATATATACAGGGGGGACGCTTAATTTTATATTGGACAAAGTTCTATCAATCACCTCTAGCTAACTTCACTTTGATATGTCAAATAAGAACCCTCATCGTATGACACATTATTGTAAGCAGCATTAAAATGTATATTCAACAGTACCATAAAAATTAAATCGGTTGACATACCAGCGAATAATGAGGTAAAATGTCATGGTAATAATGAATATTGTATCGACGTCATACTTAGATATATTAAATGGCTATCCTACGAGTATAGTGTGATACACCATTTTAAAAGGCATACAATCTACCACCCAACGGTGTATAAAAAATGTAAGTTTATAGACTTATAAGCAGTAAGGGTGTAAAAAGATGCTTAAAAGATAAACAATTTAATTAGTTCACAGAATTTATTTTATTAAGTGCTCAAAATGTGCTTTGTTATTCGCCAGATAACATTGGCAAGTGTTTGTCCGCTAATATCTCTATAATCGCCAGTAATTCGATCCTTTAAATCATTAATATTTTCATGTGGGATTTCATAACTTTGCTTTTTAAATACCCCTGAAGGAAAAAATCTAGTGGTGTTAAGTCTGGTGATCGTGCGGGCTATTTAATTGCATCACTCTCGAAGTGTCAAAGTGTAGTGCGGTGGATCTCCATCTTATTGGGAATTCAAATTATTTTCGATAAGGATCCCAACACCATTGTCATCCACTTGATTTTCCAAAGATTGGACGATTGAAGGATATATTGTATTTTCCACGAGGTCTAAATAATTTTATCCAGTTAATTTACCTTCCAAAAAAATGCCACGATGATTTTGTTCTCATAAGTTTCTGCCCATACATTATTTTTTTCAGGATACTGAGTCTAATCCTCAGGAAAAAGATGGATTTTAATTATCCGAGTATCTACCGTTATGCCGGTTTACTAGTCCATTTAGAAAAAGATTGACTCGTCACTTAAGCAGAAGTTCTTTACCAAATGGGTGTCCTCGTCAATTTGCTATATATCAGTTCGCAAAATTCAATTCTCAGATCAAAATCCTCTTCTCTAGTTGTTGAAGGATTTGACTTTTGTATGGAAAAAAACTTAATTTTTTCAAAATTTTATGTACAAAACCTGTTGAAATATTAGTTAACTCTGCAACTTTGGGGATACATAATGTTGGATCCATTGAGAATTGTCCCAGTACCTCAATTTGGCAAGCTTCATTAACAACCCTTTCCTTCGTATACTTTTTATTGCAAACAGATCCCGTTTCCTTAAACTTCCTAATTATATATTCCTATCTCCTGGTTTTTAAAAGTATTAAAAATGCTAGTTACTGTAGGTGGAGAAGTGATTGACAACTTTGTTAAATATAAAATTAAACGTCCCCCTGTACATTTAAATTGACGTGTTGTATGACTGTTTCTAGATGCAAAACTGCTCATATTAGCTTACGAAAGTATTATCGTAGTTTTGATTTTCACAAGAAAGTTGAGGTGTTATAATATATAAGAAGTGTTTTAGTGTTTTATACTATTATATACGTTGTATATACTATTAGCATATTGAATTTAATGTTTATATAAACATAAATACTCTATGAGAATTAAAAAGTATAATAGTATATTCAGAGTGTTTCAGAATGAACTAATCAATTGAATCCTTAAGTGGTTTTAAAACTAATTTAAATAAGCCTATGTTTTAAACATGTTTTGAGCTACACCATGGTAAAGTTTTAATAAAAAATTTGTTCTTTATTATATCGTTTTTTCTGAACTTGGTTGGCAGAAACATGAAGTTTTGAGAAAAAAAAATTAACTTTTATCATATTTTCTAAACGATTACATACATTGTTCTAAATGTATTAACGACAGTCTTTTTTAAATATTTGAGGCGGACGAAAGTGGGTTTCGAGAAAATCAGCAAAAACATATTGCAGTGTATCTTAAATTTCTAGTAAATTTTAATTATACGGTTATACAGCTCCAGTTTCATAGTATGAACCACAGATATAAATAGCTCCGCGGAGCTATTTACATCTGTGGTTATGTACCTTCTCTATTTATGTGTTAGTGTAAGAACAACTAGTTATGTGTATGAACCTTCTCTATTTTGTTATATTAAATAAATCAAATTCAATTTCAAAAATTACTTTACTATCATAAACATAAAAGTTGTTAACAAAAGCTAAATAAAGTGAAAAATAAAGATATTTACTAAAGCTCTCTAAAGTATACATTTTAAAAATAATAATAAAAATAAGAATAAAATGTAGGCCGTTACTTGGTAACAACATAAAAGTGTATAAAGGTACAGACTACATTTAAAAAATAATACAATAGAACAAACTTGAGTTAAAACAATACAAAAAGAATATAAAAGAATCATTTTATGTGCCTCGTTAAAATATTTATAGAACTAACAAACATATATACTTAATATACATATTTTCTTTTTTAGATGGGAAAAATCACCCTTTAATGCTAACGCTTACATGAATAGACAAAATAATAGAATAAGTAAGTTTTTATGATGACTTATGATGAAAAGCATATGATGATAAACTATTTTAATAATTTTAGTTCTTCCTGTGTCTATGTTAACATCCATATTCTTTCAAGGATCTACTAGTAGGTATGATTCTTAGTTAAATTAAAATAACATTAGATATATTTTATAATAAAAATTTGTAAATTTTTATAGCATATTAGACTACAGTCGTTTAGGAATGATCATATCCCATGAAATGACACACGGTTTTGATAGCCAAGGCTTTCTCTATAATCAATTTGGGATTATCGAACCATGGTGGACAGAACAAACTATTGAAAATTTTAAGAATAACTCTGAGTGCTTTGTGGAACAATATTCCAATTATACTATACCAGAAATTAATGTTCGGGTAGGTAGAGAGAGTCATAGATATTCATTTTTAAATAAAATTTATTTATTAGAATAAGGATCATAAAATTATATTAGTTCATGAGTAAACTTTAAATTAATATAATAGTAACATAGTTAAAAAAAATAATATAAAAATAAAAGATATAAAGCAAATCAATAAAATCACAAGAATACAAATTTATTAATGTAGGATAAATATCTATAAAATATTGCAATATGACATTTAATAGCCATTTTTGTATTAAACACATCCTAAATTGAAACCAATTAGAAAAAGGTCGATCTTCCCTTCGATTAATCGGTGCGCATTGTACTGTCTCGTACTCATCCTTTACTGACCGTATTTGCATAAATTTTATAAATAATAGTTCTAATTTTGTCTATACACTTTTCATTATTTGTATTAGTTTATGTTTTGACGTATATGTCTTATGTTTTGACAATAATAATTATTGACTCTTTGGTTCAATTCGAATTTGGATTTCAACTTATTAATTTTTAATTTGTTGAAAATTAATTACGTTGAAAATATTTTACAGCGCAATAACAAGAAAGATTATTATAATATAGATAGTAGTTTAATTTTATACAAAAATTTCCTATTTATAATTCTGTAAAAACGAATGGGCAACAAATTGAATGTTTCAGTACCCATTAATTGACAGCCTTTGTCAAACTCAGCAGAATATAATAATATAGCAACACGTAAATTAAATTATTATTGCAATATTAATTGTACTAGTGGAGTTACTGCATTGAAACATGCTGGGATTTTTTAACAAAACAATAATAACTAACCACTAACAAGGATAACAGGAAAAGTCTTTTATTGTTTTATTATGTAAAATAATGTGCAAAGGTGAAATCCTGATGTACTGGCTATTTAGGTGATTCCCCTCCAAAAAAAAAAAAATTAAAAATCGATCTTTAAATTTCATTGGGTTTATGCCAATTAGCAAAATAAAAAATTATTTAGAAGTTAGGCAAACAAGCAAACTCTTATTATTAACTTAATTTTGGCGTTCTATCTGTTGACGACTAACGACTGCTCAGTTTCTTTCGAGAAAACTTTATTAAAAGTGACTTTTGGAGTATCAAAATACATAAAGTAAATAATTTAACAGCAGATTCCTTTTTAAAAATAAATAAAGTTAAGTAAAATTTTCCTAGTCTGAAAGTCAAAGACAACCAAGATACAGGGTGATAAACCTAATGTAATTTTTTGAATATTAGTCAGAAATTTAGTATTTATTTTTCGTTCTTAGCAAAATTTGGACAACGAGTTTTTTTATAAGGCAAATCTTAAAATTAACCTTTTTTAAAATTATTTCATAGAGGGCACCACCAGCAACAATTTGATTTTTTTTAAACTCTGTAACTTTTTTAGGTTTGGCATAATTCAATTTTCTATTTGACATATGCATTTTACAAACAGATTTGTTTGCAACCCTACATAATCAACATGACGGTATTAGAACCAATTGAATGTCAAATGTTAGGAATCTTCTCTAATGATTCCAAAATTGAGACTCGTTCAGGCTGCAGTGTATTATGTGGGCCATTTTAATATATGCACCCAAATTGCTTCGAAAGTAAGCTAGATATAGAAAAATGTTTGATGAATGATAAAAGTCACTCAGGATAAAGGGAGACATACTCGTATATCGGTGGAGGTTATTTTGACCTTGAGATAATTTTTTAAGATCAATTTAAGGTCAGAGTATTTTTAAAAGGGAACCTCTATGTTTTGTTAACGTATCAAAAAAAGCGGGAAATTTTACCTTTAAAATGATATTTCTAACTTTGTTATCGTAACCTTGAAGAACCAAGATCAAATTAAAAAAATTGACGAAAAACAAATAAAAACACAAAGTCACGGTCTCACAACATGTAATTAAACGGGCTACACGTGTTTCGCTCTAGTTAGAGCATCATCAGGTCTTTAGAAGCCATCCACACACTTCACAGTACATCCACATAGTTCACAGAAGAATGGATGAGATTTTTGGAAATTAAAAAAAGCTGTTGATAAATGTTTCTGTTTTAATTAAACATTTTAAAAATATTTTAGGAAGTGGATCAAGTACAAATATTTAAATAACTTTAATCATCTTAACCTTAAGATCAATTATGTAATTTTCAAGTTCGACTGATTTCATTCATTAGGAAACAACGACGTGGAGGTAATAATAACTCCTGTTCCTTTGGAGTTCTTGATTAGCGTGAGTCTTCTTGCCCTTCACGAATTTAACTACAAAGCAAATCTAGTTAACTCTATTTGGCTGAAGACACAACGTTAAACTGTGAAAGCCTATGAAGTTTCTTTATGGTGCTTAACAAAGTTTGTCTTGGAATCTCAGCGCATGCTTCACGAATCTGATTTTGCAGTTATCCTTTGTCGTAGGTCATTATTGACAAACAACATTCTTCAAATAACTTCACAAATAAATATCTGGAGAGGCCATATCAAGTAAGTTTGCAGGCCAGTTAACCGGACCTTCTCCCCTGGCTGCCTATTTCTTAGCAACTCCAAGTAGCTGTGTTGAACAATATTAGCCCCAAAGAAATAAGGTCCAATCAAATAATCATTTACAATCCCTCATGATACCAGCTTGGGCTTCAGCGATGTTGATGATCTACTTCTCTCTGCCAGTGAGTATTTTCATTTGACCAATAATAGCAATTGTGTCTATTAAGTTGCCTATCACTTTTAAATATTGCTTCATTAGATAACAAGGCAAAGTTGAAGAAGTCTGGATTTTCTGCAATGCCTATTGGCAAAATTCAACGCACTGTTGCATATGATTCACCTGTAACGCTTGAAACAAAGTAATATAGTATGCATGGTATTTAAAGATTTTTAGAATTCTTTAAAACGTTTTTCTTGGTATACTATGTTCCTATTGGACTTGGCGACTGCTAATATGCGGATCGAGATAAATGAAAGTACAGTTAGGGCATGAGGATTGTTTTTGTTGTACTTATGGGACTTTCGCTCATGAACAAGAACTGCTTGATCCATCTGCTAAAGTACTTTAAGTAAAACTTTTCGCTCTTTTCAAATCCGCTACGCAAAATAGGGATTCCCATTTAAAAAAATTATTTTGATCTTGAATTGAACTTAAAAAATAATTCCAAGATCAGAATGACCTTCACAGACACAGGTCATCTTTTGTCGACTTTCCTCTTAAAAAATATAATGTCTGTATCAAGCTTAATTTCGAAACAATTTGGGTGCATATATTATAATATCCCACTCGATACATCGCTGCCTGAACGTGTCTCATTTTTGGAATCATTTGTGTAGATTCTTAATACTTGACATTCAATTGGTCCTAATGTCATGTCGATTGTGTAGGGTTTGATGAGAGCAAAGATTAGTGAAATAGACTCCACTCTGCCTCCAGTAGACAAAGCAAGTTAGTTGCTTCCTACAGGTTCTTTCCATGCTAGTCCCTGCAATCATATAAATTCCACCAAAGAGGAAGCGAATATTACATAGTTATGTAAAAAATTTGTAGAAAAAAGCAATTTTTTATTGCAAGATTTAAAAGTTGTGATATGAGAGCTTTAATTTAAATTGCTATCGTGTGTCAGATGAAAATTTAGCGCGAACTTAGCTCTCTTATCACCGTGCCCTGATTTGGACATCCCTCATACTTATATCTATGATTCTTTTAGAAAGCAAGTTGAAAATCCATCTGATCATGTAAATAAATGTTTTTTGCCTATTTATTATATAGATGAACGGCAGTGGAAGTCTAAATGAAAATTTGGCTGACAACGGTGGACTTCGTATAGCTTTTAGAGCTATGAAACACATTCTGGATCAACAGAATTCAATTAAATTGGGTTCAAATGAACTTACTCCCGAACAACTATTTTTTGTTGGTTATGGAACTGTAAGTATAGTAACTCCAAATTTAAAAACTGAATTGAATTTGTCGAATTATATTTAAACAAACAAATAAATGTTCCGTGTTACATCAGTTCTTAAACTTTTTAAAAGTTAAAATATTAAGGGACTATTTAAGTTTAAATGGTTAAGAATAGAGTTCTATTGAAATATCTTAATAGAAATTGCTATTAAAATAATCTTCGATTAATTGGCCGTGGTCCTTTTTTAGATGTGGTGCTCTTCAGAATCTGTGTCCTACCTAACTGCGCTTGCAAAATCTTGTAACACAACTACTAACTGCCATGCCAGATCTCAGCTAAGGGTTAACGGAGTAGTATCCAATATGGAAGACTTCGCCAATACCTTTAATTGTCCATTGGGCAGTCCTATGAATCCAGAAAATAAATGCATACTGTGGTAAACAGGCGGAGTTTTTGGAGTCGTTACTCTAATGTAAATTTTAATAAATAGATAAGAATAAGCACATACAATATTCAATTTTTTGTTAGGATAAATAAAACTTTATTATACTCAAGTGTTTTTGATTATGAATTTACCCTCATTACAGTCAAGATTTGTATAATTTATTGTTGGAAATTTACCATGTTATTTAAAACAAATTAAGAAATATTTTCATTATATCGAAATAAGATTTTTCTGGATATGCTACATATATTAAGTAGCTACTAAAAGTTTATTTAACTAATAGAAGCGACCAAGGTTGCTCATTTTTTGAAGAAAATAGTCGAGGATATTATTCTGCGCTATTAAAACTATTGTATTAATGAGTTCTAGCATTTACATCTTCCTTTAAGCAGGGACTAATTTTGACATTGAGTTTTTTTAAACAATTGTCATTTTACTATACAAGGTGTTCATTTGAACACTTCCCACCACGGATTTATCGAAAACCACTGTTAAAAAAAAACGCCAAAATACGTCAAAAGGTTTGTCAAGGGGGACAACTTTCTAACTTAAATTACTTCACCCTCTTTCAACCCCTGCCCCTCAGGGTCATATTCTTAAAAATTTTAAATGGCAAGTATTATCTTAATTTTCGATTTTAAGACATAAAGTCATTAAGCATATATACACAAACTATTAATTTTTGTGATACAGGGAACTTTTGATCACACTTTTTCTACGACCACTAATAATTTAGTCTGTTGTAACTTTTGTTCCCATCATTACATTTGTTGCTCTAGATATCTTAATTCATGTTTTAAAACATGATTATTAGATGGCGCTAAATGTGCTCATTTCAAAACAAAAATGTATTCAGATACAAAGCAAAGCTATTCCCCTACCAAAAACTACATTAGAATGCATATATTTCATAATAGTCATATAAAAAATAAGTTTCTGTATTAAAGGAATGAGCAGGAGCACGCTATAGTGAGATCTGTACGTGTCATTTGGGATTTTCTACCATGAATTTATACTATGTTTGAATAGGCTAGCAACTTCCAGAATGTGGAAACTTATGACGGAGATGAATCTCTTTGAGATGAATACGGTGCCCCTACGCATGGAATGAATTTTGATATATATTATCTCAGACAACCTATACAGAATGACCTAGCTGTTGTTGAGCTTATTCAAGGGTCCGAATGCACTTCTATCCCTTTATCAAAGCACTAACTTAACAGCACTTAAGATGAAAAAAAACTCTGAACCAATGATATATGCTGACAAACACTAAAAAATATTAATATAAAATACGCTAATTTTGATCTATTTATTTAATTTCAGCACATGTGACTTTTCAGATATATTGAATTGATCCTTATTCAAAAGCAGAAGAATTTCTCATTATTACAGGCTCAATTCAAAACGCATTAATACAAAACAATATGTCAAAAATGATATTATATGTACTGAGCCTGTAATTATCTCGTACTCCATGGGTTCTTGTGGCAAGGCAAAGTAAGCTTTAGGGAAGATACAGCTATTTTGCATGCTGGTAAAAAAAAACGCTGAAAAGTAAGGTCGAGAAACAGATACTTAAGTAGTTTTAGAGCAATATCATTTAGACATATAATTTTGAAAACACGCTATTTAACTCTAACTAATAAATTTGATGAAGTTTAACTTGGTTATATAGTTATTATTTAGGATATACTAAAATTCAGATTCGAATTCAAATATATCGCAAATATTATACGAGATATACATATAATATAAATCTCTTGAGTGCACAATGGATCTCAATCTGTGTGTGCACATGGTTTAATGAAATACAAATAAAGAACTAATTATAAGTAATGGTAAATATTATAATATTACACTAAGTCCTTAAATATGTAAATGATGAAAGGCATAAGTTATACCAGAAAATAGAGTAGCAACTAAACACGAAAAAAGTCATCTAGTAAACTAATCTATATTATTTACAAGTAACCATGTATTAATTTTGCGTTTTATTTAAAGTTTTAATTTTTTATATTAAATGGAAGCATGTTGTTTATTTTTGGCACTATATGAAAAAGACTTTTTTGACATTTTGCAAGTTTTACATTTTGTGTTACTGCTTCTTTTTTACAGTTTGCCCTAGTGTTAAATGTATGAGTTGGAAAACTTATAAATGATTTGTCTCTTGATATGTATCTAATTACTGCTTTAACATAAAATTGATTTAATTTTAATACATTAGCTTCACAGAAAAGAGCAGTAGATGAGTACAGTTTAGGTTGTTTTTAAATAATTCTTAATATATATTTCTCGGTAATTACTAAAGGTTTTATAATTGTTTTATTTGTTGCTCCCCATACAGTAATACAATAATTTAGTATATTTTCTACGAGAGACAAATAAACCTTAGTAAATGATAGTCCATAAACTGCCTTAGTTGGTAGAATTTATAAATGAGCTTTCTGATTTTGGCTGACACATATTCTATATGCGCCAAAAAATTTAGATTAAGAGAGTCAATAACTATTCCGAGATATTTTATTTCTGTTGTTTTTGTTATTTTTAAGTGACATTTACACTAAAAATAATCTGAACAGTTATGATCGTGAATAGTAAGGCTATCTAGAAATGCAGATTTATATTTTGTTACTAAGAAAAAAATAAAGTTAGATTTGTTTGCATTTATCGTTAAATAATTCAGATCAAACCAGGTTTCATTTTTTTTATGACATTTTCTGCTTTATTTTTTTTCTCCTTCCAGTTGCTCTCTTTCACTAAAATGGCCGTATCGTCATCAAAGCAAATCACTTCTCCCTTTTCATCCGTCAATAAATTGAGTAATTCATTTATATATACAAAAAAGAAAATTGGTCCCAAGACTGTAACCTATAGCACACCGAACTTGTGTACTCTTGAGTAGAATTCGATGTGTCAAAGTGTCAAAAACTTTACTTAAATCGAGGAATATGCCCATACACAACTTCCTCTCTCGAAAAGTTTTATTGACAGATTCCGTAAGGGATATAACGGCATCCTCAGTGATAAAGTTCTCTTTAAATCCATATTGATGCTTAGAAATTAACTTGTTTTACTGGATAAACTCGTTAAGTCCTAGCTCTATGCACTTTTGAATTAATTTTGAGAGGCTACTAGTCAATGCAATTGGCCGATAATTATTAGGTTTTAAAAAAATTGCTGAATCTAAAGATGTTCAAAAGTTCTAAAAAATCTAAATCAATCTAAATCAATCTAAAAAATAGATTCTAAAAATTATTTATGATACAAAAAATATTTTCTAATAAGAATTTATTTAAAGTAAGAGGTGTAATACCTCTACTAACAGGGTATTACTTTGAAAGTTTCCTGCCTTTAATATCTTTCTTGCAGTTAATAATATAAAAATTGAAAAGACACGTCAATTTTATTCATATGTGTATACGGAAACTATTGCATTGGATCTTCTTGTAGTACAAATGAATAGAAGGCCTACTCTTCCAATCATACACCGTTTAAATTGCTGAATAATAGAATAAAACCTAGCTTATATAATTGAAGTTATATTTATTGATTCTTTAACTTCAGCAAAAACTACTTTTTATTTGTGGATGAAAAATTTCTAGAATAATACACATAAGATCTAACTACACACTATCTTATAAGTTGTTAAAAATGTTATCCATTTTCTTGTAAACAATAATAAAATCCATTTTCGAACTTAACCCTGAATTGAGCGGCTTTTTGATGAAATTCGCTCTTTGAGATCAGTAATATTGGCAGGTTATGTTTTATACACGGTTAATAATGGATATATAAAGTTTATATAATGGGTTTAAGATATCACCAAAGAAAAAAGTTTAAGCCATTTAATTGGTCCCCTTCTGCCAATCCAACCGATAGTTCACAACCATTATCGGACCGGAAGAAAATAATTAGGTAAAGCAGTCTTACTGGAATGTTAACAAAGCCTGCTGTAAAACTGAATTATACTCTGTATCAATTGGAGTTTCTAGCTCATAGGTGATAAGAGGATTAATAGACATACAAGCATAATAAGATTGCCAGTCAAGTTTCCTTCAATAAATAACACACCAATAACCGCATTTCCAAAAATACCAGCCCAAACATTAACTTTTTAAGAATATTGTGTATGTTTTTTTCAAAACACATGCGGATTTTCGTCACTCTAATGTTGACAATTTTGTTCATTCAAAATCATTCATCACAGATATTCCATGAAACAGATATTCGAATAAATGATGGCGTTGACTTGACGGATCATGATTTCACGAAACTCTATTCTTCTATCAAAATCATCGTTATAGAGTTCCTATGACGTTGTTTTGCGTGGATTTTAGGTATTTTCAGTACCTTTTTTTACTGTCTCGTGTGATATTCGTATCTGTTCTTATACTATCCCCAAGGAACTGGTGGGCTCTGCAGCAAATAATCCCAAAACTTTGAGTTGAGGTTCCCCATTCATCACTCATGTTTTTTTTTCACTCAGCATCGGAAAACTTTATTACCAAATCCAGGACATATCAGTGACTTCATAATTTTATTTTTTTTTTAATTGAAAACCAATGCCTTCCTTCGTGCGCACTTTCCAACCCATCCATAAATGGAAATAATTTCAGTTCTTCCGTGAAGAGAATGAAGCATTTTCACTTTATGCGCTCAATAAAAGTTATCACTGAATAGCCCAACAAGCAAAACCGAATTAACAATAATATTCCTGTTTTGGCTACATCTTTTAAATTTGCTAAGCAAGTTTGGTTAAAAAAAAACAAGGTGTTCTTAGATAATGTTGATAAAATGGCAAGGATGTTTGGGGAAATTCAATGCTAAGACATCGAATGAACGAAGAGCCCGGGCGTTATCTCTTTGTAATGTTACATTATCCAGGCCTTGAATGTATTGGTTCAGAACTTCGTTAATGTCTATTTAGGCATTCAACTGACCTTAAACTACGTAGGCTAATTTAATTATGAACCACCACTGGAAAACCGCCTTCCAACTCGTTGACTCCCGACACTTCTTAGACCATCATGGAGCTCCAGGTAAAATCGGGATTAATCTGACAGCATTATCCTATTCCATTCTCTGTCCCAGTTTCTCCATTTTCCTTGGAATGCAATAAGTTTTTTTTTTTAATAATAAATTTTCTAATTCTTTAGCTCCGTGTTAGTGCATATTTAAATTCCAATTCTACCAAAAAATCAATTTAACTACTATTGATTTACTTAAAACCTCAAATGGTCCTTTAAATCGACCCCCCCTCGTATTAAAAAGTAATTATCGCGTCTCATTATTCAATGCCTACCACATAATTATTAAATTCTTTATTTGAACGTAACAATATATACTATATTATTTAAGCGACATACGAGAGTCGTGTGCGCTTACATAAACACAAGTGGTGGTCGTGCATATAATTTTTTCAAAAAAAAAAAAAATACGTTCCTAGTGAAAGTGGTATAGTTGCAAAACGACCATTGACCCAGTCTAGCGGCATATTTTCGGAAAAATTAGGAAAACGAAAATTCTTCTTTGTGCGGTATGGTTAGTCATTTTAACATCGAGGGTAAGTAGTTTGAAATAAGTACAATTTAGTAGAAGGTATAAGCATGCTTATCTAAATGCATATTGTTAATTTAATTGTATGTAAATTTTTTTTAATCTTCGCGTTAAAATTTTTTTTTATGATTTTAATACTAGTTAAATAAAAGTATTATAAGTAAAAAACATAAATAAACAATAAATAAAAAGTGAATTTAAAGTATCATGTTGTTTTAGAAGTAATATGATATGTTTTTATTTGATTTGTTGAGTTTTTTCTTTCAATAATTCTATTGTAATTAAAGTTAAAGTAATTAAACATAAAAGAATGTAATACTTTATCTAACTATCTCACTTAAAACAATATGATTAAAATACTGTTTTAGTGCAAGTAATAAATGTTATAATAATGAAAATAACAATATGAAGTCAGTTTCTAATAATTATTGCTTACTATACAGGGTGCCTCCAATTAAGTTGGCACTGTTGGTATTTTTGTTAGATAAAAGGTTAGTTGAATTAGCAAACTAGTAGGTCTTTTTCTGTTGATTAAAATGGTGGAAACAGGAAAAAAACATCGCGTTTTCGAGGAAATGTGAAAAACGTGTTTCTGCTAAATGAAATCTCTTTATATTTTTACTTGTATATTTTTTATATAAATCAAAAGATAATAATGTTCTAAATAAAAGAGTTTATTTAATACTAATAGCCTAAACCTAAAGGTAATAAAGTTACAGCGATATTAATAATTTTACCAAATTTGCTTTGAAATATAAAAATTTAATGAAGTAAACCTAGTTAATTTACAATAAATAAACAAAAACATCGCGATCTTGTTTAATACATTTCTGAACATACTTAAGCACGCATCTTGTGGCTTTTAAGATTAATGTTTCATCTATTGATCCAATGATTTGCCTAGTATGTGATTGAAGTTCATCAGCGGTTTTGTATTTTTTTATACACTTCATTCTTTATGTAACCAAAAGAATAAAAGTCAAGAGTGGTTAGATCTGGTGAGCTAGGCGGCCAACGAATCGGGCTTATTAGGAAATATTCTTACCTTATTTAGTTGATGGGGAGATGCTCCATTTAGTTGGAAAGTTTTTTTTTTCTATCTCTCCAAGTTAACATTATCTAAATAATTTTTCAGCGTTCCAGACATTATGAGGTTAACATTCATCCTTCCAGTCAAAGTGCCATCATAAAACATTTATTATTTGTTTTCGTATTAAGCCACATCAAACGTTTATACTAAATTGATTTTGAGGGCTTCTGGGATCAGTAAGGAAAAGATATTCTTGAGACCAATAGTGTACAAACATTTTATTACCTACATAATATGCACTACGTAACCAGTTGCAAAAAGAAAGTCTTATTTCGTTATTACCAGACAACAATGTACTGGTCGAATGTACTTATATGGCACAAATTTGTATTTCTTTTATAAGACTCGCCATATTGTTACTAAGCTTAAGTCAGAAGCATTTCCATATATGTCAAAAAAGAAATTTCAAAATCCTCGCTTACTATAAATTTACCCAGTCAACACGTAGTCATCTCCCTTCCTATCCTTCGGAGCCCTTTCCTAGATTCTTTCTTACCCCTTGTTAGTAGTAACTGAACCTTTTCACGTCGGTATCCAGATTGGATGATACCGGATGCATCGTGAGAGAAGCCTAACCGTAAATTTCAATATTAAGGATTGTGAAAGTTATCGATTCGGGCAACATGGTACATACCCAACAGGTACGGTTTTTCTGAATCTCCAAATCATGGTGGCAGCTGGCCTCGTAGCAGAGCCATTAAAAGTTGTTTTTTACCTAGACATCCTAAACATATGAATAAATTTCTTATATTTAAACAATTTTTACTCCGATCTGTTTATCCCTAACACGTCTGGATCTGTTTTATTGCTAGGAAGTTGTTTCGGAATCTAAGTAAAGGTCCTTTATAAAATGTCGTAGACGCTTTCATCTCGAAAACTGGTATTAGCTTAAGTTTTTTATACGACAAAAGGAGAAAAGCACTACACAAGTTTAAGTATAAGTCCAAAACAATCCTTAAGGCAGACGTCCCGTTAGAGCCCCACTACTATTTCGCGGAAGTCGTTCAAGGAGGTTAGCATGAGCCGAAGAACGTCACAATTGGCAAAAGCGTAAATGGCATACATTCTTTGTACTGATCAACCAATATTTGGTTTAAGTTCTGATACAAAAAGGCTGAAAGTGTGGCGAACACCTGGCAATGCGTCAATCAACAATGAGTTGATAAATATTAAGGCGAAACTTTGATGGTGTAAACTGGAGTTTTGATAGAGTTTCGGACTAATCTGGTTTCGATTGAAGAACAGGAAACGATTATCAGAATCAAATCCTGGAAGCTGTTCATCCACGCTATTTATTTCCCGGTATACTACGACGAATTTTTGTATTTTTGATAAATTCTCCCAATTTTTATTTAATTATCTTTTAATCCCTTTGGCCCTTACACCATTTTGATGTGTGTATTACATTTTTATTTATTTTGAACAGGTTTTTTATTACATTTAAATTATGATTAATGTTAAAGCTATCATCATACCTAATTTATTATACTAAAACATTCGTAACTTTATTATTAATTATGTTATAAAAAAATTTAATTATTTTTTCTTAATCTCGCCAGCTCACTTAAATTAATATGAGTGAAGTACTATATATTTAAACGTAATTAATAAACATAATTATATTTATAAAAGTAACAATATAAAAAATCAGAGTCAAATAATTATTGGTTAATTAGAAAAGGCAACGACGGCGGAACTCTGAAATTCAACCTTAATAAAAAAACTGAAATATACGCTATATACTTCGTATATAGTGCATAAAAAAAGTATGAAGAATGGAAAAAATATTATATGGTTTTCTACAGTTATAAATAAATAAATTAACAGATTTTTTATTTGGTTCAGATAAATTAAATTTAAAATTAAAGAATACTGGCGAGGTCTACCTTTCGCTATTCAACCTAACCATCAAAATTACTTAATAACTGAAAAGGATGTTTCAGTGACTAAAGAGAACACAAAAATAAAAATATAACGACATAGCAAACAGAGAAACTGTACAAACTTAGAATTCAGCTTCTCTCATTGCTGAAGATCAACCCGATTATAAATCTTTATAATCGGGTATAAATAATGGAAAATAGTGCTTATAATTTTGTATTTTAGTTGTGTATGCTGCACCTTTTTATAAAAACTATTACGAAATATATGCATTTCGATATAGTTTTTGATTAATAAAGAGCGTCATCCATCTGCAGCCCCATCTAAGATTTATGTTTTTAAACACAAATTAAGGTCAATGATCTGAAAAGATATATCATTTAAACAACTATATTTGTTGTTTCCACTTCTATATCATGGCGCATCATCTAAAAGACACACTTTAAGACAAAAATTAAAGCATCTGGAGCCGAAAAGACAGATGCATGCATTTGCATTCAAACAAAATGAAAAACAAATTACAATAGAGAATGAAATTAATAATGTAGAATTCAAAAATCGGCACTCGTAGAACCCATTATCCGTTCCTTTCACCTTGTGTTGTTACATGACTTAGAAGGTATTATAGAATTTACTGTTTTTTATTATCGAGTCAACGTAAAAGTCTAGAGAAATATGAAGAGCTGAAAGTACTGGCATTCTGATTTTTTGGAATTTTCTGATTATAAACAGTTAATATTGGCCAAAATGCGAGAAAAGAGAGTGTAGATACAACAATCCATTTATTTTAATAAAAATATTTTAAAAATTAGTTTTCCTTTTGGCGTGCAAAAAAGCCATTTTTATTTGAAGGTTGTTTAATATTAGATCATGTTCTGTTGTAAAATTAAAAATTGTGTGTAACTCAGAATTAATTTTATTCATTTTGAAAGTGCAGCTGCATTTTTTAAACGTAATGAGATAAACAGTTGCCTTTTGACAAATAGTAGGTATATATTGAGAATAAAAGAGATCTTTGAGCAAACTCTTAAAAACTGTCAAAAATGGTAAAGTCTCAATTGCCAGAAATGAACGCTATGTTTTGTCTACCAGAAAGCTATTTATAATAATATTTTAATTACAAGATTTTATGTGAAAAAGCTTTCTGCAAATCTAACCACTACATTTTGTATATTAGTGTGACGTTAAATAAGGTAGAATTTTATCTAGAAACAGTGAGAAAGATCAGCAAATTTAATAAATTTTATCCATATAAAATGCATATTCTTCAGCAACCATTTGGTTATGATTTTGATATAAAATTGAATTTTGACGATTTAATAAATACTAATCCAAATTTCTTACGCAGCACTTGCTTTACAGACGAGTGTACATTTTTTCTTATTGAGCAAAATGGCGAAATAATAAAAATATACACTTTCAATAATTTGCCACTCACTATTTTTTTAACAACTACTTGTGACTCGCTTTTTTGAAATGTTAGAGGAATTTGAGAGTAGACTATTATTGTCTACTAAATAATGAAATACATTTTGAGCACTTAATTAATTTAAGTATATTTTATTATAATTCTTGATATCTTAACTACTTAAGGTTATTTTCCTACCGCTTTCGAAAGTAAAATTTTTAAAAAGTGACTGAAACATTTGACATCCTGTATAGTTATTATTAGGTGAATATTTTAACTAATAATAATAAAGATTAGAGCTTCTTGTAAAATATAAGTAGCCCAAGTATGCCAATTACCGATCATTAGTTGTATTAAATATTGGTCATAACTATGCCACTATATAATTTAAGAAAAAATGAAGTTATGTCATTAGTGAAACATTTAATAATAATGAGTTTCTCGAAATAACCATTTGCTCAGGTAGGTCAATAAAAAAAATGCATTTTTAATGGGTTATGTAAATATGATTTCAAATTACATTTTTTGCATGCAAGTTAGACTCAAATAAAAAAATAAGGCATCGGTCAAGGTGAAAATCTCTGTCTCTCTATTTCTCAAAAATCATAATAATTGATGGAGTGCCTTATTAATTTTTGTCATAAATTGCTGATGTAAGACAGTTTCTCTGAGTTGATGGAATGGAAGCAGCATGAATGAAATCAGATAAAGTTTTCCATTCGACTCAGAATAGAGAATATTAAAATGTTGTTCCACACTAAACTAAAAAACAGGAGACTAACTTATTTCTGAACTTAGATTCAGATCAAACAAAGATTTATCATTTAAGAAATTAGAATGAAAATAAACTGACATATCTTTCTTTTCGATTGGTTTAAAAGATCTACACTCTACTAATACTTGCACTCCTACAGGTAAACTTACAATTCAAAAAATTCACTAGATATCTAGATTAAATATTTTAGTACATACATAAGCATTTCCTAAAGAGGGATGAAGCGTGAATCAATAAAGTTTAACCATCCATTACTGGTTCAACTTTGACATTAACTTATTCTCCTCAATTATTTCTACAGGAAATGCAGATCATGTGCTATAAAAATAGACAGTAAAATTAATAATTGCAATTGCCACCTTCAAAGATTTTTTTCTGGAGAATATAGTCACACTAGACATTAAGCTTATATTAATGGTATATTAGATTCGAGAATTATTGAAATTAAATAGGAAAAATTTATTATGATTAAATAGATATCTTGCAGAATATTTTCTGTCAATTCTCTAAGAAGTGAAATAGAGACAGTGTTACTCATCACATAACATAATATCACATACTTATCACATCTCATATTATTTTTTGTATAATACTGCAAACAATTTAATGCGTCCCAATAATAACTTGAAAGCAATATAATAAGTTATTGTAACAATACGTAACAATAACAATTACCATCATCATAGGTTTATTATTTTATACTATTTAATTAGATTTTTTCCGATAATACAATTGCGTTAAGTTTATCACAGATAATAAAGTTTAAAATCTCTTAATGGATCATTGTTTAAATTTGTATTTTAAGTTTATATGTACATTTTTCAAGTAAACAGAGATAAAAATCTCCCTGCTAACTTTTTAGCAAGAATAGATGTTGACATCGAGGGCAGAGAACCTGTCAATATTAAAAAATGGATATGAATATTGCATATGCAATCTTTTCACGTCAATCTAAGATTTGCTTTCTTGACAGGCATCAATAATATGGTCCAAAAATAATTATTAAATATAACATATAACTACAATTATATTCTCGGTTTGTTAGATAATTGGAATAATAATAATTGTAATAAAAGTCAGCAAATTTTGAAAATGAATAACCAACTATCAAGCAATCTGTTACAGCTTGAAAGAATATATGATCAACTTCTCTTATCTGGCTACACTGCAAATAAGCAGTTCTAATTCGAACTACAATATCATGAGCCTTTTCCTATAGCGCATATGAATCTTCTAACAATATTTTAATGCGCTTAATTACTTCGGTCTTTGATGTTACCGACTTTTAATTTTTAGATTTTATATTACCTTATGTTTTTTTGTATAAATACTTATTATTATTATTTTATTATTATTATTATTATTATTATGTTGACAATAGCAAACGGTGAGACCGATGAAGCTATTGTTTCTTCCGTATGTTTCAGGCGTGAGTAGGTGGACCTGCTCACATGTAGTGGATCATTCTCTCCGAATTTTGTCCCAGCTCAACATCGCAATTCTTGAAGATATTCGTATTTGGGGCCGTCACCGTTTCCTGATTTAACGAGTTCCACAAGTGCACTGCACGATTTGTTACAAAGTTTTTTCTGGGAAGTTTTGCCGTTCTTTCTTTTTCAGGCTTCCTTGTATGTCCTCGGAGATGATGGTTTTGGCTATAGTGGAAAAGGTTCGCCAAATTGCACTGGTAATAACCACTGGTAATCTTGTAGGTTTCGATGAGATCACCTCTATGTCTTCGCTCTCTGAGTGGTCAAACCAAACCTGATTAATCTTTCTGGATATGGCACCTCGCTTAATTCGTAAGGGATTTTTGTTACTTTGCGCTGTAATTTCTCCAATTGGTCTATATCTTTAATATAATATGGGTTCCATACAACAAAGGCATATTCTATTTTTGGTCTTATGTAACTTTTGTATAGAGTGGATATCATATCAATAGAATGGTCCCTAAAAGCTTGTTTTATCAGATAGACTAGCGAGTTTGCTTTTTTACAAATTCTGGTTGTATGACGTTCGCATTTTAGGTCTGATGTTATTAGGACTCCTAAATCATTTTGTTCGTTCACTGATTTTAAGGCACACCCATCCAGAAAATATTCATTATCAGGATTATCCGGACCGATCCTCAACACTATGCATTTGGATGTGTTTAGTTTCATACCCCATTGCCTTGACCACATCTCAACATTTTGCAGGTCTGCCTGGAGCAGCGCTGCGCTGGTTAGAGGATTAGCATATATTTTGCAGTCATCTGCAAACAGACTTCTGTCTATCTTCATAAGTCCAACTAGATCAAACAAATATGATGTAAAAAGCACTGGGCCAACTACCGATCCCTGGATAACGCCGCTGCTCACTCGATGTGGACTGGACAGCTCCCCATTGACTATAACCTGGTAGAATCTCTCATTCAGTAATGCCTTGATCAGTTCAAGCAGCTTTCCTCTGACTCCAAAATGCTCCAGCTTTGCCATTAAGAGCTTGTGCGGGACTTTATCAAATGCCTTTTCATAGTCAAGATATATTATGTCTGTTGGCTGGCCATTGTCGTGATTTTTTGTCTAGTCATTCAAACACTCTAAAAGGTTTGTTGTTGTTGAACGTTTAGGCAAAAATCCATGCCGAGAGGCAGGTATTAAACTATTCTCCAGAAAGAATGCTATGAGCTCCTTAACTATTACTTTCTTCATACATTTCAGTGGGTTGCATGTGGGGCTGATAGGTCTGTAGTTTTCCGGTTTGTTCCGGTCTCCCTTCTTGAACAGTGGTGTCACAATTGAATGTTTTCATTCTTCTGGTATCTTTCCTGCATTGCCCCCGAAAGCAAGGGACTGAGGGAATTTCTGCAATTTTGAAGGAAAACTGTTGGAATTTTATCTGGTCCTGGGCTTGAGTCCCTTTTCATATTTTCAAGCGCTTCTTCGACTTTCTCTTTTGCAAAATGAATAGTTACAATTGAGGGTTGCACCCTGCTGTGATTAGGCAATAATGGAATTGGATATAAATCCTTCGTGAATGCTGTATCAAACTGTTCTGCGAATGTTTCCGCCATGGATTTGCTGTCTAGAAACTGCTGGGTTGCTGTATTTTTTAGGGTTATGGTTGAGATTTTCGAGTTTAAGTTGCGATTTACATATTTAAATAGTTTCTTTGGCGAGGCCGAGTTTGCAAGACCATTTTAATATTTTTTCCTGTCGTCGACCAACTTATGTTTGGTAATATTATTTTGGCACATATAGGCTTGATATTTGTCCTGAGTTTTGTTTGTTATATACTTTGCCCATAGTTTCCATTTTTTGTTAATTTCTTTGAAAATATTTTCATTTATCCATGGTTTTTGGGGGTTTGTTTTCACACGTCTGGTAGGAATGTATTGTTCGATAGCACCATTCACAACATTTTGAGAGTTTTCGAAGATCGATTTGTTCGCATGCGCTGGTTGTAGTTGAATGAAGTGGTTGATTTCTTCATAGTTTGCAGTGTAAAAGTTCCTTCTTACAATTGTTTGTGTTTGTTTGGGTGGAATTTTTAGTTGTGTTTAGCTTTTATTGCGACATGGTCGCTGCGGCCAATGGGCGGTTCTGAGCAAAGATCAAAGATGCTTTTAGGATCGTTGGTTATGAAGAGGTCCAAAAGGGAACTTTGGTCTTTTCTGTATCTTGTTGGGAAATCAATCAACTGCTGGGCTCCTATTTCTTGATACATGTTCATAAAATCCTGCGTATTTATGTCTGGTGGTGCAATTGAGAGACTTTTCCAGTTAATGTTGCGGTAGTTGAAGTCTCCCACAACAATTGTTGGACATTTTGATGATGTGTATGCCTTTTTTATAGTATCTATCATGTGGGTATTGACCTCTTCGCTAGTAGTTGTTCCCGGTCTGTATAAACCAGCAGCAGACAAATTCACTTCACATATCTGGACATCCAGCAATACTGCATCAATTGGTGTTTGGAATTTGTGACTATCCGAGAAAATGCAATTTATTTTAAAGCCATTAATTTTTTCCTTGGCCATAATACATACACCTCCCCCTTTTTGATTTTGACGGTCTCCGCAGTATGTATTATATCCATCTATGCTAATCAGGCTATCACAGTAATCAGGTAATCAGGCATAATCACTTATGCCGCCCTGCAGCCATGTTTCTGTCAGCATAATAAAAGTGGGATTCGCTGTTGCAACTCTTGCTTTTCATTCGTCTATCTTGTTCACCACCGAGTTCAAATTACTATACCAAAACGAAACATCAACTACCCCAGAGCAATTTAGTTTTTTTCGGCCTTTTCGATAATTGTAGGTATACCATTTAAGTACTTTATGATTAAATTGGTCCTTCCTTCAGCCTTTTGTTCCTCTAAGTCGGCCAGAAACCCCTTCAAGAACGTTCTCTGGGCCTCTGTTTGATCGTTTTTTATGTAAATGTCTGGTTGTTTCTCCTCAAGTAACTTCCTACTCTTTAGGGCCTTCAGAGCTTCTTCTTTTGTTGGCAGGATCACTCTAAGGGGTCTTCGTTTATCCGCAGCTTCTCTTCCCAGCCTAAATATGTTAGTCTCTTCTGGCAGAGCAAGATTCATCCCCAAAAAAAGACCTGTTACCTTTTGTAGGTCATCTTTTGCTTTTTCTTGAGTGCTATCCTCGTTCGACTCTTAAACACCAAATATTAGGACGTTGGTCGCTCTTCGCTCTCTTTCCTTCATCTCAAACAAGATCGGTTATATGCTTACTTTAGCTGGTGCTTTCATAGTATCCACCTTCTTCTCGAGTTTTTTTAATGCATCGGTATAGCTTGTTTCTGGTAGATTTTTGGTTACTTGACTTAATCTTTAAAATTATTTTAGTATTCTTGTATTAATTCAATTTTATCCTATGGTCTGAAATAACTTAGTGTGAGTTAATTCAACTAGGGTTGATCATATCCAAATTTTTAAAAAAAGATCTGTATACAAGCTTCTATGGTTACAAAAAAACTGCAAAGGAATTAAACGAAGAGGATATCTGCTGAAGAAATAGCTCTCGGGCATAGCAAGTTAATGTCTAGCTATTGGAGAGTTTTCTGAATAGGATCGAATTTAGCTTACGATCTAAAAGCATCCTTACTATTGAAGAATTAGCATACCGTTGATATGTAAATTTTCTTTATATTAGAAACTAGCTAGGGTTTATCCAATATTTAAAAAAAAATAGGAGTCAATTAACGTAGCAAATTACAGATCAAAAAGATTTTTAGTTAATAGAATTCTTATTCTTAACTATTTTGCAGATGCTTTCGAGAGAACAGCATCACTTCATGCCTTGATGTTCTACAATGCCTACTACCTCAAGTAATATTTAAATAATACTATTGACCATGTTGATCAGATTGATACATAAAACTCAGAGGCCTGCCAATCAAATTAAGCATATAGGTATAACAAGAAACCTCAAATTAATTACTAACATTTTAGAATAACAATTACTAACAATTAGAAATTTCCGCTTAAACAAAGCCTCGTTAAAAGGTTATTTTATTCTTTTCCTGCCAGATTAATCAGTCAGAACTTGTGTGTTAATTACTTTTCAGTTATTTTCCTCTAGTATGATTCCTAAGTGTCTTATACACATCTCATTCCACTTTGTATATTTATATGAAATTTCATCGAGGGCGTAGTTTTGGAGGATATCTATGTATTTGGAAGATAAGTGATGAAATCCGTTCTGCAGCTGTATCTCGTGACATGATCAAAGCTTTTGATTGTCAATCATGATGTATTGCTGTGGAAGCGTGACTCGTCCTCAGGGGTCCTTATTGGGGCTCCTCTTATTGGTATTATTTCGGTTATCTTAAATTAAGTGAAAATGTAGTACATAGCCAGGCATATACATACATAGCAACCCAAAGGGGTTTTAAATACACATATCTCTATCTCTCATATAAGGAACTAGCTTTTGCTTATTTTACTTACCTTTACCATTTGAGCCTGTACCGATGACAAATTTTATTTTAATTAATGATTGGACCAAGGTAGCACAGTACTTCTCTAGTTCTGAAATTTGTATATTTAACTCATAAATACCTACATTTGGTAGTATCTAATCCACATACTGGCAACACCATATACATATATAAATCTGAGCTTCATATTCCTTTACCGGTTATCTATCAGATTCTAAATTAATAAATAAGCTTTTTTGGTAAAATGTACACAATCATCTATCACCATCTGTGAACAGGATTGAAAGATCTTGTAAGTTTAGACGGTGAGTGATTGGTCTTGAAAAAAAGATCTTGTTACCTTATGGAGTTTACATCCTTGAAAAATTCTTTTACTAGTGATGATTCAGATTTGTTAAGTACTTTGCTTTTACTGTATTAATTTTAATGTAAAATTTCTTATTTATGAAATTTTGACAGTTTACCCTTAAATATTTTAGAATATATTGCTTTATACAACCTACATACAATTTCTGTTTAAGTTTGTCTTGGCTCTAGCAACAAGAAGGTGTTCCTAGACAATGAAGCTATCATTAATTTAATTTGATTCTAATGTTAAGATCGACTAGAGGCATGGTTAAATTTATATTTTAATTCATTATTCATTATTATTGAGTGGCGGTACTAGTATTGAATTGAATTAAAGTCCACATCCTAAATATATAAACCATAACGCTAATAATCAAAGCCTCATAAAATTGATTAAAAGTAAACTCATTATGACTAACATTAATGCTCTGAAAAAATATTTTCTTTATTATGGTGAAGAAAATTCTGGATAAAGAGGGGTCAAATAGGGTAAAGACGATAGTTCGGGTCGTTACCATAATTGCAAATTAATCTTATTCCTTTTTGATCGGGTGACAGTCATTTACCAGGGAGAATCTAAAAATATTTTTCAGGGTATTTTAATAAGTGTTATATAATATGTTCTACCGAGTATCTGCTATTAATACAAAGTTTGCTTTCTGATGATTAAACTAATTACAATCGAAAAATAATTACTATCTTTAACAATATTTTTAAATTGAAGGTTAGAAAAAAAAATCAATAAAGGACCAGCTTTACACAATAGATATTAAAAGTTATTAATGGCCTCAGTTATTAGTTGCATAATTTCCTGGTAAAATAAGCATCGTCGAATTATTTATTTATTCTTAATTAAAATTAGTTTTTTTTTTAAATTTTAAATAGTTAATAAGTATAAATCTTGCTACAAACAAGTTAAATAACTTTGGCATTCTAAGCAAATTAAAGAAAATAAAAAAAATTATTAAAAGGTCGTTTTATTTCAGCGTTACTATTACAAACGTATTTTCATTTTTTTAAGTTAGTATATCTAATTAATTATCAGAACACACAGAAGTAATGAGGAATCTTAAAAAAAATAATTAAGTAATATTATCCATATAAAATATAAACAAAGGGTTTAAGCGTAAATATAGCTAAATCTAAGCTTTATTTCGATACCAGTTATCTGCCACATTCTAAATTAATAAAAGGGTCTTTTTAGTATGTAGACAAAAAAATAAACATACCTAATCATCTGTCACTATCTATAAAAACGTTATTAAAAGATCCTCTGAGTTTAGATGAGTGACCATAATATTTTGATAGTTTTGGCATTTTCAGTTATACCGAAAGTGTATATCAACTTCGTTTATTTCAATAATAGAGTATATTGTATTCCAAAATTATCAAAAAAAAATTAAATAAATTAGGCAGACCAAAATAAATAAAAATCCAAGTTTTGCATAGATTTATTTTATAGGAATATCTCAATACAGGGATATGCCATCACTTTGCATATGCCAGTCTTATTCTTATGGATATTTAATGCCTATGCTTGCAATTTTTTTTTTAAATCTATCCTGGCATACCTAATTATTTCAAAAAAGTCCATGGTTCTCTAAGATACTGATTTTAAATTTAGGTTAAAATAAAAACCTCTAAATCTACAGTATTAGTTAATGTCTTTAATGGTAACATGTTTCATCATTTATTTTCATGAATTTATTTTAATTAACTTATGCCACTGAAATGTTTCACAGAAATCGAACATGAATATTCTCTGCATATCTTTTAAACATATGCTGGGAACATTGCTTTTGCATATACGATTTTGGCATATTTGTGGAATAGTCCGGGCCTATTGCAATATATTTTGTTAAATGAGATATAGATGGCATATTCCAGAGATATAAGGTGCTGTTTGGGTTCTGGCAGACCAACAGGTTTGAAAATTATTTCCAATAAAATCAAAAAAATATGTGAATACTAAAGTACTAAAAATATTTACATTAGTTTAATCTTGTATTATAAACAAATGTATACTACTATGTATTACTCTTATATAATGACGCTTTAAAACAAATTAATAGTCTTGTCCTGATTTCAATTACTTAATCGCCACCGGCCTTGCACGTGTAGGTTATATTAAAACCGATATAGACCCCTTTTTGGTTGATCATATCCAATAATTGAACATATGACGTCATCTTTCATCCTGTAACTGAATCGGAGCAAGTATAGGGTGGCTCAAATTCAATGCTTGCCACTTATATTTTAAAAATGTGAATTCCATGTTATGGTAAATAAAAAGCAAATTTAAAGTATTATATTTCTTTACATCTTTTAATTTTTAAGGCGAAAATTATTATGTGAGAGAAAAATATACCAGTATATATATCGTGATTTTATTTTTTTTTCTACACACAATTTTTTAATGGAATTTGTAATGTCTTAATTTATTTAGGACAGTTTTTGAAGGTGGTAGACAATGGTACAGTGAAAACATCTTGTCGAACTTGCATTGTCTTATTTATTTAATGTAAAACGACGTTTCGGTTGGTAAGTATCTCCAACCGTTATCAAGTGTAAACTGACGATGTGAATTTTCGCACTTGTCTATCCAGTTCATCCCACAGTAATTCGATAGGATGAGGTCCGGTGATTGTGGGGGCCATACCATAACTTTCAGAAGATGTTGCCTTTGTAATTTACCTAAATATTGCTTGCACAATTTCGACGTGTTCTTGGGGTCATTGTCATGTTGAAAGATGAAGTTTTCCCCAATTATTCGAGTACCAGAAGGAAGTATATTGTCACTTAAAATTGCTTTGTAACCCTCTTTTCGAAGAATTCCCTCTATTCTAATTAGATCGCCCACTGCAGATCTTCCGAAACAACCCCACACATCACCGAACCACCACCGTGTTAAACTGAGGCCACCGTACAGTTCTCAGCAACCCTTTCATTGGCACAACGGCGCGGCGAACAAAAATTCGCCTCTTTGTTCCAAAAACCTCGAATTTCGAGTCGTCACTCCAGAGAACTTTCTTCCAGTCATCAATGGTCCATTCTTTGTGTGATTGGGCCCACTCAAGTTTTTTCTTCTTATTAACATCCTTCAGAAGTGGTTTTGATACAGCTAAACGTCCTTTAAGACCAGCATTATAAAGTCGTCGTTTTACTGTCGAAACACTGACCGATTTTTGACGCTCGTTGTTGATTTTTGCTATGATTTCAGGGGCGGTAAGGCGTCTATTGCGTTTGCTTGTAATTATAATATTTAAATCCTCCTTTGAACTTGTTGCCTTTGGCCTTCCCGATCGAGGTTTGTTGCTAGTAGTCCCTTCTCTGGTGAATATCCTAACATTATAATCGACAGTCCGCCTTGGAATTCCCAAATCCCTCGAAATTTGACGGTTAATCTTTCCAGCCTTATGAAGTCCAATGATAATACCTTTGTTTCTACCGATAACTCTTTTGTTTTAGCCATTTTAAAGAATGTTGAAAAACCAGCAAAGAAACGGTGACAATCGTCAATAAGCAAGCGAAATTATTTACCAATGTTACACAAAATCAATTCTTGAAGACTAAATACCTTTAAATGTTTCAAATTTCATCGGAAACGAGCTATAAACAGATTATTTTTTTAGAAGAAGTGTATTAAATGTATGCTTTCTACATTAAATTGGCTGCTGGTAAAAAAAAATTAATGGTAAATTTAACTTTTTAATTAAACATGAATTTTAACGGAAAGAAAATATTTTATTAGTAATATAATATTAAGTCTAGACATATTTTAAAAACGTTTCATTCGCAGCTTTATACTCATCATTAAGTATTTAATGTTCTGCGGGGTGCTTAATACTGATTATTATTAATATTATTACTTTAATTAATTTCTCTGGATGTAACTTTCGAAATAATTGATTTGCTAGCTCTTATGAAGATTATGATAATTTTAATTTACATATTTCATACTGTCTGGACCTCTATTAGTAGAAATGTGTACCCAGGCATTTTTTCAGAATCTTTTTATAAATTATTATAATCACCATCAAAGATGTATCTACTCCAGATTTATCTTCAAATTATTTTATTTTTTTATTATTTGCTTCTATCTACTAAAATTAGGATTGACTTTGCTAAGATTTTTCGATGGTTTTGTATTGGCTTTTGCATTTAATTGTTACCTCTCCTGTGTCTACTACAAGATCTAGACTATGCAGGTACTAATTTTCATCAACGTTTTGCCGGTATGTTATATCTATCAAGGTTCTCTTTATTTAGCTAGAAAGGTACAGATTAATAAGAGTTAATTAGACTGTTTCGCTGACCAACAAAGTCTACAGTTTTAAATATGGTCTCTGTTCCATATAGTTTTTTCTATAGCTTAATTTTTAATTAAGGCTTCCCTTTCCGCTTCAGGATTTGCATGTGTAAATCATGTGTAACTAATTATGTTTTATCTCTAGTTTTTTCTTGCGATTCCTACGATCTCAGACGGTTTGTTCCATTCGTGGTAAGATTTTTATGCTTCTTTTGTTATGTCCTATTTTAATTGTTGGATATTTTATTACTTTAATGCTTTTATTCTCAACATTGAAGCATGGTATAGCATGAATATTTATTATTTATAAGAAGTTGTCTAGAGATTATTCTGTGATATTTCTCAAGTTATTTTAGTTTTAAATAATTTTAAAGACCCGCTTCCAAGACATTGTAATGTATCTCATTTTGTTGTGTTTTGAAAATTGCTTTAATTTTAATTCTGTCTCCCTAAAAATTATTTAAAACTATTCATAATTTTTTTTTTACTTCTTGATATACACGATTTGTCAAGTTTTAAATTATAATATTGTATATATCTCAATATTTTTCGTACTTTTTTTGACCTAGACTAAAATTAACAAATAATAATATTAACAGGTTATTTTTAAATCCAACTTAATATAAAAACCTAATTTACGCAAATCGAATGTGTTCCCTAATGATCCTAATAACATAATTGAAAAATGACTAGACCTAAATATACCAAAAGTAATTAGCATCATTATTTTTTTTGCATAAAATAATGATGCTAATTTTTTTGGTAAAAACCTCATGATATAATCAAACAAATTTATAAAAAAATATTTATTCATAATATTTGCATTCCAGTTACTTGATAATGGTATCATTACTAAAAATAGAAAAAAACTATATTATAGGCCTTAACAATGAATTTTTGATTTTAGGTGATAATTTGACAACAACTGAAAAACCAGTTGAGAAAAAATCGATTTACAATCAAGATGGCCGGCTTCAGTTTATTAATTTTGCCGAAGACGATCAAATGGTAAGTATGTTACTTAATACCTTATTAATCTTGTTCTTATGACTGAGTGCTTATTTTATTTGCGTAAGATTAAAAAAAAGATTTTATGAAACAAGAATGATATACTCAATATCACTTTATTGGATCAGGTAAAACTTTTAGATAAGCTAATTACTTTTGTTTAAAGGTTGTATTATTATTACGTTAAGTGTAATAACAATAAATAGTATTATAGAGTTATTATAGACTATTATTACTTAGAAAGCTAATCCTACATTTTTTTTAATGGCAACTTATCTAGCAGACGATCAGGTAACAATGAAATAGACTTTTTAATCTTTGCTTAATTCGAATCAATCTGATCCAAATATTTTTATAAACTCTAATTTTGAACAGTAACTTTTAATAATGATTCAAAACATAATGGATGTCTAACACCGTGTAAATAAATTAGTGTAATATTATTAATTATTGTATTATTTATTAATATTATAAATGAAAGGAAACTTATAATTTTTTATTTATCTCACAAAAAGAATAAATTGCTTTTGTATAGCGTACCATATGCCTAAAATGAGCGGTTTGTCAATTTTTACGACTAAAACATACGACATTAAAAAATAAAAATTTATATTGTTGTTCAATTTATTGTCCATTTACTTCAATGCATTTTTGAAGTAGGCAACTAACTTCCAATTGCACATTTTTAAACACTTGGGGATCAATGAGTCTAATTTCTTGTCGAATGTTTTGCTGTAAATCATTAAGATTATTTGATATATCTCTTACATAAACTTTGGACTTACTAAGTAAAAAATCTAATAGGGTTATATCGTGTGAAGTTGGTGTCCACTCAATCGGTCCTCTTCGTCCAATCCATCTAACAGGAAAAATTGTCGAACAGCGTTGGCAAAGTGAGGAGGTGCCTCATCTTATTGAAACCATATCTCGTTACTGGGTATATCAGCCTCTTGTGGATCAAGGAATAAAATAACTAAAGCAGGGATAAGTTTAAACTGTAGAAAGTCCAAGTAGCGCTCTTGTTGTGTACGCACCCGGTCTCCAAAACCAATCATAATGAATATTTCAATTCGTTCTTAGTCAGATAAATGCGTTTTATTAAAAAACGATGCGAGAAATGACAACTAAAATGACAATTATACGCACAAATGCCTGACAAACCGTTAACAGGTAGGTTCTAAAATTCGAAACTGTTCGAAAATAATAAGGTCTACTTACTTTCGAAGAAATCATATGAGAAATTAATGTTGCCGTCATAGCTTCTACTTGAGATACCCTGTAACCAAAATTTTCATTGCAAAAGACGCATCGAATCAAATGAACAACAAATTAAATAATCGTTGCAAAAAATATAGAATAAATGTTTATGTTTTAATTTCAAGTTTCGTTAGTCTGTCACGTCATATTTGATTTGAAACCATGGACTTTAGGTATATGGTTTGCTAAACAAAAAGTATTCAGAATATTGTAAGCCGTCATAATATAGAGAGTGTTTTATTTTAAAAAATCAATGTTGAGGCCAGAGTTTCTACTTGAGGCACCCTGTAAAGAACTTTTTTATTTTAAAAAACGAGTAAGTGACAATACTCGATATTTCCAAAAAATAAAAGAAGAAAAAAATACCTAAATTTTAAATGAACTTGTTCCTTTTATCGTGAATGCACTGTATATATATTTTTAATCCTTAATTAAGATATACATATTTTATGACATTTTAATTTTTCCTTTAATTAGGCTAAACATTTATATTTTTAGGAAATTCAAGGGTTTGTCTTCAGTCAGCTGAGAAACAATATATGCTGGGTTCTATATACGATCACCTTGGGAATATTGAGACTTATTTTTCACTGGTACCCGGTACTGCACTTAAAGGCGACTCATCGGCAATGCGACGTAAAAATAGCAGAAAAAATATTGATAAAGGTATTTACCGATTATTTTTACCTACATTTAAAATGGAAATGTTTTGGGAAATACCTCTAAGATAAGAGTATAACGATAACAGCATATAAAAAATAGAACAGAAAAAAGAACCTTGAAATGGTTTAAAGTTCTACGATGCCCTGCTCCTAGATATTAAGTGGAAATATCTATGCTAGATACTATGTAGATATTTTCGAATAAATGAAAATCTTTGCAAAATAATGCACATTATATTTATACAGAGTGTCTCAAAAGCCAAAGATAAGCCGAAAACGGACTAGGTGCTCGGGGATTTAAAGAAATATTGAAAAAAAATCTATCTTGAGTACTTTTAAAATATTAGGCAATCATAGAAACCCGAAAAAAATGGACATCCCCTGTTGATCTTTTTAGTACTGTGGTTACAAATTTGTGAATTTCTTAACAATTTTTTTTATGTAACCCTGAATAACCCTTGGATAAATTACAAAACTAAATTCAAACACACCTATTTACATTTTCAAGAAATTATCAGATTTTTGTTCAGCTTGTGTTTTTTGATCATCATTTCCTAACTTTAATTAACTGTCCTGGAAAAGAAAATTTAGTGTATCTAATCTAGATTTCAAAATGATAAGATATTTGCTAGGGTACCTGATCAACAGGGGTGTATTTTTCTTTAGTACATTGTATAAGTTAATAATCGTACAGTCCAAATAAATTAATTAAAATTTACTTAGGTCGCAACCAATGTTCAAATTGTCTGCTTTCATTCCTGATTCGACGTTTTAAATTGGCTTAGTGTACACTTTTTCTTAATTTTAATTTTTCACTATTTATTAATTATTGTTACCCATAAAGCAGGTAAATTTAAATAATTTATTTAAATTAGGTGAACATGGCGCCAGGTTATTCTTCTATCCCATAGGTAAGTAAGACAGGTAGTGACGCAATTTATGTCATTAATTAAGACGTTTACTACTCCAGTACTTTGCTATCCTCCGTTTACTGCGCATCTTTCTGTATTTGTGTTAATATCGTGTTTTATTTATTTTGGCTTTTTTTGTTAATTAGACTTGATTTCTGGACGGAACCATGCCAGATCATTATACTGCGCGAGAATATGCTAACACGCATTTCATTTATGAGGAATCCAAAAAAGCCAATATAAATAAAACACGATATCAACACGAATACAGAAAGATGCGTAGTAAAGGGAGGATAGCAAAGTACTGCAATAGCAAGGACCTAAGTTGCGTCACTACTTGTCTTAATTACCCTGTAGGGGTATTTCTGAACAGGGAATAGCCGTACAGTTGGATAGGTTCAGTTTAACTTAGCCGCAGAACAGCTACCATGGGATAATATATATTATACACACGATATAGATAAAAAGATTGACATATTTAATAGGAATATATTATTTTTAATAAATAAACATGCTCCGCTATTATCCAAAAAGGTAAAACAATGTCACAAAAGCATGAAAGAGAATTTTGGAATGCTGCAAGAAAATTAAACCTTGGCTGTAAGAGGAATTCTGGCTTACCAGACAAGTTTTTAAATGCAACTGCTCTTAGGAACTATTTTTCAGGTTTAAATACTACAGCTGATACAACTTCAAATGAAAAACTTAATTTTTATAAAGCTAACAGGCATTTTAACACAAGGTCTTACCTAAATTTTACACAATTGGATGAGCCAACATTAATTAAAATCATTAAAACAATACACTGTAACAGGCTTAAAAGATCTAGAAATGTTGAATAGAAGTCCATATTTTGTAGGAGAATGCGTATATAAAGATAACAAATAGGGGAAGTCTTTATCTCCAAGAAAAATGCATGTGGGACACTTAGGTAAATGTATTATGCATTTCGGCTGTGTAAACAGCCATCATCAGATACAGAACATTACAAAAAACATATACGTTCACCAAAAAAAAAAAAAAAAAAAAAAAATCTTTTTTTTTTGGTGAACGTATATGTTTTTTGTAATGTTCTGTATCTGATGATGGCTGTTTACACAGCCGGAATGCATAATACATTTAAAAAATATATTTGTAATAAACTGCTTGATTCTCAAAAAAACAATACATTATATATTAAAAATTAAAAGAGCTGAGCCGCTCGATCTTCTATTGCCGTCTACTTATTATTATTATAAATATAAATTAATTTACCTTTCCTGCATACCCAGAACCCCTGCCTGCTTCGCCTTACCTAAATGCTTAAATATGATACTCAACACATGCATGTCTCGATTAATTAAGAAAATCTTTTTTTTTACTTTTAAGGTTTTTGAAGGGCTATGCCTCACAGGTTCTATCTTATGACGAACCTGTGTAAACGGTTCTCTATAATCGAGGCATGGTCCTATTTATCATGTATTTGGTAGGTTGTACAACATATGTATATTATTATGCTACAATTTTGTATATGATTATTTATTACCTTCATGGTGAATAAATTTGTTTTTAATTTAAATTTGATTTTGAATTAACAGGGAACAATAATAATTAAAAAGTGAGAAATTAAAATTAAGAAAAAGTGTACACTAATCCAATTTAAAACGTCGTATCCAGAAATAGAGGCAGACAATTTGAACATTAGTTGCGATTTAACTAAATTTTTATTTCGTTGATTTTGACTTTCTGACTGTATAATTATTAACTTAGCTTAGAGTAGCGGTGTACATTTGACTATGTATAAAAAACACTCTATTGAACCAATAATCTACCATTTGGAAATCTAAATTACGCCAACTTTTGAAATCACTTACCAAACAGTGAAGTAATTTTCTTTTCCAGGACAGTTAGTTAAAGTTGGAAAATAATGGTCAAAAGACACAATTTTCAACAGAAGTTAAGCAAAAATCTGGTAATTTCTAAAAAGTGTGAAAAGCTGTGTTTGAATTTAGTTGTGTGATTTATCATAAGGTTATTCAGGGTTACATTGAAAAAAAATTGTTAAGAAATATAAAAATTTGTAACCAAAGTACTGAAAAGAACAGTGGGTGTCAATTTTTTTCGGTTATCTATGAATGCCTATAATTTTTAAAGTACTCAAGATAGATTTTTTAAATATTTTTTGAATTCCTGGGCACCTGGTCTATTGCATGTTTTTGGCTTATCATTGATTTTTGGAATACCCTGTATATGGTATGAAAAACATTTACTTATGGCCAATAAATTGGAAAAATAGGAAATTATAGAAAATCAGTGAGGGGAAATATAGGAATTTTCACCTATTTTCACCTATTCGTATATAAAAAAATTCAACAAAACTTATTGAGGATATATTTTGTACTTCCACTTCAATTTCCACTTACTATTTGAAAAGTGAAACAGTAATATCCAAAAATTTTCTATTTATTATCTAAGACTATTCTAATATTCTCTATCTATGCTAGATCTAAACACAAGGTAGTATAAAGCAGATAATTCGGTGCAAGTACACAAAAAGTTATTTAAAAATATCTACATACATATATAAAAACTATCTTAAAATTTTTACTTAGGATCAGACCTGTTATTATCTAGAAATGCTGATCTGCTAATTTATAATTTATCTGAATATTTAAATTTTAATCGGAAAATCTATAGTAATGCTATATGCATAAATAATTTACATTTATTTTTACTAATTCGTAAAAAAATTAATTTTATTGTTTTTATTCTTTGTATATCTAAGTACTTATTTTTGTAATAAAATAATCCTCTTTTTTATATTTCAGGATAACTACAATGGAAAAACTTGCAGCTACTTTGTAAAAAAAGTGATAACTCTTAAATGGTTAATATTAACTTAAATTATTACATTAAAAAAACGCATAATAGTTTTGTAATTATACCGGTTCATAATAACTTGTATCATTTATAATTAACCTGATTGGTGTCTGACCAATTTAGTTAATAACAATTAATTAATATATTTTAGTGATGGCTTGAAGGCAAATCAGGAAAGCAATTTAAAAAAAGGGTTAACATTTAGGTTAGCTGATGGACAAACTAAAGGTAGGCAATTGAGATAAATATTATTAAAACATATGTTAGAAAAGTAAAAAGGCAAATCGGTAATCCTAGAGGGCTCGAAACTTCGGTGTTACCTTTAAACCAAGCAGGTTTTACATTGCAAGTTGACTGTTGGTTTAACTTGCAAAATACAAAAACCATAAGAAATTTCTACATCAAGGTTTTACAATATTTACTAGTCAACGCGTATTTTGCAATAAATAGTGCCTTCTTTAGAAAACTAACCAAATAATATATTTCACTTTCTTACTTATTGTTATGTTATTTTCAATAGTTAGATTTTAAATTCCTATATATGTACTCCGTACATAAATTACTCTCGCATTTGGCTTGTCTTGGAACACTTTACAGTAGATTGCTGTTTTATTTCGGGCTTCTATACCTAGATTAAGATAAGAGCTTTTATTAAATTATGCGACATCCAATGCGAGTAAGAGATAGCGGAGGGTGGCGCAATGTTCACTTAGGACAAGGCCATATGACATTGCTCTCAGGATGTGTAAGAACATACCAATTCTAACATCCAGATGCACTACAGAAAGTGGCAAACTAAGGTTAAAGAAGGGCTTTCAAGTCAAAATCCCGACAAGGGAAGAATGGTCGGCGAACTAAGTTAAAGAGCCAAGTGGTTTTCAGGTACCAATTCAGCCGGAGTGGTACAGGATGGAAACGAACACAGGGGAATCCTTCCCGATAGGGAAACACACCATAGTTTTCCAAGCGGAAGTGTTTGCTATACTCGAAGTAGCGAACAAACGAGAGGCATTGGAAGGTGACGGGGGATTTGTATCTACTCCGATAGTCAAGCTGCCCTCAAGGCGATTCAGAAACCCAGGGCTAGCTCAGCGCTAGTCCAGGAATGCATAGACCCATTGGAAAGGCTTGCAGCACACAAAGAAGTGAGACTGAGGTGGGTCCCAGGACACCAAGGTATTGAGGGCAATGAGCGGGCCGACGAACTGGCAAGACAAGGTTCCGTTAACCCCTTCGCAGGCCCCGAACCTTGTCTCGGTAAAAAACAAATCTCCCAGGCAATTAATAATTGGACCTGGGAAAAAACAAGGAAGAATTGGAGAAGGACAGAAGGATGTAGACAGACCAAGGAAATGATACCAGATTATGACGGCTCTAAAGCAAGGCGACTGCTAACAAAGACCCGACAAAGTATCAAAGACTTGGTGGGAATCCTGACTGGGCACAACAGTCTAAACAGGCATCTACACCTTCTTGGTATAAGACAAAGCCCACTCTGTCCGAATTGCGGTACAGGGGAGGAAACTTCATACCACATACTAGGTATCTGTGATAGGTGGAGTCGCCTAAGAAGGAAAATTTTCGGAGCAACGACACTCCAGCGGGAAGATCTTAAAGATCTGGACTGGGACAACGTGCAAGCCTTTATTAAAGGGACGGGCTGACTCAGTGAAGACCGCGCATTGAGAGTGGAGACGTAGGGGTGGGTGATTCTGGGGTTGGCGAAAAGGGACTGCTCAGGCCTACTTGCCGAGCTCTAGCTACCCCACCCTTACTACTGCTACTACTACTAAGTTTTTTTTCAAAAATAGTGACACTGGGGTGAAAGCTAATTATATTTTTTTAAATATATTTAGTGGGCTGATATGTGCTCTTGTGCCTTAAGTTATAAGAGACATGCAACAAATCTATAACAGTTTAATATTATAAATAATATTAATAACCTTTTCCAAACTAGAAAGTGGGATGTATTTCATGTGGTCAATCTGTGGCGTTTATCATTTTTAATGTATATAAATTTTATCAACAAACTTTCCCTTTAGGGCACTGTAAGACTTAATGCAGATGACACAAATATAGTGATCTCCGCATTTTTTAATCTATATGGTTGGAGAGTCAAACATAAAAAAATAAGTTTATTATGTTTTTAACTCAAAAAATAGTTTTATTTAATGCTTACTATTCAACTATTGTTTATTATAAAATTTCGTTATTAAAAAAGCTTTTCAATTAAACAAAAAATAAGATCACACTGATTATCCTCAATATTTCAAAATACAACAAGAATTTTTTTTTTAGAATTAGACCAAATTCGAATTTTCAGATGCAAGAAACTAACCTACATATGGGACGAGGAAAAAGATAAATTTTTAAAACTGGCCGGGATTGAAAATGGAATCACAAGATCAGACTTGCATAAGTACCAGGGACAGTCAATTGAACAACAAATTCAAAAGTATGAGATGCAGAAAAAAAATTAGTATAATAGAAAAAAATTTAAAAAGTTCATAATGTTTTCAAGAATATTTCCTGTATTTTTTACTACAAAATATTATAATACATTTTTTTCTATGCTATATTATTTTTTAGGCGAATAGTTTATGGAAACAATGAAATAGTTACACCACAACAAACAGTGATGACCCTTTTGGTCTTAGAGGCACTAACCCCATTCTACATATTCCAACTGTTCAGTTTATTAGTATGGTTATGTGAACAATATTATTACTATGCAGTTGCTATAGTCATAATGTCTGTAGTGGGTATCTCGACTTCAATTATTCAAACGAGAAAGGTATGAATAAGAAATAAATTTGTATTTTTTGCCAAAATTTTGACTCATTTTATTTGAGAAAATAATTAATCATTTTTGACTTGGATTTTTTTAATGTTTTTTTACATCGATACCTAACCGCAGTTTATCCTAAATAATTCACAAAAAAAACATTAAATTTATCATTAATGTATTTACTTTTCCAGTAACCAGTTAATTTAACCAGAACTATGTGGTGCAAATAATAAATACCTAACCACTATGTAATTCAAATATTCATGAGAAAAAAAACATGATTAATTATTGATCAAAACTAGTTTCAGCTCGACGTCTAGTAACTCACTTGCATATAATGCTCTCGCTAATTTACTAGTAATGCTCATACAGTATATTTTATGTGATATATGACAACGTATTTTAAAACAGGTTGGAATTTTAAACTGTTTATTTGGTTTCAGTTGTAAAATATATTGTTTTACCTGAGTAACTTTTTAATTTTCAATTTTTGTATTTTTTGTTATTTTTGAATCTTGTATATATTTAAAGAAATCGTTAACGAAAGATCCATTTAATTTCAAGAATAAGTGAATAAAGGATATTGGTGTTCTTATGCAAGCTATATACTTGCATAAAGATAATATGATAACTATAGTTATGTTATCTGTAGTAATTTTTATTCTCAATTATTAATTATAAAATTTTGGAAAAATAGTCTGTTGTAAAAGAATTAATTTGTGATGGCCTATCTTTATTTTTTCCAAAGAACGTTCATGGAAGATAAAGTGATATTCACTGCAGAGCATATAGTGAGAAACCACATTAACATTACCGACAATATCGTACTACACAGATTATATATAAGCAGTAAGCCTTACCCAGACTAATAGTAAGCACAGAAAAGAAATGAGGTTGCCGATACAGTAGCCAAGAAGACCATTGGAACAGCAAACGATATATATTACTCCTTGGTTCCAGACAAGGTAAAAATAAGTAAATATTAGCTGAACGGTTATCAATTAAATCAACAGTGTGCTAAGATACTTTATCATCCTCCCCCTTTATGATGCAACATACAGAAACTGTTTACATAGAAGCAATCGTAAATATAATTTAGCGCAAATGATCATATCCCCCATCTGGATATATAATAAGATCGCAACTCTGTTGGATGTCATAATTAGCTCAGATAGTTCCCTGGGGGATGACTGTGCTACCATACCTATGGATGACCACTCACTTGCGGAGTGTGTCTTAAAAATAACTAAAGAATAATCCGCTCCTAAATTTCCTACATTTTAAAACTTCGATAGTTTTGACTTTGATCTGTATTCCAGGGATTTAAATTCAGTCAATTGGGAAAATATTTATACATTAGATACAGCTGATGATAGGGTATATTCTTACATTACTAATAATTTACGGTTACTTGAACACATGCTCCTTTTACTACTGTCAGGATAACAAAATCGCCTGCGCATCTGGCTGACTGCAAACCTGAATGATGCCATTAGCGAATAAAACATTTTTAAAATATAAACAAGCTAAAGCAAAATTTCGTATGAAGACAAGGGCGTTAGAAACTTTGTAAATACAACTGTTCGAATGGAAAATTAATTTATCTCAACTTTAAATGTAAAACAAATCCTAAGTTCTTCTGCAAAACTTTTAAATACTTAAATATTAGCTTAGACACAACTTCGATAAATGATTTTGTTGTGACAATTATTTCAACCCTGCTATATCTTTATTTAAATTTGCTGAAGTTTCACCAGAGCTGGTCTTAAAAACCTTTAATAGTATTAAATGAGGGGCTAGTTCCGATAATATAAGTTTAAAAATGCTGTCCTTTGTTCTTCCTCTATTTTTTATTTTATTAGAAATAAATGCCTACTGATTGCTTAAATTCCTAAGTAATGGAAGCTTTTAAATATAATTCAAATTTAAAATATTACTAGCCCTACTGAAATATTACACTATAGACTATAAGTATTCTACCAACAGCATCAAAAGTTCTAAAAAAAATTGCTAAATTCCAATTAAATGAATACTTACCACTACAGCACTTGCTAAAGTCACTAATTATATTTTAAGGGCTACTGAAAATTGTTTTAACACCCGCTTGATATTGCTTGATTTTAGCAAGGCCTTTGACACCCTTCAGTATAAACTACTATGTAACAAATTAATATGTATTGGCTTAGGCGATGAATCTATAAATATTTTTAAAAGCTGTTTTTCAAACCGTTCTTAGCGTGTAATTTTCAATGCCAATATATGCAACAGATTATATTATAATTACACAGGGCCGTTCCAACAGAAAGTGTTTTGGGCCCTTTGCTTTTTTCCTTATATATATTTGATTTTTACTCTTTTTTGAAATATTGCTCTGTATATCAATACGCTAATGACACCCACATTTATTTTTCAGTTCATAAAGATAAATATTTAAATGCGGCCCTTTAAATTAATCATGACCTTAGTGTTATTTCAAATATGTATTATTTCCATAAATTTGTGTTAAATAGCAGTGAAACGCAAATATTAATTTTTGAATCAGCTAAAAACTGCATATCTCCTACTAATGATTTTCATATTACCAATAATTTTACCCTTAATTCTTATGTGACTGGGAAAAAAAACACCTTCTAAGGACGGCGTGGGTACCCGGGTACCTACTATGTATTTTATATAGAGCCGTGGCTTTTTCTGTGAATTTCTACCCTTACTGGAAAGGTACCCGGGTACCTTTCCAGTCACATAAGGGTTAAACTCAATAAATGTGGAAAAATCAAGGTCTCTTGATTGATGATTGACTCTAATTTTAGGTTTGCTTCCCATGTAACTAAGCTAGTCCAATCTTCTTACTGTAAACTGAGACATCTATATATTAACAAAAATATTCTAAATGAAGATATTAAGCTTCGTTTGTGTGACTCGCATATACTCTCCTCTCTTTCTTACTGTAATGTTGGCTATTGGTCACCAATTCTAAACAAAGACAAGGAGACATTGCAAAGAATTTAAAATGCGTACATTCGTTTTGCATATGGGCTTGGGAAGTATGATGATGTCAGCGACAAATATAATGATTGCGGATGGTTGCGACTGGAGGAAAGATTTTAGATTAAGTTGGAAACTCTTACTTTTAAAATTATCGACAAAAGGCAGGTACACTATACAAAAATTTGTTAGAGGAGCGGATCTACGTGACAACTCAGTGAATTTTTACAATATTCTCTCGTCATTTCATTCTCTCGTCCAACTTTTTAGAAATGATTAAGCTATATCGAATTCTCCAAGTTTTTTTATAACATGTTTATATTAATATTATTACTATATTTACTAAGCCACAATAGGTTGTGCACAGAAAATGATTTAATTACTTATTATAGGTTCTGGTTTTGTAGGGGTGGTTACATGGAAGAGCGATTTAGTTGAACGGCGCCACCCATTTCTATATCAGAAATAATTGTAAATATTTACATAAAAATAAAGATATATTATTATTAAATAATTTTAAACCATTTGAAATTGCTACCACAGTGATTGTCAATGCTGCTGCGAAGTCGATGTTCCTGATCCTCAATTCACTAGGGTGAAGAAGATTTTTGAGATACAAATAAAATAAAATAGATATCAACAATCATTTTAGTTTCAAATGTCAAATTTGCACACAGCTTACTAAGAGAAGACAACAAAAACAAAATATTACTAGTAACGTTCATTTTACTTGTTAGTTTAGTGCATATTAATTTATTGAGATCCACACCCAAGATTCGCTGGACATGTATATTAGGGTAGAATGATACTTTTAGAATCTAAAATAAAATAACATTTTAAGATACAAGAAACTTATTACACCACTTAAATTAACAATAGTCACAATTATTGGGCATTTAAATTTAGTGTTTTTGGGGCCTTCATTCTAGCAATTCCTCTGTCTTAAAACTTAAGTCAACCAAATGATTCTTTTAATCTTTCAGTACATTACAAACCGGTGCTTCTTTTAATTTTATATTTCAGAATCAACAGAATCTTAAAGGAACAATCAATTTCACTTCAACAGTAATGATCTGCAGACCAAATGACGTTCATGAGGAGATTCCTACAACCCAGTTGGTTCCAGGCGATGTAATCCTAATTCCACCACACGGCTGTGAAATGCAATGCGATGCTGTTTTACTTTCTGGCAGTTGTATAGTTAATGAAAGCATGCTTACAGGTAAATATTAAAAGTCCAACTAAGTAAAATGTAAATTTATATTACATTGAAATAAGCTCGAAAAACACTTGTAACATATTTTACATAAGTAAATCTCTTTAAAGTAATAAGAAACGTCGAGCACTTAAAGCACTAGCATCAACTAATTCTCTTGGTGCTTAAAAATCTCATTCTTTCTTAATGCTACTCCATTTGCTATAAAGTTGATGATGTTATATTCCACTAAAATGAAAGGAAAACTATTAATCTTTAACCTATTAACTATTGACCTGAAAACTATTAAGTTATTTATACTTAATTATATGGAAACTATGGTGGAACCTTTGTGGCACTAAATACAGAGAATAACGTTAAATACTTTTTTTGCAGAGGATCTAGAAAACTTTACTCAACTAAAGTGAATCTATTTTTTGCCTACATGTGTAATTTTAAGTCATTGTTTAGAGTCAATTATTACTTTTGTGAGAGAAGTAGAGATTTGTTTTCTTTCATTTTTTCAGAAACATTTACAGTATTAAACATACATTAAAAATATTAAATATTTTTAACTTCTCAGGAGAATCAGTTCCTGTAACCAAAACACCACTGGATCATCACGACACCTTATATAATCTAAAAGAAGATGTAAACCATACACTATTTTGTGGAACGAAAGTTATCCAAACTAGGACACATGGTAAAAACATTTTATTAATATATATTAAGTTAAAATTAAATATTTTTAATGTTTTTCAGGTAATGAACTAGTAAGAGCAGTAGTAATTAGAACTGGATTTCTAACTACTAAGGGTGAATTAGTTAGGAGCATCCTTTACCCTCCTCCAGCAGATTTTAAATTTGATAGAGATAGCTACAAGTTTATAGGAATTTTGGCATTTATTGCTGGACTTGGGTTTATTTATACAATTGTCTCCAAGGTGATGATAATTATGCAAGCGTTAAAAAATTGACATTAAAATTATGTTTTACATTATTTTAGCTATCACGATTATTGTCTTCAGCTGAAATAATAGTAAAAGCTTTAGACATTATAACTATAGTCATACCTCCTGCCCTACCAGCAGCAATGACTGTCGGAAAGCTATACGCTATTCAAAGGTTAAAATCTCATAAAATTTTCTGCATAAATTCAAGAGTTGTTAATGTGTCAGGGTCCCTGGACTGCATTTGTTTCGATAAGGTAAAAAAATATAACTTCGGGTAACTAATAATGATATATTTACTATATTTAGACAGGCACGTTAACAGAAGATGCGTTAGATATGTGGGGAGTCATTCCAGTTAAAAACGAAAAAATTCTAGAACCAGTAAAAGATATTGAAAAAATGCCTAGTTCTTCTGAAATTTTTAGAGGAATGACTGTATGCCATTCATTAACAGCTATTGATGGTACTGTGGTTGGAGATCCATTGGATATTAATGTAAGGGATATTACTATACATTTGTTCTTTTTAATAATATTAATGTTTTAAGATGTTTGAGTCAACCCAATGGGAGTTTGCTGATGGCACATGTTTATCTAAGGAGGGTTTCGCCAATTGTAGACCAGTAGCCATAGTAAGGTCGCCCAATAAAAATAATGTAGGTAAATATTTAAATGCAGGTGTGGCAATGAGGTTTAAAAAAACTATTCTTATTTAGAAAGCTATAGATATTTTCATGTTACTTTTATTGGTCCTTAATAAGTAGGTTTAAATTTCTGGCACACTATTCAACTTTCGCAAGCTTCCGACATCCCAGAAGCCAAACAATAAATCCTGTTCAATAAATATGAAATGCATATACAATTATTGAAGAACAAAGTAGTACGAAAAAAAGAGAAACTTAAAAGCCGGAAGGAGCATAACAAAATCTTATACAAATGTAATCTCAAAAGAAACATTTACTAAAAAAAAGGTTCGGAAATTTCAAACGAACATACTACCTTAATGACCCATAAAAGACTAAAGGCCCCTTCTAAATTACTAAGTTATGATCACCCCAATTCAGTAGTATAAAATAATATAAGCCCTAATTTAGTCCAACCATCCAAAAAGCAACAAGGATCACCTACATTCAGATAAAACATAACAAGTTCTTAATTATAATAAATAATCCAAGAAAGGTAATACAACCACACATATCACAAGGAGAAGAGTTCTAGGAGCTATATTAATATAAAAGGCAAATAGCCCTTATGTAAAATATAAACTCACTGAGGTTCAGCCCAACATTGACAAGATATAACGAATTTACCTTAATCTAGATAAGAAGCAAAAAATATATCAACATTTACACAACAGATCTAACATGAAGAAACGTAAAATAAAAAGATATGAGCGATCATCAGCAATAAAAAAACAACATTTTGACTTTATTCAAAGACCGAAGTAAGCAATACATCATAATAACGAATAAGATCATTATCTTAACAGGGGCAGTTATAGCAATTTAAAGATGAAAACATCATCTTTTGAAGTTACCGTTACAATAAACTTCGAACTCACTCTAAGCACCATCTCGTTCGTATTGACCCTAATGATAATACACTGGATGTGAATTTCGAATTGAAAGAACTCGTCCATTATTTCAAAGAGACCTACGTAACTAGACAAAAAATAAAAACTCTATGTCTCAGTCTCAAAATATCTTTTTATGTATTAATCAGAATATATGTTTCGCTAATAAAGCATCATCAGACCTACAATAAACAGAAAAAACACACGTAACTACAATAAAACCTTACACTAAAACAAAATCAAATATTAAAATTAGTTAAAATTACCTTATAGCTAGATGACCTGCTAAGTACGGACAAATAAAATTTAAATCTGAGAATACCCACATATTTTATAATAAAAAACAATAAAATGACACAAAAATTCAACAACAAATATAAAAAGGAAAAACGTGACAGGTGTAGTATTTGAACCCATGCTCTAAAGTTGATCTCTGTGAAACACCAGACCGTTAACCACTCGGCCAGCCCTGCTTATGAACGTTAGAGTCAAAGGCATATATGCGTATCGTGAGCAGAAACAAAAGGTTAGATAAGATTATTAAAGATAAGTCCTGGCTCAAAGGTGAAAACATCATTAAAGCATGTCAAAATTGGACTCTTTTTAGCTTTGGTGATTTCCATTTTCTCCAAGAGATCCATTTTTTTACCCTTAGGGCACTCGTGAACAATGGAAACATTTTCAGGGACGGAAAAACTATGACCCATTGATAAGAAATGGTTAGCAAATGCTGACTTAGTTTCTATGGTGTCGGTGTCCCTGAACTTATTAACGAGGCTTAGGTGTTCCTGTACCCTTGTGGATGCTCTCCTTCCTGATTGTCCCACATAAACAGCAGGGCAATCCCTACAATTAAGTCAATATACACCCAATTTGGATAGAGGGTCACCTTTATCCAACGTCTTTACTAGGTTTTTTCTTAGCGAGTTAGTCGTTTTGAAAGCTATGGAAAGGCTTAAAAAATTTTGCAAGTTGTTGAGAAATGCCGCCGAAATAACTAAGGCATCTAAAATTATTATTGTTGGTGATGTTGTTCGGTGGGTGGACGATGTGAAAGGACAGTTTATATTTATTATAAAATTTGTAATATAATTTGTTCGAGCTGTAAAGTGATAAATTATTGTTTACAGCAATTATTTTTATAATATTGTAACGAAATTCGGGAACACACCTTTATTGTCAACGTCAAAAACACTAACCTAACTCGCCTTGACTGTCGTTTAATTGTTTCCAAGGTAAAAACTGACTAAACAATTAAAACTGAATGATTTGTCACGAAGCGCGTCCTTTTTAAAACCTGATGGAACAGTTTCGAAATATTTAGAATTATCTTCATTGTTTTTGCCCAAAGAGACCAATAATTTTAGGAGAATACTGACAGTCAAAGCAAGCAAGTATACAAATTCTAGAAAATTAGAACTACAGGGATTTGCAATAATATAACCTAAATAACCTAAATTGGGGCCAAAATGGGGCTCTCAAACAAGATGAACTACTTAAAAACTAAACACTATAGATGAAAATAATAAACCAAACGTAAGTAGAACCCTAAAGAAACCCTACGAATCAACTTTAACTACAGAATACTAATAAAATTGTACAAAAACTAGCAGAATAATTAACGTATTTACATTTTCATAATACTGCTCCCCTCTCAAGTTTGATCGTCCCGATCAAACATGGGACCACCTGAGTCATGATAGGGCGCTAGCCGGACGATGTTTACAATTTTCATCTTCGCTGTCGGATGTCGTTGGATACGGTACACCACGTCGTTGATTCTGGTGACCACATTGAATGGACCTTCCCAATCCTTCTGGAGCTTTGGTGACTTGCCCTTCGTCCTCCGTGGATTGTATAACCAGACTTTATCCCCAGGATTAAAACCGGTAGAATTTGCCTTGTCATAACGTGATTTCATTCTGTTACTTTCTAGATGAAGTTTATCCCGTGCTTGTTCGTGAACAATTTGTAAACGCTCTTGTAAATGGTCGACGTACTCCTCAAGGGTTTCAGACTTATGGGGTCTTCCAGTAATAATGTCCAAAGGTAAACGAAGTTCATCACCGTAGACAACTTTTGCCGGGCTTTTTCCAGTTGACTTGTGGATAGAAGAACGATATGCCAATAGGAATGGTTGTATACAGGTATCCCAGTCGGTTTGCTTAGAGTTTACTACCATCTTTAAATAGGTTTCAAATGTGCGGTTAAATCTTTCAACCATTCCATCAGACTGAGGGTGTAGTGGGGTTGTACGGGTCTTATTGATTCCCAGCAACTGGCATACTTGTTGGAATATTTGTGACTCAAAGTTCCTTCCTTGGTCTGAATGTATTTCTCTGGGTACACCAAATCGACAAATCCAGTTCTGGAACAGCACTTCAGCTACTGTCGTTGCTTCTTGGTTTGGAATCGGATACACCTCGGGCCACTTACTAAAGTAATCCATAGCAACAAGAGCATATCGGTTTCCGGAGCTACTAGTAGGAAAGGGTCCTGCTACGTCTATGGCAATTCGTTCAAAGGGTGCACCAACAAGATACTGCATCATCTTTCCTCTTGTCCGGGTTTTTGGGCCCTTGCTTGACGAACACTGCTCACACTGTCGGCACCAGCGTTCAACATCTTGATGACTGTTCAGCCAGTAAAACCGTTCTCTCACTTTTGCCAAGGTCTTACTAACTCCAAAATGTCCTCCGCCGACACCGCCATGAACAGCTTCAAGGACTTCCGGAATACGTTTTCGAGGAAGGACTGTCAGATATGTCTTTTCTTTTCCATCTACGCTCTCCCAGACTCTTTTTAATAATCCATCTTTTATAACCAATGAATTCCATTGAGACCAATAAGCTTTAAGTTCTGGAGATTTGTCAGAAATGTCTTTCCATTCTGGTTTTGAAATTTCTCGAGATTTCAGTTCGTAAATAAGACCAAATACTGGGTCATCACACTGATCTTGGATTAAACTAGCTACATCCCACTCTTTAGAAATGTGAAGGCCAATACGATTACAAGTAAATATCTCTGGATGCTGTTTTGATTCCTTTTTAAAACAATGTTGACATGTTTCAATACAGGGTCTTCTCGATAAAGCATCGGCATTTTGGTGATATGCGCCTTTCCTATGTTCTATTGTAAAGTCATACTCTTGTAATCGTTGAAGCCACCTTGCTATTTGTCCTTCGGGATTTTTAAACTGAAACAGCCATTTCAACGAAGCATGGTCGGTTCTAAGGATAAATCGTTGACCATACAAATATTTATGGAAATGTTCAATAGCTTTTACTGCTGACAATAGCTCTCGTCTGGTGACACAATAGTTTCTTTCTGGTTTTGATAACGTTTTACTGAAATAAGCTATCACGTGCTCGCCATCTTCATATTTTTGTGATAGAACGGCCCCAATTCCAACATTACTCGCATCGGTATCCAAAATAAAAGGTTGTCCAGGAATCGGATATGTTAAAATTGGAGATGTGCATAGTGCTCTTTTTAACCGTTGAAATGCTTCTTCACAGTCTGTTGACCAACTAAATACCATTTTGTCCTCCGTGAGCTTATGTAGAGGCTTTGCAAGATTAGCGAAATTTCTTACAAATCTTCTGTAATAGGTACAAAGGCCCAAAAAGCTTCTTAACTGGTGTTTATCAGTGGGTCGTGGCCAATTTTCGATTGCCTCTACTTTATCTGGATCAGTCTTGACACCTTTTTCTGATATTACATGGCCAAGGTATCGAACTTCTTTTTGAAATAAGCAACATTTTTTAGGACTTAGCTTCAGGTTGGCCTCTCGCAGTTTAACAAATACCTCTTGAATATTCTTTAAATGATCTTCAAATGTTTTTCCCAGTATGATGACGTCATCCAGATAAACTAAACATGATTCCCAAGTCATTCCACGTAAAACTGTTTCCATATGTCTCTCAAACGTAGCTGGAGCATTGCAGAGTCCAAAGGGCATTACTGTAAACTGCCAAAGTCCCGTTCCAGTCGAGAATGCGGTCTTTTCTTTATCTTCTGGATGCATCTTTACCTGCCAGTATCCACTCTTTAGATCGAGTGTTGAGAACCATTGTGAACCTGATAACGTGTCCAGGGTGTCGTCAATTCTTGGTAGGGAATAACTGTCTTTCTTGGTAATGTCATTCAGTCGCCGATAGTCTACACAAAATCTAGTGGATCCATCCTTTTTCTTTACTAGCACAACTGGAGATGTCCAAGGACTCTGAGAAGGTTCTATCACTCCTTGTGTCCTCATTTCTTGAAGCATTGAGGAAACTTCTCCTTGTTTAGCTATCGGAATTCTTCGAGGTGCTTGTTTAATCGGAGCATTGTCTCCAGTGTTAATTCGATGCTGCACCAAATCAGTTCTTCCCAGGTCATTATCGTGCAAGGAAAACACATCTTGATTTTCTTCAAGAAGACGTCGCAATTTACTACACTGGTCCATGGTTAAATTGGCAGATGATTCTTCAAATAGGTTTTGTAAACATACAGGAAAAGGTCTGTTTGAATAACGACTTCTATCAGCATTTTTCATGACTGCCACTACTTCAGAGCATACGCCAATGTTCTCTCCTTGTTTCAGGTGTTGATCATATCCTTTTAAATTTACCATTCGAACCAAAACAGTAGATTTCTTCTGCGTAGATAAAGTCTTGGCTGGAAAAATTCCTTTACCATATAGTTTGCAGTTTTCCATGGGCTCAATCAAAACAGTTTCTCCCTCTTTTCCTCCAGTTGTAGCATTAATCACCACCTCTGAATTTGCTGGTATGGTAATATCCTTGAATAACTTAACGACTCTGGTATTTACTTTATCTTCATATAGGTGGTGCATAAAAATCTCTTCATTTCTCGTCGTCAATATCCGGTTATATACATCCATTTTAAACTGCTGAGCATTCATAACATCTAATCCTAATATGACATCATCCATGATTTCTGCCACTAATACTGGCTGTTGAAATGTTGTTAAGCCAATGGTGACTGTAGCTTCATGCAATCCAAGAATCGGGATCCTTTTTCCATTTGCAGACTCCAGAATTAAATTGGGTGGTGCTGAAAGCCTACAGTGTGCTACGATGTTCGGCTTCACGATAGTATGACTTGATCCTGTATCCACTACCATCTCACATTCACGGCCGCATATTTTTCCCGGTACTACCAAGCTCTCTCCAGGATGTGGCAGCCGGTTTAGTCTTATACGTGGGGCTTGGTAGCACCCAGCCAGCTTGCGCCCCATAAAGCTGACTAGTTGAAGTTTTCCTGGTTCCTTGGATCTCTTAAAGGCTTCGGGCATTGACGTTTAAGGTGCCCCTCCTCATTACAATTCCAGCATTGCAATGGTCTTTTAGGTTTCCTCGCTAATAATGATTCAATCTTCTTTAGGCGATCTTCGAGATCACTTTCCGGAGTTCTGATTTGTCTTATTCGTGTCTGCCTTCTAGTTGCTTGAAAAGCTGCCTCATACTCTAGTCCATGGGCCAAAGCTTCTGAAATACTGTTATGATGAGCCATCCTTAGGGCGTGGTTAGTATCTGGATCTCGAACTCCGTCAATAAAATAATTTATAGAAATTTGTTCTCGGAACTCTGTTGGGGCTGAAGGGTAAGCCAGATTTACTAATCGAGCAACATCGGCCTCAAACTGTTGAAGTCCTTCCTCGGGTTGTTGTCTTCTAGATTTCAATTGAGCCTGGTACACTTGTTGTAGATGGGCTTCACCGTATCTCATCTCTAAGGTACGCACCAGTACGTCGAAATTGAGCTGATCCTCAGATGGCACCATTCTTAATATTTCTGTAGCTTCTCCTCTAAGGCTTAGCTTAAGATTGATTGCCTTTTCTTCGTTATCCCAGCGATTTCCCCTAGCAGCGGCCTCAAATTGATTTAAATAGGTACTCCATGCTTCTTTGCCGTCGAATTTTGGTGGCTTTACTTTCATCATTGTTTGCATTCTAGGATCGGGATAAAGAGGGGTCTGTTTTACTTTCATCTCTAGTTCTTGGATCTTTTTTTGTACTTGTCCCAATTCTTCTTCTACTGTTGCTTCAAAGTTAGTCATTAATTGTTTCTGATTCTTCTCCAGATCTTCTTTAAGCTGTAAAACTCGTTCCTCTTGTTTTCTGTCTCGTTCTTCCTGCTCCTTTTTAAGATTATCTTTTAAATTCAGTAAGTCATCTTTCATGGTTCGAATCAGGTCTTCATTTTCTTTCTTCAGGTCAGATTTAATTGTCTTAAGTAAATCTTCCTGTTTCTTATCTCGCTCTTCCTGTTCTTCCCTCTGTTTACGGTCTCGTTCTTCTTGTTCTTCCTTCTGTTTACGATCTCTTTCTTCTTGTTTGCGGTCTCGTTCTTCTTGTTCTTTCCTCTGCTTACGCTCTCGTTCTTCTTGTTCTACTTTTTGCTCGTCAAACTTCCTCAATAGCAGCTCCATCAATTTCTCGGTCTCCATCTTGGCCTGAGTTCTTGTTAAAGGCATCCACTAAAATGAGCTTCCAAATATCCTTTACTTCTGACACCAATTGTAACGAAATTCGGGAACACACCTTTATTGTCAACGTCAAAAACACTAACCTAACTCGCCTTGACTGTCGTTTAATTGTTTCCAAGGTAAAAACTGACTAAACAATTAAAACTGAATGATTTGTCACGAAGCGCGTCCTTTTTAAAACCTGATGGAACAGTTTCGAAATATTTAGAATTATCTTCATTGTTTTTGCCCAAAGAGACCAATAATTTTAGGAGAATACTGACAGTCAAAGCAAGCAAGTATACAAATTCTAGAAAATTAGAACTACAGGGATTTGCAATAATATAACCTAAATAACCTAAATTGGGGCCAAAATGGGGCTCTCAAACAAGATGAACTACTTAAAAACTAAACACTATAGATGAAAATAATAAACCAAACGTAAGTAGAACCCTAAAGAAACCCTACGAATCAACTTTAACTACAGAATACTAATAAAATTGTACAAAAACTAGCAGAATAATTAACGTATTTACATTTTCATAATAATATTATGTTCTTTTTGAAAAGCGTCTTTGGACAGAGGTAATTTAAATAAACGGTAGAACATTGAATTAAAGGCTGCATATTTGTGTTGATAAGGGGAATTGGAGTTAAATTGGATTATATTATCTGTTGCAGAAGGTTTGCGATATACTTCAAAAGAAATACTGTTATTATTTCGGTATAAAAGAAGATCTAAAAAGGGTAATTTTCCGCTTGTCTCTCTTTCCAGCGTAAAAGAGATCTGATTATGACAAGAAATCCAATAAATCATTCTCGTCACCAACCCACAAGGCGCACACATCGTCAATGTACCTTTTATATGCTCTCAAAAAGGCCGCAAAACGACTTTTTATGATTTTCTCCTCCAAGTGACTCATGAAGACCTCACTCGGAAATGGTGAAGGACAAGAACCCATGGCGAGACCAGATTTTTGCCTAAAGAATTGATCATTAAATTTGAAGAAAATTTGTTCCAAAACTAATGATAAAAGGTGGATAAGATTATCTACCACTAGTTTTGGCAAAGTACTATTGTTGTTTAGCAGGATCTCAACCAATGTTAAACAATCTGACGAGGGTATGCTAGGGAACAAGTTCTTTACATCTAACGAAAGGAAAATGGCATTGTTTAGAACATCTTTTTGCTTTAGATAATTGGCAAATTCAATTGAGTTTTTAATGGAGAATTCGTTCCGAAAACCAGTTACTTCTCTTAAAGTATTGTTAAGCCAAGAGGATAATTTGTAGCAAGGAGAGTTTACGAAGGAAACTACTGGTCTTATTGGGTTCCCCTCCTTATGAATCTTAGGTAAGCCATAGAGCACAGGAGTACGTGGGTTCATAGGGTATAGGTTAGATTTAGGTGGTGTTAAAGTATTCTAGAGTTATAAGACATCGATCTAGAGAATTCTTAAGTTTTGAGAAAAAACTAATCGTTGGATCTCTAGTAATAGCCACGAAGTCGTCACTCGATAGAAATTACGTCACTTTAGCAACATAGTCGCGTCTATTTTTGACTACCAAACAAGAGCCTTTGTCTGCTCTGGAAATTAGAAGATCATGCGTTTCAATTTTGTTTTTAACAGAATTAAGGTGTTGTTTGTTGTAATTGTTAGAAACAGAGTTATGTCTCTCAGAGTTAAGAATATTAATTATTTTTGATCGTAAAATATTTTTGTTAGGAATTATAACAGACTGAATAATGTTCTTAGCCTCCACTGACAGGACCTCTCTAGTGTTTTGATTTATTTATTGCGAAAAATTAAATTTGAAATTTAAAGATTTAGGATATTTTCCTCCTCGGGGGTAAAAGAAACCTTAGATAACATCTCAGCCTCGTTAATAAGTTCAGGGACACCGACACCACAGAAATTAAGTCAGCATTTGCTAACCATTTATTATCAACGGGTCATAGTTTTTTCGTCTCTGAAAATGTTTCCATTGTTCACGAGTGCCCTAAGGGTAGAAAAATGGATCTCTTGGAGAAAATGGAAATCACCAAAGCCAAAAAGAGTCCAATTTTGACATGCTTTAATGATGTTTTCACCTTTGAGCCAGGACTTATCTTTAATAATCTTATCTAACCTCTTGTTTCTGCTCAAGAGACGCATATATGCCTTTGACTCTAACATTCATAAGCAGGGCTGGCCGAGTGGTTAACGGTCTGGTGTTTCACAGAGATCAACTTTAGAGTGTGAGTTCAAATACTACACCTGTTACGTTTTTCCTTTTAAATTTTTTATTGAATTTTTGTGCCATGTTATTGTTTTTTATTATAAAATATGTGGGTACTATCAGATTTAAATGTTATTTGTCGGTACTTAGCAGGTCATCTAGCTATAAGGTAATTTTAACTAATTTTAATATTTGATTTTGCTTTAGTGTAAGGCTTTATTGTAGTTACGTGTGTTTTTCTGTTTATTGTAGGTCTGATGATGCTTTATTAGCGAAACATGTAATCTGATTAATACATAAAAAGATATTTTGAGACTGAGACTTAGAGTTTTTATTTTTTTGTCTGTGAATTTCGAAGCCTTCCGGTATTTTAATTTCTTTTACACTCTAAAATCTAAAAAACTTATGATCTAGAAATAATTCTCCTATGAATAAAAGTTTTCAAAAAGTTCTGTTTTAACCTGTTCTAAATACACTGCTCTCCTAAAATTATATCATCTGTAAATCTAAATTTACTTGACTTTAAGTTTATATATTTTTAGGAAGTAAAGGAAATTGCCATATTGAAGCAGTTTCAATTCTCGTCAGCTTTTCAGCGAATGTCTGTGATAATTAAGTCTGCGGAAGAATATTTTGAAGTATTTTGTAAAGGATCACCTGAAAAAATTATTGCCCTATCTAAAGATGAGTCTATACCAGACGATATACGTGAAGTTCTAAAGAAATATACTGAGAAGGGATATAGGGTTATTGGTAAGAATTTATTCATACAGAACAGAAAGTTTATTATATGATACAAGATATTTAAGAGAGTGCTAAAATCGAGCGGAAATGCAGAATAATTAGGGTGAAGTTAAACTTAATTAATTATAGTTACGTTTATAAAAATAAGTAATTAAAATACATAATAAATCAATTTTAAACAAAAAATTGCCATTTCCAAAAAAAATCCTGTGCTTTCAATTTACAGAAATCAAAGAGCTGTGAACGCTATAATTTCACCTGCACTCGTAATGAAGTGTCATGTAAAGTATGTAATGATTACTAACTAGGCTGCGACAGGACCGTACATCAAATCAAAAAATGCTTTATATTATTACTATTATCAAAATAAATTACATATTTATCTATAATAATATATAATAATAAATAATAATATATATTTAAATTCTGGGGCTATCTAATGGTTAATCAAATAATGCATTTTAGGTATAGGTAGTAAAAGATTACCCGAAACGTTTACTTATGAAAGTATAAGAAAAATCCATAGACACGAAGTTGAAAATGAGCTTAATTTCTTGGGTTTGCTGATCCTAGAAAATCCACTTAAGCCAGAAACCACTGGTGTCATTCAAACGCTTAAAGAAGCACGACTAAAAGTTGTCATGATTACAGGTAATAAAAGATTTAAAAAAATTAAATTTATTAAAAAGAGATATGTATTTTAGGTGACAATATACAAACGGCTGTCACCGTTGCACGTGAATGTCAAATTATTAATAATAAATGCACCGTTATTGAGGTTTTAACTGAAAAGCCAACAAAACATGATTTTGCCAGTATTAGTTACCATATTTTAAATAACGCAACTGAAGTAAGAAGTTTTATTAGATACTAGACATTGTATTCTGTAAATCCTGATAAAAGGAATATTATGAAGAATTATAATTAACGTAAATTATTATTTTAGATTACCTCAAATGGAAGTAGTATTACTAAGGACCCAGAAGCCGCAATGCAAAACAATCAAAATTATTGCTTTATTGTATCTGGTGACACATGGCACAACTTAAAGAAATACTTCCCAGATTTGGTTCCAAAGATCACTACTAAGGGAGTTGTATTTGCTAGAATGACGGGTGCCCAAAAGCAACAACTTGTTGAAGAGCTGAAAGGATTGGGGTACTACGTAGGTAGGTTACATTTTCTGCTAAGGATGCTAAGTAGTTAATATAGTATAGTATAGTTCAGCTTGACGTAGGGCAACATCTGGGCGTAGCCATCTATAATACTGAATTTTTATAAGGCATAATTCCTTGGTTCCTAAGCCCTAGAATACTAAAACTCGTAAAATTTACGTATTGCTTTCAAATTTCAAAAACAGAAGCGAGCCATTTGCCACACCAGCAGTCCTTTCCCTCTTCTTCCTTTACGGCGAGAATATATTGACACTTTTTACTGTTTTTAGTTTACATTGACATGTATTAGGTCTATGATTAGAGTACCGTACGTAAAACTTACGTCTTTTTAATAATATCGTTTGTAAATATATGCATATATTTGATGTGTTGTTAGTAATAAGCATAGAAAAAGATGTCAAAAGATAATGAATTACGATGAATATTGCCTCTCACAGATAAGGAATTAAAAGATCTTGTATAGGCGACTGACTTTAGTGACATGAGTTCGTTATCAAACAAGATCAAGATCCATTTTACAGTGACAATATTGACTATGTTTCCGATGAGTTTGATAAGAACTTGTATGACGAAGAACTAGTAAACAAAAAACTCAGACAAAGACAGACCTCGTAATAAAAAATATTAACTTTCACAGTCGTCAACATCTTGGGAAGCTATCTCTGAATAAGAAACTACAGAAGACATTTGCATTTGTACAAATAATATTTTTTATGGAAGAAATATATATAATGGAAAACTAATCCAGTACGTAATCAAAAGGGTAAAACCCCAGCTAAAAATATTATTTACATTCGACAAGGCCCAACGGACCTAGCTAAAAATGTGGTAGAGCCAAATCATGTTTTTAATATTTTTATTGACGAAATTTTAAACGAAACATTGCTAGACACCAATGAGAAAATAGCTAAATTTTGAGAGAAATGTAATGTTCTTAGAACATTGAAAGACTAGAATTACACTTTGTTTAGGTTCAACATGTGCTCAGGGGCAAGGGTGGTGTTTGGTATACTAATATATTCACCGATCCTCTGTTGTCAAGTTTACATATATTTTCAAAAGAGCAAATTTTCATCTATATATAAACGTATATAATAATGTTAATTTAACTTATTGATGTTCGATTTTAGATTAGAAATAAAAAGTAGAAATAGATATATCTTATTCTAAGCGCAAAAATAACATCTTCAAAAAAACCGATGGTAAAAAGGCGATTCAAGCCGATCTTTTTGTTGACAAATAAATACCGATACTGTCATAACATGATATCAAGGGAGAACTGTCATCATAAACGTAGAATAGGGGATCATAGAAATAAACTTAAATAAAAACTTGTTAAGAAATCTATAATAATTATAAAATATTTAATTTCCATAAAAATGCTTTTTATTAGATATACCTTTACTCTTACGGAGTACGTTAAAAAAACACATAAAGAGTTCATGAACCGTAATATTGTTTATATTTTAAAGCATATTCTATTAGTAATAAATATTTATCATGTAACTATTTTTTGACGACGTCGCTGGCAAAGATTCCTTGTGTCGGTAAAATCAACAATGCAATCCAGCGGCGTTGCGATGTTATTGCCTTTTTCTCTAATGTACGTTATCTGCAATTCTTTAACTTTGAATATTTACTTCTTTATAGAGTATCTTATCATATTTTATTTAAAAAATGCTTCATATTTTATTAAAGAGGAACAGTAGTATTTTGTGCTTGTCAAAATAAGTGATAAATTATATTATAAAGTGTTTTTTTTCCATTTCTACATAACCATTTGGCATCATTCTATCAGAGATGTTGCAAGCAAACAAACTGCCCAAAGTTCCCCGGTACTGCTAATTCTAGCCTTTCGATGTTCTAAGGTTAAAAGTGCCACAGTTTTCAACACAACGCTACCTAAATTGAAAGCACTGTTGGGATTACTGATCTTGTCTGCGGCTTTAAAAGATAATCACCTGACAGCTACGCTTTTGTTTAATACAACTTATTCCGTTGGAAAATACAGGACAGCTATGAGTAGGGAAAGATTTAATTTTTTATTCTAAAATTTAACACCAATAGATCGCCGTTAGCCAAATATTTTGTTATAAATTTGACAAAACCGCTACATGGTAGTAACCGGAATATCACCTTAAATAACTCGTTTACCGGTGGTTCTATGTATATAAAACTACTGAGTAATCCATTCAATCTAGCAATAGTTGCTATACTGTGTAAAAATAAGCCAGAAATACCTTTGGAGTGACGACACAATAAATCCTGAAAATGTGAACCCTTCTTATTTGCATTTAATGATAATAAAATTACTATAAGCTATCCTACAAACCCAAACAAAATAAAATCGTTTTGTTACTTTCAACCTGAATTCAATGCCGCTAAAGGTGCTATTGAATTCTTTGATTAAATGACTTTGATTATATGCGCTAATAGAAAGACCGAAAATCGGCCTCTCGTTTTTTTTTATAATATGTTGAATGTTGCATCAGTCAATTCCGATGTCATAAATCACCATAATGTAATAAAAAGGGAAATGAAACCATTGTCAAGACAAGAATTTATCCTTAGACTTTAAGGACAACTGACCAGACCATGTCAAGAAGAAAGGATGAAAAATTGTCCGTCCCTATCAAGAAACTTAAAAGAGTCCATATCTACAGTTTTAAAATAAAATCAACTTATACGGAGAATCTAGCAGGTTCTCAACAAAAAGGAACAAGAACTTACAAAGGTATATGTCGTACAGCTAAAAAGAGAATGACAACTATAATTTGTTTTAAATGCTGACGCACCTTATGTGGGGATCATCAGAAATATGCTTGGGATGTTGTCAGAAAAATTGATTTATCTGTATATTTTTATTTTTTTGTTTTATAGAAATACATATGAAACTATTATTAAGTATCCCATCCTTACCAACCAGTATCAAGTAGCATAGAAACCCAACCGTAGTTATTCACACATAAAACCCAATCATACGTAAAACCGACGTTTCCAAGTAATAACGTATGAAAAGAAGGCTTTAGTATTCTAGGATTAACCACCATTTCCAGAAGAAATATGTTCTTAGCTGTGATGATTAGAATCGGTAATAAAACTCAAAGATCAGTACTACCGAATTGCGGAGGTGGAGTGAAATCAACAGGTCCTTAAAATGAATTGGGTCATTGTTGCTATACTTTCTATAAGCGTCACTTCTGGAAAGTAAAAATAATATTCTTCTTATTTTTATTTAGAATATTCTGGATTCGTCTGTAGACCACATTGGTGATTATTGTGGGCATAAAAAAAATAGGTGGAAGACATTTTAGTTTTTGGTAACTTTTTCACTGCATGCTCAATCCATTGAGCGGAATTGTAAGCAATATACTTGTTGGAAGCTTTTGCTTCCTTGATGATCATAAGTAAGCTTTGTGGACCTTGGGAAGTGATCTTTGTAGTTTATTACTTATCCTAATTTAAAATAAGTGATTTAAAATCTATTTCCAGTAAAATTTATAATTTTTTGATTAATTACAACACCTTCTCTATTTCTAGCTATGTGTGGCGATGGAGCAAATGACTGCGGAGCCCTTAAAGCAGCACACGTGGGAATATCCCTCTCAGAAAATGAAAGTAGCATAGCATCACCCTTCACATCTAAAGAACCCAACATTTCCTGCATGCCAAAAGTTCTTAAAGAAGGCCGAGCAGCTTTAGTTACTTCATTTGGAGTATTTCAGTTGATGTTGTGTTATAGCCTAACAGAATTCGCATCTGTGATATTATTATATGGGATAGACTCCAATTTGAGTTCTTTGCAGTTTCTTTTTATTGATATCTGCTTAATTCTTAATTTCACTTCGGTTTTTGGACACACGAAGGCATACGAAAAACTAGCAAAAAAACCACCCCGCACCAGTCTTTTAAGTTTCATTCCATTGTGCTCAATTACGTTTTTTATGATTTTGGCAATATTATCACAAATATTTGCTTTTTATTATATTCAAACTTATGACTGGTTTGTGCCGTTTAAATTTAATCCGGCTCTTAGTGGCGTAACGTCATTTTTTCCTAGTTATGAAAATTACGCAGTATTTTCTACCTCTTTGTTTCAATACATTACAATGGCCATAGTTTTTTCCAAAGGCAAACCTTACCGAAAAAGTATTTTTACAAATAAATTGTTTCTTATTAGTGTACTCTTAATGACCATCTTTTGTGCATATATAACCTTATATCCACCAGATTGGATAATTTACGTTATGGAGTTAAAAGTTCCAGTCCATCTAGAAGGCAGGTTGATGTGCATATGGGTAGGGGCTGTAACCTTTACCCTATGTTACATTGTTCAAAGTTTTGTGGTGGAAATATTTTTGGAAAGGCTTGTCGAACCTGTGATAATGGCTAATTATTGGAGAAACAAAAAGAAATATTTAGAAGTAATACAAATTTTAAATAATGAAGCTTATTGGCCAATGACCAATTTAGGAGAAACTAAAGCATGCTATGAAAATGAAATTAAACAGCAAAATGGTATTGATAATAGTGCTTTCGTTAATTCTTAAAGTATATTAGACTAGGTTATATAGGTTATAAGTAATAGTATTGTATGTTATAAGGTAGTGAGTTTTATACGTTATTTTAAAATGTATAATCCTTACTGTTGCAATTATTATTTATTAAAATTTTACGTTACAAGTTTTTGTACAGGATTATTATTTTTTATGCCTTACTGTCCTCAATCTAGGTGGAACGTGTTTTTTAGCTGAACTTCTTAGTGACATAAGCATAATAGAAATTTGTTTTTCGTTAATGACTTCAACTATTAAATAAGTGTATGTTTTAAGGAAAAGTCCATTCTGAAGTGGTGTATGTGTATGTGTGAATAGGTGTTGTGTTAAGTAACTCAAGTCTCATGATGGCAAGAACACTTGCCGAAATCCATCGCTCCTGAAATTAGAGGATTAGCATTTTATTTGTGGAGAAAAGACTTCCCCTACTAACTTTCCAAGTGTATATTTTTTTAAATCCAAATATTCAATAAAAAAAATTAATGACAAACGCAAAATTGATTAATCTGGACAATTTAGGCTCAGCTCACTACTTTTGTATGTAAGTTAATAATAATTCCTAATATAAATTAATAATAATCCTAATATCCGTCAGTGTTTTTTTTAATTATTTATTTATTTTGCTCACCTATTTTATTTTAAAACTTACGTTTCTACATGTTATAAAATTAAGAAAAGCACCAATTTTATGAGTCTCATTAGACCCATGCCACACAGGCATACTGGTCAATTTTGGTCGCGCAACTCTGGTGTCCCGAAATATTATTATTAGGAAACCAGTTGCGCGACTCTTATTTTTTCAATAATTTAAAAATTAGAACGAAGAAAGAAAAAATAATTTGCACAAATTCTTTTGCTCCCTTATTTTTCTGACTTAGAACTACCAAAACTATCCACGATTTTTTCTTAATATCTCTTTTCTAAATCGCGCTTGGGATAACTGTTTTATGAGGACTTCCAAAATAATGGTCGATTATAAATTTCTATAATAAATCCTTCAGTAAAATTCTTGAGACATTGACATAAAAACGGAGGTTTTTGGGGATGAGAAATATGATTTTATCCAATTTTTCGATATAAAGTATAGAGAGTGCCATATTCTCACGCTGTTTAATGCCATAACTTTTTTACTAGTACCGTTCTAATATTTTTTAATAAAGTAACTAAAAAAAGGTGTACTATATTTAATTCGGTTAAAAAAAGTGTTTTTGAAATATTTGCATTTAAACATTATGTTGTATAGTTAAGAAATAGTTTATCACTAAGTTGAAATAAAATTAATAATGAATAATACCATGGAAAACATCATTTTAACAAATAAGCAACTGTCCACCATTCAATTCCAGGAATTTTCTTAATCCTTTCACCAAATAGTGCCTTAATTAGAATAAAGTTTGTATACACCCGTACCTTCATATTCTTTTAGTGTCTTAATAAAATTGCAAAAAGGAAAAATTCAAATGTTTAAGATCCGGGCTACGCGGAGGCCATTAAAATTTATTGCCACGACTAAACCATCTGTGAGGCTTCTTCAGTTATAGTTCGGTGCGAACTATAACTGAATAATGCGGTGGAGCTCCATCGTGCATATACCACATGTTTTGACATAAATTTAAAGAAACATCATCGAGTAGATCTGGCAAATCATTTTGTAAAAAATATAAATGCTGATTACCATTAAGCCTTGCGGGTAACTCAAAAGGTCCAATAATAAAATCACCAATTATTCTACACCAGATTATAATAGAAAATTCTGCTGAAAATGCCGTTGTTTATTTCGTATTATACGTATTCTACGTATGTTTACTTCGACAATTAAACACACCTCGTCTGATGAATGTCGTCTGATTAAAATGATAAGGGTATAGTTTATTAGTGTGTAAAATTTATAAAATTGCGGTTTTTTTCTCACATCAGTAGTGTTTTCCAAATGTCTGGTACTTATGCATAGATTTTCAGCCACTCTTACTAAAATTTCTTCTTCTTGATCTATAAATATTGCTTTTGTATGCTCAACACCACTGTGAGGGCGAAAAGACCCTGTTTCCTCTAGCCGACTATATAATCTTAGAAAAAAACTTCGATTCGGGTGCCTTCTATTTGGATATTGTTGACAGTGGCGTATTGATGTCGCAAGACTATTCAAATTTACTTGAACATAGATGCAAATCATGTCTCTCATTTCATTATTGGAATATTCAATATGCTTAGGCATTATTAATTACCAAAAGTTATTCCATTCTTCATTAATGTTATAAGTTAACCTATTTTTCAAATAAAAAAGTGTCAATCTATTGTCAATATCTCTGATATTAGTTTAATGATTGTTACCATATATCTATAACTACGTTAATTTGTTATATGTTTAGTTTTTTTTTGACTGCATCAGAACGTTTAAATGCAAATATTTTAAAAACATCTTGTTTTACCAAAATAAATGTACTTATTTCTGAGAAATCATCATTCTTCATCAGTTTCTTCAATAAAATTAATAAAACTGTACTAGTAAGAAACGGCCTAAGTAATGGCAAGAAACGGTCTGTGAATATGCTGTAACTATCGCCTTCTACACTTTATATCAAAAAATGGAATAAAATCGTTCCGAAAAACCCCCGATTTTCCGTTATAGAAAAAAACAGAATAGAAAATTAAATTTTAACACCCTATATCTTATTTATGACTAACATTTTACTAAGGCATATTTGTCTCAACATCGATAGTTTAGTTTCGGGAGTTTAATAATAACAAGTTTGTAGCTTATAATCACCATTTTATGAATAATTTTAATTAATACCGAAGCACTTACCGCAGATTAGTCCGGCAGCCGAAATTTAATTAATAACTACCAAACTTTAATAGTTAACTCCCAACAAGCAAAAGGAATCTTGGAAAATTGTTAATTCTTTAAGAGGTAAAAAATACTTTAACACAAACAGCTCGCAATTGAATGCAAATATCATTAATTTCAGTTGCAGCTGATCTTGCTAAAACTATTCCAGCTACTACAATAAGCCCTTTAGCATATTTACAGAATATGTCTTTGTTGAATACATTTTTTTGGATGCCTACTACTGCTGTAGAAATTATGTATAATAAAACATAAAAATTCTTCTGGCTGGGATGGTTTTGGCACTGACATCACTGGCCAATTGTATTAATGATTCTTTCTTGAGCGGTTACTTTCCTAGCCTTTTAAAGAGAGCCATTGTGATTTCCATACATAAGCAAGGTGAAGACACTCCATCAAATTATAAGCCTATCTCATTGCTGCCTACTCTAACTAAAATTGTGGAAAATTTATGAAGAAAAGGATGGTAGAATTTGTGGACGCTAGTAAAGCTCTTAGTACTTTTCAGTTTGGCTTTCAAGCCTCAAAAAATACCAGTGATGCAGTATTTCACTTGTTGGAAAGCAGCGGCAGTCGTTTTTTGTGATATCGCTAAGGACTTTGACTGTGTATAGCATAAGTGTTTGTTGAGAAAACTTGAGGTATATGGGCTTAGAGGGAGTATGCTACCATGCTTTCAGTCATATCTGTCGGAAAAAAGACAGTCAGTTATGTTTTGTTAGGAAGTAAATCTCCCAACAGTTTATTTATTTTCTCGGTCTGCTCGATGTTAGGTTATAATTATATTGCATCGAAAACGAAAAATCTAGAATTATCGGGTGCCAGCTTAGTTCTTGGTAGCTCGGGTCCACTGTTCTCGGTAACCGCTGACGCTAACACCGCAAGCGCAAAGCCCAATAAACTGGGGAAGGGGATCAGTCGAGTATTGGTCGTTGCCCTAAAACGTTTGTAGAGCTCCCGTTTCGCGTACGGCGAAAAGTTGAAAATGAGAAGTTGCTCATTGTCCTCTGTTTAACCCCTAATGCCCAAAACGGGTCTCTCTCTCTCTCTCTCTAACTCTTTATTTTGCCCTACATTTATTGTCAATAATAGTGGTAACCTAGTGCGGGTTCATCACACTCTCTAAACTCTTTAAATATTTTACTAATTACATAAAAACGTTCCCGGTCGTCGTTAGTTGGTGTGAAGTTGACGTATGGTAACTGTTAACCTAGAATTATAGACATAAGTAAATTGTTGTTAGTTTTTTAAGGAATGAAATTAGTGAGTGTAATAAAATCAGTGAAAGTAGCAAGTGTAAATAAAGTAGAGTTAGTACAAGTGGTTAAAGACAGTTTATAGAGACAGCGGAAAAAATGGAAATTTAAGTCTACCCAATTACTGTTATTCCAAGTTCCAGTGACTACTAATAGATGTACATATTTAGAAAATAAATGTGTTTTATTTATTAGATTACAATTAATTCTTCAAGGGAAGAATAATACAGTGCACCGCTTCTTCATAGACACAATTATACAACTGTGTTCCCCTTGTGTTTGGGGAAGACGCCACAGAGCAAATCTCCCCCGATCAATGTTTAAGAGTTCCATATCTGATCAGTTGATAATTTCAGCAGGGGTACCACAAGGATCTGATTTGGGTCCACTTCTTTTTCTTCTTTATGTCAATGGCTTACCCTCAATATTAAGACATGGGCAGTGTACCTCTTTTGCTGATGATACCACATTGCTATGGCATGATACAAATGCACATTTTTTACTCAAGAAAACGATTGAAGACTTATGCCGATCAAGACTGTAATTATTTGTCCTTTAATGTAACTAAAACAAATGTTTTAAATTTTAAGTGTAGACTGGAGAATGTGCTTTTGAACACAGAGCCTATTTTAAACACAAATAATAACAAGTTTCTGGGTCTAATAATAGATGACAAATTAAAGTTTGATAGATATATAGAGCAATTATCGCTAAAACTTGCTTCTGGTTGCTTTGCATTTAGAACTATTGCCAGTCAACTTAATAAACAAATATCAAAGTGTTTATTTTACCTTAATTGATTGCCACTTAAGGTAAGGTACCGCTTTTGGGGATGTTGCTCAGGTTACTTGTTTCGATCTATCTTTATTTTGCAAAAGCGTGCCCTAAGATACCTCTGCAATATTGGATATAGAGAATCTTGTAAAGCATATTTTATTTCTGAAAAAATTTTAACCTTACCATCAATATTTATACTTGAATTTGTATGCTTAATGCATAAAAAATATTCGACAGCACAGTCTTCTCAGAGTATTATTACTCGCTCTACTGACTCTTACATGATTGTCAGTGCCCTCTTTAAGTTCTTTCGGAGTATTTACTTCTCCATCATGATATAGCAACCCTTTTAAATAGCCCCAGAGAAAAAAATCGTAAGGCATTAAATGTGGGGAGCCAGGAGGCCAATAAAAGGTCCATTGCACCCTATTTGGAACCTCATTATTTCGATATTTATGAACTTTTCTCTAAAATATGGTGGAGCCCCATCATGTACGAACTACATATTCTGTCTTACTTTTAGAGGAACATCTTCTAATAATTGTGTCAGATTATGAAAATCTAAATAGATTTCACCGATCAGGCGAGGAGGAAAAAAGTAATGTCAATTTACCACGCCAGCCCAAACATTAATGAAAATCTATGTTGAAATATAAATCTTTTTACAGAATGCGAATGTTTTACTGCCAAACATAATTGTTGTGGAAATTTTGCACTCGTATCTCGTATAAATGTGGCTTCGTCTATACAGAAAATTAATTTCCTAAGATCTTCATTTCAGCCGAACTGTTCTAAAAGCCAACAATACAATTCCTCTAGTATGATTTTCAGGCTGTGATACTTGTACCTGTTGATAATGATAAGGATAATACTGTTCTTATCGTATTGCCTTCCACACTAGAGTTGCTACGGCTCTAGTACTCATTGTTGGGTCGTCTTCGACCCTTTCTAAAATGTCTTCCTCAATTTGTAACATTTCAGGTTGAGCATCTCTTCTCGCGTGGCCTTCTCGTTGTTCTTCTAAAAATCCTATACCACGAAATCTGATAACTAAATTTACATTGATAAACGGTAAGAGCAGAAACAAAAAACGATAAGAATTTACACGAGAATATCAAAAATTCCTATCTTTTTTATTATGCTAACTTTTATATAGGTGATTTTTGGTATATCAACTCCTTTTGACGAGTCCTTCAAGTAGTTCAAATAAATAACTCAACTTCGAAAACACCATGTATATTTATATCTAGTATATTATACATATTTTTATTCTTTATAACATCTACCGACCAAAAGCCAAGTAGAGACTGCTGTCGATAAAAACGATATATGTAATAATATTAATAATAATGTATTTATTTTGTAAATCATATAAAACAATCCGATACATAAATATATATAATATTAATTTTGTTACTGATTTACAAAATGGAGCAAAAAACAATTAAAAGAAAGATCAAGTCTGACAAAACAAAAAAAATATACAATTGAAAAATATTATATACTACCACTGTTGCCCACAGAAATCTAAACAAAATGTACAAAAAGAAATACATATATACATACATACATATTATAAACCTTGATCAAAGCATCACATAAAGCGTAACCAAACACCATGCTACTAAAGCAGCAATTTTACCTTTTTTCTAAAAGACTCCTCCGATAAAGCTTTTAGATCTGTAGGAATGTCATTATAAAGCTGATAAAAGTTATAAAAGAAAGATCGCTGAAAAAAACTGGTTTTATGAGGTGGTGGAGTAATTAACCCTTTAAATTTTAAATTTAAGTTATAAACGTCTCTTCGGTATCTAATCTTCTTTAGTAAGTAAGGAGGACAATTATTAAGTATAATTTTTTTAAATAAAACCAAAGAATGTAATTTGCGTCTCTTCGCCATTTAACCAGTCTTTTAGTTTGTGAGAGATATATAAAATATGAAGAAGTTTGTAAAGGATTAAGAGATTATAAGATGCTGTTTTCAATATTTCAATGATACCAATCCAAGCTCCTTTCTTCATCATTCATCAACGAAATATCACCAATAAACCTATTGGCGTTGATTGAATATTTACATTTTACCCAAATATTCAATCAACGCTATTGGCCAATGATCGTATACGTTTTCTCTATACCTTCGCTACGAGGCTTACATGCAAGGAGTAATGTCATGACCACACTATTGATATACATGTACTCGAGGCAGGAAGATAAGTATATTAATGTTGTTAAGGTAAAATTTCTACTGCGTGAAAGTAGATATCCAAACTATTTATAAGCTTTTATAAAAAATTAGATACGTATAAAAATATCAAAATGACGTCAGATTTGAATAATTTATATACAAATTGTAAAACAATTGTTGTCAAAAAATATCAAGAGCGAACATTCGATCAAGGTTCAGTTCATTTAACATTCAAACAATGCTTGCAGTGAGAACCATAAATTAGAAACAGGTCAATTCAGAAGAGTTGTCTGAATGATCTGTAGTTGTATCAAAGAGGCTTTAAATACGGTAAAAGATTATTTATAACCATATAGACGACCACCTTACCCAACTAAGTTTTCCTTATTTAAAGATAATATTTAATCAAGTCTAACTAGAAGTGGAGGGCCTAAAGAAAAATTAGTAAACAGACAGGCACATTATTATGTAAATATTTAAAAGAATCTATAAATATCCTCGGTTTTAATATGTAATTCCCAGACCACCAGCACTGGAGTCTCATAAAAACGACTCGAAGTGGTGTCGATATTGACGCCTTTTTCCGGATATTTGCTATGTGCTTAAAATGTAATTTCAATGTCCTCCGTTTAAATAGTAGATAAGGCGAGATAATATTTTATTTATACGTTTTAAAGCATTTAGACGAGTATTTTGTGTTTAGTGGTTTATAATGATTTTTAATATTATAGTAAAAGTTGGCTAAGAATTAATTTTTTTGTTATAACTGTGAAGTTGGAGACCTGATATTAAAAGTTAACCGATCTTTAAGAAAAATGGAAAGTTTGTTTTCCATACTTTTATCAGGTAGGTTATCTGAAATAAAATAATTGGCATTGCTTTTTTCTTAAATGAATTGCGTTTCTTTTAAGATATTTACAGTTAGTTAAAATGAAACTCAAACACCTTATTTTCTTACTTCTTATATCAATTTTCTAAATCTATAAGACTAGTATAAATTTAATTGCATCCTAAATAATCAAAAAGTATACAATTTTGAACTTCAAAGTGAACTGCCAAGTCTACTCCGATTTCCAATTACAACTTTCGGTCGACTTAAGTTAATTCTCAACATAAATTCTTGATTATATTAAAATCTGGGCTCTATGATATTTTATTATTTTTATAACAAAGAGAATACAAAAAATTAGACTGAAATCAGTCCTGAAATTACATTTTTTAAGTAACCTCTCTTAACTAAAGTTAATATCTTAACCTTACTACTTCTGAAAATCATTAGATTAAATGGACTATTTTAGCCGCTTTTTGTAGTAACTCAGCTCAAATGCTTTAGTTGCTTTAGTTGCATTATTAAATCCTTTCAGTCAAAATGCTTTAATTGTTGATAAATGTTATAATGATAAAAACATTTATGGCAATGATTTGCATATTTTAATCTCGTCTCAGCTAAGGTTGTAAAAATTATTTAAAAATTGTAATCAAATTCAGTAGGGTACGATTATGCGGGTATTACGCGTATAACGATTACTTATAAACTACTACTTTTAATTCCAAAAATACTTAAAATTTCTAAAACATAAGATTTTCGCCCAATCAGTCCTTTCCAGAATATATGAGAAAATTATACATAGCTTACAACTAACTTCTGCTTTGGATCTAATAATCCTTCATAGCAGAATAGTTTTCGTAAGTTCTATAGCACGTGAAGTAATGACATTTTCAGAGCTTAGATAGAATTATGTTTATGTTTTATGCTACTAGATTTAAGTAACTCTTTTGATACTATATTTATTAGGTAAATTTAAATATTAAGGTCTAGAAGATACTGCCATGTCGTTTTAAAACTACCTTCCGATTATAGGGAAATCAAAGCTTCACTGCTCAGAAATAGAGTTAGTAAGAATTTAGCTGAGTTTCTATTTGGAAAAAGTCATTATTACATATTTGGTATTTAAAATCACACAAATGAAATTATCAAAGTATCTCCACCAAAAACTTATTGCTCTATTCTTCTAATAAGGAAGCTATAATTTCTAGTAAGGAAAAAAATGCAGTCTAAAGTAATGAAACGTTCAAAGAATAATTATAATAAAACTTACATTATTCACAATAAAAACAATTCTAAAAATTTATAAAAGATACTCAACAAGGCAGATAATCATCAACACCTTTATATTAATTTAATAAATGTCAATTTATAAGAGGCAACTTGTTCTATTGAAACAATGGACCATTAGCCACGTGATTTTTTGGAAAAATATATATAAGAATGCTATGAGTTGTTATTCAAGTATGGAGTATAACAGAAATGTAGTATGTCTAAAAATTAAGGCTTTAATTAACAATATATAAAAAAAAGAAGAAGTAGTTAGAGATCAGTAAAAAGGATATATGTACTGCAAAAGAAAAATAGATGAATAAAAAAGATTAAATAAAGTGAAAAATTTTCGATCCTAAATGAGTGAGATTAGCAGTAATTAACATAAAATAGTGATTACTGACAATAATAGTATTTAAGTGATTTTATGTTTTAAGGGATAGGACGTATGTACTTTAAAGCGATATATAGTCCAGCAGTGTTTGATGTTATCAGGCAATAAATTATAATATTTAACAGTATTGAAGCTTAGAATCATTGCAATAATAACGTTTTGTATTTGGGATAAATAAACTTACAGAGTTTCGAGTATTTAATTCATAAACATTAGATCTCCTCACCAACTTAGATATCTAGGTTGTTTATTATTAACAAATTTGTAGAGTGCTGTATTTAAATGGTTAATCGTTCTTGAAATTTAAACTATCGTGAATGTTTGTATATTTTTGTGACGTAGTCATATTTCCTAAGATCATAAAATCTTAAACAAGTACACAGTAATACATATTTAAAAAAAAAATTATGTATTATTTACTTACTTTATTTTTTTCTCTTATTTCACTATCAATTATAACCCCAAGATTTTTACAATTATCAGAAAAGTTAATATTATTCAAAACAATGTTAATAGAGAGTTGTTGAGCAGCACGTTCACAAAACATTAAAATCTGGGTTTACCTCATTTCACTTTAGACAGTGGGATGCAGATATATCCATCATAGCATGAATGTCCCGATTTATGCGGCGTTCTGCCACCTCGGTGTCTTGAATATAAAAACTGGAATATAATTGAATGTCGTCAGCGTATTGATGTGTATACATAAAATTAAGATATTTTAAAATGTCAACAGTGTAAAGAGAAAACAACAAAGAGCTCAAAACCTTACCCTGAGGAACTCCTGGCGATACCACAACAGGATCTGATGAGATGCCATTACAAACAATCTTCTGTACTCTGTCCACAAGGTAGCTCCTTATGAGGTTATTAGCACCACCACCAAAACCAGAGTATTTCAGTTTTAAACACAGTATATCATGATTGATAGTGTCAAATGTATATTTAAATTAAATATATATTAATCCCAAAATAATCCAAAATGTTCTTTTTTTCATAAGGAGACGTAATTTTTACACATCTTCTATTGCTGAATGGCAGGCATGAAACTCAAATAGTCCAGGATCAGTACGATTATAAGCAGATGTCAGGATAAAGAAGACTAGCTGTGACTCTGTTGAATTTTCCGCCCCTGGACTTTGCAATACGAATACATTTTGAGGCAATGAGAACTGTGTTCCGACCACATATCCTTAGTGAACTCCCGGTGACACTGGCTATGCCTAAATCTAGTCGCAGATCATATAGAATGTCTTATTTTTTATGGGGTGATTATATTGTATCTGCGACACTCTACTATAAGAGCTTTGTGACTCATTGACAGACAGAGAGGAGTGGCAGGGCCTGCATCAGTAAACAGGAGGATCATCTGGTATACAAACGGCTCCAGACTCGGAGTATCATAGATAGAAGGCAAAAACTTTATAGCACTTCATTGAATGATAGCCCTTAGGCGCGCTCTTTTCAAATTTTTAGACCGGAGCGCATCATTGGATAGTCGAAAATTATTAGCCTCTAGTAGCCCTCGCTGCACCAAAACGGATCAGGGAACTATCTGAACAATAGCTTCCTTGGTTACCCACTGTCCCCCCAATTCGATTTAATATATATTTAGTAATTTTCTTATGTCAAAATTAAATCTCTTCTATTAATTTTAATATCATAAGTAAATAGGTTAAATTGGAAAATTTATAAATATTTCTGCTCTACAATATTAGAGCTCCAAATTTATTGTATGACGTTTGGCGTTTCGACAACAACTATCAACTTAACTTTTTCAAATAGAGCCTAGATTTTATATTATATTTTTAATAGCGTTTTTTATTCCTTTTCAAATGATGTATCGCATTGATATATTTCCTGACGTTTTGACATAGGAATAACCAACAATAGAAATTTGCCCTCAGTACCAACCTGATTTTTTGTAATATTTGAAACACGGTACCTTACACAAATTCCTATTTACCTTTAAAATTTTCAATTTACTTTAGAGGTGCACCATGAATTCATTCATGGTGAATTCATTCATGAAAAAAAATTCATGAATATTGAAAAAAATAACAAATCTTTCTGCATTTTGTCATCTTAAATACAGGTATTACTTTTTACCTTAGTACAATATGACTAAGCTGAAATTACTCAAGAAAATGAAACAATATAGAAAAAAATAATGTTCAGGTAATCATCGGCTAAATAAATATTTTTAATTATTACCACTTTACTATACGAAAGCATTATTAATTGTTGCTAATCAAACAAAATGTTCGGCGCGATAAAAAATTTTTTAAGACCATGAGACATATGTAAGTACCATGGGCGAATTAGTAAGAACATGAAGAACAATATTCGAAAAACGGAGAAGAAAGATATTGGTAAAGTGGTTTAAAAAAATTTGTTCATGATATAGTTATCACCAGCTTCCTCCACTTCCTCCAGAAATCGCAATATCTTCGAGAATCATTTTAAGACACCTCTACGAAAGTTTGCAAGAGAATATATTAATTGCTGTAAAGTATACACAACTGAAAAAATATGTTTGGGCTAAGGAGACAAAGATAATCTTTTTAAAGATGAAGGTGGATGATTTGCAAGATGTATAGAAAATGATGTGGAGAAAATAAAATAAATACTTTAAAATACGGCAGAGGAAAAATAAAGCTTTGGGGATGTGTTTAATAGCATAAGGGTAACATAATAGGAATGGATCGTGCTTAAAATAAATAAAATGAAAATCATATATCTAATGAAAATTCCTTGCGTGTTGCATTAATCTAATAAACCCAAGCGCTTTTCCAGATCTTATAATTTTTAGACTATTGTTGGTATGCTGTACAAATTGCTTTTGAAATTCACCTTTAAATAATATTTATTTTATATAAAATTTTTAAAGTATTTTAAATATAGGAAATTAATCAGCTTTCATCTTCAGCAACTGTAGTTTTATATTTTAATGAGAATTTTTTATTATTTATATTATCATTATTATAGATATTTACAATTAAATGTCATATAAATAAAAAAATATGGTTGAATTTTTCCCTTTCTACTTAGTAGGTCAATACTACATTAGAAGTCGATGCATTTTTATTTAAAAGAAACTGATAAGCATTTGCTAAACATCTTAGACGTCGACGTTCTTCGGTTCCATTAAAAAAAAAATTATATCATTTTTTAGAAGAAAATGTGCACGGTGACGAGGTTTGCCTTAGACTTACCGATGACTCAGAGGAGGAAACAGAAGAGACATCAGCAGAAGGAACAGGTAAAAAATATTATTATATTATTACATTTAATAACTATTAAGTATTGAAAAAATTGTTGTAACATAGTGGGTCTTATAGATTTATTAATAAAATTATTAAAAATTACTATTTCTCTTTCAATAACAGCCCAATGTTTCAGTGTTTAATAAAATATGGTCTTCTGTAGCAAAGTATTGAAATATTTATTAAATTAAAAAATAAACATTTGGGAATTATGTATGAAAAAAATGTTTTGTAAATGGCAGCTACGGGTTTGCTGGTATATGCGTGCCCTTTTGACGACATTTTCAATAATGTTATTGTATACATGTGGTGGTATTTCATTGATACAGCGTCTAATTTCGCCTTTCAATACTTCGATGCTTGCAGACTTATTGGAATAAATCTGTGACTTCAGATAACCCCACAGCTAGAAGTCTAAAGGCGTTAAATCACAAGAGCGTAGAGGACAATTCTGGTCACCAAATCGGAAAATGACACGACCAGGAGCAAACTCGTGCAAGAACGTCAATGTTTCTATAATACACACCATGCATTATCGATGTATTGCTTTCTGATGAATCATTCGTGAATTTCTTAATCTCCAAATGTGACAGTTTTGCCTATTAATGTCATCGAGCTGAAAATGAGCCTGATCACTGAAAATTATTATATTTGCAAAATCAGCACGTTGCTGATTCAGTTGTTGTTCAAGTTGTTGAATCTGTTGGGTTGGGTTGGGATTTTGGAGATATACAGCTGTAAATCTTTAGTGAGATTTCACTGAAGAGTGCCTGTTGGTCTAATTCTTGTGTTAATGAATAATTAACGTCTCTGATTTTTCTGCACCACTCTCGCGAAATGTCGTGATTTTTTGTTCTGAACAATCTCTACGAGCTCGTATCGTGTATTTCACATCACTAACCGAACCACTACTTTCGACTTTTTTAATTATTCTTTTCGCAGTAAAAGAATTAGGCACATTATTTCGGCCGAACATTGAACGCACTTTACGATTGCAATTAAACTTTTGTTTTCACCATTTTGATAATAATATTTGACAATTAGGATGCGTTGTTGTATCGTGTAAAGTCCAGTTCAGAGATCTATTAGAATCTTTGATGTGTCGCAGATGTCTAAATGGCAAAATTTTATATAATTTATCTATGAAATCATTTTAAATATACGTAAAACCACATGTTTTACAATATTTTTTATTTTTCTTTCGAAAATGTCAATTTTTAGAAAGAAAATAATATCACAAGAAAATAATATCAAATAATATCAAATCAAAATATTTTAGTCCGTGGTAATTGATAAATAAATAAATATATAAAATAAATCTAGCCTCGAATTAAATTTGAATTATTTCAAGCAAGTAAATTAATAATAAATAAAAATAATTTGTAATATATTTCAAACAGATAGGACACCCAATTACACGAGATACAAAAAAATTTTACAAATAGTTTTAATTTTACAATTGTCTCACAAAAAATAAATATATAAATTGCCTAAAATCTAGAGTTCAAAAAAAAAATATATAAAAATAACTCAATCTACTAAATTAAAAAAAAAAACTTTTAGAAAATAATCAAATTTTCTATACTATAATATGTTAATTCATTAAATTTAAAATAGACCCATGATGATTTTACTGCCCAAAATTGACAAAAACATGCGTGGAATCCACTCAATCGCCTGTTATTGAAAATAAAATTTTATGGAAATACTATACACTGCCAAAACAAACAAACAAAATTTTACAATTGACAAATAATGAAAGATATTTTTGCCATGTGTTGCTTTAAGATTTAAAAAAAAAATGCCCAAATTATAGGCATAGTATTTGGTTTTTAAATTTAAAAGATAGCTATTTTTATTTCAAGTTAGAATCTTCAATAAATTAAATTGTTTATTTTTGTAACTTATCACTCTCACTGTTTATATCACAAATGTAGGGTTAAAACTTCATTATATCAAAAAGTCTTATTTATTAAAGCTGTGTTATTAAAATTAGACTAACAAATAACAATTATAACATAAAAACGTACATTTTCTATTTTATTTGTGGTTTTACCCTACTGCCTCAAATTTAACAAAATGTAACAGTAAAATCACAAAGTAAGGAAACCATTTAACCTGCTAACAATCGATAAATAAAATATTAATCATATTAATCTCGATTATTCAAAAGAATTTGATGGTATGGATTGTTCATTGTAAAATTAGTACTATGTTTTTAATAATGTTGTGTTTGTCATTTAATAATATTTTCTCTTACGCTAAACGTATTGATTCGGATGTGCCATAAGGGTCAAACCTTGATCTTTTACTTCTCCTAATATACACTGTTGATTTACTAAATGTGAGGAATTCTGAATATGCTGATGATACCTAAGCTATAACCATAACTACACTTAATAAGTCAATACTCAAAAGAACATAATTTAATTATCAGTTCTTACCCAGGATTTGTTTTGGTATAATACCTAAATCTCAATACCCACAAAAAGGAAATTTATATAATTTGAAGACAAACCAAAACATTTTACCCTTTTGTATCAAAAAGTAAATGTTTAATGCCTTAATCCAGAGAATAAATAGGCCTAAGTACTTTCTACCACCTATTCTCGCATCACTTATTATAAACACCCCACTGATTACTGAAATACTAAACTTATTAAATGAAAATTTTTGGTTAAAATAATTTGATTTACTTAAATCTTATCTTTTAATTAAATATTTTCTATTAATTATTCTGAATTTCTAACTTTATAAAACCAAACCCAAAAATCCCGAATAATAAAATTTTAGATACAAATAAATTTTAAGGCCGGACCTGTGCAACTTTTCACGCTTCAGTGACTGCGACTGGGGTCAGACATCTAAGAAAATAGTACGTGGGTATCTGTTGTCAAATCTTACAAATCAAATGTATAAATTTAAAAAAAATGTTTAAACTATTTATTTATTTGATGGAACGATTAAATATCGCTTAGGATATTACTGCATGACTCTTTCCACATAAAATTTTGCGATTTAAACAAACATGCCATGTTACAATACAAGAAACACCGGCACACGGACTATTCGCGGCATATCAAAGATTCTAATAGATCTCTGAACTGGACTTTAATGCTCCATCACACAACACAAATATACAGAAAAATGCGGGTTGCCGTGTTAACGCGAAGAAATGCCCTCTACTGAAGGTGCAATATTTCGAACTAATTTTGATATTTGTAAGCCATAACTATTGGCAACCCCTCTAACCAATCAGATTTGAAAGAAGGCGTGGTCAAATCCGGCACCAAATTTGAATATAGCGCGAAAAATTCGAATTCTAAGACGGACCCAACTTAAGAAAACTACTAAATGTCACAACCTGCGGGTATTCCACTCAGGTATTAAAACAGGTTGTCATCAATGCTTGTTCTATCACATTTCCTTTTTATATTTCTTATGTTACAAAAAATATAAAAAGAATTTGCATTAAAAGAAACAAATTTTCCATATACAAATCTATAAACCAAAAGAACACCAGGTGACTGCAATTTAATGTAGTTTTTGAAATTGGGCAAATATGTATAGAAGATAACCTGCAAATTTAACTTTTGAAACAAAAAGGAAAAACCGTCGTACCATTAAAAATTTTTTTTTTACTTGAAAAAATACTAAATGTCCTCAGCTAATATTGATACACATATATCATATACAAAAAAAAATATTACTTAATTTCGTACTATTGTCTCTTTAAATTACAGGTATAAAAATAAAATACAACTGTATCATTTTATATACACAAAAATATATTATTTAATCATCTGGAAAAATTCAATATTTCAATTTGAATATTTATCAATATTCAAATTGAAATATTGGAGCAAACTCTGATAGTATTGATAAGGAACTAAGGAGTAATTATATAAATAATAGTAAATGAATACGTGCATATGTGTACTATTTAACTAACAAACTGTACTAACTTACCCCATTCCAAATTTTACCTCCTAATTCCACAAAAAATATAACTTGAAACTAGAAATTACTGTAAATAGACAGCCATTCATTTCTGCAAATTTTTCTTGACCCACGGCCACGAGGCGACGCCTTACCAAAATATAAATAAAAAAATCAACGTCAAAAGTATCTCTAACATTACTACTGTCAAATTTTCCTAATGTCAAGTCACCCTAAGATGGCCGCCGTCCGAAATTCCGTTTTGTCGAATCAAATTTCATGGAGCTGTGCTCCACGTTTACTAACTTCTGTATGTCAACTGTCGATCTGTCACATAAAAATCATGTGACATTATGACTATCAAACATGGCGCGAAATTCAAATCTGGCGTTCCTATTGAAACACCGTTTAGAAAGCATCGAATCGGCCTATTATTATTAATACAAATAACATAAACTACACTTATGCTATTATAATAATAAATTGGCAATCATGTCTCAAATTATGACCATTCTTAAATAAATTCATAAAAAGAAGGTCATTTTATTGATGCTGGTATAGTTGGCTCCGCCAATATTCTATTTCACGGTTAATCAGTTAAAGGTGCCGCTAAAAGGCTCCACCACTCCACTTTTAATGATAAACGATATCGCAAAATAGATTATTGGTGGAGTAAACTATACTAGGATTTACGTGATGGTTATATGCAATCGAAATATAAAAAAATGTAGATATCATTAACTGTTTTTGCTAGCTTTTAGTGTTTCTGAGATCCCATCACATGCATAACTAGGGTCCCAATATATCAGAAGTATTCATTATGTTGAACAAAAATACTGAAGGAATTCGTGATTTGACCTATGTATTTAAGGAAAATATGCATTCGATGTTATTTGCTGTTGAAAGAATTTTATTTTAAAAAAGATTTTTGACTTAATATTACTTTATGAAATACTGGGATACTAGATTGGGTAGAAGTGGAATATACTATTCATCTCTTTAATCAGCCAATATTATCTGAATTAATGAAATAAAATTTATTCTTTTTGTGGGTATAATGCAAATTGTAAGAGAATTTTTCCATAATTAAATTCTTAATTGACCGATGAAATAAATTTCATGTCATCAGATTCTGTACTAATATTAAAAAAATGAGAAAATACTTGAAAATTTATAAATCTTATTGTTTTTAAGTTTTGATTTTTTTTTCAAAATTAATAAATTTTTCCCTTTATTTGATGTTGTGTCTATAATTTTAAATACAAATTACTATCATAATATTCTAATAGTTATTAATTTATCAAAAGTAGACCGAATACTGAACAGTTTTATCTCATTTTATAGTTGATACAAAAGACAGCAGTATTTCCAAAAGGTTGAATTTTCAGTTTTCAGTCTTCAACCAAATAAATTAAATATTATGTGAAATGACTTTAACCCCTACCCTCAGTGGAACACCACTTAAAAATTCTAATAAATGCTTTCTTAAAGATTCTTAATATTCGTTTAATATTATAATTTTATTTTAATTTTTGTAGAAAATCAATATAGCGACTTTTTTTCTAATCGACTTTAACCCTATTAAATTAAAACTGGAGTTTTAATCTAAAGGTTCCAACTATAGCACTATTTCCATCCATGGTACAAAAATTACTTTTTAGTTTTATATTACCCCGTTTTCCATTATTTCGAAAAAAAAAACAGGAAAATTTCATTCTATATATCAAAGTAATATTATTCGCGGCAAACTGCTAGATAGCTTCTTCCCTAAATAACCTCTGACCTCTGCTAATATAGTGCTAAATCAATTAATGTAATAAATGAAACAAGCTTTACAATGCGAAATGTAACATACATTACCTCCAAAAATAAGAAAATAAAGGAAAAAAACTTGTTTTACTAATTAAGAGTGAAGTAAAACTCCATGAGTAACTTCTTACTTTTCTCACGCGACTTGACTCGCACACGTTCTCCGACAATGACTCAACTCGAATGCGCACTGAAACTCTTGGACATGTAATCGGTCAGTAACAGTCTAGAAAGAATTAAGGACTAATAGCTTGTGAGCAATGTCTCACATTTCTTACTACTGCTGGAGATTCGACGCACATACTACATTTCGACAACAATGACTCAACTTGACTGTGTACTGCAATTCTTGAACGTGTAATTGGTCATCAAGTCTGGAAGAGACCGATATGAAAATCTAAGGACTAATGGAAATAGGGGTAACTCGTGAGCAGCTTTTCACTTCGACTCATATACTATATCTCGGTGATAGTAACTCAACTTGACTGCGACAGCAACCATAATTGACTGTGACAATTAATCTTTGACCGTTTGACTTTTTACCAGTTTGTTTACTAAGTGGGTTCAAAAGCGATCTAAAAGTGCCAATTTCATCAAAAAGGTATGTGAAAAAGGGCCTAAGATCTAAAGCCTGACACTTTCATGGAAATATATGGTTTATATTTATGCTATTGGCGTTTAAGAGTTACCAATTAAACCTGCCTGATTGCTTTATATCAAAGGCATATGGGTCCGAGGATTTTTTTAAATGTTGACATTTAAAGCCGTAAGTGCTTTGATAGGCTTTTTTGATAGGCCATATATTCAATGAGTCAGCACAGTAAACATCAATCTTAACATCCTAATCCTCTCTCCTATATAAATAATCTAAAAAAGGAATTTACCACTGACGAAGTAATGGAGCAATTCACCTTATGCTTCACTGTACGATTATTTCCTTAATGTTTCCTAAAATGTGACATGTGTCTCTGATTTTTTATTTAATTTCTTTATTGTTTCTTATTGTATTTAATTTTTCTGTTATTTCCATTTAAAACGCAGAGCTTTCCTCACTTATTATTCATTAATTTTAATTTTTTGATTTGACAAATAAATAAATGAAACCAAAAAACGTAATTTAAAAAAGAAAAACAAAATAGTCTTTTTACCGATTTAAATCTACTGGGTTTAAAATAGATTGCAATAACTATACAGTCTGCAAATATCTCTTTATTTAATTGTAATAATTATTATTTCTAGATAATTTAAAATGCCTAGAATGTGTCCAAAGCTTCTTAACAAGTGAAGAACTTAAAAATCATAAAGAATCGAAAGAACATGTACTGAAACTACGGAGATCCCGATCAAGGGTTGTGCAACAAATTAGAGGTACCTAAGTGTTTACATAAAGCTCAATAAAATATTAATTACAACTGGATGAAATACTCACTTATTAATTATTTTACTTACAGACTCAACTTTGAATAGGCATCAAATGATTGAAAGAAGTGATTCTTCTGAAAGAGGTATGTTAAGTAGATTTAAGTTAAACTTATATTTTCGTTCTGTATTGTAATTTAATTTCTCTGATAATTTTATTCTTAAAACTACTGAATCAACAAGTCCGATGCTTCGAAGCACACGCTATTTATTTAGGACTGAAAATCAAGGAAATATTTGCTAAAAAACAAATTCATCACTTTTGCTTAACTTTTTGAATTATGTATCTCTAGATAAATTAATAATTTTATTTTAGACCATTTCTTTGTATGGGATACATACATTATACATTGGGATAATGTAATACATACATTTATGTTTGTTGACTATGTCATGTATATCGTTTTGGAAAACATAATGCTTGTGAAAGAGCCACTATAATCTATTTGTGTCTCATGCGACCATCTGACTCCGGTCTAAGATATATAGTATATATATATAGTATATAGTATATATATATATAGTATATAGTATATATATATATATATATATATATATAGTAGGCTATTTCTGTTAGTGATGAACAATTCCATGTCTTAAGATGCCTAAATTTTTCCATTTTTTTTTAATATAGTTTTTGTTAAAGAGTTGCGCATTTAAAAAGTGCCATATTTGGGGTGTTACTGAAAAAATGTTAAACTTCCAAATATTAGTTTTAACTTTTCATCACTTCAACTGTGATAGGAAGGAGTTGAAGTTAATGCTATTATTTAGTACAGTTGGGTTAGATAGACTTGGTCTATAGAAGATTAGTACCTGACGCCTAAGTATATTAACAAAGTATATATAAAATTTTAAGTAAATTATTGTACTTATTACGAAATATTGGATGAATTAATAGTAAATACTTTTAAAAAAATAATATTAAAATAACAAGAAATGATAAAAAAAAAATTTAAAAACCTGTATTATTACTTTTTGTGCTTATTTGGTAGAGCACTCACCTATAAATTACTAATATTGTATAAGCCTTCACTGCAGAAGTAACAAATTCATTTTTAAAAATTACTACGCTACGGGACGCTCACTCTATGAGAAATTAAAACAAAGTGCCTGTGAAGCACAAGTATTTCGTTTACTTAAAATGGAATTCCATGAAGTCATACCAATGAAAATTAATATCATCGTTGGTGTAAATACTAAAATTGTAATATTTGTTTCTTATAAATATAGTACTTCTTAATCTAATTCTGTTTTTGGTTTTTTTTACATATTTTTTCTTTATCCTCAATACTATTTCATTATTTTATTATAATAGGTTGTAAAATTGTAATTATACAATTTTACCATATTCCTAATGACACATTATGTATAATTTATTAAATATTACTGTCTAAACTGTTGGGTGATAATTTGGATGTATAAAAATGCTCCCTTGATTTACCCTAAAAATAATACAGTGACTTAACTTTCATTCAGTCTTAAATGATTATTTTTATCTAAGTGAAAGTTAATCATCATATGTATAATTAACATTAGGTCTTTAGTTCATAAAGTTTTAGAGTAAATACTAATATTTAATAAATACTGAAGTCGTGAGATTCTTCAAAACTAATTTGTTTTTAGGCTGTACCTCACAGCAACAACTTTTGGAAGGTCTTAACGATTATAACGGAACAATTGAGGTAAGCGAAATATAAAATGGTTTTTGTCATATTTACAAGAAGAGACTTATAATATCGCAGTGTCATTTTGTAAGAGGGTTAGTTTATTCATAGTTTGCCCTTCATTTCCATTTCTTATCGTTAAATTTTAATGATTTTCTTTCTGAAGGTTTGATTCTTATTCTCCGGATTGAATATTACTATGTGATATTTAGTCCGGGGTAAGGGAAGTACTTGCTCGAGAACTGAATATTGATTTCGGTATTCAAGATTACAATAAATTTATAGTACTTTGAAACATGTTAACCGCATATGTTTTGTTAATGCCTATTGAAACTCCCATGCTAGTTATCGGCTCTAGTGCTATAAATATAGTTCTAAACTAAAGGATGTTTATTCTGCTGCTTTTCATTTTGTCTACAAGGCTGCAAGTTGCTTACGCTTATATCTACCACAAAAGCTGTTTGTTGAAGTTAAAAGACAATATTTCATACTCAAGCGTTTGAAGGCTCTAGACGGTTTCAAAATAATGTAAAATGGGATAGTATTAACGAATCTCCAAAATTTTTCGATGCCCCTTAATATAGTTTTACTTACTTAGATGAGTTAAATCTGAGCACTATAATCCAATGCAGTAGCGCTCCATAGAGTTGAAAGTATCATCTACCAGCCATCGTTCCTTTAAAGTCATTAATATTTTTTTTGAGTGATTTGGTTCTTCGCATTTTGTAATAATTACCGTTATTTACATAAAAAGTAAATTAAAATCGCAAAAAGATCATATTGTAAAAATATAATTAGAAACGTAAAAAATAAGAAGACAGCTGGTACGTAACAAATGACCTTTGTAAAAAAGTACTTTATTTCAGTGAAGTAGATGTTAATGGCAATTTATTAAATTTTACTAGAGCATTACTAATACTCTAACGCAGGATATTCCCTTTGATGAAGACTGGCAAGACGTCAATTTTAGGTCTTTAAGCCCAAAGAGCGAATTCTAAAAAACAAAATGTCTTGCGGAGAGGATGAAGTATATCCAGAAATTTTTTGAGTTTTTTAATAGGGGCGCTTTTCCTGGATGTTTGATATCGTCACTTATTATTGCTCTTCGCAAAGAAGGTGAAATAAATGTTGCGTTTAATTTTCGGCCAATATCCCTTTTGTCGACATTGTCAAAGCATAGCAAAGTACAAATGAGAGGTTAATTAACAGATTCAAAGGAGCATATGATGCCATCTTTGACTTCCTTTATTCTAGACTTAATAGTGATGATACGGTTACGGCAATGATCTGTGATCTATCAGTTCTATCTGATAAGCAGTCTTTTCCGAAAATCAATAAAAGGCGTTTATGAAATCTGCCAGTTTGTGTGGGGAATTGCAGTTTCCTCTCACCATTTTGGATATTCGTAACCTTGCCAAAAAACTATTAAAGGTCGGTCTATAGCAAAGTTTAAGGATAAAATGCCAGGTAAAGATTGGGTTTATGGCTTACTGGAAAGGCATCAAAATCAAATTGGCCAAAAACTTGCCACCAATATAAAAAAGTGTCGTGCGAGAAACACAATAGTTGAATGTTTTTAAAAATTTACGCGAGACGCTAAAAGACGTCCTCGCTAGAAATATTTTTAACCATAATGAGCCGCTAACCGACTAACTTCCAGGATGATTCTGGCAAAAAAATGCTATTTTATCGTGTAACAAAATACTCAGGACCTGCCTGCAATTTTACGAAAAATTACTGCTGTAACCATTATGAATTTATGATACTTGCATTCGGGATAGTATTACCTCCCTACCCTGTCGATAAGCACCTAAACTTTAACATACATATAAGTAATCTGGTTCTTCACTCCTCAAAAGTTTTAGGCTATGTTTTGCGTAATTGCAGGGAATTTTCTGTTAAGACCTGTAAAAAGATATATATGTCTCTTGTTGTATCACAGTTGGAATATGCATCAATGATATGGTCCCCTTTTTACACAAACTCTTGTACTGACCTAGAAAGGCTTCAAAACAAATTTATTCGATTTTGTTTATATAAGCTTGGTATAAGAATTTCCAACGATCACATTTATGATGATGCTCGGAGGTTGTTGGACTTATCAACGCTGAGACAAAGGAGAGCTACGCTGATTTGGTGGTCTTGTATAAATTGATGAATGGTCAGTTAAACTGTCCTGAACTCCTTGGTGCAATATCTTTCAATATACCGTCTAAGAATTTTAGGCATAATAGATTATTTTCACTACCATTTCATAGCACTAATTATGCATCCCACTCCCCTAATGAACGGACACTTTAATTTATTAATTCTAATGAAGTTAAAATATTGGGAATTGCTTTACCTAGTTTTCAGAGGCAAATTAAAGGTTTAATATAATTTCAGTGTTCAAAGATCTATTAGTATCATCGGGTAATATTACTATTATTAATATTTCTATTATTATTACTATTTGTTTGTTATTTCCATAACCTGGTTGTTATAATGTGGATTAGTGAATTGCTATTGATTAATGTGGGATCTTAATTAATAGTAAATGATTTGATATATTTTTATTTATTGTTAATTTTATTTAAATATTGGGCTAATATGGATTGTTATTTGTTATTGTTTTAATAGTTTACATTACTTGTTGGAAATATTAATAAGAAAGTTGAAGCTGAAAAGCTTTGTCAGCAATGGATTGAAATGGGACCAAAAGGAAAACCATGTTATTGAAAAGTTAGTAGGGGAAGTCTTTTCTCCACAAATAAAATGCTAATCCTCTTATTTCAGGAGTGATGCATTTCGGCAAGTGTTCTTGCCATCATCAGAGTTGGGTTACTTAACACATACACAAATTCTATGTATGTGTAAAAAAAATGTCTTAAGTAACCCAAGTCTGATGATGGCAAGAACAACTTTTCAATATTATATTGACTCCACTTCAGAATGGACTTCTTCCTTAATAGAAAACCATTTTGTAATGAGAGGTGCTGCAGCGTAGAATCGGACAGGACACATCATGGACGGATGGACGCACAAACATTTACCGAATGGTTCGAGTTATCATTTTTGCTGGACGCAAAAAGATTACCAGGACGAAAAGTTTTGCTGGGGGACAACCTTTCGTCTCATTTTACTGAGACTGTTTAAGAGCAATGTAAAGAAAACGACATAGATTTTGTCTGACTACCAACAAATTCCACTCACCTAACACAGGCTCCGGATATAGGATTTTTCCGCCCATTTAAATGTGGGTGGAGGTACGTATAGACCCATTGGAAAATGACACACAAGGAGCAAACGTCAATAGATAAATTGAGAAATTTGGAAGAGTCATTTCCCAATTTCTTGCCTCTACGTTCATCGAAATGGAAAAAAGTAATAATGCAACCGTTAAAAATCACCTCAAGACCTCATTTTAAGCAACAGGAATTATGCCACTAGATCCAAAGCGGGTCATGCACAAAATTCCAGTTCATGTACCTTTTGAATTATAGTACCCTTTTGAACTACTTACAAGACCAACGCTTCTTAGCAACCCCAACAAGAAGAAATGTTAAACACAAAAGGGTTACTGTAGCGCCAGGCAAAAGTGTTACAGCTAGCAATGAAAGCTCCAGATGTAGATGAACCACTAATAAATGATGACTCAGATGACGACATTTTTGGAATTGCTGAGGAAGCTGTAAGAAACGAAACGGAATACTTGGAACCAAGAGTGGAAGATATTCAAGTCGGAAAGTTTTTACTTGTAAAGGTGTTCGGATGATCAAGAAAGAAAACGATTTATGCCAAGCTATACGGCAGTAGGTCAAGGAGTTATAAAATCGTTAGTTAGGTATAAAATCGTGTAATAAAACTCAGAAATTCTTTACTTTGCAAATTATTTGCATTTTATCTACTACTATTATAAACCACCAAAACGATAAAGTTACCGATTTATTTGAAAAGGAAATTGATATTTACGAAATGTAGCTATTTTTAAATTTCTTATATGTATCAGAATACCTTTTGTTAATTTTTTATGTTTTTATAGCATTTCGATTTTTTTTACCTGTTTTGGAATACAACATTTTGATAAAACACTTAATTTCTTGTACCAATATAATAAAATGAATAAAGCGTTTATATTGATTTTGCATTGTCACTATCCTTTGATCAATCTCACCCCTTAAATTGAAAATTTAAATAGTTTTTATACCATTAATCCAAAACAGGCCGGGGTCAGCTTGATCAATTTGTACGGATCCAGCTGCTTACTCTATATGTTAATATTGTATGTGATAAATGACACCCCACTTATAGTCTGAGATTGTTCATCAAGTTTTTCTTATATACCCTCTTTTAGTATTTTGATATTTAATTTCTGATTATTGAAAGTTGGTTGTTATACTAACATTTATTAAAATTGTTTATTTACATATAAAAAAGAGGCTTTTTCATTCTTTCTTTAACGCTTTACCTACGACTTTCTGTTGCATATTAATCCATGAGTATTTTGATAGTTAAGTAAGAAATTTGCATTAAATATTTGCATACTTTTGAATTTTTTTTTGGGGGAAATGGGGAAATGAGTATTTATATACCTATTGAAAGTATTTTTTTTATTCATAAACATGCAATAAATATTCATATGTATCTGGAAAGCCAAAATTTCTTTGTAAACATATTTTATCACTATATCTTTCTTAATGTCTTATATTTGAATTATATACAACTATTTTATCTTTTTATTCTAGACTTACCACCTCGCCACTAAAAAAAGCTTCAGCGATGGTTACCTATCCTACATTTATTCTACAATAGCATATTGGACTATAAATTTGATATTTGATCCCACTGTAGACGATTTCAGCATATCACTTGGTGCAAAGGCTTGGAATCCATTTGGAAATGTGACGTTTAGCATTCAGTATGTTGCCCTTCCAGAAAAGCCTACCACAAAGATCGAATATATTATCCAGTTTAAACATGTGGTATCTAATAATGCTATTATGTTAAACTCATTTACAAATGGTATTTTTAATTATGAGGATTTTATGCGACAAATACTTAATATTAAAGGTCACGATATTGACAATCAAGATACTAGATTTTACGTTTTTACTACTGCGACCATTGCACCTAATCTGAAAACGCAATTTGAAATTAAATTCTGTAAGACATGTAAAATGGCGAGGGTAGCTTGCAAGTGTAAACATGACGATGAAGATGCTTTTGAAGATGTATTTATCAATGGTGAAAGCTTAACCAATTCAAGAAACTTATTATTTAACACATCCGATGATAATGGTAGCGTTTATCGACTTTTTCCTTTTAGTAGGAAAGGCTATAAAGTGCCATCTCTTTATGTTTATACCTCCCAAAAACCACAAAGAGAAATGGTCAAAAGCATTAACGAGAACTTTGGAGATTTTCTCGAAGGGGTACACCCAAGATTCGCCCGAAATCTTATTAAGTTTGTTGAATGTTGGTATATGAAAAATACCAGTAAATCGTTTAAATTTAAGATGAAGAAGGAGGATGTATTGATCAAATTGGGAGATTTATTGCTGAATCAGTATAGAGTCACCCCTAAAATTGAGAAAATTGAAGGTAAGAATTAAAAATCTACGTTTTTAGAAGTTCTGAATTAGTATAGATACAGAGATGGAGCCTATATAGGTATATTCCTTTAATTTTAAATTTAAGCATATTTAGAGTTAAACCAAGAAATAATTAATTTTGTTTATTGTTTGTGATTTCTCTCATCATTCCAATTATTCCAAAAGTTGATGCAGTCTCAAACTAGGGCAATTTGCTTTATAACGGCAAGTTACTTTCTTATTATGTAGTACTTTTATTATCACCCTGTATATGCAAAGCGTGCCGATTTGAAGATTAAACTTTGACATAGTAGTTATCAAAGCGTATGCTACTATATTATTGGATTCATTTCGTTTATCTTTAAGTTATCATTTAAATCATAACTTAAAGTGCAAGCAATAATGGAATGCAGTAATGTTGTGAGCAATTTCATCAATCTATTAATATTATATTCATGTCTCAAGCTGATTCATGATTCATCATCGATTTCATCAAAACCGTTTCTTTGAGTTTTCTGAATTTTAATATCCTGCGAAGCCCTTATAAAAGTCTTCTACGCACTCGACTAGACTGAAACTTGCGACGACTCTCCTTTATTATACAGGTAACATAACAGATGAAATTTCGAAATAACTAAAATAATAACTAAAAAATAAATAACTAAATAATAATTTTTTTAATAACTAAAAAATTTGTGACATGATAGCGAACTGTTTTTGTTCTAACAAAACAATTTTAGTCAAAAAAATAGTTTTTGTTATGATAATCAATTATTTTGTTTGTGACAAATTATAATCTTAGTAATACCAATTAATAATCTTCGTTGAAGTCCAGTGCAAATTACGAGCCAAGCAAAATGTCTTTAAGCCTTAGTAAATATTTTGTGCACTTCATGATGAACAGATTTAACTCCACAACTTCGTGAGTGTCTTTTCTCCATATCATGCAGGGCACAAAATGTATGCACACGTTTGAAGACATTTTGCTTGCTTAGTTTAGACTCGTCTTAAACCAAAATACTATATTTTTTCAATCATCTTATAACAAAAAGTATTAATTGTTATACAAAAAAAAGTAGATGGAAAAGTACTGGACTAAAATGATACACAAAAATGCCCTTTTAACTAAAAATCAATAAGAAAAACATTTACAAAAAAGAAACCAATATTTTACGAACCAAATTTAAATATAAATAAAATCCTATTCAACTAAAAAGTAACTAAAAACATAGGTAACACCTCACTCTTGCCTCCTCCTCTTTGTTGAAATGCCAATCGCCAGTCACCCTACATTAACACTATTTAAATATGAAATGCTATAAAAGAAATGCTATATTTGAAAAATCAGAGGTACTTACCTTCAAACGCATCTAAATAAGTTTCCAGGCACCAACTTATTAGCTGTACTTTGTAACTATTATTGTCCATTTCAGTAAAGGTGATTTCTTATATTCACTATAAACGAAGGGTAAACGTATATGCGCAGAATACGAGATCATATAGGGTGACAAACGACCGCACCAAATAGGATTAGAGACTAATGATGTAATGACCATGATGAGACTGAAAGTGATCCGACAAACTGAGGTTTCGGTAAACTTCGGGGCCGAGGCACTACGTGTGATAAGTATTATCACAGATGTAAATAGCTCCGCAGAGATCGTGCGGAGCTATTTACATCTGTGATATTATTTCCTAAAATCGTGGGTCCGAAAGTTTTCGAAGGATGAACTAACAAACATTAGTTGTTTGAACCAGGTTGTCACAACTAAATTTGTAGTAATGTTTTGGTTGTTTTTTACTGGACGTTCTTGGAAAATAATGAAGAATCGTTTCCACAAATAAATTAGTAGTAAGATGCGTTATTACAAAAAATAGTCGTTTTTGGAGCTGATAAAGTTAGTTGTAGTAGCTTGCAAGGTCCAACTAATTTAAAATAGCTGGAATAATAGAGGCATAAAAATTGAAGCAACAAATTTTATAGTAATAGCAACTAAAAAATGTCAACTAACATGTTTAGCTAACCTGTTTTTCTCAGTGTTATTGCTAAATATTAGATTGGAACGCGTCAGACATCTAAAACCAGTTGAAGATAATGTTTTCTTATAGGAATCTGAGGTATCTTTATTGTATGTACCGTCATACAATAAAGTGATGACTTGAAATCAGAGGGTGAAGTTAAAAAATGTACGCGGTCGGACGGATATTTAAGTTATCACCTAAATGCACGGGAGCACGCTGCATAGGAACTGCCGCGCATTTGACCTTGGTACATGTTTACTTTTAGGCATAGAGTAATTAAAAGTTTAATATTCATTTCTCTATGCTTTTAGGCTAAAACGTCGCGCCATTCTGAATTAGTGTGTCGTAGCCGTAGGTCAAAGTATCTAATAAAAATTGTTGATTTTGTGAACCTCTAGAACTTTTACTTCTGAGCTATAGTTGGAATTCGGTCAAAGGTATGAATTTTTAATATTAGATGGAAAAAATAATTTTTTTGAAGATGTCATCACAGTTTTGCTTTAAAAAATTGTTTCACTTTTTTTTTATTTTTTTAACTTCTGGTTATATTTTTAGGGTGACTTGAAAAATCATGCCACAGAAATATAAGAAAGTTGGCGGACGACGATATGTGAATTATACAAATGACAACCTAGAAAGTGCTCTAGCCGCAATTAGAAATGGGATGTCCTATTCCGAGGCTTCTCAAACATATAACATTCCTTTGGTGACCCTATGGAGGAAGATTAAGAATAAACACCCGAAAAAGTTTGGGGGACAACCTGTTTTAAGAAAAAGAGAAGAAAATGCCATTGTAGCAGCTGTTATTACTGCGGCAGAATGGGGCTATCTATATGAGAAGGAGGATATAAAATTATTAGTTAAAAACTACTTGGATCGAGCCGGCAAACAGGTGACCAAGTTTTCTAATAACATGCCTGGAAAACATTGGTGCACGGACTTTCTTACAAGGCATAAAGATGTATTAAAGGTTCGTTTGGCTAAAAATATAAAAAGATCTAGGGCAGGTGTATCAAGAAAAGTTTTATATGAATATTTTAATACATTGGAAGTTTCTCTCAAAGACGTACCACCAGAGAATTTAATAAACTATGACGAAACAAATTTGTTGATGATCCCGGAAGGCCTAAAGTTGTTATACGAAGAACTATGAAGCACGCAGAGAAAGTTTGTGATTCCACCAAGTCTGCCCACTCAGTCATGTTCTCTGTAACAGCGGCTGGACTTTTGTTACCTCAATACGTGTCTACAAATCTGAAAATTTGTGGTCCACTTGGACTCAAAGTGGCCCTGAAGGTTGTATTTAAAACCGCAACAAGTCTGGGTGGTTCGATCAAAGTTTGTTTAAGGATTAGTTCTTCAAGATCATTGTTCCTTATTATAGACCTCTAGATGGCCCAAAAGCTATCATTGGGGACAATCTAGCAAGTCAGTTGTCAGAGGCTGTAATAAAAAAATGCAAGGAAGAAAATATTAGATTCATTTTCTTACCAGCAAACAGTACCCATTTGACACAACCCCTTGATATGTCCTACTTCAGACCAATCAAGATTGCCTAGCGATAGCAGCTAAAAAAATGGAAAATGTCAAATCCAGGTGTGCTACAGAAAGATCATTTTCCCCGAGGTCTGAACAGGACAATCAAATCGATTGATCAACTGTAAGAAATTGGTAGTGGCGCTCGGAGAAAGCGTTACAGATCAAAAGATTTCAAGCTCTTCGAAATCGGAAAAAGAAACTATAATCGAGCCAGAAGAAGATATATTGTCAAATAAAGGATCAGAGGAACTTGAAGATATTGAGCTGCCCTGCTTTGTAAACCCAGTGCAAGAAAAAAAATATAATTACTCAGAAAACTTACAAAAAGTCGAGAAAGCGCAAATCGCTCTAGGCAACTTGGTAGAAGGGGACTTCATCTTGGTAGAGTTTACTACACTAAAGAAAAAGCAACAAAGATATCTAGCAAAATTAATGGAAGTAGACCAAAGATTTATACATTGCTCATTTCTTAGGCCAGATATTAGTGACATTCCTATGGAGCAGGTGATCAGGAAGTTTGAGCGTCCTGAAGAGTTAAGGAGAGAAGCACTAAAATTGATTTTTTAAAAACAATGTTAAATTAGAATAGTGTTTAAGCTATATTTAGTTTATATTTTTTATATAAAATAATGTTTTATAATTGGTACAACCAAAGAAATTAGTTTTAATTAACTAATTTTGTTTCGATACACCATTTAGAGCGGGTGACTTTCATTTTAAACGACTTTAAATCCTATTTTTCAAGACCCCCGTATTGCGGGTGACTTGAAATTTATTGTTTTTTTTTTTGAAAACTAAAATAAATTTGAAAGTTTTTTTCCGATGTATATATTCCCCAAACTTATGTGCAAGTTTTCCCTATTTTTTTGCAAACCAATTTTTTATTCTGTGTCTCGTAGAGGGATGAACATGTCAAAATTGTTATCAAGTCACCCGCATTGATGGTACTTTATGATCTTAAGTTGCAGTAAGAAGTACATCAGATAAAACTAGTATAAATTTAATGTAGCATAACATAGATTAGAACATATCAACGTTTATTAAGATCGAAAAAAATCATTCTTCCATATTCACACGTCAAATTATTTCTCATTAAACAAATCTATCTGGATTTAATCAACTTCCCTTGGGGTTTGATACAACCCAAATATACGTGCTCAACTGAGGAAAAGGTTTAGTCTCAAATGGCCATTTATTTCGTACCATCAAAGCTTTGTAGTGAATTCGTACTCTTGCGTTTCACAAATGTTGTCAAATAATCTTATGATTCGTGAATTTCTTGACTAGTTTCTATATCTAGATGTAATCACTGTATAATTTTACTTCCCAAAATATAACTAATATAAAATTAATAAAAATCTTGAAAGAATTGAACCCTTATATTGCATACTCACATAAATCTATATGGTGTACTGAAGCAGTTATTAAATGTTTAATGCCCTATTTTCATGCTTTTTGGTACTCACAGGTATTTATCAGCCAAATCAGCAACTTGATTTTATTTTGAAAATTTGGTATTCGTAAACTGCTATAAACTTATACCCTTTTCTCTTACAGATCACTCTACTAGATTCGCGATTTGGGTCCAAGCATTAAAATGCGTCGACATCACTGTTACTCGAATTTCAAATAGGAAACTCTCAAACTTACTGGAACCTTTTAATCTAATAATTCAAAATCATTTAAACGAAAAAATACAAATTCGTAGTGACTGTGACGATTTTGAAGATAACCTTACAATTACATCAGACTATATTAGGAAGATGAAGGATAGTGCATTAAAGTTTTATATTTCTGATGAGGTTGGTACGGATAATAGCAGCAATATATCATTGAACAATTTATATTTGATATTTTGGAAGGCTGGATTGATGCCTCTTATTTTAAACGTAGATGATAAGCCAAGTCAGAAATATGTTTTTCAAGTTATAAATTTATTAAAGACACGTGGTCTAATTCGACGATACTTAATAAACACAAACGATGAGAATATAAGACTATCCGCAAAATCTTGGAAAAATTTATCATTTTTTATTAATTTAGGAGACATCGCTAATAAACTTGATCAAAATCTAATGGATTCTGTTAAAATTAAAATTTTAAATTATAATATTAGCTTAGGTAAGATTAGGAGCACTGATCCATTTTTTCAAAACTCTATTTTTCCATACGAATTTTTTGAAATGATTTTAAGTAAATACCAACTAAAAATAGATACTTATCATGTTGGACAAAAGGAAGTTGTAGATAAGCTAGTTTTAAATCATAAATTAATATTAGATATATTGCAATTAATAAGAAATAATGATGTTAATATTGTTGATGACAATGTTCCTATTAAGATGTTACGTGACATAAATCCCAATTTATTTGCATAGATTGGTCCACACTGCTTTACTGATTGTCGCTATTGACTTTTAGCAACTATTGTATATGTACAGTTAATATAGGTAGTTAGCGTCGTTATTATTTTAGTTAAAATAAGATATTAGTTCAAATAAGTATCTAATTTTAAATGTACCCAATCAAACCAAATATAATTTGTAGAACTTAAAAATTAGGATTTATACTTTTAAAACCTACGTCTAATTCTTAAATAAGAAAGGGGTTGTTCTAATTTTTAAGTATGAATTACCACAAACTAAATGTAAAATTGCCGGACGTACAACATTAATAGGCAATAGACATTATGATGTACTGTACTAACACGCCTTAAGATTTGGGTCTTTTCGTTTTCGTATAAACATAGAATTTATTTTTTAATTTTTATATAGATTATTTAATACGATTTCTTGCCGGTTCTTGGCTGTTGTAAAAACCCTGGGTATAGATGGTTGACTGCGTGTATTTGGGGCTTCGGCTGCATCGGGTGGCTCCTTCTTGTTCTTGCCGTGGTGTCATTTGGGATTTTATAGATTTCTATGAAATATCAATTTTTATCTTTACCTTCTTTTTGACAGTTTATGATTTTGGACTGAATCTACATAATAAAAATATGCCATCCTTAAAATAAACAGCATGTAAAATCTACACATTGGCGCCACAAGTTTATCCTTTGTATCTTGTGCAAAAAATTTGGGCTTAATAGTAGATGAGGATCTAAGATTTCGTGAACATGTACGGAAGATTATTAAAAAGGGATTTTATGCTCTCAAATTAATTTATAACAACCGACAACTGTTAAACTTTAATTATTGTGACTTTCTGTACGGGCCTTGTCTAACTGCGGAGGATAAGTATAAAATTCAAAAAGTACAAAATGCATGCTGTAGGGTTTTGTATGGAATGTGACCATGTCTCTCATTTGATCTCTGAATGCAACTGGCTGAACATGGAAAACCGAAGAACACATCATCTTTTAAATTTGTTCATAAATTGCTTACTGAGGCGGAAGCATCTCACCTTCTCAAATCCAAATTTTTACCACGCACAGCAATTCACAATGTTAATGTTAGATCACGCCATGCTTTTACTGTACCACAACATAAAACAGCCATGTTTTGGAGATCTTTTATTTTCAACGCCATCAGCATATACTCTCATACCAGACAATTTTAAAATTCTTAATATAGATAAATTTAAATCTCGACAGTTTCTGATGGACAGACAAGTGTGAGTAATAAGTATGCAAGGAAGTGCTGGGTGATGACCTGCGGTGGGCGCGGGGTGCTTTCGATGCTTTTGCTGTGACTGAGGAAGGTCGACTGTCTGTTGCAAAATGGGTCAGTCATGAACCGACAGGGTATTACTTTTGTTGAAAAATAGTTATACAACATACGTCAAAAATAGCGCGTATTTAAGTATTCAAATATTTTATCTTGGGTGAACCTTAAATGGGTTGAGTAAGGATAGCAGCTTGCTAGACTTCGCCCGTTAAGTTTACACAAACTTGTTCTTTGTTTCCATTGTACTTAAGTATCTTGTTTTTTTGTAACTTATAAAGCTCGAAGAATATCAGAAAATGTGTTTGGCTTAATATCTAATGTATTTAGAATATTTCGCAAACCATTACTATTAGAACCTCAAACCGCAAGGTAACGCTAGCAGGATGTTACTTGCACAACTTTCTTGGAAAAAGTGCATCTAAGAACATTTATAATCCCCCTGGAACATTCGATTCTGACTGCTCTGATTCAACTGACATTATTCCAGGAGCTTGGAGAAATGATAATGGTAATGAGCCTGGCTTAGCAGATTTACCCAAAATACCCAGAAGAAGCGCAATGCAGGCCCAACAAGTGAGAAACATATTAAGAGACTATTTTATGACACCCGAAGGAGAAGTTCCTTGGCAATACGAAATATGTTAAAGGCGTAACAGTGTTCAAAACAATCTGTCGTTTAAAAATAAAAATACATAGATAAGCTCTCAAAGTCTACGTACCTGTGAATCCAACATCTCCCTGGGCTTATTTTTGTCTAGTAAAAATTTCATACTTTCAAAAGCAAACCATTTACTTTTATACACATCCTCCGTACCAGAGCCAGATTTCTTGCTGTCCTTTATTTTTTTTACTTTTCTTGCAAATTGACTTTAAAGATTTTTAATTTTTTGTTCTACCGCTTGCTTCTCGATGTAAAATTCTTAACCAATTTCCATAAGGGCATCAAGTTCTGGTTCTTACAGTTTTTGGTTTTAGAATCCCATAGATTTGTTTTTAGTTTGTATGCCTTAATAAAGGCTATGACTTTAGCTTGTTCCCATTCCATTTCTCCAAGGAAAACACACGGCGACGATGTCAACAAGGCAAGACGTCACTCCTACTTTAACACTTTGTCGAATGTCGAACGTCGAAAACACGTCCACACACTAAAGTCGATCGACTGCTCTTTTATGTTTACCGACAAGCGATGGAAAACAAATCGACATCGTCAAACGTCAATAGACATAGTTGATCGACAGTGTCGACTCGCTGTGGACGCAGCTTAAGATAACTTCTTGAAGAGACCAATCTGGCAAACCCTCGTGCAAAGTTTCAAAAAATTTTAATAGGCGAATCTTGAATTATTCAAATAAATGTAATTGCAAAATTAGCAAATTTTCGGTTCAGGTAAAACCAGACACTAGCCACCAGCAAACAATTTGTTATAAGGCTTTGTCAAATCTGACGTACAGACGAATACAAGAAATGTTTTTTTTTTCGTTTTATCAATCTCACAACCATACATTCAAAGTAAGACACGTTAACATTACTTTATTATCTAAACTTTTATTTAATATATTTTTCGTCGATTGAATAATTCATACTTATTTTCAAATATCGACTATCACTAATTTATTGACACTTTTCATCACGTCAGTGACAATATTCATTTTACTGGTGCCCGTTTGGTTTTACCTGAACCGAATATTTGCTAATTTTCCAATTACATTTAATTGAATAATTCAAGATTCGCTTATTAAAACTTTTTGAAACTTTGCACAAGGGTTTGCTAGATTGGTCTATTCAAAAAGTTATTCTACATTTTTTCTGTAAAATGTGCAGGGAAGCCAATAATTGACCCCCTTAAAATTTACATGGGATGTTCCGCTCGGCGACGCACCACCCGGTATAATACTCAGTTACATAAATATATTTCAGGCTAGATTTAGACTTTGCTATTTATATTTACAAACCATTTTTCCTTTAAATATTTATTTAATAAAAAGAATTAGACATTATGCATATCTGTTTAAAAATCTCATTATTGCTTACAATTTATGGAGCCAAGGTCGCATTTACATGATGAGCTGTCTCTTATGCAATTATGCGGAAAAGAAACATAAGCAATCTGCCTTGTCAGTGTTAAGGTTCAAATTTATAAATTGTTTCAAAATATTTAGTTCTTTGTTTCCAACAAAATAATCTCATATAATTATTATTGATAATAACTTTTAAATCTAAAAATGGTCTATTTTTTTATTTATAAAAACTTAACAGGGTTTCATTAAAAAAAAAGTACTACCCTTATTATTACAAAAACATTACAAACAATTTTTTAAAATTTTTAAAAAAATTGTTAACATTAATTATTTTATCAAGAGAAAATCATTAAAACACATGACGAATGATTATTGAATGATAAATAATTTTGATGGACTATAAGTCATTTAATAACTTAAATGATTTTAAGATGTTGTTCGTTGTTTGGTAAGCAGTTTTAAGATAAGCAGTTCTGAGATATGTCTATAACGTTTTGAAAAAAGAAATGAATAAATAAAATTAAACCATAGCTAATAAAATTCTATTTAACAATATTTATTCGGCATGACATGGGTCATACAAAATTCATTTTATAGCTATTTATTTAATATTACCTTTTACGAAACTCAAAACATGTTTTATTGTCATAAAAATTAAATTTGTTAATAAAGCTAATAATACAAACTAAATTTTTTTATCACCAGATTTAGTTTCTTAAAATACTAAAATGTCGATAAAAATTATTAAATATAACACATTGGTAGTAATGCAGAACCAAAAGCCTCAGTAAAATACAATTAAACCCAAAAAAAAGAATATTAATTAATGGCAATAACTCGAGACTAGATACTTTCAAAATAAAATTTTTCAAACTTTTCTGTTAGGAACACTTGATAAGACATAAAAATATCTATCTTCACTATAAAAATATATGTTAGCAGTACGGTTCTCACAATAAAAATATTTATTATCAACCAACTAAAACGGAAAAAAAAGAAAGAAAAATAGAAACGCAAAATTAAGATGAGATAAAATTCTCCATATAGTATTCTTCTTGTGTACAGAGTGACCTCTTTGACCATAGAACCTTGCCAAGTCTTTTAAATTTACGTCTTGGTTTTGTATTCCTTTAGAAAGATTTGTTTTCGGATGAAGCAAATTTTTGATTAAACGGTGTCGTAAATCGGCAAAATTGTCGGTACTGGTCAGTGTCAAATCCACACTGGGCAACTGAGGCTCATACACAGTACCGTAAATCTATGAATGTTTGGGCTGGTATCGTGGAAAATAAAGTAATACGGCCATACTTTTTCGAAGAAAACTTAACAGGACAACGCTATTTGAATTTTCTTCAAGAAGCTCTTATCCCTGCTTTGGCTGCTGTCCCGACAGATAAGTTGTAGTTTCAGCACAGCCACATTTCTTTCGAGATGTCCGTAATTACTTGGATACAGTGTTCCCAGGAAGATGGATAGGACGAAGAGGGCCAAGAGAGTGGCCGGCCAGGTCACCAGACCTATATCCCTGCGACTATTTTCTATGGGGGTACCTGAAGAGTAAAGTTTATATTGAGCCAAAGCCAAACAACGTAGAAAATTTGAAAAATAGAATTAGATATGAAATTAGACGTATATCACCCGAAATAATTGATAGTGTTTTATATGAGTTTGTAAACCGTTTTGCTTTCTACCAAGAAGTAAATGGGGATCAGTTTGAACACTTGAAGAGTTTTCACAGTTTATAACATTTTATACTACATTTTATCTTAATTTGTAAATGGACGTACTTACTTGCTTTCTTGTTAGTTAAATGTAAATATTTCTGAAACAGTTGAGTTTTGAGATAAGGTGTGTTATACGAAACTTGCTTGGAATTTCGCCTATATTTCAGAAATGTAATAAAAAATATAGCATTCCATTTAAAAAAATGACCGATGACGTCATATATTTTTTTTGTTCCACCCTGTATACAAAAATGTATGTGAAATAATGCGCAACCTAAAATAAAAATCGACGGGTCCGAGCGTTTTCTCAAAAAAACATGTCTCTAATTTTTATCGAATTTATGCGGAACTTTAGGCGGTCACTGTATATGGTCCTTACAAGATTATAACCGATTTCAAGAGTAGCAATTCTTATTGCATACAATGCCTACTAAAGATCCCAAGCATTTGTAGAAAATCTTAATATGCTGTAAACATTAGCAAACATAAGCAATTATATAAACATAGGCAAACTATTTATAAATATCATAATAGTAGGCCAATTAATTTAGAGGATTTGAGAAATAAAATTGTTTTTATCTCAAATTTTTTTACTAATAAACTTTAAGTAAGAAATAGGTTTTACGATAGGCTAACCTTTTGTGTAACTAAAGAAGGAGGTATTTTTTAGCCTTTTATTTAAGCAATTATTTGTTAGGTTTATTATTTAGAGTTTTATTTTCTGTTTTTTTTTTAATGTTTGCATTCGATTTTTATTAGAAGCTTTATTTTATTTTAATAAGAACAACGCTTTAATTTTCAATAGGCAATGCACAGCATTAAAAATTGTAATAACGAATCTATGCGGGTTTTACACATGTAATTTCTGCATTAGAAAAATATTATATCAATTCCTCGTTAAATTTTTTTAAAATTTTGCCATAAGAAATACAGCCTCCACCCAGGTCAGACGCCTACTAAAATAAAATTTAAAATAACCGGTCACGAACCTCGAACACCAGGTACTGTCGTGGCGGCGGCGTTCCAATATCTTGCCTGTAAGGAACTTTATGTATATGTATAGTGATCCATTCGCCAATCTGTATATTTTATATAACTGTACTAATATTTAATTTAACCACGTTCTAGGTACCATCGTTGCAAATTCAATTCACCTTACTTCGCACAGTGGTACGTGGAGTAGGATTATCTTATAAAATAGAAAGGACGGTCTTCAAATTAAATAAATATCATCCATATAAAATGCAACTTTTCTTTATTTCTTTTACAATGTTTGATGGCGATTTTGTTAGTAAAATTGAACCTTATGTAAAGAAAATTGCCATTACTGGAGCGATAAAAACCTAATTCTTATTAGAAAAGACCATATTCTGTATTGAAATTTTTTTAAATTTAATTTTTTAAACTCTGACTTTAAATTGACTCCATCTACTTGACTGATAATGTTTATAAATTACTCTAAGCTAGATGCCGACAAAAACGCGAATCAATTTCTGTGACCTCCAGAAAGTTTCTCAAACAAACTATATAGATAATATGTATTCTATTCTAGGAAAAACCACTGCATGCAAACCGCATGGATAAGTTTTTACTTAAAAATCTGAATAAAATAGGTGTAATACATATTATTGTAATTCGTGTGATGGTACATAACTATTTAAATCAATAAACGCAACCAACTAAAGCAAGTAACGAATAAGACAGTAAATAACATTCAAATAATTGAGGTCTTCATCAAGCAAATCAATTTTTGTACTTAATATGAGATCGCGTGATAATAATATATGAAATGCTAGGGTACCTAATAGTGTACACTTCGCTGAGATTTAAGATGGAAACTGTCGCATCGTTTTTTTATTTCCTGGTCCTTTGTCCCTTCTTAACGTTGGAAGGTATTTGAAGATTTTTTCTTTATTAGATAATTACATAAACACTCTTACATAAAGTCTCTGTTCAATTGTAGCATTTCTGGTAGTGTTTTTATCTCGTAAGTTCATATTTTTCTGCGTGTGGTATTTTTTAGCACCACCAATGTAGTCTCTGATCTATTAAAGGCACTAGCAGATCTCCTTCTAGTATGTTTATCCAATCTATGATTACCTGGTTTTGGTAGTCACACAAGTTTTATTTTGCTATGGTTTACCAGCTTCCTTGGCTTGGTTTTTCTCTAAAAATCATGTACTAGATCAGATACATTACATCTCACAAATCTTACAATCGCAGGTGTTCGACTCTGCCTAAGATACACAATTTCGAAGGCTGGATCAAAGATATATCTGGGAATCATATGAAGCCGCATCATTTCTGATGTTTTCTACGTGTTTTTGTGCCTTTTTTAATTTTTCGGAACGTTTTTAAATTGGCAATATTGAATTAAAGATGGTTTATACTAAATAAACTTTGATACGTTATCAGTCGTAACATATATGTATAGCGTTGCCGGATTTTACATATTTGGCTTGAACCAAAGTATTCTGCAAGTGAAAACACATTCAGATAAGTACAGATATACGTTGAAAATTTTTAGAAAAGAAGAATTTTTGATTGCGAATCGAGAGTTTAAAAAACAAATAAACAAATTATACTTTGCAAATACAGACAATGTCCTTCATTACCAACACGATCGAGGGGTAGAAAATTTAAATTTATATAGTTAGTTGCCCGCATTGAAAATGTATACAGTTCACAACTAAATTATGACACATGCATAAAACACTTATTTTTTTTTTATTTCTAAAGGCGGGAATAGACTTAATCAGAATGTGAGACATTTAAAATTATAAAAATTACTGGTTAAATTAAATTGTATTGTCATCAATTAAAAAATCATATATTGCAAAACCGAACATAATTCCCCAACCAATTTAATCAATTAAATTTTCATTAAAAGCTTTTTTGCTGCGTAAATTTTAGCATCAGTTATATTTATACTCTTATTGTAAAAGTTACATGATTAGATTCGGCAAGTTTTAAAGTATAGTTCCAAATAGACAGACAAGAGTTTTTGTTTGTTTTTCCACCTCAAACTTTAAGGTAAACTTTTAAATATAGAAATATTCTTTGGATTTGCATTTTGTGTTCATTGTATATTATAAGGTTTAAATGCTAATATTAAAAAATTAATTTAAAATGAATTCTCATGAAAATGAAATCTCAATAAAGTAGGTGGAAGGCAATGTTTATGAGAATTAAAAATTAATTTAAATTTTGAAATATAGTTTCAACTGCAACAAAAGCCTAGATTCATTATGTGCAATAGTAGTTACTCTAATATGTCTGTATCCAAAATTATATTATAAATGAAATGAATGGTTTTCATAAGTTTTGAATAGTTTATTAAAATTGATTTTGATTGATTGATGTGTGCATGCCGAAGACTGAGAACATAAAAAGATTATAAGACTGAGAACATAAAGAGAAGTGCTCAAGTACAGAGCCTTTCGAAAGTACCTCACCTCACAGAGTACCTCACTATGGATATTCTGTAGCCTACTGCGTTTTTCATAATAAGTAAACCTTAATTAGTTTTTCTATAATACCTCTCAAGCCCTTATTTTTTAGGTTTTCGTATATGACCCATGTACAACTGCTGCCATATAAGAATGCTAATAAAATCAGAATGCGTTCTGCAGGTCATAAACACAGCACAAACTAAAATCTTTTTATTTAGCTATTCAGGGGTAGAGTTTTTTCAAATGAATTTAACAGAATTCTCTTTTTTTGTAAGTTCTAAATGCATTTTTCTACCACGTGTTACATAATAAAATTTCTCATAATCCAGTTTACTGACTTTTTATTTCCAAATTCTCGAGAAAAAAGCATTTAAACTATTCACGATATCTTCTAAATTACATAGTTCATTAAGGCTTATTTTTGAATTTTTTATGATTGTCTTCGAATCTTCCTCATTTAAATATTATTTTCTTGATCCTATTTTATATATTTTCTACTTCCTTGTCATTTGGATTATTTTTTTTAAACTTAATATATCATTTCTTTTCAGTTTCAAGTATCTTTACTTTATTACGACTTATGTCTTTTATTTTACTATTATTTTAATATTTTAAGTTCTTTTGATAATTTAGGTTTGTATTTTTTTATATTTTCTCACATAACAGGATAAAAACCTATATTCTAAAAACAAACTATCATTAACGATAATTGGTGCAATTTCACCAATGCTATATTTAGCCGAAACATGGTCTATAATTTATACATATTTTTACAGGATATGCAAATGTTATTCTTTAAAATTAATAATTACTTAGAAAAAACGTTTAAAATGAAATGTATTAAGTTACAAGTTTAAACGCTATACAGCTCGTTTATATTATGAATTATTACCAACATTATTATTAATTTATATGAACATATCAGACTTGTCTTAGTTAATATTGCAATATTATTGAAAAGCCTACTATTGAATGAAGTATACTATGAAAGTAAATTTATAAATCTTTCTAATGCTTTCTTAAAACACTATTCTTAATATGATAAACATATTGAGTAACTTTGTTTTCAAGATCATTAATTACTTAAATTAACAATATTTATCTTTCCTACACCAATTCACAACATATCATTTTCTATTCCTAAATTTGGATCACCTTAATTGATTAATTATAATAATTTTGGTGATTAATTATTAATCACCAAAAGAAACAATAGAGGTCTTAAATTTGATCCTTAAAGCACACCAGATGTTAATACTGTATATTACAGAGGAATATCTATATAATGTGCAACTATAATTATCCTAATTTCATAAAACTTCTCTTTACAAAATCAAATAATCTTAATTAGCTGTTTAGAATAATTATGATTAATATTACTATATGTTTTGGGGTACTATATTTCTCATTATTATAATTCATACATCAAAGATCGGAATATCCGAGTGTTGTTGATGTATTCTTAATTCGTTTTAAGTTGTTTGTTGATAAGCCGTGGTAATTCAATTTAAAATTAATTGATTGATTGATTTAATATATAATTATAAGTATTAATTATAATATGTGTTATACTGTGGTTACAAATTTTTGAATTTCATAAATATTTTTTTAAAATAACCCTGAATAACCCCTCCATAAATTGCAAAATTAAAGTCAAACACAACTGTTCACATTTTTAAGAAATTATCAGATTTTTGCTCAACTTGTATCGAAAATTGTGTCTTTTGACCATCAATTCCCAACTTTAACTAACTATCCTGGAAAATAAATTCATAAATCGTTAATTTGGCTTGGTTTATTGACTTTATTTGGATTTTGATTCTTCTCTGGACTATTGATAGCCGTATAGTTGTTAGTAAACGAAACCATGCCAGATCGTTATACTGCACGGGAATATCCTAACAGGCATCTCATCTATGGAGAATGTTGATACAATACAAATGCTGCCGCTAGACTGTATCGCCAAAGGTACCCAAAGGAAGAGCGTTATCCAGATTACATAGTATTTCTAAATGTGCCTTGATTACTTCTAGAGGGTCGATTCCCAAATCAAATGGGTGGTGCAGGCAGACCGCGCTTGCCCTACGAGACCGAATTCTTACAAGAAGTTGCACCTGATCCGAGTGCCTCAGTACGTGAAATAGAAACAAAGACAGGCGTGTCTAAAAGTTCGGCACATTGAATATTGAAATTAAAACGAGTTAAATTTGTACCACGTACAACGAGTACAAAGTTTATTGCCTCGAGACTACCCGGCAAGACTTAAATCTTGTCAAACAATGTTGCAAAGACATACAGAAGATCAGCGATTCTTGAAAAGAATTCTATGGTCCCATAAATCGACTCTTAAGAAGGATGGATACATAAATCTCCTCAACATACCTGAGCATGTGGAAAATCCACATTTACACCGAGAGGACCGGTCACAATACTAGCTTAAAGTAAACATGTGGACAGGAATACTTAATGGTAGAGTTATTGGACCATTCGAGTTGCCAAAAAATTTGAACGTCAAAGTTTACCTAGATTTCTTAAAAAAAATCATTTACCATATTTACTAAAAGATGTGCTACTTAATGGGCGTTTTCACACTAGACGACACGACAACGACAACGATGGCGATATATCGTGTCGTTATATTTTCATTTTGACAGAAGTTACACATGCAACGACACGGCTTTTGTAGTTGCCGTGTTACCATTGAAAAATATGGCGACAGTTAACTTATATTTGTTATATTTGTTATATTTGTTATATTTGTTATATTTAAAACATAAAAAAAGAAATAAGCAAAGGCAATGGGTACATCAAATAATAAAAGTGAGATATCTAGAGGGTGCCTATTATACTCTTTTTAAAAAGTTGACTGCTGACTCAAACAAGTTTTTTAATTATTTCCGTATGAGCAAAAATACTTTTGATTACATATTAGAAAATATAATTAATAATATCAAGAAGCAAGATACTGGCTTTTGAATGTACATACCACCTGAAAAAATATATTATGTTTCAATTAGGTAAGTTTTTTTTTACCGGTTTTCATAAAAACAAAACAGTTTATTTTAAGATATACTTTTAAGTTTTTAATTAATACAAAAAAGCTTAAATAGCAATAAATGAACAAATATTTTTAAAAAATTACAAAAGATATTATTGAGGAAGTTCATATGCCGCAGTTTTATCAAATAGTTGTTGATACTTGTTACATAATTTGTCAAATATGTTTGAGAAGATTGTTGATTGTTCTGGTGGTTTGTGTACCATATGATTTGTTGGAGGAGGCGACTGATAATCCGAAGTTTGGAGCGAATTGTCAGAGTCTAATGAGATCGTTACAGGCGAAGGCATTGGAACTGCAACACACTGCCATTTTGACGGATTAGCATGCTGCTGTGTCTGTATCATGTTTCTGTGCTATCTTAAGTAAAAACTGAAGATGGTCACTATATATATAATTCTTTTTTGCTCCTTGACCACTTTTTGTTCGTAGATAGTAAGATCTAAAAAAGCTGTCCCATTATATTTGTCCATTTAGCTAAAATAATATATCAATTAACTAATTGAATATGTTTTTTTTGTCAGTTGCCTTGCTATTGGGTGCACACTGACTGAATTACATTATAATTATAGAATTGGGGTATCTACTTTGAGCAAAAATATAAACTTTGTGTGTAGCTATATATGGAATATATTCCGATCCAATTATCTTAAAGAAATGTGAAACGCTGAAAAGAAGGCTGGAAAGAAATTGCCGATGAATTCCAAAGAAGAGCCAATTTCCCTAGGTGTCTTGGAGCTATCGACGGAAAACATATTCGGATTGAAAACTTTCCTCATGCAGGATCGATGAATTTTAATTATAAGAAGTATTATTCCGTAGTTCTGTGGGCAATTGCCGATGCCGATTATAGTTTTCTATTCGTGGTTATTGGAGCATATGGGAAGGATTGTGATTCCTCGATTATTCAAAATATTGAGTTTTGGAGAAGATAAACCTAAAAGTTCCTTACGTATTTGTTGCCGTTAATGCATTTTTAGTGAATGAGCATATTCTCAAAGATTTCTCAAATCATAATTTAAGTATCAAACAACGCGTGTTTAACTATATAGACTGCATAGAGCTCGTAGATATGTGGAATGCGCATTTCGAATTTTAAGCAACAAATTTAGGATATTTTACAGATCAATAAATGTTTCTAAATGTTTTATAAAAATATTATAAAAGCTTGTATTACTTTACATAATATAATACGAAAAAAAGATGGATTTCGCAGAGAAGATCTAATTATATCATCTATACTCTATTTCAGAAGTGTATAGAGCAATAAACTGGGGAATTCCGTTCTGTTTGGCTACATTTCGTGGTAGTTCATAGGCGCAGGTACTTATAATATTTATGAATTTAATTTTCACGGATTAAATGCCTTTATTTTGAAAGAGATTAAATACTAAATAAATACTTTTAATCCTTTTGTATAGGACCTATCTTTTAACGCTTTGTAACATGCAAAAATGGGGTCAGGTAATATATACAGACTATAAATACTTTTAAATCATATTTTAAACGTTAGTAGTCACTGCTACGCTGTAGTGTAATCACAATATTATTATCCCAATATTTAAAAAATGGAGGTATTCAGTCCAACGAAAAGATGTACTAGAAATTCTCCACTATCGCTGAGTGAAAAAGTTATTATTTTAAATGTACATGATTGCATAAAACACGATTACCCTAGTTTTACTGTGCAAGAAATTGTTGAAAAATGTTCTCGAATGAGTGGAATTGGAAAGTCCACCATTTTCAAATTGTTGCGGGAAAGAAAAGTAGCAGGTCAAGTGGAATCTCCCAAGCAAAAGCCAGGACGACCTGCAAAAGTCCTTGATGAAAATGCAAAATGTATAATTTGAAGAAAAGTTCACTCTTTTTATTTTAAAAAGGAAATACCCACCCTAGACAAAATTTTAATGGAGCTTGGCCGAGATGACAGTATTCCGTTGATAAGTAGAAAACTTTTATGGAAAACTTTAAAAAATATGGATTTTGCCTGGGAAAAGCATAACCGCAAAGCACTTTTACTGGAGAGCGACGAAATTGTTTGTTGGAGACGACAATACTTGAGAAGTATCAAGCAGTACCGCAGGGAGCAAAAGAAAGTTTTTTATCTTGATGAGACGTGGATTAACGAAGGTTATATAGTCCAAAAAATGTGGCAAGACAAAAATATAACCAGTGCTCGCCAAGCTTTCATAGAAGGCCTGTCTACGGGTATTAAAGTACCTTCGGGAAAAGGAAAAAGATTTATCTTAAGACTTAGAGACTTAAGACTTAAGACTTATAAAGAATAATCACACATATTGGAAGCGAAGAGGGATTTTTAAAAGAAGGTCTGCTAACCTTTGAGTCGACTCGCACAGGAGATTACCATGAAGACATGAACTCAGACGTTTTCGAGGACTATTTTGGTGAAATGATAAAATTTCTTCCGGCTAATTCGGTGGTGGTTATGGATAACGCAAGCTATGATTCACGGCGAATAGAGAAGACGCCAACTTCAAGTTGGAGAAAGCAAGAAATTATCGATTGGCTGACTGCAAAAGGTATTGCGTTTGAAGCAAATTTGATAAAAAAAGAACTGCTGGCAATAGCAAACTTACACAAAACTCGTTTCATGAAATACGCCGTGGAAGATATAGCCAAAAAATATAATATAACTGTACTGCGCTTACCGCCATATCATTGCGAACTAAATCCTATAGAACTGATATGGGCGCAGGTAAAAGGATTTGTAGCAAGACAAAACACGACTTTTAAAATGAAAGATGTTAAGCTACTGTTTGATCAAGCCATTACGGAAGCGACACCAGAGAATTGGCGAAAAGCAGTCCAGCATGTAATTAAGCAAGAGGACAAAATGTGGGATCTTGACAAACTCATCGATCAGACAGTCGATCCTTTAATTATAATGTCAAGAGGTGATGACAGTTCGTCAGATGACGAAGAAGACTACAATCTATTATAATTTAAAATTGTTATACACTGTTCAAAAAGTGCCAGATCCAAAAGTGACATTTTCAACTGTTTTACTCTACATATTATGTTCAATAAATTTGTGAAAAAAATATATTATTCCATTTAAACAAAAGTAACTTTCTAAAATAAAATAGCATTTAAGTACATTAATTATAAGGTAAAAAACAAGTCCCAGTTGCACGCCTTTGGCGAACCGTTTTTAATGTTTATCAGTGGGTAACAATGGGCAAAACTCATAAATTGATCCAAAACCGGGTGGCACTACCTGCAATCAACGAAAAGAAAGAATTTTACATTGAAACTAATACCCAACTAAGGTAGTGGCATAAAATATTGGTGGATCACCAGGTACCACTTTTGCATATCTAATGAGGTTTTATTGCTCTACACACTTCTGAAATAGAGTATAATTCCAAATTGGAAAACTTGCCACCCGCTAAAATCCAATCAACTAACAGAACAGGACAAGCTGTACACACGTACTTTGCAAATTATTTTGTTAGCAAAGAAGGTCAATTACCCTGGCAGTTATCGAAAATTTAAGTTTTGTTAAAAATAAAGCAATAATAATAATTAACTGTTTTTTTTTCAGGTTGGGATAATTGGTCAATCCATCCTCCAAAAATTGAAATATTTCCTGCCAACTTTGGTCCCGAAAGTATTTTACTTTTATTATTTTCATTTGACTTATCTCAAATACAAGGCTTGATTCCACTAATTTAATTAATGTTACCACATCATATATTATGAAACCGGCCATTTTTCTTAGTTTTTGATACACATTTTTTCAAAATAATATAAACGCAAAGATGAAATTAATTTAAACAACGGAAAAAATCGCCGACGACACTAGTGGAGTGACTGACTGACTGCTGCTTGGCGACATGTCGCCTCTCTGGAATTTCCGGATAGAGAATACCCGAACAGGTGGATAGGGCGGGGTGGAACAATAGCGTGGCCGCCACGTTCACCTTATTTAAATCCTTTGGTTTTCTTTTATTAGGGAGCAATCCTACAATCCTATAGAAGACGTAGTTGAACTGCGCCGAAAAATCCAGGCAGCCGCTGAACAGATCAACAATGGAAGATTCGCCCGACTAATAACGCAATCTTTTCTAAAAAGGTGTAGAATGGGTATTAAAAATGAAGTCTAATAAAGTTTTAATTCATTTACTTTCAGTTCTTTTCATTTATTTTGGCTGTATACTTATGAACTTGGGTTAGAGGAGCGGTGTATTTGACTAAAAAAAAATACATCCCTATTGAACCAATAATCTGGCAAGTATCTTACCATTTTGAAATCTAGATTAGAGACGCTAACTTTTGAAATCACTTGCCAAACAGTAAAGTAATTTTCTTTTTCAGGACAATTAGTTAAAGTTGGGAAATGATGGTCAAAAGACACAATTTTCAACACAAGCAAAAATCCGATAATTTCCTCAAAATGTGAACAGTTGTTTTGTTAAGAACTGTAAACTGTATTGTAACCACAGTACTGAAAAGATTAATAGGAAGTGTCAATTTTTTTCGGTTTTCTATAAACGCCTGTAACTTTAAAAGTACTCAAGATACATTGTTTTTTAAATATTTTTTTTTATTCCCTGAGCACCTGATCTATTGCCCGTTTTCGGCTTATCGTTGATTTTTGGGACATCCTGTATAAATTAACGTAGGTCAAGGTAAAGGATTTCTGTTTTACCTAACTAGATAAACTGAAGCTCCGATAATTATAAAATATATTATTAATTATTTATTGAAAGTACAAGTATTTTAGTATGAACTCAGTTAAAATAAGAACTTCCCTATCCAAAAAATTTTCCACGAAACGCCACTGGGTCTTTAATAGAAACAACATAATAATTCAATTTTTCTAGAAATTATAAGGTAAAAGAAAAAATTTCTGCTTTTAGCAAATGAGCAAATAACCGATAGAAATAATATAATAGCAATAAACGATTGTATTGCAGTCAATTGCCACATGTAAGATTGATTATATTTATCTATCGGTTTATTAAAAATAGATATTTTTGTTATTTTACAGCCAGCTTGAACGACAACTCATCCATTGGCCTTCCTCTAATGATTTCCTTAAAGTCTCGCCTATCATGCTGCATCGATCTCTCTTTTACTTAAGAAAACCCCCACAATATCGAATGATTTTTTATATTTCAAAACTATTAGCGGTACCAAATAATAAGTGAACGTGGTGCCATATAACCGCACATCACCTCTCAAGGGGAACGTAAAATTGACGATACTTGAGTAAAACAATACCGATATGCAAGCGGCAGTGCTATAGGTTAAGTAACGATGTATTAATCTGATATTTAAAAAAAATTGGTGAATTCAACTACAATGGAGGAAGATGGGCCCAAGATGGTTGAAGTTTATCAAAAAAGGAAAGAAAAATCTGTGTATACACAGGTAGGTGGTACTAAACATATTAATAAGAATTTAAATAAAAATTAACAAGATTTATTTTTGATTGATGTGCTGTAAAATATCCATGTTTGAACGTTTTTGCTTAGACAGGTTTGATTTAAGGCACTAATTTTATAAAATTTCCACACTGAACCCAATTTATTTATTATAGAAATACTAGAAGTAAAACAATTTGAATTTTAGAATGTATATGAGATTTTTGTCAAGTAAATTCACAACAAAGAGGTTAGATATTTAATTCATCACCTTTTAGACGAGGTCTTTCGGTAAATCATAAAAACTGAATATAATTTAATGAAAACAAATAACAATTTTGCTTTTTACAACTATATATTTAGGTTTTTAACATTGTTTTATTCATATAATTTATATTACTATACAAAACATTTAGCATTGACCACCAAAACTACAAATTTGAAAACGAAAAAAAAATTGAATTATTGGTAAATTTACTATTAAATAGTACGACATTAAATTACTATTAAATAGTACGTCATAGACAGTTTTTGTTATTATAATTAAACTTAATATGATAAACATTATGTCGTCTGTGTAAAAATAATAGGTAAAAATTCGGTGCATTGAAAGTTAAACGAATCCCTATACGATTAGTGAGTACTGTATAAGTTTTTGTGCTTCTATAGCTAATACATAATTAATGTAGTAATGTCTTTATTATTATATACAAATTCCGTATTTAACGAACATATAATGAAAAAAAAAACACATAGCACTGTTTAAAAAATTTATTTAAAACTTGTTATTACAAAATCATTGCTTCAGCACTAATTTGCATGATCTTCAGAGCCAGCAACTTCTAGTTGCCCTGAAGCTCTCAAAAAACCACAGGTATAGAGATAGATAAATTTTACAAACAAAACAGATCACTAATAATAATAATAATAATAATAATAATAATAATAATAATAATAATAATAATAATAATAATAATAATAATAATAATAATAATAATAATAATAATAATAATAATAATAATAATAATAATAATAATAATAATAATAATAATAATAATAATAATAATAATAATAATAATAATAATAATAATAATAAATATTGGAGAATTCCTTTAACTATAAAGCAGCTGATAACGACCGAATTCACAACTTTTGGTACAAACGGTTTAAATGCACTCATATACATTTAGCTCGTCATTTCAACAGATTTTTGCAGGAACCACCTACAATACCAACTTACATTGCGCAAGGACTAACATATTTGCTGCCAAAAGATAACGATACCGAAAATCCTGCAAAATATAGGCCTATCACCTGCCTGCCTACAATCTATAAACTGCTTACAGCATGCATTGCAAAAATAATTTATAAGCACTGCGAAGACCACGGAATTATCGCTCTAGAACAAAAGGGCTGCATTAAGAGGTCTCAAGGATGTAAAGAACAGTTACTTATAGACACTGTAATTATGGAACAAGCAATACAGAAGCAGAGAAACTTATACACCGCCTTTATAGATTACCGTAAGGCCTTCGATATCGTTCCACACACACTTGGCTGCTTGAGGTCCTTGAGATTTATAAAGTCGCTCCACCGCTTATCAATTTATTAAAACATATGGGTTTCTGGACCACACAGTTCAATCTTAACTGCAGAAATGAAACTTTAGCGATTGAGCCTATTAAAATACAACAAGGCCTTTTCCAGGGAGATTCCCTGAGTCCCCTCTGGTTTTGTCTAGCTCTGAATCCCCTCTCCCATATGCTTAATCAAAGTCAACATGGATTTATCGTTAAAGATAACAGGGAAAACCTATATAATATTACACATCTAATGTACATGGATGATATCAAAGTCCATGCTGGGACATCAACGCATGTCAACTCATTGCTGCGAACAATTGAAATATTTTCCCACGACATTAAAATAAGCTTTAGTATCGATAAATGCAAAACTCAAACAGTTGTCAAAGGTAAACACAACACCAACAACTTTGAATTACAAGATGGTAGTCTCATTCGGGCTATGGAAGAAGAGGAAACTTATAAGTACTTGAGCGTACATCAGTCAGCCCATACAGAGCACAAGAAAATGAAGCAGAACCTCCAAAAGGAGTCTTAAGCAAATTTTAAAAAGTAAACTGAATGGTAAGAACATGATTAAACCGGTTAATACCTACGCTATCCCTGTCTTAACGTATTCTTTTGGAGTCATTAGGTGGACAAAGACTAATATAGAGGAGATTGAGAGGAAGACCAAAACAACCCTCACGACGTTTCGAGCACACCACCATCAGTCAGCTATTAAAAGACTTACTTTTCCCAGATCCAAGGGTGGCAGAGGACTAACTGATATATATATAACATCAGGATGCACATCTCTATCAGCTGTCGAATATCTGCACCAACATAACTGTGTGGCAAGAATTATTCATCAAGAACTGGCAAAACTTTATCATCTAATTGGCGAAACTTGCCCCTGTTACCAGTACAAACCAGAAACTGTACTTGAAAATGACGACTTTCGCCTCTACTGGGACAGAACTGTTTTGACCGATAGGACGCTGACATCAAACAAACCAGATATAATCCTAATAAACAAAGCCCAAAAGAAAACCTTTATAATTGATATAGCAGTGCCAAATACCAATAATGTCCTAGAAACGACACACACTAAACTTGCTTAATACGCAGATCTAGCTCACGAGATAAAACAACAATGGAGGCAAGATAATGTATATATACTCCTTCTAGTTATTTCATCCACTGGAATTGTCTCTTTAACACTGTCCAAAAACCTTAACGTATTGGATCTTTCCTCCTGGATGATTGTCACTATACAGAAATTTGTTATACTGAATACATGCAACATTGTTCGAAAGTTCCTAAATCTACCATAGCAAAATTCATCTTGCCTTCAGGCCGATGAAATTGACAACACCGCTATCAGCGAGATAAAACCGAAAGATAATAATAATAATAATAATACCTCGACCCAAATACCTCGCTGAGTCCTCCACTAGGAGTCTAGAAGATCCTACGACAATCCACGAATATCTCGTCAAAGGAAACACTTTCCTGTTTTTCAAAAAGAATGACAGAACAGACCTTAAGAACTATAGGCCTATGATCTGTGGGTCGGCAACTAGTGCTCTAATAAATGAGAATATCTACATTGTATCAATAACAATACGGAATAATAAGGAGGTTTTCTTAGTTATAAATAACAGCTTACTATCGATGCAGTGATTCTTAGGTCCAAAGGACAAAACGGCTGGAAAAAAGGTCCCATGATTTGCTTATAAAATATTGACGCAAGGATAATTGGAATCATTAAGCAAAGAAATCATGGAAAACCAGTTTGTGGATGTATGGCCAGACTCTTGGTCACCAGTATGGTTTTGCCTAGCTTTAAATCCAATGTCGATAATTGCGGCTTTGAGTTGAATATTAAGCGACAGAAGAGATTATCTCATTTGCTTTATATAGATGATCTTAAACTATATGACGAGACAGAGGGGAAGCTTTTTGAATTGATGAAGGTCGTCAAGGACTACATCTAGGTTATTGGAATTAACTTCGAGTTCGACAAGTGTGCAAGGATAACTATCACGAAAGGAGGTGCGGAGGCGTCACCTTCGAAGCATCTTGATATAAACCAGCCAGATTATTCATTATTTATCACCAGAAGATTATTCATTATCTAATCGTTATCTGAGGATGCCACAAAATTATGGGCTAAACCATGCAATGCTGAAGAGAGAGTTCCAGGACAAATATTACAAGCGCATGACTACATTGATGAACAGCTATCTCTCAGGTGGAATCATTGCTGCGATGAATGCGTGGGCGAAACGAGTACCTATGTATTTGTTTGGAGTTGTTAAATGGTCTGTCATGAATAGACTAACTAGGAGAATCTTTAGAAAATATAGAAAGCCGCATTAAGTCGTCAGTAGAAAGATTATGTGCGTCACGCAAAGAAGGTGGAAGAGAACTTGCTAACAGTAAAAGACTGTGCCCTAATCAAGAAAATATAATGCAATAATGGTTTTTGGCATCTGACCATAAATTAATGAGGGGGGTTGCGAAAGAAGAATAGCTACACCACTCAGACCACAGATATTTACAGACTGCACATATCAGCGAAAAAAGAAAACATCAGAAATTGGAGAGAAGAGGCTCTACATGGAAGATACCCGATACTTTTATACAATGAAGGAATACATATGATGGAATATATAGAATTTACTAATTTGGCTGGATGTCAATTAAGTAGGTACAGGGTAATAGCCGGATAGCTATCGCAAATGCTGGAGAAATAATAGAACATGTAATGGGCGGATGTCCAGTGCCGTCAGACAGTGCATACCTCAGTAGACAGTTGGCCAAAATGTGCACCAACAACTACCCATTAAGAAAGGTCTGCTGAACGAGGACTCTCCACCATACTATATATTTGAGCTGGAGTATACCTGTACTGTAGTCTGTGGATTGTGTATTATATTGTGACAGGCCCATAATTAAGTACAAATCCACATTTTCTCTTTGACTTTTTGTTAGTTCTTGAGCCAAATTTAAAAAATCTTCTTTAATTTCTTAATTTAGAGGCGATTTTATTAATACTCCATTTTAAGACAGTTAGAATTACAAATTGAGAACAAAATTTTTTGTTAAAGATTAAAAATTCTTTTTTAGAGAAATAATATTTCAGCTATTTCAAATAATACTTTAATGATCGTTTTTATAATACATGGCTTTCGGACCATCAACTGAGGATACTAAATGTTTGCTGAATCTTCTGTGCACAAAATCGTGTCATCATTAATACTAATACAAGAGAAATTATATATTTCAAAACTCGTCCAATTCATTATAATTCCTTTCTTAGTGGTAGATCGCTAAGTTTGTAATTAATCAAAAAAATGACGGAGATATCTGTGACTATGTCAATATGTCCTTAGCTAACCTATATTCTGTAGTGTGATCTGGAAACAGCTTTAATACTATATTTAATGCTATGGCAACGAGTGTTTTTTCTGACTGTTTATTATTTCAAACAAAAAAAACATCTCTCTCAAATTACATTAAATTTCTACGCTTTGAAACTGGCTCAGTATACCCTTAAAATTTTGTAATCAAATTTAAGATCTTAAATATGAATGAAACTCGCTTTTGTCGTCACCAATCTTGATAACAGAATCGAAGATTGACTGGTTAGCCCAAGTAAAGGAGATGTTTTCTAATTAAGGTTTTCAGGATATATGGAATAACCTCAATATCAAAACTTTATATAATAAAATAACACTCTTCTTGAGAAATGTTCTTCCAGGAGTGCTTCCAAAACCTTACATATGTTACGATATTTTTGATTAAAACTCTTGCAAAAATTAAGAACATTGTAATAGCCAGGAGAGGGGTGAGCCTATACGTCGCGCCTTATTAAATAAAATATCTAAGTTGATTTAAAAATATATCAGCATCTGCAATAAAGCAATGGAATAGTTTTAGAAATAGACAGTACAAGCCTGCTTTTACTGACGGGGAAGTTATTGATTCTGAATACAAAAGTTTATGTGTATGATATGGAAGATGAACGAAGAAACTACCTAATACTAGATTACGTTACCATATTTAGATAATTTTTATACCTGTTATACTAAGTTTTTTATGATGTTACCTTGTTTTTTGGTTAAGTTATATTTAGGAAATATGTATCCAGAGCCTTTTTTTAATTTTATAGACACCATATTAATTCCGCAGGTAGATTTTTTCAATTAGGCCTATTCATTTTTTATCCGGTTTACCTCATGGACCGTTAATATGTATGAGATTAAAGTTGGAACGCCACAAAAAGATAAAAAATTGTCATTAACAAAGTACTGCAATAATCACAATTTATTTAGCTTTAAAAAAAAACATTAAAAAACGCACCACAGCATTTTAATGTTTCATTTATCATAATTATTATTGCTTGTAGTAGAACCCATAAACTACATTAATAAGCAGTTTCTTGAATGTTTTTTTGCTGTTTTTTTATGTAATTTTACTTCTTATCGGATAGTGTGTAGTTTTATGTCATATAACAAGCTTTTTCGTATCACAAAAGTAACGTTGTATGCAAGAGCTTAAAAATATTAAGTTATTAACAAAAAAATCTAATCAATATCATGATAAAAATATTTACCAAAATGCTTCGTCTGTTATTTGCAAATTTTACGACAAAATTAGAACTTTAATTTTAATTGATTTGTGAAAAACATTCGGCTTTTATAAAGCTATACAGGATGGTTTTATTTATTTTTTATCGACCTAGAAAATACATCCAAAACTCAGTTTCATGGGTGTTATTAAAAATAATTAAAAAATTCATTGAAATTCAAAGCAATTTACATTTATTTGATAAAATAAATACTTTTTTTATTTATCTAAAACATATGTACTTTCAAAAGTTGATGTTCGTAAAACGTTCTTAGATAGTTTTAGGACCTTAGAAGGCTTTTACCTGTAATTTTGTTAAACTTTAGATTAAAAAAAATTCTTTTACTTATTTATAACAACTTTTTTATTTTATGTTGCAAAAATATAAATATATATTTTATTTTAGATAACCTTGGCATTTTTATCAAACTTTTCGAACATAGCCCCAGGAATGAGTATAGGATTTTCAGCCGTTGCCATTCCAGCTCTCAAAAATCTGGATGATCAGCAAATTTCTTGGTTTGGTAAGTACTTTATTAATGAAAATTTCATCCATATACTTACAAAATTAAATAAAAATAGTATGCGTACAATTTTTTTATTAAAAACTTACGTTATTGCTACAGAGAGTTTTTTTGTTTAGTATTCTCAAATATAAATCTACTGCGCTATATCTTTTTGATTCGCATTAAATATATGAAAATTTAAAAGCAATAATATTATTTTGTAAATAAAACCATTATAGATGTGCAGTAAACTATTTATAGAAATGGCGTTGATAACAGTAGTTTTTCTTTATTTCTGTTATGCAATTGGTGAAAATATTGAGTTGTTAAGTTATTGTTGGAACATGATTGCTAATATTTATGAATTATTAGTTTTTAGCTTAATTAATAACACATATTTTTTATATTAAAAAAAATAGAGAATAGAGAAGAAAATAGAGAAGATAATTTAACTTTAAAACTTATAAAAAGTATCTACCTTAATATTACCAACCCATTGTCTTACATAATAAATTTGTGTTATGAAAATTGTAAAATTCCCAGGAGTGGAAAAATAGTGTAATTGTGCCAATTTTAGTCGATTTTCTGGATAGATAAACACAATAGTTCAAATCCGAAACAGTTTGGTTTTAGGAATGGTTGATAAATAATGATTTATTGAGCAACTTAGCAAAGGCATTTTGATACCATACCTCATGATGTTTTATTGGAAAACGTTAAAAGTATAGGTGTACGTAAAAACTAATTTTAACTAATAAAAAATATCTAAATGACAACAAAATGTTAAAAAGACATCTAGTAATAGAAATGTTATGGAACGAAATAGCTAGAATCCTTTCATTAAGAGGGTTAAGAGTTTTGCATGCTGACTATGCAGCTATACTGTTGAACAGCCAAAATTAGGCTGAAATCTATAAATTGGTAGGAATGGAATAAAGAAAAATACTTCTTCTTAAATCGCATACACAAAGGATAATTATTCAAATTCTTTAATATCACCTTAACCAATCAAAGGACTAAACCAAAGAAAAGAAAAGTTTCTAATTTTGATGAAGTTCAAGAGAATTACCCAGCTTTTGTTGCTATAATAAATATAATTAGTTTAAAGTTTATTATTTTTCTTTAACAGAGAAATATATGGTTCCTGTTACTTTTTTTCAATATTTTTTTTAATTTATCGCGTAGCATTTAATTATTATTTTCCTAGTCATCATTTTCTGTAGATATCCAAATAAATATCTCCATTTAAATTTCCGTTAATAAATAATGGCCCAATCACTTTATATCCTAAAATGCCTGCCCATACATTAATTTTTTGAGGGTACTGGGTATGACCTTCTACAAATGCATGAGGATTTTCATTGCTCCAATATCTACAGTTATGCTTATTAACAAATCCATTTAGATAAAATGTGCATTCAGCGCTGAAGTAGATATTCTTTACATGAATAGTATTATCATTAATCATTTTTTCACAAAACTCAACTCGCCTATCGAAATCGTCTTCGGTTAACTCTTGCAATATTTTCATTTTGAATGGATGAAATTTATGATATTTGGTAACTGTGTGAACAAAGCCTAATGAAATACCAGTAGCAGCAACAATTTTGCGTAATGAAGTATTAGGATTTATTCCGAAATGACCCAAAACTTCAACTTGAGCGGCTTCATCCAAAATTCGCCGATGATCACGTTTTTTATTTGCAACAGATCCAGTTTCAGTACACTTAGTAACAAGGTTCAAAACATACCTATGCGAAGCTATCTTCTCCGGATATCTAGCGGTAAACGTGACGGCAGTTTGCCGAGCACATTGATTTTGGGCACCATAAATTAGAATAATTTCCACTCTTTCGGCTAGTGTGTAAACCATTTTGGAAGTAAAATCTTCAATTCAACAAATAAATTTTCACTATTCCAAGACTGTCGGCAAGTATGCAAATGTAACTGACGGCAAAATAAATTCTTTATTTTCCTTAGCAACTATAAATAACTAAGCAGGTATAGCAATAAATACAGTTCGCCCAGGATATCTGTGTTGATGAAAAGAATGCGGAAAAAAATTCAGGTTGTTATTTAGTTTTTTCCAATAGCATAAAAATAGTTTATAATTTAAAATTTCCATTTTAAATTATAAACGAATTGTAGATTTGGCAAACCCTAACGGGCAACATTTTGAACACTTATTGAAATAAAAACCGATATTTTCATGTTTTTGTTTTCTATCTGAACAAATTAAGATAAACAAATATTTTTCTAACTTTCTCGAAAACGAATCGACCGATTTAAAAAAATTAAACGTCAAATGAAAAGACTTCAAAAGACCTTTTAAACAAGCTATTACTCGATACCCCTTGGATTTTTAAGGGGATGACCCTGGGGGGTAGAGGGTGAAAGGCGGTGAAGTAATTTTAGGTTAGAAAGTTGTCCCCCTTTACAAACCTTTTGACGTATTTCGGCGTTTTTTTTTTAAACAGTGGTTTTCGATAAATCTGTGGTGGGAAGTTTTCAAATGAACACCCTGTATGTTATAAATGATCAATAATTGTAGAGTAGCATATCCAGACTTTAAACTTTCTGTAATATATTTGAATTTGAAATTTGTATCTGCACAGGCATTCTTTCAGTCACTCCTTTAGAAATACAGAATATAAAAAAATATGTAAGATTTTAAAGTTCACTCACTCATTGTTTTTCCCAACATTTTGAAGCTCCAGATACAAGAGTAAAATTTTTAGGCGGCTTTCTTGTATAATTTACATATATTTAACCGAATTATGTAAATCAAGATTTACTTTTGGGTTTTAATTATGCTTTTCGTAAAATGATGGCTTACCAAAAGACTGACTCTGAATTTCTACTAAACCAGCAATAAAGTTTCTGGTTTCTAAGGTTCTTTCTTTATGAATCCAGACCATATTGCTAAATCTAAAACTGTTAGTCTTTTACCACCTTTATAATAAAATTGTATATTTTATATTGAAAAATTAAATAATTTAAAAAAATATTTGAAATATCTCTCTCAATTTGTTATTCATTTTTGTTGAATTAAGCGGATTTTTATTACTATTATTTTTTCTTCCATGTACATGAATCCTACTATGGCTAACTCAAACCTAAACAAAAAAAAAATTCCTCTAATTTTTTTTACAAGAATTTGCTTTATAATATTATATTAAAATAATTTTTTTTATTTTTTACTTATCATTAGATATATTGAAAAATTTGAATGACAAGCCACAATAAGATATTGCAAAAATTATCAGATCAGAGAATATGCTGATAACCTCAGATTTATCACATTAATAATTTAATATATTTTCATGAGGATAACATACATAACTTATACCTTTTATTAATTTTTACATAAGAAGATAATTATTTTTGAGTCATTTATATAAGATATCGTTCTCTTTACATTATATATTTACTTAAAAAATAATATAACCTTAATAGCATGACAATAATAATATATTGTAGTAATCGATCCTTTTCTTGGTACAATTCCCTTCACCAAAGCATGAACCATAAAATAAAATAACGTAATTGATAAAATCTAGTAATATAATCTGAATATATAATTATACGGAGTGTCCCAAAGAAAACAACATCTGGTCAGAATAATGAGTATTAGAATTATAAAATATGATAATAATAGTAATAATAATTATAATAAATAAAGGCCTTTATTGTGAACGCGGCATCACACAATAGGTTTTATAAAAATACTTGATAAAATGACAGAAAACGTAAAAATATAAAATTGTATACACACAAAACAAAATATAATCGTAAATAAAAATTAATTAAGATCTCTTATAATATTTATCTAAAGTTTTCTAGTGTCTCCGATTGAATAGCATATTTTTTTATTTTTATATGCCTCTATAAAAAAATCCAGGGGTGGCAAATTCGAGGGCCTACCTAGCCTTTCAATAAAAGGGTATCTCAGAAAAGAGAAAAAACATAATCTTTCTTGTAATGATTCTCACCCTTAACTTTTTTTGTTATCTTGGAATTAATATCATTCAAAGGCACTTCATCTGCATTTATAGGCAGAAAAAAAAACTAACAAGGAATTATTCCCGCCTACATAATTAACTTTTTAGGAACTTGAGTATGAACCACTTAAATCTATCTAGGATTTGTAAATATAGCTTTTCATTAACCAAAACCTACATCCGTTGTAAATAAAACGCGTATTTACAATTGTTTTCAATTAGCTTTACAAGGAATTGCATGTGTCTGTCAACTTTGATTAATTTCTACATCACCTAAGGTTTGAAATACTGAAGAACAAAGAAAAACAAAAAATAAGATTTTTCATAGTTTGTGAATGTTTTTCGTATTATTTTCTTACTTTAGTTGTCGTTAAGTTCGGCATAAAGTTGACATAAACACTTACTTGTATCGCTTCACTGATAACAACAGCATGTCGAATCTCATGCTTTTTATTAAGACTATTGACGTATTTGTCCCGATACTTGCACTGTTTCATTGACGCATTTGGCCTGCTTTAAAAAAAGCTCGTCTCAACCTTAATAAACTATTTTTATATATTTATTTTATCCTTTTATGCATATGTCACTCACCTATTCGTATATCTGTAACACAATCTCATTCTATTGAGTATTGTAATAACTAGGTGGTTTTAAGAAATTCTTATATTTAATAATCACCATTGGTAATTTTTATCACTCCTTATTTTTAATATAGCGATATATACGTCTAAACTGTATTTTGATAAAGGTTGGACTACAAACTCGCTGAATTTTCTTTCTTAGAGATAATTAAGGAAAGCAAACAGGGAATGAATTGAATGAATTGACGAAACAGTGGGCTGCCAAGGCAGTTGTGCATATAGGTCTCCTGATGAACCCGTCATGCCCCACCGGGGGTTACCAGAGCCCAACGGCCTTAGAGAAACCGATAAGGCTCTCTGGTCTGAAGGACTTAAAGTCGCTCGGTACACTGAAAGTGTTACCCAAGTATTTGAACCTGGCGCGCGTGAGTGCTGGGCACTCCCCGACTACATGGTCAACGGTTTCATCCTCCTCACAGCACCATCGGCATTCCGAGTTGTCCGCAATACCGATAGTATGGAGATGGCTTCTTAAGTGCCAGTGACCGGTTAAAAGACCTGTCACTAGCCGAATTTCGCGTCTTTTTAGGCGTAGTAGATTTTTGGTGAGACAGGCAGAGGGCCCACCTATGTGCGCTTTGGCCTGTCTCATACCAGGGGACTCAGTCCATCTTCGGTGGGTCCACTTGTCCAGCAGACCCTTCATTGACGCGACCGCAACGCATTTGGCGATACCAACTATGAGTTCCGGCCCCATCAGCACATTCGCGGATCCCAGTCTGGCGAGAGAGTCCGCTTCCTCATTACCTGCATGGCCTGCGTGGCCAGGTATTCAGACGAGTTGGACCCTGCATCCAACCTGTACCAGTTTTTTCAGGACTTTTATGCACTCTAGTACAAGCTTGGAGCTTACCTTTGCGGCAGTGATAGCCTTAATGGCAGCTCTGCTGTCCGAGCATATTGATACAACTGTATTGCGGTGTCCGCTACTTAGGATTCTCTGTCCGCATTTTAACACAGCGAATACTTCGGCCTGGAAGACAGTGGCGAGCTCCCCCAGCGAGTATGCCCTACTGGTATGTGGGATCCCACCAATAAGCCCTGATCCAGCTCTGTTATTCATTCTGGAGCCATCCGTGTACCAGATGGTTCCCCTATTTAGCAATGCAGGTCTGTTGAAATGCTGCCACTCCTCTTTGCCTGCAATGTGCGTCACGAATCCCTCGCAGTCCACAGTCACTGGAGCCATGCAGTCACTGCTTATCAGAAGGATAGGACATTCCTGTATGGCCAGTGACCAAATTTTTGCGTGACCGGTCTCGCCAGCACGTAGTTCGCCGAGGACGTATAGCCTGTACGCAGTCCTCATTGCCTCGAATTGCACAACGAGGTCCAGAGGCGGAAGGCTCAGCAGAGTCTCAAGCGCTCTAGTTGGCGCCGTCCGCATGGAACCCGTTATGCTGAGACATGCAAGACGTTGGACTCTGTCCAGTTGAGCACGAATTTTCGCTTTCTCCGTACATGGCCACCAAACGATAGCCCCGTATGTGAGAAGAGGTCTCACAATGCGCGAGTAGATCCAGTGGAGGATCTTAGGAGACAGACCCCAGGTACTGCCAAAAGCCCGCCTGCAGGCCCATAGCGCGCAGGTGACCTTCTTTATTCTGGTGTCTGCATGATCGTGCCAGGAGAGTTTGGGATCCAACTTGATTCCCAGAAATCGAACTGTCCTGGAGTAATGCAGCTGCACGCCACCTGGAGATATAACAGGGGGCGTGCCAAAGTTACGTCTCCTCGTGAATAGTAGGAGCTCTGCTTTTTTGGGGTTAATCCTGAGACCCCCCGAGAGGCACCATATGTCCACCATACGCAGGGCTCTCATCATAGAGCCCTGCATTGAGACGGTGTCTTTCCCTGGGCAAAGGATTACCAGATCATCAGCGTAGGCCTGTGTGTATAGGCCAGCATTGTTTAAAAGATTTATCAGGCTGTCGACCACAAGGTAGCGGACAATACTCCTCCCTGCGGGCAGCCCCTAGTCGCCAACGTTTCGACAATCTCGTTGTTGAGCTGGGCAGATACATGACGTTTCGAGAGCATGGCCTCTATCCAGCTAACCAAACAGGGTTCTGAGCCGCGGCTCTCGAGTGCTTGGCAGATTAATGCAAAAGGGGTGTTGTCGAACGCCCCTTCAATGTCTAGAAACGCACCCAGACAGGTCTTGCCACTACCCAGAGTACCCTCCACCTTCCTAACGAGGTGGTGTAGGGCCAGGTCCGTGGATTTGCCCGCCTGATAAGCGTATTGGTGCACATGCAGTGGTTTGTTGACCAGGATGCTTTCCTTAAGATATCGATCAATCAGCCTCTCCATCGCCTTCAGCATAAAGATGGTAAGGCTGATAGGTCGGTACGATTTGGGATCTGTAAAATCGCTTTTTCCGGGTTTCGGAATGAAGACGACTTTCACTTGACGCCATAACTTTGGGACGTAGCCCTGAGCAAGGGACGACCTGAATAGTCTGACTATGTGTGGGGTTAGTACTTCTAACCCGTTTTGCAAAAGGCATGGATATAATTCATCCGTGCCCGGAGATTTGAAGGGGGGGAATGTCTTGATTGCCCATTTCACCCTCTCGTAGGTAATTATTCTTCTAGCAGTCTCGAACTCTAATCGAATCGGAGCCCGAGAACAGCTAAGAGTTGGAGTCTGGGAAGTGCAAACAGGGAATTTTTTTGAAAAGAACGATGTAAATTATATTTTCAATTAGTTGTAGCTAAGTTATTAAAATTAATTATTGAATAAAATATTACATGTAGTACCTCTTTTAACGCATAGTTCCATAATACAATTACAAATTAAGGATAATTAAATCCAAAGAATAGATTGTAGTAAGTTTCATGGTAAGTTAATAAAAACTATTTCTGAAATTAGTTGTTTGGTCACCTAAAACAGTATCGTTGCAATAACGAGTAACTTTATTGCCATTACTTGCAAATATGAACAAAACAAAAGGCCAAACAAAGAAAAATATTATTAGAGATTAATTTATTCTAAAACACCATGGAAAATCTATTTAAGGTATGACAGTACTCAGTAGGGTAGCAAAAGCTCTTACTAAAATTAGTAATAAATACTGTCTATTAGAGACAATATTGCTGATTGCGTAATACAGAATAAAACGTATTCTATCAAAAGGATCCTCTAATCTACTAATTACCTTGGAGTAAACATATAAATATGTTATGTTTTTATAATAATTATCAAAGATATGATATTCGAAAACAGATGTGCTGCGAAAATTGCCCAAGGTCTTCTTTTTCAGACGTATCAATTTCATCTCATTAACTTATTGACGAATTGAATAAATTTGTCTTACTAAATGTATTTATTTTAGCAAGCATAGCCTCACTAGCCACACCTCTAGGCTGTATACTATCCGGACCAATAGCAGATAGATACGGTAGGAAATGTTCAATAGCAGTAGTCAATATAGCTGCATTTATAGGGTGGCTAATAGTGGCTTCTGCTTACCACTTGCCCAATCAGCAGTATGAAATTCTTCTTGTCGGCAGGTTTTTAACTGGATTATCGACAGGTTAGTGTGTTGTTTTAGTTTACTGATCACTATTTAGTTAAAAATTATTTAATTATATTTATATATATTTTATATTTTTTTTGTAGGATTATGTGGTACACCAGCCGCAGTTTATATGGCGGAGGTAGCCAGTTCTAAACTTAGAAGTGTATTTACTACGTGGGTCTCTTTATTTTATGCCATTGGTATATTTAAGGTTTACCTTTTAGGTCTTATACTTAAGGTTTGTATTAAAAAAGAATTTTAATGTTTTGCACATAGTAAGATTGTTTATATAGAATAAGGGAAAGAGCTATTTTAATTATTACTTAGCTAAATTCATTAATTTTTGATAAATTCATTTTTTTCTATTTCTTCTTTTTATATTTTAAATATATTTTTTATTAACTTTTTTAAATAGATTATTTTGGTGTGTTCTTCTAGATTTAGTTCACATTGCGTGCATACAATTTTTCGAGCCGTTTGATTCACTAATATTTTTTCACTGAAATAAATTTTAATTAGATAATTCTTTCAGAATACTAAAGTTCATGCCATTAATATAAACACACTTTTTTTTTGTTTTTTAAATTTCGGCGTACAAAATTTGATTGCCATATTACGGATGTTGCCTTATTTACTATCTGCTCTACGTGAGTTTGCTCTCAAAATAATACCCAAGTATTTAACCTGCTTCTCCAATGTTAGATGTGTCTGATACAGAGTGGGAGGCTTAGCGCCTGTCAAATTCTAGTAAAGAGAATAAGTTCCGTCTTCTTTGGGATGATGGTCTCCTGACACCACTGTTCCACCATCCTGTACGCGCCTTCTTCTATATTATTTTTCATTACAACGGTACCCACAGTCAATTATTTTAGACGCTCAGCATAAGGCATTTTCTCTAATTTTAAGCCATGCTGTCATTCACTCAGGAGTTAAGTAGCTTAACTTCAGAAGATCACCAGGGAACCTCTTTTTTGAGAAGTCATAAAAAATTATCAGTAACTTTTTGCCATATTGTATTACTACTTCAAATACTCTTAGAAGATGTGCCTAAGTTCCTTATTATATCATTATTAATATTGCCTACTTTGTTAAAAAACAGTCGAAAAAATGCGCAGAATTACAAGTTTTTCGACTTTTCAGCAAATTCTGTTTAGTGTAGTTCCATAATAAACAACGTGTTTCTAGTGGCTTTTTCCAGGATTTCCTAGATGTTTGACCTTAAAGAAACACTCTGACCATGAACAAGATGTAGTTAGTGAAAAAAAATAGGGTAAACGGCGTAGATAGAATTCAGGATCATTAGTTTTTTTTTTAATTAATTTCACGGTAAGAAACTAGGCAATACAACATGTTTACATCACAGCTATGTAGTGTTAGAGTCTGATGATGATAAGTGAACTCATCAAAATTCATAACTCTTGACAAGAGATTGGCATTTTCATTTGTGGAGAAAAGTCTTCCCGCCCTTCCCAATCCGCTATATTATAGCCACTCCACTTCAAGAATGAACTTCCACTTACAAAAAAAAATATATGTATTTAATTCTTTTTATATACTTTTGTCCTCTAGATAATTTCATTTTGTATATAATTTTATATTAAATAGCATTTAATTTCTTAAATAACTTAAGTGTTCGACCTTTATTTCCTTTTTTGTTTTCATCACGCTATTCAGCAGAACAAACGAGTCTTAACAATTTTCGTGTCTCCAATAATAAAATTACCAGTTGTACAGACTTAATTTTAAGCTTCCTGTATAGCCTACATGAAATTTTATCACTTGCAATTATACAAGATTTAAAAAATATTTCCTTTTTCGGCCGTCAACAGTATAGAATAAATTTACCTGCTATCATTGCATTCTTTAATTAATATTGCAGCAGCTTTCTATACACTCTCTTCGGGATCATTATTTCTGTTTAACCTGAAGTTGTCCTAATTGGTGTAGACTATTATCCCGTTTTATATCTGAATATGTTGTAATATCTGATAATGTTTATAATTGTAAGACTTATGGCAATAAATACTCTCATCTGCGCTTATCACTTTATCTACTTATCTCATTTTTCAACGTGTTATATATGTAGTTAAATTACAAGTTTTACAAAGTTGTGTTTTACAAACCTAACCTATCTTTATTGACTTGATTAGGCACCATAGTGGATAAGTCCAGATACTCAAAAAAGGTAAAAATATCACAAGAATCTTTTTTTTTTAATAATAATTGTCCTTACATTTAAAGCCTTTTGGGGTCATAGATGCAAAATTGCAGTAAAGAAAAGAAAGGTTTACTGCTGATTTACTCCCAAAATAGTGGAAATTAATAATAATGAAGGTTGCTTAAAGCAGTCCTTTTGAAAATATTCAGAATATAAATGATGCAACTTTTCTTATCTAAAATGAAGAATATAATTATGTTATCCTTAATTGCTCATTTTAATATTTTGCTCTTATAATATTTTGCATTTTAATATATCTCAAAATTTTTCTAAAAAAACATGGCATTTATCTTTACTTTACTATTACTGATTTGTTTATTTTTAGGACGACTGGGGTACAATATCACTAATAGCAGCAGTATGTCCTATCATAGGACTAATTTTCTTAAAACTATTCATACCTGAATCGCCACCGTGGCTAATAACGAAGCAACGCCTCGATGAAGCCAAGAAAAATATGTGCAGGCTCTACGGAACCCAAACCTATACAGCTGAGGTCCGTGAAGAAATTGAAACTTTGATCGCAAATCGACCGATAAAAAAGGAGATTCAACAGAAAACTTTGATGCAGCAATTTGTGAAAAAACTAAAAATGCTCATGAAGAAGAACTTTTTAAAACCTTATGCTATGGTGTTAACATTTTTCTTTTTTCAGCAGTTCACTGGAATTTTTGCTATAATGTTTTATGCAATTGACATTGTTAAAGGAGCCAAGGTCGAGCTAGATCCTTACATTACTATAGTGATCATTGCTGTAGTTCGGTTGATTGCTATGATTTTACTTAGTTTCTTCAGTAAACATTTTGGAAGAAGACCTTTGAGTATTATGTCTGGCTCAGGAATAGCTCTTTCTATGCTTATCCTCGGTAGTTATATTTTGGCAGTGAAGCAAGGCCTAATTACACAAGAGCAAGAAAAATCTTTATCATTTATACCTCTTTCACTTTTAATATTCTACTTTTTTATAAGCACCATGGGATTTTATCCACTTCCTTTTGCCTTAGCCTCAGAAGTCTATCCGGGAAACATTAGAGGAACTGCTTCGGGTATAAGCTCTGGATCAAATTTTTTGTTTAACTTTTTAATAGTTAAATTGTACCCCACGATGGTATCAAATATCGGTGCCCATGGGGTATTTTACTTTTATGGTACTTTGGGTCTCATTGGGACTCTTTTTGTGTTTTGTTTTCTTCCTGAAACTAGAGGGAAGAGCTTGGAGGAGATTCAAGCATTTTTTGTGGGAAAAAAGACTGAACCGATACTAAAAAAACCTGAATCAGCTTAGTAATATTAGATTTTAGAGTACTAAAATCTAAATAAAAAACGCTGAAGTAAGGTTGTTTAGTAATGGAATATCTGCAGCCAACTCCAGAAATGAGCCGCACTACCCGCCTATGCTGTATGTGTTCTCCAACAATAGATGCTAAATGTTACGACACCTGCAAACTAAGTATATCCACTGTAATGTCATGAGAATTAATCATGTTACGTTTTAGCAAAATTGAAAATTAAATTAAATATATTTATTTTAAAAAAATTGGTTTCTTATCTAAATTTATCTTTAGAAATGTTATTTTACGTGAATATGTGATTTATTGATACGTCATTATGCCTTAACCTCCTCAGACCCCAGGTATCATATATGATACCTGAGATAATTTTTTTTTCGGCGCGCTGAAGCAATTCGCCTCCAGTTCCCGATGGTATCATAAATGATACATAGCCAAATATGCGCAACACATTTTTATTTTGCCGACGCACGCTGTAGTGGTGAGGTTAGATTAGTGTATTGTTTACATTTGCAAGTGCACGTTGCATCATTATGCCTTTTGATCAAAATAAGAGTAAGTAATATTGTTCTTGCTTTTTTATTGTTATATATTGACGGCAGGTAGCACATAGAACATGTGTAATAAAAAAAATCTCTCTTAGTAATCTAATCGTGCCGCAAATGGTAGACTTAGTAAAGGTATCACCAGTGATATCTTGGGTCTCTAAGACTACAAAAATAAATGAATTGCTAGAAATTTGTGTGTTAAATATAAAATCAGATTTTGGGTTTTTTTAATTATTTGCCTTGTTCAACATCATTATTTCGTCACTCGTCTATGAAATAATTTTTAGGGGCCTTAACCAGCTTCGAGCTAGAAGAATTAGTTCTTAATCTGGACCTAGACCAATCAGATATCGGCGATTTATCGTCGGAGAGTGGGGATGAAGTAGATGTGGACTTGGATTTGGTTAATATTAACCTTGATCATCAGGATGGATTAAAAAGTATAGAGGATATGGAGATGGCAGAAAAGGCTATGAAAAAACTTGGTCCCGTGTCCGGGAATTTGAACCATTCCAGTTTAACTTTAAAAACTAGAACATTTCCACTCAATTAAATCAACCAAGTATGTACCTAAGAAAATACATTTCTGATACTTTCTTTGAACAAATGGCACTTTTCACAAATATGCGTGAGGTTATTGAGACAGGCCGTTCCCTTGAAACTTCTGAATATGAATTCTTTGCGAAAATTCTTTGGAGCTTCCATGTTGATTGGAATTTATGGTCTACCGAGAATAAGGATGTACTGGGCGCGAAGTACAAGAGTACCCATTGTTTCAGACACAATTTCAAGAAATCGGTACTTTATATTGCGATCACGGGTAAAACTTGTAGAAGATCAGAGAAGAAAAAATAATAGATAGATTCTGGAAAGTAAGGCCTTTATTGGACATGGTGCAAAGAGCATGCCGTTTAAATGAACGAACGAAAACAGTGTCAATAGATGAACAAATGATTCCTTTTCATGGCCAAGTAAAAATGCGACAATTTGTTAGGGGTAAGCCAAATCCAGTGGGATTATTCCTCAAGCAGATTGCGAGCAAAGTGATTCTGATGAAGAGCAGGTAACGCCCCGAAAACAAAGGAAAATTCAGCCTATTCCAGATAGAAGAGAGAGGAAGCAGGGAAACACTCATCTACCAGTATTTACCAAACACGACCAGAAATCCAGATCAAAATGTCGATATCCGTGGTCGATAAATGTGGTAAATTGACATTTGCTAAGTGTGCCTCATGTGACGTATATCTTTGCTGCTCCGTTGAGCAAAACTGTTTTGCTCTTTTTCACCAATAAAGCTTTTTTTTGAAACTTTTTTTGTATTTATTTAAACCCAAGGTATCAAATATGATCTTGATTCCTTACTTTTTCAAGTAAAAAACAAACAAAAAATATTTTTTTTGATATTTTGTTGTTTTTTGGGCCCAACACTTTACAAAAAAAGTACGTGTTTAAAAAGATATGTTTTCATTTCACCTTGGGTCTGAGGAGGTTATGGTAAACTTAACGGTAGTCATATGGTTAGAACCTTTCACGCGATACTCTAATTGCAAAGTTTTGCCACTAACCAAAATTTTAACCTCATTCCCAAGATGCTAATCGTTAGCGAAACACATATACAGGGTGATCCATTTAACTTGAGACATCGCAATATCTCGAAAACTAAACATGTATCCAGAAAATGTTTTATGTGAAGTTTGAATGGTTTCTAGGGAGCCATTAAACTGACGTCATTGGTTTGACCTTGAGTGGACGTCTTCAAGGCCAAATGAAGGTCAACTTTACTTTTTTGCATAGAAACCTCTATTTTCTTAATAGTATCTGATTTAGCGTTAAAAAATAAGTAACTTTCATCTTACACTTTTTTACATGCGACCTCTCCTTGTCAAGATATTAATTCTTGATTCTTTAACGAATTTTTTCCTTGACAATGACATTATAAACAGCAATAGCTTCGGTTCAGCAATTCTTTAATATTGTTGTGACAAGGCATTGTTGATTAATGATCAATGCAAGTTGTTATGATGCGAAAATTTTCTATAGTGAACAGATCTCACGTGTTTATCCCAGGTATTTCGGGCGATTGTAAACAAATATTGATGAACAAAGTAAATGAAAGATCATTTTGGTTCAGAGTATTCATTCAGTTATCAAGTATTTGACTATTTTGTTGAGTGACTATAGATGCCTAACAATAAATGAAAAAGTTCAAATGGTCCTTATCTATCGTAAATCTGAACGGAATATTAATAGAGCCATTGAACTGTTTACCATGCGACATCCTCAACGGCGACTTCCATCGCGAGCATCATTTTATCGTGTAGTGAACCACTTTATAGAAGATGGAAGTGTGAGAATGATAAATCGATCATGAAAGAGAAGCATTACAATTTAATCAAATTGCCGTCTTAGCTGCAGCTGCCCATAATCCTGGAGTCAGGTCACGATCAATTTCTTCTGCTTCTGGAATCTCCAAAACAAGTGTCCTGAGAATTTTGAAACGCCACAAGTTTCATCCGTATCACTTGTCGTTACATCAAGAGCTTCATGATCGGGAATGATTTCCAAAATCGAGTGTTGTTTTGTGAATGGGCCCAAAATCAGTTGCATGAAAATAACAATTTCTTTCTGCGCGTCTTATTCACCGAAGAAGCTTCATTTACAAACTATGGTGTAGTTAATCGTCATAACATGCATTATTGGGCAGTTGAGAATCCCAGGTGGTTTCGAGCGATAGAACATCAGCGGCCATGGTCTGTGAATGTCTGGTGTGGCATCATCAATGATAAAGTCATAGGACCCTATTTTATTGATGGTGTCCTTACAGGCCAAAAATACCGTAATTTTTTGCTGGAGATTTTTCTACTAGTGTTTTTGGAAGATGTGTGTTTTGAAGTGAGACTAAATATGTGGTACCAGCATGATGGTTGTCCTGCACATTATTCACGCGTTGCGCGCCAAGTGTTGGATCGTCACTTCAATGGACGTTGGATAGGTCGCGGTGGAGTAGTCCACTGGCCGCCACGGTCACCTGATTTGACGCCCTTAGATTTTTTCTATGGGGTTATTTGAAGGAGATCGTATATCGTGATCCACCAATGACTTCCGAAAATATGAAGCTGCGAATCACGGAGGTTTGCGGGAAGATAACTACGCAGATGCTGCACTCTGTTCATCGATCGTTTAGAAGGCGAGTCGAAAAATTTATAGAAGTGGAAGGTCAACACTTTGAACATTTATTGAAATAATTTTCTGACTTTTTTTGTTTCAATTTCTTTTATTAGAACTTTGTACGTTTTATTTTTAAGTTTTCGATTCTGTTGATAATAAAATTCGATCATAAGATACTTTCACTCCTTTTGATAGATCATCAGATACTACCTACAAGGGCAAATGTCATTGTCAAGGAAAAAATTCGTAAAAGAATTAAGAATTTATATGTTTACAAGGAGAGATCGCATGTAAAAAAAGTGTCAGATAAAAGTTACTTATTTTTTAACGCTAATTCAGATACTCTTAAAAAAAATAGAGGTTTCTATGCAAAAAAGTGAAGTTGACCTTCATTTGACCTTGAAGACGTCCACTCAAGGTCAAACCAATGACGTCATTTTATGGCCCTCTGGAAACCATTCACACATGAAACATTTTCTGGGTACATGTTTAGTTTTCAAGATATTGCGATGTCTGAAGTTAAATAGACCACCCTGTATATATATAAATATAATATAACATAAAATATGCACTAAATGACCTTCTTGGCAAAGTTGCTTAGTAAAACACAAAATTGGAATATTGAAAAATTTATCTCTTATCCTAGCATAATATATTTCTATTCTATATGTTGCTCTTAGGATCATCGCATTTTACATGCACCGCAGAATAGAAAAATCTAACAGTGATTTTAAAGAGAAACTTTTGATGATTTGTTTTAATCTCGCTCTATAGGTATTAAAAAAATGCTATTTTTAAATATTTCATTTATTTCGACAATTAAATTAAGTGTCTAGAATTTGCGTCATGGTCGAACTAGGGTAAATCGTAAAAAGTAGACATATAAATATTATTAGTAATGTAAGCAAGTACAGAGTCCATTATTAAAATTATTAGTCGATTTGTTGTTTTTTAAAAAATTATTATTATTTAAGTTTCCGATCTAATAAATATTTTATATGAAACTACGTTTCTCATATTTAGGAGGATGTTTTAATTCATAAACTTAAAAGAATATTTATTTCAGGACGATTTTGACAAATTAATCATCCTGCATGCAGACCTCGTTTCACCACAACATAAAATTTCATAGCATCTACACTGGAATGAAAAAAGAGGTTTGAGCCTTCAAAGTAGATTCTAACTCATGAGTTAAATCTCTATAGAAATAATAGAGCCAGATATTACCGTTGAGGTTCTCCGAGATCGCAAAGCACTATCTAATTTTCTTTGCTTTTTATTTCCCATAAAAATGTTATGAACCGCGATGGGTTTTTATGTTAACAGGGCCTATTTTAGATGTTTTCGAGCATCCTGTATAGATATTTATGTATATTTTATTAAATGTTTGTAGAGAATTCTTAAATTAAGTGCTAAAATTTGAGGCCATGTTACTGGGACTAAGTTAAAATATTTTTTTCTATAAATATGCATTCTATGAGTTCCAGCCGTTCAAACCTCAAACCGTGTCAAGTGACGAAAAAAAAGTAATAAATTTCTGAATTATGGCTATCCATATAATTATGACGCACATATATATAATAAAAAATATTACATAGTTGTCTTTAATAATAATCTATAATAATTACAAAGAATTTAGATAAGTAATTTAGTTAATGACATAGATGTGTAAAGTACATAGTACATAAACGCCCAGACTATTTCGCTTGACTCAAATAAAATAGATTATCTTTGATAGAAACTATATTAACTCCAGGCATATGCTCCTTAAATTTATATAATGAACTTTTTAATAACTCATTACGATTTTAGTATAAAAGATTAAGGGTTTGAGTTAAAATTTAACAGATGAAAAAAGGGGCTTGGTCCTATCTTGTAGATCACAAAACTATCGGGCTTTAATAAAATCTCATTCAAGCTTTAAGAGTTATGAAATTTTGAAAATCTTTTATAATTGTCATTTTTTATGATTTTTTAAATAATTTTTAAATTATGATTGAGGTTTTAATCATAATTTAAAAATTGTTTAAATAATGAGGTTTTATTTGCTGATCTCAGTGGGTTAATCTGACTCTGCATATCACATAAATACAAGAATATGAAGGATCCTAAGTTTCGGATTTTAAAATTTTGACAAAAAACTTTTCAAATTTCATTTATATTGACATAATCGACTTCGCGCCATAGATTACAAAACTCTGACTCGATATATATCGAAAACTCTGACTCGAAAAATAAATTTTTAATTCTGATAAAAATAACAAAATTCTCAGCAGTATTTGGTTTTAAAATAATTCAAATCATATCTAAATAACAGAACCTAGAAAGTGGGTTTAAATAGTCAAATTTAAAGTAAGCTTTATTGTTAATAAAACAAATAAAATTTACCATAAATGCAAACAGAATACAAACACTCTTAAACAGTCGTTTGTTTAAATAGCCTATTACCTAGTTGCATTATTACATAAAATTGTGTACACATTGGCATTTAAATTTTACTTAGTCGCAAAGTCTAAGATTAAACATTAAAAATTTCACAAGAAAAAGAAAAATCTAGAAGACATATAAGCACAGACTCCAGAAGTATATAAGCATTAAATGTGCAAGGTTATAGTGGGTCTTCTTAAGTAGGCCTTTTAAGTATATGTCTACAACATTTAACTGTTACGACCCCTTTAATGTTGGATGCTAGGTGAATATCCATAAATCCTCATAAAAAATGTATTTTTAAGTAAAAGTGGAAGAAAAGTGAAATAGGTAGTTGTAAATTGTTTTATTATCGTGTTACGTACGTAGAGTTTTCTGCTATGAATTTATGTCGATTTTCATCATGACCGACATAACAACTCCCCAACCTAACATTTCCCCCAAGTTGTTATCAAGGATGATACCAAGAAATTCTTAATCTTAAAACCTTATTATTACCGGTAGTAATAAGGATTTTGGTTTTAATAAAATTTGTTAAAGAAGGGTTTGAATCAAACTTGTCCCGTATCATCTGAGGATCCATCAATAAGGTCGGGCGTAAGAAACTGGGTATTTGGAACTAATGTTCTGAATACCCAGAACAGCAAAAACTGCCTGTCTCATTTCAGGGGCTTTCGTCCATCTTTGAAGGCTCAACTTATCTAGCAGACTTTTCATTGATGCAACTGCTACACATTTAGCTATTTCGATTATGGGTCCAGACCCCACCGGCCGTTTCGTAGATCCGACTCTAGTAAGGGTTCGTTTTCTCGTTTCTAGCATACTGAGTGGCCAGACTCCCAGATAGCCTGAACCCTGCAGCCCACCTTCACCAGTTACTCCAGGACCTTTATGGACTCCAGTACGAGCTTGTAGATAATTTTCTCGGCCGTAATAACTTTAATGACAGCCCTACTATCCAAGCAAATTAATTCGACTGTATTGCGGTATAGTTTTAAATTTTCTGCCACTCCTGTCTGCCTGCGATGTGAGTCACAAAAACCCTTGCAAGCCACTATCTCAGGTGCCATTGAGTCACTGCCCCTAAGAAAGAAAGGGCATTTCTGTGCTGCCTCTGACCAGATTTTTGAAATCGAACTGTCCTGGAGTAACTGCAACTGCACGTCAACTGCAACTGCAACTGCAACTGCACGTCACCCAAAGACAAAAGGGGTGGTGTGCAAAAGTACTTCTCTTTATGATTAGTAGATCTAATTTTCTTATGGTTGTTCCTCAGATCACCCAAGAGGCACCATTTGTCCAGTATACGTGTAGGGCTCCCATCATCGGCCCTGCATTGTGGTGGCGTCCTTCCCTGAGCAAACGATTACCAGGTCATCAGCGTAGGCCTGTGTGTATAGGTTGGCCCTGTTTAAATATTTGATCAGGTTGTCGATTACTAGGCACTATAAAAATAAAGACAATACTTCTTGTAGGGAGTTCCCAGCGGCCAACGTTTTGACAACCTTACTGTTGAGCTGAGCAGATGCATTACCTGGAGCACCCTTTACCTTTCTCACCAGGTGGTGTAGAGCCACGTGGATTTGCCCACCTGGTAGGCGTATTGTTGGAAACTTGGTGTTTTAACCAAGATGCTTTCTTTTAAATATCGGTGAATCAGCCTCTCTATTGTCTTCAGCCAAAAACTGTTAAGGCTGATTGATCGGTACGATTTGGGTTCTGTGTGGCCCCCATTTCCTTTAACTTTCACATCTCGTTATAACTTTTGGACGTAGGCCTGAGAAAGGGAAGTGCTAAATAGTCCGACGATATATGGCGTTAGTACATTTAACCAATTTTGTAGAAGGCATGGATATATCCCATGCCCGGGGGCTTAAAGAGACAAAATGATTTTACGGCACATTTAACCCTCTATTCGATACGTTCGAGACCCGAGAGTTGCTAGGGCGATCCTGAGACGATTTGGGGCCTGGAAAGTGACCTTCAAGGTTTTCTGCTCATTGGTTGTAAATCTGGAAGTGACAGCGACTTCATTTTAGTACCAGGGACGTTGGACGGGCGTCCCGCGAAGAACCTTTTTACCGCCTTCAGCACTGATTTTTAGAGTCCCTGAGTATCTCAAACATCGTTAAACGATAATTTATTAATGCCTTAATGTTATTAACACAAAATTCTTTATCATTATCTTGTGCTGATCAACCATCAGTAGCCCTAATTAACGATATTAGACACGAAGACATGCATCCAAATTTTTAAGATTAACAGAATATATTAGAGAAACTACTAAAAATATTTGAAGAATGTATCATAAATTTTATCAGCTGAAAAATATATATTAAAACAAAAATTATACGGTATATGTAAAAATATACGGTATGGTATTGTAGTATGGGCGGCTCTTACAATAATGGCATTTCGATCTTTACTTATGTTAAATATTTAAGATTGTATTTAATTAAGGATAATGATACCCCACTGATGTCATTTATATAGAGAAAAAAAATGTAGAAAGAGAAAAAACGGGGTAGGTACATACATAAAAACCTCATCAATATTTCATTCAGATCTACAGTATGATTATATGCAGAATTTAATTTCTAAGTGTCTAGTTGTTGTATAATGTATATTCACTAATATTATACACTTAGGAGTATGTAAGCTGATTTAAGTCTTTATTTTCCTACTACTAAATTGAACGTAATATATTTGATTTGCTTTAATTTTGATTTGAAAATCTTTAAAAATGGCGATTTTTTTTGGACCGAAAATTGTCAGTCATTGGGGTTAGAAGGTCGAGAGTATTAAGAAATAGTTTAGTATTAGAAATAGAATTTTAAAGAGTGAGACATAAATTTTCCTGCGATCATCTTTTGAAGTTAGGGTTTTCTTTTCGGATACCCCTATTCGTAAACTATTTTTTACGAAAAAAAATTAACTTTTTCTAATGACCAGTGGCCTAATATCCTCTAGTAGATCACAAGACTACTGGGACACAAGGGATCTAATTAGAAATTTTAGAGTTAGAGGACTTTCTTTTTTATTGACCCCAGCGGCCTGATAGATTACAAAACTATCAAGTTATGATAAGATCTATGTCAATCTTTATAAGTACTTTCCTTAAATGATTTCCAAATCTTTGGATAAAAAATTTTCGAAATATTAAAAACTGTTGCACGTATAATCCTGTAAATGATAAGTATCATTGGAATATAAACGTTAAAAATATTTAAAAAATTACTGGAATTGTAACTATTAAAGTTTTTCCGCAAACATCTTTCAAAGTTGAGGTTTTTTCATTTTGTAAAAAAAAATCTTAGTAGAAATTCAGGGGTAAAAGGACTTGACCTTTATGGTCATTTTTAATCTTGTGGGTGGTCTAGATCGAGAATGTAAAAAACTGGTTAAAGTGAGAAAAGATTAAGTCGCCTTCTATGAAACGTAAATTTACAATATTACAAGCTTCAAAATGTAGTAAATAGGAGGTACCGGAACACTTACCATTAGTAGAAATACTAGTTTTAGTAAGTATAAATTTAATCCCAAAAAGCATACAAATTTTCCAGATTTAGGAAAAATTATTGAGACAATATTGAAAATCATAGTATATAACTATATCCAATCTAAAAATCTCTTTAGAAACAAACAAAACATAGATATCTTTTGCGTATTGCACGCAAATGCAATTAGTTTACCAAATATTTATCCTTCCCAACAATTCTGTGTAACGGATATCCTGTTAAACAAAGACACATTAAAATTTAATTCTTATTTCATCGTTTTCCATTACTTAACAATAGTTTTTTCGAATTGGGGAGGTCATCAAAACTGAAACGTCATGAATTAGCGTATATAAATTCTCAAGGTAGCGGTCAACCACTTCCTTATTGTAATTATTATTTAATAGACTCGAAATAGTATAGGTTTTTTTAGAGTCCAACCAACCGGTTGTAAAAACCAGGTGGAAGTTAAAACTTGACGTGTGAATTTAATGTTAATTTTTACAGAATAATTAAAATTGTAATTTTGAATAAAATATGCCAAAGCCCATTAAAATATTCCGTCGTAGTGAATATAATAGGTAATATTCATGTACCGTTAATCATATTCGTCGTTTACTTAAACCAAAAAATCTTTGATTTAATAATAAAATATTGGAAACTATTTTTGATATGATTATTCCAAAATATATTGTTATGAAAATGTAAGTGCATTTATTATTATAATAGTTCTTGTACTGTTTTGCTCTTATTTTCTTGTTTAGATTCCATAATTAACTTTATTTAGGATACTACTTACGTTTAGTTTAATAGTTTTACCTATAGGATCTTATTTTTTGTAGTTCATCCTGTTTGACCCATTTGGGAACCAATTTAGGCTATAGGTTATTCCGGTGCCTCTCGGTGACCACTCGCCTGTTACCTATGGGAGGATTAAAAAGTTGGCGGACACATACAGAGAGCCAAATGTTTTGCAATGTAAATGGTGCAAATATTAGCATACATATATTTACCTATTTTTGCTCATTAAATTTCGCCGTGTAATGTTCTCAACTCGTTTAAAAGATGAAACTCGCAATTGAATATTTTATTTTTACGACACAAGATTTTTTTTAAAAGTTGTATTAAAAAAAGGGAAGAAATTGTTGGATAGTTTTCATGTCAGTGCCGTGGGGGAAGAAACTGATGATGACGTCTTCAGAAAGCTCTTTAGGATTAACTAGAAACTCTGCTTCACTCTTAGATTTGGACCAAGGAAAAATTATTGGGTTGTAAGCTTATTGATTTCTGGGATCATTCGACTTTTCTTTCCCTTCAAAACATGAACTGCTATAGCTACAATTATTCTGGGGATGCACGATTACATACGCTAAAATAAATATTTTTTCAGATCAAAATTAAATTTAGCAACAATAGCATTATAATTGTAAATTCTAATTGAAAGTAGTCGTCAATTTTTTTTTAAAGAGGTTTTCTTAAAAAACAGCAACTTTAAGGCATACACGCTGCAGATAGATTAATACCATACGGACTCAACATCCACCATCTTTGGAATCATTTCGGGACAAAATGTGCTTGGGGAGGGGGCAGTGTAACGATATTGGCAAAGCTGCGAACATCAGATGTGCTTCGTCTATCAGGAATTATCGCGGTGACTCTAGCGGGCAGATCGTACGATATCTTTGGAGAGCCGTGGAAGGTTAGCGAATCTTCCGGAACTATGGTCTGCTAAGTATATAAGGAGTCTACTCCGCCAGGAGACCAGTTCAAGTCGGAATATTAGCGCGATATTTAAATCGACATAAATACTGTGTAAATAAATATTTATAGAAGTCTTAAGTAATACTTTTTTCCCTTCAAGACTGTGGTCCTTATCTTAAAGCTCTAGATGAAACAGTAGGCTTCTTTGGTATCACATTGGATACAGGTTTAACTTGGAAGTCACATATTGAAGAACTCTCCTCCAAATTATCGAGGTGCATATTTCTGTTAAGAAACTGAGCCATCCCAGTTTCAACTTGTATACCGAGAAGCCTTTTTTTTTGGATATTTCCACTCCCTAATGACCTATTGTTTGTTTAACTGGAGCCATTCTGCTTATACTTTTAAAATATTTGCATTACAACGAAGATGCGTGAAGGTAATTTCTGGTATTGAAGACTTTACAGATCGCGTAATGGTACATCTTCTTATGGGATACAGTTTTTTAATATGTTGCCGATCTCTGCTAAGAGACTAAGAATAAGATTAGGTACTGCCTTAATTAAACATGCCTTTTACTCTCTTGGTCCAATTTATGTACTGATATGTAGGCTAATTGCTCTTTGACTTGTGTTCCGGGTTGTAATTGGTTTTACTCTGTTAATATTGCGTCATTTTATACATATATGAATATTTTTTTCTTGTGTTAATAGTTAGTTTTATTGTATTTTTGTATTTATTATTTCTTTTTTTTTTAACTTGTGAAAGAGTAATTTTGACTTGTTAGCACTAATAGATGAAATAAATAAAAAGTCGTGTTTATTAGTTTAAGTGTGTAAATAAATCAGTTGACTATTTTTGTGCGTCGAGTGTTTTAATTCGACTTAGTCTCTAGAAAATCTAAACTCGACTAAAGTCTTTATTTTTTGCCATTAGCTGACTAAATTGGTTTTTACCAAAAATTAGAATCAGTTTGTAATAATGGACTATCCCCTCTATAATATCTTTAAACAATCGTAGATCTCTTTTGTTTTCCATTCTTTTCTGAAATGCTTTTCCAATAAATGGTTAAGATCCCCTATGTAGGCAGGACTTACTGCTACGATCTTCTGGGTTACATGTCAAAATATAATCCGTTAGATTTATAAAGATTAAATAAAAAAAACAATTTTGAAAGAACACAAAGCTTTTAAAAAAACACTCGTTTTTAATCTTCTTCCGAAGATGCTAACTTCGTTAGCTAACCAAGTGTTTGAGAATAGAATAATAAGCTTGATTTGAGTGCCACACCAGTTGCCAACAATAGGAATAAACCTTGTTATGTCAAATTCTGGTATCCCTAGACATGCTAAATGACTCTCTTCTTCTCGAATATTCATCAGGTGTATACAAAAATTTTAATGTTTTAAGTGGATCTTACGTTATATTCTATTATGTCTAGTAATGAACACAAATGTTCATGTTACAAATATACGTTTCTAAGCTTCAAATTTTGACCTTAATTGTTACAAGGTTTTTGAGGTACATAAAAGGCTCTTATATGATACTGTAGCATTTTAACCGTTCGTTAGGTGTGAATTAAATAATACTCGATGCACAAAAAATAGGGAACTGATTTATTTATACATACTGATTTATTAATTTTCCAACTGCACTGCACTGAACTGTCAACTACTTCCCAGCGACTTGGCTCCTTTTATACTCGACAGAACACTGTCCGGAAGATTCGCTAATCTTCCATGCCTTTCCAGAGATGTCGTGTTGTGTGCTCGCTTTTGTCATTCCGGAATGACGAAGGACAGGTTGTATTGACTGCGTTGCCAATATCGTTACAATACTATTGGATAAGAAACGCCACGTCTTTGATTGAAACTATTATTTTAAGAATATTCCAATTATTTCCTGCCTATATTCTTTAAAATAACGAAAATTTGCTAAGAAAATTAGCAAAAAACTACCCAATTCGTCTCTGAAAAATAAATTTGCAATATTACAAGCATTAAAAATTTGAGAATAGGAACTTCGTTTAGTATAATCAAATATATAGTCAATCTTTATAGGGCATATTAAATCCCAAGATGTGAGTATTTATTAATAATATTTAAGCCAACACTAAAAGTCATACACTATATTGGTACTTAATATAAACATATTTTTCATGACAGACAAAAACATGCGTATTGCACATAAATGACATAAACACAATTAATCTTCTGCCTTTATTTAACAATATTTTTTCGACTCATATAAATTGGGCAGGTTCTCCAGATGGCGGCAACCAATGCTAGATTATAATTATTATTTAATAGTTTCGAAATGGTTAAACTTTGATTTTCTCCCACTTGATTTAGAGTCTTCGGTCGACGGTAATAAAACCAAAATTATAATAAAATTATAACCAGATGAGAATCAAAACTCTTGTGAAATTATTGTTAATTTTCATTAAATAATTTTAAAGGTTGACTTATCTTTGACTTTAAAAAAATAATGGAAACTAAATTTTATACAACTATTACGAAGTATGTATTTCGATACAGTCTATCACGTAAAGGAATAGGCTCCATTCTCTAATTATTGCAAGAGCCCAACCTTAGAACATTGAAAGCCTTTCAATGTTCTAAGAGCCCAACGCACTTGTTTCGGAATGAGTATATATGGCGCCATCTAAGGGTCATGGTTCAAAACATGAATAAGGTTACTAGAATAGCAAAGATTAACCATTTAAAAAAATGAAGCATTTCATAGTTAGAAGTTGTTGTTCAGGAGCGGAAAATAATTTAGTAGTTCTCACTGATAAAAAAGAATTATTTTACACCCCTATTACGTAAATATCTATTTTACAATTTTTTTCATTTTTTTAAAGCTATTTACATTATATTATCCAAATATTTTTGATACTCTGTTTACTGAGAAAAAATTTTTCAAAAAAATAGTCTAGGATTCGACTACAAATTGTATTCGCAAAATCCAGTATTTTACGGACTAGTTTACGTATTTGACTATTACGTAGTTAATGAAAATAACTATGCTAAGCATTTTTTACGAATAAAAATTTCCAAAAAATATAACAACAATGCGTTTATTTTGCTTAAAAGTTAATTATGTTATTCTGAAATATCTCTACCTTTGATGCCTTCCGTCCATCTTATTATATCATATTTTATTTTTCTATACTCCACTTTGCTCATCCATTCATTCATTCACAGAGGAGGCGAGAGTTTATGCACTCATTCTGCGCCAAACAATTATTACATTTATTCCTCACAAGCATCATGTCCATAAAAACTTCTGTTAAATAATAGGAAATGCGGTTTTAGTACATCAAACAACTGATGTCGACATCCATAAGTTATAAATAGTTATGTCAACCTTCACCTTTAGGTAAATTAGCGGCGAATTTTAACCACAAACTCGTTTTCATGTAATTTCTTTATAACCGCCAAAAAAAAGCATTAAAATAAGATACATCATCCAAATATTTATTATCAAAGGAAGAAAATATCAGGGCTGTCTGCAGATTGTTTTATGTTGAAATTGCGAATTAAGATAAACTAGAAATACCAGATTTCAATGTCAAACTGTAAGGTAATTCGGTTACATATGTAGTGGCGAGTATTTGGTTAAAATAAATTGTCAAAAAATACCGACAGTCTTATTACCAGGTAGATATAGGTTTTTAATTAATATAAGTTATACACTATACAATGTTCTTTAAAAATAGAATTTACATTTTTAACATTAAAAAATTACTTAAGAAATTATTTTTTTCATCTTTTTTATTATATATTAATAATTTATTATATTTAGGCTTTTAAAGTATGATGTTATTTGAAACCTATGGTTTCATTATATATTTAAGGCTTTGTTTTTTGTGAGTTATTATGAAAAGGAGTATGTTGCCATTCTCATTTAATTTTCTTCTTTTAAGCAGGTCTTTATTTCTTCCAGGTGTTTAGAGTAATATTAATATTTCTAAAAGGACCAGAGTCGAGTAGTAAACTTAGTTCAAGTTACTTGTACCAAACAATTTAAATTGTTCCAAATAATCTAATTGTCATTTCTTCTAGACCGTTAGATTGATCTGAGGTTCAGAATCGTAGTCAAATAATAGATAGATCGTATATTTATTCAAAAAGCTGTAGAACAACGCCAACAAGGACCAAATACTTATTATTTAAATTAAAATATATTAAATTTCATTAATTTGTATGAAATGCCTTTTTGTATAAATAATTGACTGAAATTTACAATTTATGAACTTTAATATTTAAATAAAAACTATTAAATATTTTGATAGACCTAAAATTGACTTTGAATTTATGAATACTTACACTTTTGTCATAATAAATCTTACTTGCCCTTGGTATCGTAATCATGTAAGTACTGAACTTGAATTTTCCACATCAATCTCCTATCATGTCTTAACAGAAAACATGCTCCACTGAAATTAAAGCTATTTTCATATTCGATATTTAATTCTTTCACTTAAGTGTAACCAAAAAAAAATTAATTGGGTTTTTTCTACATGTAGCATTAGTTGGTTCAAAAAAAGAAATCCAAATCCACAAAAAGCATTTTCTATTTTTTTTTCACTGAAAATAAGCGATGTGTCCTTTGCGTACCTAATTAAATACTCTCAGCAGCAATTAATTTGTGTATTAGGTATAAGATAACGGTCCTAATTCAAATTCCTTTAGGCAGTATGTTCAGACTTCAGAACAGTTTTTTTCTCTAAAAATATAAATTCTTAGCTTTGAAAGCCATTCTAATGTTTTATAGTGTATCGTCACATCTTTCTCTACTATGTTACATGTTATTGTAAAAAAAAAATCTTACCTAGTTACTTGTTTCACATAATTAAAGTTATTGCAAGCAATTTATTAGTTATGCCTATACTTTTGGAATCATTAAGGGTTCAAAGTCGAATATAAATTCCTCTAAGTAGCTGGCAGTTTTGTATTTCTTTTAATAATCTGTAGTAATTTTCTGAGGCTTCCTATTTTTTTTTCAAATAGTTCCTGCAACTCTATAATGTTATCTCGACCCTTTTTATTATTTAGTATTTATAGAGTATTTTTTATTTCTTTCAGGAGTTACTTCTTATTTATTCTATGCACCAGAAGTAAAGTCTTATTTCTTTATGGCAATTAGAGTTATCCTTAATTAGCTTTAGGCAGTAAATGTAATTTCTTATGTTTTAGACATTTGGAACAAGTATTGTATTTAAACCATTGGAATCTTTGGTACTTCGTGCAAATAGTAGGAATCATTTATTGGTTGTTGCCCGTGGTGTAATTTTTAATTTCTTATAGGTATTTGCGGATATTTTTTTTCTGAAGCAATAATACTTCCGAAAAATTGAAGTAATTTGATTATATTTTCTACTATTGCTTCTCAGACACTTTAAAAAATGTGTTTAATTTTTTTTTGTTTTTTTTTCATGATACTGCAAAATCATCTTTCATTTATCCTAACCAGCTCTGTTTTTTTTTAGCTAGTAGACGTAATATTTTGTTCTTTCAAACTTGTATATTCTAGATGATTCTGGACTTTTGGTACTTTCCAGAAAACAGAAGAAATTTCTTGCTTTCTCCAGTTCTCCAGTATGATATGTTCTCCAGGCCGATATGACCAAGTGATTTATTGTTTCTTCCAGGCCCTGGGAATTACTTCCATAATATTTTTTCATTTGTATGTAGTTGGCCATTTCTTATTTTTTCCGAATAGTAGGAGTTTTTTCTTGATATTCCCATTTTTTTGATATACCTCTTCTTTCTTAAGACTTGTCTTTGATACTTCTTTCAGGGCACAGACAGTATGTGTAATTTATTGTTTTTTAGGGTTTTATATCTTTTGGGCATACTTATTCTTTATATCTCTTATATAATCTCTCCCAGTTATAAAGAAAGAAAGAATAAGTTAATAAAGGCGAAATAAAAATGTAATGCCTTAAAGATGAGAGCCTGAAAGGTCGCAAGTTTGTATCAATAATCTAAAGGGGAAATTTTTAAATGAGCATCAAATATTATGAATGTACAACAAAATGCGGTAACTATTTTAACTAACATGGCAACTTTTATATTTCTGTATATCAAATAAATTTATCGGTGAACAAACTTAAGGCATCATTATATTTTTAATCTGCCAACAAAAGCAGGCACCAAAAAATACACAAAGCTTACAAAAAATCTAAATGAGCTTCTAATTTTCAAAACCAGTTTACCAAAATACCAACTAAACTTCAAAAACTCTAAATGAGCATCTAATTTTCAAATTCATTTCAACTAAAATATTATATAATCATCAATTTTTTTTCTTAAAAGTTTTTATTTTGCATTCGGCAACAGCTTTCGTAAATGAATTACAAAAAAATCCAGCAACGTGCGTTTATACTGGAGCGACAGTTAACTGCATTTGGGATTCGAGGATGAACCAATGTCCTTTCGCTTTGCATTGTCTACAAAACATTTACTGGGGTGAGTAAAATATCATGCAAATATTATTATAATATTTAATATACGGTATTAGTTGTAGGAACTACAGATAAACATAGAAAATTTCATCCGATATGTCTAGGAGTTTCGACAAACGAGCGTCAGGAAGATTTTACCATGTTATTTAATAGTTTAAAAGAACAGGTTTTGTTTGTATATGGACATTCTCTACAACCGTCGGTATTAGTTTGTGATGCCGTAGAGAGCATCCAAAATGCTTTTACAGAAGTCTTTGATCCTGAACCCATTGTGAGAATGTGTTGGGCACATGCAAAAACAAAAATGCAAACCAGGGTTGAACAAACTTGCTCAGACAAAAACGTCCGAAAGAAAATATTACACGACATTGATGCTTTACAGTCCGTTACTTCTCCTGAACATTTTACTAGCGCATCACAGCTTTTTATGAGGAAATGGAAAACCCAAACTAATTTTATTAAATACTTAAAAAAAGAGTGGTTAACTCAAAATTGCAATTGGTACCTAGGTGCTGCCCCAGGATCACCAGCCACAAACAACGCACTGGAATCGTTTAATAGAACCATAAAAGATAGCAATACATTACCCCAAAGATTTCCTTTGTCTCGTTTTCGGGTTATCGCATTGGAGATGGTTAATGAATGGTCCTGCAAAACTACAGAGGAGTCCTCTTCAATTACTCCGCTTATTAAACTTCCTGAGTGGACAAAAGCATATCAATGGGCAAAATTAGACAAAAAAAATAAAGGTGTTAAATGCTGACACGAAGAACAATGTCTATATAGTACCAGGAGGTCAAGTATTGGATGTTCAGGCTGAAAAACCTTGGGAAACTTTTGATGAATTCAAAGAATTTTTTTTTCCACTTGGAGAGTAACAATTCCCAAAGAAAAAGATGATTGCATGAATGGTAGCTGCAATTGTTCACAGTTTTTTAAGATGTATATGTGCAAACATCTTCTGGGCCTAGCAATTAGATTAAAATATATAGTTCTGCCTGTAGAGGTAAAAAATATCCATATTGGACAAAAAAGAAAGCATGGACGTCCATCAAAATCCAAACCTGCTTTGGTAATTCAGTGATGTTTTTAATTTATTGAAGTCTTATTAATAATTTGTTTAATGTTCACTCTTTTTTGTTTTGTGGTTCAAATACTGTTTTAAAAATGGCTTAATTTTTAATTTATTTTTTTAATTTTATAAATAGAAGACAATAAAGTATATTTGTGATGCCTATTTTTGTTTTATTTTGTGCTCACTAGCTTTTGTCATATTCTAAAGTATGAAGTTCAAACAGTTTTTAGAAGCTTTATTGTTTAAATAGCTATCCAGATTAGTATAAAACAGTTGACAATATTAACTTTATTAGATGCTAAAGATTAGATGCTCAATAAGTACTTTTGTTACTCCACCCAGTTTTTAAACGTGCTAAAAAGTATAAAAACTGATGTTCGATTAAATACTATTTAAAGAGGAATTGACTTTAGAAAAAAACTTAATCTAATCTAATAAATCCTAAAAATTACTTGGGTTAAGGTATCAGAGCTGATCATACGAATTAGTCCTAAAGAAGTCATTAAGTAGAAATAACAAAATTCAGCTTTGTCAATTATCCCAAAGAATTATGTATTTCAATTCAGAGATAGTTGGATCCATGTCTAACTTATACAAAATGTGAATTAGACACTGATGGTGCAAATCTGCTTCTAAAAAAGATTCCATTGACCTCAGTATATCAAAATTTTAAAATATTTATTACATAACGTATAACCGTCTATATAAAGATTTGAATTTTGCAATAATTTCTATTAAAGAATTATTTGATGGAAAAAAACGACGCTCTAATAAAGATATGCACCCTTGATAAATAATTAAAAAACCTTTACTGACCCACTTTCACCCAAAAATAAAATGCAATAATAATATTTTACTCAGATGTTTATCTGGTTCAAACAACAAATGAATTTTAAATCAGCGCAGTACCATCTAATAATAGAAGGTTTGCTTAGCCATTCGAGTAACCATCACCTTGACATGCAACAAGAACCACCATGAACCTTTTGTGCTATTATATTATATTCGTCAACAAACTAGATTTAGCACACCTTAGGTACAAAAAGATCTTTGCTCAAAACTTTTGGAAAAAGGTACTTTAGGTGATTCTGAATAAAAGTTCTCACTATTGACTGAAGCCTTTTAAAAATCAAAGTTTAAGGGTAAAATAGACTTTGATTTTGATGACATGAATCATCAAAATACTGGTCATAAGGTAATGGGAACCGGGAGAGTTATGTACTTATAGGTAAAATTGTATACTAACTCGCTCCCTACAAACTCCTACAAACACAAAAAGATTAGCCACAACTACACACACATTCCAGACAGTGTTTTGATACATTTCATCCTTGGATGTTTAATTATATGGCATTTATGTATGTTTGCGTGTATACGTGTGTGTTGCTAATTATTTTGTCTGTGTGGGAGTTACTTGGGAGGAGGTTAGTGTAACATCTTGCCTAGTACATTAGACTATCACGATTTTCATTGGATTATCGACAGTAGAAGAGCTTAAAAAATTTGGCCAAAATTATGCGAGGTCATTTGTATTCTCTATCTAGATTTAAACCCAATATTATCATTTTTTTTCGACAATTCGTAGGCGTATCCAACTTACTTCTTCCCTATAACTTACCTTTTGTTTCACCTAAATTAAAACTAAAGAAGTTTTTCAAATGTTTTTATTTAAAAAATTGCATAAACTATTTTTTTAACAGATATAAAGTAATTTTTTGTTTTGTTTATTATTACTTATTAAATTTTTTACATGTTTAGTAGATTTATCTTTAGGTTAAAATATATGAACAATATTTGAGGCACTGATATATAAACTTGGATATTCAAATAGTAGGTTGTTTTTATAAAATTATAGCACGTATTACAGCTTAGGACGTGTCTTGAATATCCTTTCTAGGAACCAAATGGCACAATTTTGCTACAAATAAATTGCACAAATCAGTCTGATAAATATTCCAAACAAAAATTTTAATTATTACCTTTAAGTCTTGAGTCTCCAATTTGCAACCAATAAGCTTCATCCTAATATTTACTAAGCTCCACTTACTAAGTAAACTTTAAATAATGCCCTATTTACCTTAACAGAAAATACAAGGGCTATCATTATAATTTGCACAAGTTTTCCATAAATTGTCATCTTCAACAAAAGCTTTGATACAACTCCTAAGTCTGGTATTATTTTAATATTCAATGAATCACAATTCTAATTCTTAGGAGCTCATGAACTTGACCGCTTGAGCAAGTTCATTCTTCATTAATTTTCACTTCGCCTAATAGCAATGGTATTACCCGATGACGCGATTAATTTCTTCTAAAGAATGTTTAACACTGGCAAGTAAAATGTTTATTTTCTGTACTGAGCGCTACTCTTTTACTAAACCACGTTCGATTTCGTTAAAAGCAATAGGCCGAATATAAACATTCATATTATAAGCGAATTCTGAAATTCGACCCGAAAACCGGTAATGCGAATCGTTCTGGGACTTTGCGATGGTGAGAGGTTGATATCATAGGTATGGTCAAAACTGTAAGGCGCATATTCAATTTGAATCCGGTTTTTTTTTTACTTTTCTCATGCATCAGTGTTGTATACTAGGAGCTAATTAGAGCGGAAATTCTGCTCCCCATTCTCGTAAGACTAAGAAAGGATAGTTGATGAGTTATTCTGGATTTACATACGTAGTAGACATATTGATTAGAATCGTTCATAGAAAATAGATAAATAAGATTTTAATGCAAGAGACAAAAATGTAAGATTTTTTCATGGCTAACTAGATAGTGTTGCTAGATTTTTAAATTTCTTACAGGAAACATAAGATACGGGCCATCAGAAGGGTAAGCTCCCCAAAATCCTCCTTAAAAATTAGACTTACACCATTTTTGGAACGGAAAATAAAAAGAGCCCCCAAGAAATGGGGACATGCAAATTTTCAGAAGAATTGATGCATAATAATTATTGTAGTTACGATTCCAAATAATCGATTTTCTTGAAGAAATTTGCGTGGGCTGTAGCTCTGAGAAGGTGCATTTTAGAACACGTGTTGATGAGAAAATCAAGTCTTATTTTAACTCTAACAATACGCTCTTAAAATATTTGCACCGAATTTTGTAACACCCTGTATATTAATTAATAAATATAACTAATCTGACCCTCCGAAATAAATAATGTCTTGAAAACTTTTATTTATTATAGAAAAGATAGAACAAATTTTTAATTATACTTTAAATGCCTGGTAAACAAAAAATTACGTCAAATTAATGTCTGAATTAAATAAAATATGTTAAGTTTCGAAAAACTATTCCCAATACCTTAAAACCATAAAAAAATACTTCAAAGTTACTAAATTACCCAAAAAGAAACTGCAAAAGGCTAGAAAACGCGAAAGAGTATTACCAATTTTAGAAGAGACAATTTATCATAAAATGACTTTTATACATATACTATTTATAATAATGCGTTATTTCCTCTACATCTAGATTTTCAAAAAGAAACTCTAGAAAGCTTTTTTAAACTTATTAACTAACATTCAGGTCTATTTTTGCATGTTAATGGTACTTGGGATCTACATAATATGCACACAGCGCATAAATTCGATTTAATTTGATATCATAACATTTACGGCTCTAAATCTCTACAAACTCTATTCTATTAGGAAAATTTATTAAATGACCTTGGTTGTTTTAGGAGATACAAGCCATTTAATATGCCATTTTAATAGCCAAATAACACAAGGTGTGGAAAATAAATAGGTCGGATTTAATGTTTCTTAAATTAGTTATGACAGCTTCAGAGGATATTAATAAATTGTGGAAACTTCGATGTTCTTTAAGTTCAACTCATTTTTTATGAATGAAATTCACGGTACCTTCGGTACTCTTTACTTATAGCTCCTTGCGCTTTCTCGAATAGATACGAACTGGTATTCTGTACCAAACACTAGATTTTAACTTGACTAGTGCTTATACAAAAGCCACTAGCAAGAACTTGCTAAGAGTTACGTAAAAGTATTTATGATTTTAAAATACTTTTACGTAATCAGCAAATCATAGACAGTTGAAAGCAATGTAGTCAGCCAATAACTCTAAAGGTAAAGACTTATGTCATTAATAAACAATTTTACTACGGCTTTTGTAAAACCATCTCTGAAACCGATATATATTTCGTTTTCGATCTTGTTGTTAACAACCGATCGAACTTCTAGGTTCACTTAAAATTTTTAAACCTATAAAGGTACCTTAGGGAAGAGCGAGGAAACTTATCGATAATTGTTGCATACAATTTGGTGCAAAAAATATGGTAATTGTAGTTTAGTGAAAAATATTACGTACGTATAGGGCTCACCACTCCATCGAGTATGCTCTTTTATTTCAACAATGAATAATTTGTTGTAGTCTTCATGAAATTCATGGTTTTTCACGAAGAAAGGGTATTTCTTTTAGCTTTTTCATTTTCGGTCTTTACCTAGTTTCCTGTTTTCTTCTTTGTTGTTTTGCTTATTTGTTACCTATCTATATTTTTTTTTATTTAATATTATTGATTAATTTTAAAACTTTCCCTTAGTTGATAGCCCACCTTGTAGAATTTTGATTTATTAAGTGTACATAAATTTGGTAAGTGGTTCGTACTATTTGTAAGGCACATATGATGACACTCGACTAAGGGGTGAAATAGAGTAAAAAAAAATTAAGCTATTAGAGATACTTCTGGGTGAGCCACTTTATTGTAAACAACGTGTTTCACCTATGATCTGTTATACTGATTATGACTTCTATCACGGATATCTTTGTGTTCTAAAATTCTTAGTGTTCGAAAAATGTAATTTGTATATTCAAATAATTATAAAACAAAAAATGGATGGAGGTTCCTCAGACATGAATATCTTAAAGTTGAGTTTTTTGCAATACAATCTAAAAAAGGAATTAAAAGATATTTAGTAAATTATATATTTATATTAGCAGCTCCTCCTAACCACAACTTTGAAGTTTACAGGGCATCAAAAAAACAATAACTTAAATTTAGAAAAGTGACTATATTCATTTTCAATTACCAATATGCAATTTGACTACAAAACCTCTTCATATTTGTTTGGCCTTAACCAGCTTTACTTTAAAGTTTATTCATTGGAACTAATTAATTTTGCATTAAGCTTTAGGCCCTTAGTTTGATAAACTTCGAGACTTAAACAATTTTTAGACTATAAGTATCTTTTTGGTCAAAAATTTTTTTAAATAATAATCTAACATATACTTATTGCTTTAGACATATGTAGGATCTCCATGTATCGAACATATTGTTACTCTAGGCGTTTTTATTCATTTTATGTGATTATGTCGAAAACAGATTAAAATAAGTACATATGCAAACAAATTTGTTGTACTTTCTCAGAGAGTCAGATAAAAACATTAAACGATTTCAGTTAGATAAGAAGATTCCATTCCACAATTTTTCTCTTGCAATAATTGGATATGTGAAAAGAATATGCATATATGCAAACTAATTAGTACAATTTCAAGAAAAAAATACATTAAATAGTAATGAAATAAACTCGTCACAGGTCTCAAATTTATTAAATTAAAGTCAAAGGATTACACGTGTTTCACCCATACTAGGCATCGTCAGATCCACTTGTGTATTCACTAATAAAAATAACGAAAAAAGAAGCAGAGGAGGTAACGAAACGAGAGGAAAAGAGGTAGTAACTAGTCTCCGTCCGATTTTTTGATATTAATATATTTCTATAATTTACATTCAGTTAAAATAAGCTTCCTCTCAGTAGTCCTATGGTTGCATCCTTTGGTGATCAAATCTTTTTATCGAAAAAATCTTAGGAAAAAGGATCTATGTTAAAGTTTCTAACCAGTTAATAACAATAGAAAACCAGTTAATAACAATATTCAAAAATCATAAAACTATTCTTAAAAGGTATGAAGGGCCAATAACTTAGTCATAGTCAATTGTATAGTTAAGTTAGTTTTTAAGATTTGTTCGGCCATGCTTCATTGCATTTTTCGCTCTATTAGTTACATCTTTAATATATACTACCACTTGTAGGTGTAGTTTCAGTTTAGTTTTAAACTTCATCAAATATGCTAACATCATTAGCGAAACACGTGGGAGTAAAATAGTTTTGGTTAGTGGTAAAAATGTCTCGTGATTTAAGCTTCCTCTCAAAACCAAATGTGTTGGTCCGTGGTCCTTAGTTACAAATTTATAATTATGTTCCGTTTATTTCAATTCCAAAGCTTTGTTTAGGCCTTTTAAAAGTTAACAGATATCTACATCATAACGGTCGTTAGAGCACTAACATAAAAAAACTTAATATAAATACGTTCAGCGTAATATTCCAAAAATTATTTACTTTCAGCATCCCAGTTGGGCTTTAGATTGGGTCTTTCCACATCTGATGCAATACGTAAGTTGATTCTGGAAACAGAAGATGCACTTGAAAGGTACTTACAAGCGGCTTTCTGTGATCTCTCAAAGGCATTTGACTGTGTCTGTCTTGACATCCTGCTGCACAAAGTATTTATATCTAAAATGATAAGAAATTTATACCAATTTATACCGACCTATATTTTTAAAAGGTACAATGGTAGTAGTTAGTTGGAAACAATGGTAATGGTACTTAGGGTTCAATTTTAGGCTGATTATTCAGATTCTATTCCTATTGTATTTGAATGATTTGTCTCTTCAATTGAATTCTTGAACTATAGTTTAATATGCAGATTATACCACATTTCATGCGTGCCATATGGATTCTGAGACCCCACTGGGTATGCTGACACTGGGTATGCTGACAGAAGGATTTCAGGTAGGAAAAAATGGCTTAGTGCAAATTCATTGTTTAAATATAGAAAAAAAGTTTAATTCTCCTTAAGACCTGATAATAACATTTCTCAGAATGCTATTAAATATTTTGGTATCTACCTTAATTAGGATTTAAAGTCTAAACAATACATATAAAACCTATCTTCAAATAAGCTTGCAAGCATATCTTTTTTAACCATTAAATTAAAAAAACATATTCTTTTTTTTCTTCAGGTTCAGGCAATTATAACTTTTTCTTGTAACTACTGAGCTTTTCTCAAAAAAAGGCCGTAGGTTCCTCAACCATGATGTTCTTCTTCCGGGCCCTCTTTTACCCAATATCTTTCTTTGCATTATGGTTTGCAGTAGGGTCTTTATTTCTCATAACATGCTCCAGGTATTCGATTTTTTTTTTAATGGTGTACATGACTTTTAGATCTTTTTAATTCTTTCTAGCACTTCTATGTTTGTAATGTGTGCTGCCTATGGAATTTGGAAAATTTTTCCTTTACATATGCTAACTTTTTGTGAGTATCCAGGATTCTACGCCATACAATAAAACAGAAAAAACATAGCATCTAAAGAACCTTAGTTTCATTTCAAGAGATAGGTATATTGTAACTTTTGAAGATAGCACTAATTTTGTGAAATACCGTCCTTGCTTTTCCTATACACCATTTATTTCTTGTGCACTGTCCCATTACTTTATTACGATGGTTCCAAGGTAACAAATTGTTGAACACGTTCAATTCGAGTTCTGTCGACATATAGATGATCTCCATTTATATCTCTTTTTCTAATGAGAAAATGGTACAAAATAACAACTAATAAAAAAAATTAACAAATAATGTTTTCGTAAGAACTCAAAAATAACAATAAAAAACAAATAGACAGATCCGTTATTACGCATCAATGTAAATTCAGACTCAACCTGAATCCACATTGGTACGTAATTACGGATACGTGAGGCTATCAAGCCTATCCGTGACTTTTAGTCCATCCACTAGAGGTATGCGTATCCGTAAAATGACGTTATATTTTTACTCGTGTTTTTAGTGTTTACGGTTTTGACCTTATACAATAGCTTCAACTTATTTCTATGCCATTTAAAATGGGATTCTCGGATCCCATAGACGTTTTCTGGTATAAATAGATGAAATCAACATTTTGTCATATAATTTCCTGTGTTTTTGACTTAAATCTTTGCCATCGCCTGTTGAGATTACAAAATAACTAAACAAAGAGAAAGTGTAACTAAAAAAAACTATAATATATACTAGAGCGACACTAAATAAAAAATTTACAAAATAAAATAAAATAATAACAATGAAGATGCATAGATTTTTGCATAGGTCACAAGAGTCAAATGAGGGGAAAGAGAAGGAGCAGAATTTATAGCAAAAAAAACTATAGTAGCTTCTTGGAACTGGGTAGATCAGAGGATTGGCAGCGCGTTTTGTCTACTGAAAGCTCTTTGAGTCATTTCACGCAATTATTTGTGAAAATTTTAATAAATGTTTTCCGATAAAAACCTTAAAAACGAAAACAAAAAAAATTGGATTACCAAGGGTCTTAGGGTGTCTGCTAGAAATCTTAGATCACTGCACTATATTCGGAAATTTTTTATAAATAACATTGCTTTTATTAACTATTTTAACAAATATAGAGCACTGTACAGACTAACAATTAAGACTGCAAAGCAAAAATACTTTAAAAAGTCGCTTAGGTAATTCAAATAATGTTCAGGAGGAGGCTTGGAAGATAGTAAATGAACTAAGAGGTAAACGGGGCAATATTGTAAAGGTTAATATTGAACCTGATAGGCTGAATAACTTCTACTGTACCATAGGTAGTAACATAGCAAGTCAAATTCAGGGTTTTTCCAAGTATGAACAGTTTTTTGAGTATAGGGCTGGACCAGATTCTTTCTTCTTTTTGCTACTCTAAAGGAGATAAATAAGAAAAATACGTCTGGCTATGATGAACTTAATGTAGGGTTATTTTTCAATTTACCTGATTCGGCACTGGAGGTACTTGTATCTGCAATTAATCATTCTTTCAATAATGGCCAATTTCCCAATTGTTTTAAAGTAGCCAGAATCATGCCTTTGTTTAAGGGGGGAGCTTCAGAATCACCCTCTTTTTACAGACCAATAGCATTGCTTTCCACCCTCTCAAAAATCATCGAGAAATTGGTTAAAAAGCGACTTATTGCATATTTAGCTGAAAAGCAAATTATAAGATCGGAGCAATTTGGGTTTCAAAGCGCCAAGGGAACATCAGATGCAATCTTTTCATTCTTTGAGTCCTTATTTTTTAACTTGAACAGTGGTGATATTGCTGCAGCAGTGTTTTGTGACTTGACCAAAGCATTTGACTGTGTTAGTCACGAAATACTGCTGTGGGAGCTTGAGCGGTATGGATTCAGAGGTCTGGCTCTTCAGTGGTTTGGGTCTTATTTGCATACTAGAATGCAGAGTGTTTCTGTGGATAGTGCCCTTTCAAGGAAGCAGCTTGTGACTCATGGTGTTCCTCAGGGTTCAGTTCTTGGGCCACTTCTATTCCTCATTTATATTAATGACATGGCCAATCTCAGGATCTCAGGTGAATTCATTCAGTTGATTCATCAGCGGATGATTCAACAATTTTATGGCATGACACGAGTGCGATGAATCTAAATACCACAGTTAACAGAGATATTGTTGAAATCAAGAAATGGTGTGATTCCAACAAACTGTGTTCAAATATTTCAAAAACTAGTGTTATGAATTTTAAATGCAATTTAAATAATGTGTTTTTGGAGAATCACATTCTAAACAACTTAGACGAAAATAAATTTTTAGGTTTATTTATTGATAATAAACTAAAATTTGAGGGCCATATCACGCAATTGGGTAGGAAAATATCAGCAAATTGTTATGCTCTTAAATTGGTCGCAGAAGAGGTTGATTTTGACATGGCAAGAAATGTTTATTTTTCTTTAATTGAGTCCCATTTAAGGTATGGTTTGTGTTTCTGGGGTGCATGCACACATTACTTATTTAACTCTTAGTTGCAAAGGCCTATTATGAAATAATTGAATTTTTGTCGGATAGATTTTAGTAATTTTTACCTTTTTCTTGCAGGACTTTAGGTATATTGTGTATATTTTTTACACCATATCATTTCGCCTAATTTATTTCTGTGATTCATTTTTTTTTACAGTTTTACATTTAATAAAATTTTATATTTCGGGAGTGAATAATATCTGTTTGTGTTATACATATTGATACTCTTGACATTACATTAGCTTTGTATGTTTTGGTTCAGAGTCTTGGAGGAGTATTTCTGAAGAATGAGGACGTTGTTGAATTTACCGGAATAGATAAACCATATTCATGGAAGCAGAATGCCTTTAGGATGATGGACCATAGCATGCTAAATAATCTTTTTACATGTTTGTGTATATGTTTTTCTTTTTTACAGCTTTGTCAACAAATTTCTACTTTTATGACAATAAAGCATATATTGATTGATTGATTGATTGATTTAAATAATAAACATATACCTAGCTCGAAGGCAAAACCCTGGTTCTCCTTCTCCTCTATATGTCATATGTACATGGAAACATTGGTGTTTTAAATGATTTTTGGACTGACTATTAATGAAAAAGCCACAATAGACACATTCAAAATAGGTACAACCCGGGGTCGAATCCAAACTTGACATTTTAAAGGAATGGTACAAAATTAAAACTAGTAAAAAAAAATAGTTTCAAAACAAAGGTCTTACCTAGAAATTACAGAATCCCACGCAAAAAAATGTTTTGGTAAAAACTTAAAAACAACAATAAAAAACAAATAGCACAAAGGACTGAACGGACGCACAAAACGGAATGAAGTTCGAATTAACCAACTTCTATCCGTGTTTTCCTTCACGTAGATACGTGAAACCTTTCAGGCCTCTCATTAGCTGATAGCGATCACGTAGTCCCAACGGATCCGAGATTACGTATAAATGTGGATTCAGCCTCATTCGTACATGTCACGTCAGTGTCAGTAAACAAGAAATGTCATCATCAGCTGATTTTGACTGATTTAACAATTCAAACAAAACAACAGAAGACAAATAAAATATAAATAAATATTATAAGAAGTCTAGAAAAGGTCCTCAGAGTTGTTTATTAATATTATTCTAAAGTGTTTTATAAATCAGCTTGTTTCCACGTTTCTAATTACTAAATTGAATAATTGAATTTACTACACATAGTATATGACAGTGCATCTTATTAAATAAATGTATTCTCCACAAAAACATTCAATATTTGCCAATATTATAACATTTTTATTGAAAGAGGTAAAAAACAGTTATAAAATTTTACTTTACTAATAGTTTCTTTCAGTGCATTAATGTCATTTAATTAATTATTATTCTTATCTAGGTTATTGCAGATTATTGTGAATTTGGAACATGTGACGAAAATACAGAATATTGCTGCGGTGAAAATAAATGTTGCAAAAAAACAGTAGAAGTATGGTATTATTGGTAAGAAATTAAGTATATTACCATAAAATAATTAGCAATTTCAATATGTCACTGAAATTTGAATAAACAAACATTGACCCAATATTTTTAGGGCCATAGTGCTGCTAGTAATAATTACAATTATGATTGGTGCCTGTTTCTACATTAAAACACTAAAAAATAAGTATGGAAATTACAGTAAGTTGAGCCAACAGTTTGAGGAAGTATCTACAGGGACATGAAAGAAGCTTTTATAGCATATTTTGCATCTTTTATATTATTTTAATAGTCTAAATGAAATGATGTTTGTTAAGTTCTAGGTTCCTAGATTTATTATATAGGACCCAGATTTATTATATATGACACTTCCAGAAAATTTACAGTTATGAAAAATCAATCCATACCTAGAAACATTTAATTGCTATTTCAGCCAAGTAGTAGTCAGTATTAAGACTGAATATAAATTCATGACATAGATTCCCAAATATGTAAGTTTTCCAGGTAACAATGATGGTGAAATCTGATGCTTTTTACATTTAGCTTTACCAAGTTTTTCATACCTTATACTGATAGGCTGAGATTATCATCTACAGAGAATAATTGAAATCATGTAAAACATTAAAAATCTTTAAGTTATCTGCCTAGAGAAGAAAATTTTAAAATTAAATGATATTCAGGGGTATATTGAAAAGCATAGTGGTTAATTGTAAACATTTTGAATTTATAAATGTACTGATTTTAATAAGCTGACATCTCTTTATTAAAAGTTATAATCTTAAGTCGTTTAATTAAATATATAACAATAATGAATGATTTCAATTTACTAAATAGAACTAAGGGTTGATGAGGCTTCTCAAAATCAAAGGGTTTGGAAAAATCTGTGTTCACATCTGCTGATTTTACCCAAATCTGAGAAAAGAACTGGCATAGATTATCCAAAGTGCTAAATGTCAAGGTAAGGTGGCATCTATTTTAAATTATGCATTTTCCCAATTATCAAAAAGAATATTAATAATTGTAGTTATTTAGATAGTGAATTTAAATATATGAATTATCTGATACAAACTCTGGCACCTACCATGTTAAATAACAAGAACATTACATAGACATCTTTATTTATTCTTTAGTTTTTAAATTATTTATTATGAGTACCTAGTTTTAAGCTTTTTCTAAGATAGATATTGTTTTATTTTTTTATAATCACATTTTCTTGTTTATAATGATAGGCTTAGTGATATTTTAATGCTTAATTATTTTGTGATAATTGTGTGTGTACCTTGTTTTAAAAACATTTATAAATAGCATTGATTTCTGTACCAATAGTATAGAATTAAAGTATAATTTTTTTATCAGTTTTAAACAACCTTATCTAATTAAGTAATATAGTTCTCTTTTGGAGCAGATAGTTTTTGTTCTCTTATGCTTAAAAACACTGCTTATACTCTGTCTTACACTTTGTTTAAAAGTTATCTATTCAACAAGAGCAATTTGAAATATAAATTATATTCAACCCAAAAAAAAGGTTAAGTAAGATTGTTATTCTCTCCACAATAAAATACAAAACATATTTAAACCTATATCAATCAATCAATCAATATATGCTTTATTGTCATAGAAGTAAATTTGTTGACAAAGCTGTAAAAAAGAAAAACATATACACAAACATGTAAAAAGGTTATTTAGCATGCTATGGTCCATCATTCTAAAGGCATTCTGCTTCCATGAATGTGATTTACCTATACCGGTAAAACCAACAACATCCCCATTCTTCAGAAATACTCCTCCAAGACTCTGAACCAAAACATACAAAGCTAATGTAATGTCAAAAGTATCAATATGTATAACACAAACAGATATTATTCACTCCCGAAATATACAATTTTATTAAATGTAAAACTGTAAAAAAAAAAAAAAAATCAGAAATAAATTAGGCGAAATGATATGGTGTAAAAAATATAAAGAATATACCTAAAGTCCTGCAAGAAAAATGTAAAAATGACTAAAATCTATCCGACAAAAATTTTGTTATTTCATAATAGCCCTTTGCAACTAAGAATTTTTTAACACGTTTTCTAAAAAGTTTCCAGCTACCTATACCTTTTAAATCTGCAGGAAGATGATAAAAGAGTTTTTTACCATCAAAATTAAAGTTCTTTTGATCAGTGAACTTGTAGGCATAGGCAAGAGCACATCATTAGCTCGTCGACTGTTATATTCATGCCTCTTAGTTGTGTTCACATTTCTAAATTTCTTATGAACGAGGCAAACAGATTCCAATATAAATAAGACAGAAAGGGTTAGGATTTTATGATTGATATATAGCTGTTTGCAAGACTCTCTCATACTCACATTACACAGACGTCGGATCGCTCTCTTTTGCAAAACAAAAACACTATTAAATAAGTATGGTGTGCATGCACCCCAGAAACACAAACCATACCTTAAATGGGACTCAATTAAAGAAAAGTAAACATTTCTCGCCATGTCAAAATCAACCTCTCCTGCGACCACTTTTTAAGAGCATAACAATTTGCTGATATTTTTCTACACAATTGCGTGATATGGCCCTCAAATTTTAGTTTGTTATGAATAAATAGACCTAAAAATTTATTTTCGTCTAAGTCGTTTAGAATGTGATTTTCCAAAAACACATTATTTAAATTGCATTTAAAATTCATAACACTAGTTTTTGAAATATTTAAACAGTTTGTTGGAATCACACCATTTCTTGATTTCAACAATATCTCTGTTAACTGTGGTATTTAGATTCATCGCACTCGTGTCATGCCATAAACTTGTTGAATCATCCGCAAACTGAACGAATTTACCTGAGATCCTAAGATTGGCCATGTCATTAATATAAATGAAGAATAGAAGTGGCCCAAGAACTGAACCCTGAGGAACACCATGAGTCACAAACTGCTCCCTTGAAAGGGCACCATCCACAGAAACACTCTGCATTCTAGTATGCAAATAAGACCCAAACCACTGAAGAGCCAGACCTCTGAATCCATACCATATATATTATGCATTTCAGCTATTGTAATAGCCAACATCCATTTTATTGTGGGGAGCATGACAACCTATTTATCTTTATAGTTCCACTCCTCTATTATATGCAATTTTATATTTCTACTATTATATTTAACCAATTACCCTTAAAGTTCTAAAGGATAACCGACATGGCTTTTGTTCGGGTATGACTTCTACCAACTGTCTAATTTTAGAATATTTAATTTAATCATGTACCATTCTTAAACCTTTGACCAATCTACCATAAACTCATAATCAACAAATTAAACATTTGGGTTTGGATTATTCTCTTTTCACATGATTGCAGTTTTTTTATCTAAAAGACCACTGGGTTAGGGCCAATGGCTTATCATAGGAGATTGTAGGTAAACTCTAGAGCACCACAAGAGTCCTTTATGGCTCTTTCTATTTTACCAACGACATCAACTATATCACTGATTCAGACAATATTCTATTTGCATATGATCTTAACCTCTTTAGAGGAATAATAATCTCAAAAGGGTCAGTAGTATTTAAGATCTTGGTGTACCTTTTGATACTAATTTGTTATTTAGTGAGCAACTTGGTGTAATTTCTTGCCATAGTGAGAACCAAATGTCTCAAGCAGTTACCCTTTTCCTTATGTTTGACCAAGTTTAGATGAGGCATTTATTGTGTGGTCTCCTGAGTAGGATTATGTCATTAGGTGTAACTTGTGTTTAAGAACTCTTGTCTAAATATTTTTACATAAACTGACTTATTGATTTTCTCATCTAGACTGAGTGTTTTGAACTTCCATGATCCAACTTTGGACTGTTTAAGGAGGTTTTATGTAAACTGATTAAAAGACATGATCCCTTCATGTCTTTTAATCAGTTGAGTGTCAAAAGTAAGCAATTATTGTTTTACTGGTAGGTGTTTTATTATTTTCAGGATAAGCTCAAAATAGAAATAAACAGTGAATTATGTAGGGACTTTTAAATTCATTTTATGTATTGCTATTTAAAAAGAAAAGCTTTGCTAATTATACAACTTTCTATTCACATTTTTTAGCAATTAATAAAACAATATACTAAAAACACAGTTGTTTGTTTTTAATGTATTGGCCATCTCTCTGCTTTCACTTAAGGTAGAACTAACTGTACACTATTTCTTTTTTTTTTGGGGAGAATCTTTACCATAGTAAGCTAAAAGAAAATATAGATTATTAAAATATTGATTTATGTTATAAAGTGTAATATTTTAGCCAATTTTCCCTTTTTTTAATTATAATATTTCATGCTTCTTTGAGTACCAGGGTATCAGTTTTCTGTAGGTGTAGTATAAAGGTTTTATTGTGTTTATAAAGGATTGCCTGTATTTAACTTACATCAAAACTGATACACTGGACATTACTGGTTTAATACCTTATAGAAAATCAAAATATCAGGTCAAGTCATTGCTATTATTTAAATCATCTGTCTCACAATCCTTCTGGGCACCTTGATATTAATAAGAGATGAAAAATTTGGATCTCATCACTGAAGATCTACGAAAAAGAGCTGATCAAAGGTTTTGTGGTGAGAACAACTTATGAAGAGACTAAAGATTACATAATTTCATCAACTTTTTCTCTACACCTCAGAAGTTAAATCAAATTCAACACTGTCAAGCAAGATTTCACCAATGCAGTGTATATTTTTTTTATTGTCCTGTTTTGAAAATACTATTTTATATGAGGTGAAGATTTTTAAAAAGCTTATTATAAATCCGTTGTTGTCATTACATGATGTGTAAAATTACACTTATGTAACAAATATTGCAGGCAGAAATTTATGCCACTGAAATTTGTGCAGAATTGCAGATAAAATACCAAAACTTAAATATCTACTCAGATAGTCAGAGAGGGCTAAAAATGCTAGACTTCGACAACTGCTCATCTAGAGCTGTATGAAACTGCAAAGAAGCCCTTCATATCGACACCCGCAACGAAAACTATAGTAACTCAAAAAATCTCTATTTTTAGTTAATATCACGATAATATGTCTTATAAAGTCAAGATTTCCAAGGAAAAGTATAGTAACTAAATTTGAAATGTAGGCAACACACATAACATAAAACAAATATATCGTATCTATTTGTTATGACTAGTTTACCGAGAAAACAATAGTAAGTTGAGTTAGTATAGTTTTCGTTGGAAAATAATGCGGAAGGATCATACTATGCTGAGTTACAATATCGTGATATCTTTAATACTAAATTCAACATAAGCTTTTATAAACCGAAAAAAGATAGATGCGAAACATGTTCTAGCTTTGAAATGGCTGATGAAAAAGAAAAAGCTAATAATTTAGAAAAATACAACAAGCATATTTATAATAAAAACCTTGCCAGATCTTTAAAAGACTGTGATAAAGAGCTCACAGCTGATGATCAAGAACTTTGTGTGGCATGCTTTGATCTACAGGTCCTTCAAACGCCTCAGTCAGATGTTGGTGAATTTTACTATAAAAGTAAAATTGCAGTTTACAACTTTACTGTTTATGATCTAGGAACACACGAGGGGTTTTGTTATGTCTGGACTGAGTTAATTGCTAAACGCGGACCCAATGAGATAAGCAGTTGTTTGCTAAAATTCCTAAAAGGTTAAGCAGAAAGAAAATTGTCTTATATTTGGATAATTGCAGAGGACAAAACCACAATCGGTTTATATTCGCCATGTTTTGTTATGCTTCGAAAAAATTTGGATTTGAAATAGTTCATCGGTTTTTGGAAAAGGGTCATACCCAAAATGAAGGAGATAGCATGCATGCAGTAATTGAAAATGCCAGAAAATGCTTAAGTGCTATCTACACCCCAGATCAATGGATTAGTGTAATCCGCATGGCGAAAATCACCGGAAAATCTTACATTGTGACCGAAATGAATCAAGACGACTTCTTTTCATTTTCGAATATAGTAAAATGCCAAAATTGGAAAAAATCTAGTACGGGAAGAAAAGTATACATCAGTCTAATAAAAAAAACAAAATACTTGCCGCAAAAAATTGAGAAAGTCTTGCTTAGATATGAATATGATGGAGATTATGAATTGCTTTCTTTACGACCAAAAACTACTCGTCGATCTTCAGCTAGCAAATTAGGCACCCAGGATCTACCAAGGTTGTATACAAAAATTACAAGGTCTTAAGGAACTCTGCCAAAAGGGAGTTATACCAAAAATGTATCACAATTTTTGTGACACATTAAAAGTTAAAGAACAGGTAGAAAACCTGTCCATAAAAACTTAGCTATTCCAGGGAATGCGAGTAGTGATGAAACCGACGATGAATAATAAATTAGTACAATTTTTTATGTATAACAAGCCTATGTTAATAAACTATAAGTATTTACTATTTGTTTTTTCTTTTATTTAAAATTGATTTTTTATTTATTAACATTTACTAGTTGTCAGTAAAAAGAGTATAGTATCTCCTTTTTATTTGCTTTTTGTCAAACGAAAACTATAGTAACTTAACAAAACTTATTGAAAAAAACAAGAAAATAACCTAAAAGAAAGAAAAATACAATCTTTTAATATTTAGTTAGTAGGAACAATCAATATATTGATGTTTCCTTAAATTTTAGTTGAAAATACTAACTTATATTATACATCATTATTTTAAATCCCATTTTCTCAAAATCTGCAAAAGGGAGTTACTATAGTTTTCGCTCTAGGTGTCGATATGATAAAGGAAAGTAACATAATCTCCTTAATGTGGGATATACTGGAATTAAAGGGCAAGCAGACTAGCAGAATCTGAAGCCAAGAAGACTTTATAGAAAAATGACCAACACTTATAATTTGCTTCAGAACTGAACCCTTCTAACCAGTTTAAGCTTTCTTAAACACTGAATTTATTTGCACTCTTTGAGTTATTGATTGGTTTATTTCTATGAGCACTACATCTCTCCTCAGACAAACCAAAAAAATGTGTAGTATATAATCAACACCAATTAGGTAATTTAGGATTTTATTATCAACACCACTCTAAACATCCATCTGATTTTGTAAGAGCACCAGTAGAAAGATACCTTTTAAGATCATAAAGAAAGTTTTTAAATGCTACTGAATATATTCAAAATGAAATTTATCTTATTTATTAGATTAGATAGATTATTTTCAAACTTAATATTAATTATCAACTTAGTTAAAAAAAAAGTTGGCTAAAATATGTTTTGACTACATTTTGGGTACCTACTTTGCTATTGAAATTTCTGGCATGCCAGGATCAGCTCCTTGCCTAAATCCTAAAATTGAAATAGATTAGAATTATTAAATCGTCATACATGTTCATAAAAGGCTTTAGCCTCCTCCTAACTATGCTTGCCCACTTACCTAAATAAAGGACAGTAGGAATAAATCCATAATGGAAAACTGTTTTTCCCATTTCGATAACAATGGAAAGGCGTTGTTTAACTCCGTCAGAAAGAACCATTTTAATATTTAGGTAAATACACTGAAAATTTTGGTTGAATAAAAATTCAAGAAAACGCCAATAAAATGAGTAAAATATGGATTTTTTTAGAGGTTAGGTTAAACGTCGGATTTTGACGGTAGGCATGTAAACAGCACAAAGAACCGCGGTATTGCCAAATGTTTCAATTCTCGCCTAAGTATTTTTCACCTAATTTATATTTTTGGTTCTTGAGTTTTGAGTTATTATTATAAAATTACATGCTTTAACTATTATTAATAAATCTGTTAATAATGGCAACATATAATATAGCGTTGAATTAATATTTTACCCAAATATTGAATCAACACTAATAGTTCATTATGTTGTGTGCAACCTTTTTTGGACTTTACATTTGTTTTCTGGTGTCAGCTAAATATCGATATGAAATTAGCGATTGAGGCTTTTGAGCAAAACGCACAGTGGCGTAGGTACAGATAATTTAAATCCAATAAATAGATTTTTTATTAAAAGTTTGAATTTAACAAGGATGTTTGGACCTTATTTTTTCATCTGCTAAGCTAGCGAACTTGTGCGTCTTGTCTTGAGAGTTCTAGTGTGGTTTATCGTCCAACGGGGTTAAGTGAATAATAGTGGGTTAAATGAAATATCACAAGACAGTGCCATTTTCGTATCAAGATGATCTCGCTAGTTTGTCTTAGCCCCGTGAAAATCGATTTGCCAAAGCAGAATTTTGGGCGGCGGCCATCTTAAGGTGACTTGACTGTAGAAAAAATTTGACAGTAGAGATGTTAATGACACTCTTGACGTTGACAATTTGCCAAGCTCAGGGAGTGCTTTCAGCCGAGGCTAAAGCCTAACCAAAAACAACATTTTGCTTTTTAACTTGTCTGCTGCCTGCTGAAAACGGTAGGTGTCGGGCGTTCTAGATACAAGACGCGATCTGCAGCCCTCTGGTATCAAATTCAAAATTTCGCGGGTGCGCAATGGAAAATAGTCTATAGCTATCTCGTTTGTCGATTTGTTGACAAAACACCAAATTTGGGATAACTCGGTTTTCCTCGATTTATGCCTTTGGCGAATGAGTTGTATTAGAGCAGATAAATAAAAATTGATTTGTTGCAATTATTTGTGTTCTTAACAATTTATATTTTTGTTTTGAATTTTTAAAAATCGGTAATACCTTATGAAAAGAATGGCAACACATGGTACGGAATATGCAATGGATTTATCAACTCCTTGTAACTTGAGAAGTCATGTGAACATTTAGGTATTATATATTTTGAAACGTTATACCTGCAGTTGTAAATGGATATTTACTATAAATAAGATCACTGCTTGGAAGTTAGTAATGAAACTTTAGAAATTGATTCTGTTGAGGTTTTTAAGGTTAGTAATTATTGTTACTATTTTTGCTGAGTGATGATATATATATGCTTGTATTGGATTTATTTTTGTAAATGTATGTTATCCATAAGTTACTAGTATCTTAAAAATGGTTAAATTTGTTATCTATTACAAATCAAAGGTAAGCTTTTACTTACAGCTTTTTTTAAATCTCTGTTTTTGTTTTAAACCTAACTTTCATTATTATTTTATAATATTCAACAATTCTCTGCCGTCAAGTTAACACACATTGTCAAAAGAGAACATTTTCAGCTCCATATTAACACATAATAATAATATTAATTTAACCTATTGGTGTTAGATTTTGGATTAAAAATAAAAAGTAGAAATAGATATATCTTATTCTAAGAGCAAAAAAAATTAACATTCTTATTCCTAAAACCGCTTCTAAAAAAATTCGAATGGCAGCACCGCGAGCAAAAGCTGATGTTATCTTGCAAAATATCAACTTGTCAAACGGCTTTGTGTTTACATTCGGCATTCGTGAAGCTCTATTTTTTTTCTTTAGTTTTTGGTTGAAAAAGGAAAAAAGTCTCATTTAAGTGTTTTTGTGAACTGTTACGACGGTTAAAACTTAAAAATGGAGATTCGAGTCGATATTTTCCTAAGTAAATACGAATACTGTCTTAATTATAGATTAATACTACTAGGAAACTCCCGTAAATAGAGATCGTCGTATTCGTATGATTCGTACCGATGGTACCTTTTCGTATTCGTATAAATTCGTATCGCACCGAGCAGTTCTAGTTCTACCGACTACGTTTAGGTTGTATTGGCAATCGCAATTTGTATTAATCGTATTCCTACTACTATCCGCATCATGTTATATAAATACATTTATACAAATGTACAATATGTCGCATATGAGGGCATATTGTACATTTATACAATACGTACGTCCCGGCGTATTATATATATCTACGATTTAATTTTAGTGCAATTGATACGAATCTTTTGATAATAATCACTAAGTTAGTACAATTCGTATGATTCGAATATTAATAAAGATTCGAATCGCCCAACTCTACCTGTAAGAGCCAATAGAACACTGAACATGTATTGACTATTGCGCTCTCTGAATTTCGAGGAGTAGTACTAACCGGAAGTGAAAATGGGTCTGTGACCTCATAATCGCGGGTAATTTAAGATTTGACTATACCGTGCGCTTAAAATTAGTGGGAAATGCGAGGTTATTTCAGAAATTATAGTACAAAAATAGAAAAAGTGACAAATCGAGGACATTATTTAATATAGGGACAAAACACTTCCAATTTAACACTTTTTCAGGCAGATTTAAACAGGGTTTAATTGGGACACTTTTTGTCCCCATATAAAATAAATTACTCGATTTGTTTCTTTTTCTGTTTAAGTACTATAATTTCTGAAAGACCCACATTTCCTATTAGATACATAGGTCTGGATTTCAGATATTAAACAAAAAATATTTACAAAATGTGCTACTATATTATCAGAAGAGATTATAGCAAAAAATTCACGAGTTATACAATAAAAATAAACAGTTGTACACCCTTGTTAAAACATTAAATCATATATCCTTCCAAATTCCTAAATGTATAAACTTATAACTTTAATAAGGAACTTTGTTGTATGAAGACCAAACTTTCTAAGTTAGGATTTATTCAGGGTATTAATAATGTAAATGCATAAAGGTCAATAAAAATTTAATAAAGTCACCAAAAAATAACAACATATTCAATAAAAATTCAATCCTAATCAAAAAGTATCCTTTTGGATTAGCATTTGCTTTTGATATTGCGATTAAATAACAAGACTATGAGATTTCTTATTAAATGAAATTTGAATTTTCCCACCTTACTTTGGCCACGCCTATCTACCATTTTGATTGGTCCAATTAGGTACATCAAACTGTCAAGTTAGTTACAACAGTTTCCGTTGCCAAGCGAGAGGACGATAGCAGAAGAATTTCTATCAGTTTGTATGCAACTACCACTTCTCTATATATTTGTGTTTTGTGGTTCATAGATCACATTTTTCCTATCTGGGATTCACCAGTTCATAAAACACCAATTTATACTACTAATTGAGGCCTCCAACACATACATTTGTTGTGTATAATTTTGTTATTATTTATTTTTGATATTTTATTAGGTTTAGGGCCAAATTATGGACCGGCCACAGATGTAAATAGCTCCGCACTAGATAGATAATAGTGTAATAAATAGCTGGTAATATAGCTGGATAATAGCTGGTAAAGTGTCTGGAAAAGTTATCCTGCTCGTAAAATTAAAATTGAATTATGAACTTGTTTGTCTTACTAGCAGGATAATTCTTGGTTACCAGTAGAATAAGTTACCAACAGGAAAAAGCAGCGTATAAAAGGTTTACCACGAAATTTTTAACCTCAAATTTTTCAAAGAGTTGGAGCTTGTATAGTTTTTGCAAGAAGTGTATAATATTCTAAATTTTGTTCTTAATCTGTATGAGTGTTTTGTGATTTTTCATCTAGGTTAATCTCTCGTTATTTAATATGATAATGCCCGACGTAAGGTTACACCCTTCCCTCACCTGCACCTCTTTGCTGGCTATGCAACTGTTATGTGTCTGAGAAATGAAAAGAAAACATACATCTAAGAGATCCCATATAGATGAACGTCAAATTTGAGCCACTATATTCTGTCACTTACTATCATCATGATATCTTAAAGTCAGTCCCTAAACACTCAGTGTTATTAAATTATAAATTATTTCCTCATAGGTGGTAAGAGGTGTTATGGTTGCACTACCGCCAACAGTTTTAAATGTTTCCTGTTTGTTCTTGGCTACTTTTTTCTTAGATCTTTTGATACCCTCATACTTTGTTTGAAGATTATTTAGGGTTCGAACCACCCCTAACACAGGTTTTTTTACATTAAACTCTGCTATCAAATTTTCCCAGTCCTGATTTTTTTCGTTCCAAGACATCAGTCTTTTTTGATTCAATTGTACCTGCATATTGACTTACTAAATTATAGAGCAAAATAATTTATTATTCTTTTTCAGAAAAGTTTGCCGAACTCTTTTTTTATCAGGTTGTTAAGATATCCTCTAAAAAAATAATATAAAAAAATTGATTAAGATTCTACCAAATTCACTGCACAGTATACAGTTTCTAAAAAGCTGTGTACTGTGATTCACTGGCAAATATCTGGTGGGATATTTACAGAAAGAATATCGGATTTGACACAAGACAAGTATGCAAGTACCTGTAACTATTATTTCAAATTAAAAACCAAACACTTCCATTATTTTTGTTTATTTTATTTATTTTCTTAGGACCGGAGATTCATAGCCCTAATCTTTCTTTTTTTCTTAAGATTATTGTACCGACCAGAACAATTACGATGTCATAATTCCTCCTAAACTTACCTGTAGTAGGTTTACCGAGACGATAGAATTTATCCGCTTGATAACACACAGGAACTTTACCAGCTGGTCCGTAATTTGGCCCTTAAACAAAAAAATCCTACCGTAACCTCAGTCAAAGTAAGTGGTAGTTTTAGTCGTTGATTAATTAAATTAATATTAATTTCAATTTCAGAATCTTCGTAAAAAGAGTAATAGTTATAAAGCGCAAGGTATAATAGTGGAAATTCAGGAGGAACCATTTGCAATTGTAATAATTACTCCTATGATGCAAAGGGCTCACAAATTGCCATTTGCTAAAGATATTGCTTTTATGGACAGCACATCTTCTTGCGACTCTGATGCCGGTTTTCCACTAAACGAACAAAACAAAAACAAAACACAAACTTGTGTCGAAAAAAACAAAATTGCAAATGTTTGCAAACTTTTTGAAGACTCGAAGTTTTTGCGACAGTTGCTGTTTTGTTTTTCGGGTCCCGTTCGGAAGCGGTAAACATCAAAGGGTTTCACGTGTTTAAGAACTGGAGCTTGTATAGTGGAAACAGCATGTTGCGTTTTTAAACGCATACCTAGTTGCTTTTCAGCTGTTTGTGTGTAGGGGTGTATTCAACAAAAAGCGTAGTATAAAACAATAAAAATAAACAACAGGTAAGTTGATACGAAACGTTTATCAATAGATATACAATGCAGTATAAATATAGGTATACTACTGTATTAATTCGAAAGGAATCTGCCAAAATAATATACAGGTTTATTCACGTAAAACGCATCTTAATATTTAAAGAAAAATTGAAAAAAAAAAACTGAAATTAGTAGGGACTTTCTAAAGGTATCTTTTAAAATTATTTTGTTATTATACAGGGTGTTTTAAAGTACTTAAAAAGGAAAAAAAATAGTTTTTTTTAAATAGAAAAAACCTATTTCTCCTCTGTTTCAGTATCTCTACCTATCTGTTACTTTTGCTTCATAGAACGCAATACAAACCAAGCACCAACCATGATAAAAAAATTATCTTTATTACTAAACATTTCCATTACTTTTGTAGCACAAAACAAGCAACACACTAGTTCGTTTGGTGGAAAAGCACTAAAAACTAAAATGAAACTGCGACTATAATTTGTCTGCTTAGTGGAAACAGAGTTTCAAATTTGTCCGAGTTTTGTTTTTTGTTTTATGTGTTTCAAAAAACAAGAACAAAACAGAAACTCGACTAGTCCGTTTGGTGGAAAACCGGTTTAAAAGCCACACATCAGTGACGTTTGTTTTGACGTCTTGTCAGCAGTGCCTCTAGCTGTCATTATAACAAAAGGTCAACGCACCGAGGATTATGTAGCTGGTTGCAGTTTACTGAAACGTACAATGCCAACAGCATTTAAGGTACGGTCTGTTTTGAGCGAGTAGTCGGGGCGATTAGACGAGACATTTAATCGTGCCATTAGGTTAAATAGCCATATCATAGAAATGGTCTGGTTTAGGCGACAAGTCGAAACAAGTCGCCACAAGACGACGCGTCTTTAAGCAAAATTGGTCGTCAGGCAAAGTAAACGCGTGCGTTTGTTAAATCGCTCGCGAGTGTGGCTGCAAAATGAGCTCCAACAAAGGTAACAGACTTCGATTCTCCAAAGCGGAAGATGAAAAATTGATTTACGAAGTGTCAACTCATCCAGCATTGTATAATTTAAATCATAAATTATATAAGGATCAAAATGTACGGGATAATATTTGGAAAATAATATCAAAAAACATAGACAAAAGCGGTAAGTTTATTTAATGTATAACATTATTTTCCTTTTGTTTACTTTTTTTATTTATAAAATATTTACATACATATTTGTGGCATTACATTTTTCTTCGGAATACTAAATTTAATAAACAACAAAAGTATTGCCTGTATATATAGGATATGCTTTTGTGTCAAAATAAATTACATTTCAATTAGGTAATTTTATTAAAATCTTAAACTGCGTATCATTTTTATACACTTCTTTCAATATGTATAATTGTGTTTTTTTTTTCGAAACAACAAATTTAAAACCCAAGTATAGTTTTTTTTTGGTGTAAACTAAGCTATTAACTACTAATATAATTCGAACTTTTTCATGTCGTACATTATTTCCAGTCACTGAATGCAAGTCTCGGTGGAAAAGTTTAAAAGATGTTTATTGGAAAAAGAAGAAGGATATGAAACAAAACTGGTTCCTCAGCGAAGGCTACAATTACATGGGTGCACATGAATGCTCTTAACTTTTTAGAGCAAACCAGATCCAATAGAAAGTAAAGCATTTTTATATACCTACCTACTTTATTATAGCTCATGTCATATATGGTTTTTTAGAACTTTATGCAATGTGTCAGTAGAAGAAGAAGCAGGCGCATCAAGTGATTCAGAAACTAAGCAAACATTAACCGAACAATCACAAGAAGTTTTTTCAGGTGAAGAAAAGGAAGATATTGCAGAGGACGATACAACGGCAGAAATTAATTCTCCACAATCACAAGATTTGGATACAAGTATAAATGAAGGTGCACCAAGAAAGAAGAGACATATTGTGCAGGAAAAAATGGATACAAAGATAAATGAAGGCCCCCAAAGAAAGAAGAAACATATTGGTAATGAGCAGCTTTTGGAAACACTTAACAAGAGAGAAAACGAGAGACAGCTCGTGTTTAAGGAAATAAAAGAATCATTTGCCTCTTCAGGCAAAAACCATCCAATCCAAACTTTTTTTGCCAGCATGGCTGAAACAGTTATCACCTTTCCACCTCATTTACAAGTCAAAGCAAAGAAAGAAACACTGGACTTGATTTCTCGAATGGAATTGGAAATGTCGCAAACAGGATCCCGTCCCACTCCCTCCACTTCTCGTGCCTCTCTCACATCAGCTCATTACAATTACGATAGTACAACAGAATTTTTATGTGATATCCAGGACTCTCAAGCATTTACCGATTGCGCAGATCTTGTTAGTAATTATAATTTAACTGAGTTATAAAAAAGGTGTGTCTAGATAGGTAATAGTTTTATTTGTCTATTTTCATAATAAAATATTACAAAATATTTAACTCAAGATTGCAGAGTAACTAAATCTAATTATCTGTTGCCGTTACGTGCTTTAGCTGCCAGGTCACCGAGCCTTCTTGACTATTGAAAAATTCTGTAAACCTATTTCTAATTTGAAATGCTTCAACAGTTGAATTTCCGCCCGAGGGGTTTAATCAAATCATGTTGTCCTTGGGCATGTCATAGTCAATATCTTCTATAGAACTTTGACTAGAAGCAACATGCAATGGTTATTATAAGATCTACTGTGGAAGATTGTACAGCAATTGGCGTGTAAAAAATCCTGAATGTTTGACACAGTAATCCAAATGTATTTTCTGAAGTTCTTCGTGCTCGACACAGGCGGTAATTAAAGACACGCTTTTGTATATTAATGTTAGCCTGATCTCGCGGATATGGACGAAGAAGATGTTTTGAGAGTTTAAATGCTTCATCTCCAAGAATAACATAGGGTAATCGTATATCTGAATTTGGTAAAGGTTTGTCCTCTGGCATATATTTATCGTTATTGACAAGATGAAACATAGACGACTTATTAAAAATATTACTGTCCCCTTCCTTTCCATATGAACCAACATCAATACATACAAATTTATATTCAGCGTCAACAATCGCCAGCAACACAATAGAAAATAATGACTTGTAGTTAAAAAACAAGCTGCCTGAGTTCTGTGGGCAAATAATACGCACGTGTTTTCCGTGAAGAGCTCCGCAGCAATTTGGGAAATTCCATTTCTCGTCAAACTGTCCAGCTATTCTAAGATAATCTTCTTTCGAGGGCTGTTTCAAGAACACGGGCACTAACTTGTTATATAGCACTTTCAAAACATCTCGTACCAAAACACTAATGTAATTATGGGAAATTCTATAATTAAATGCCATGGAACGATAGGATTCTCCTGTAGCCAAGAACCTAAAAGAAAATTCGGTTTAATCTATTACAACAGATTCTCACCATGAAATACCTTAGCACCAAAGCAAGCTTTTCTTTAGCTGTAATTGGTCTTCTAACAAATTTAGTAGGAGATTTTTTTATGTCAGCGGATACAACGTTAAAAAGTTCATTAAACTGATATCTAGTAAGCCTAAAGTATTCTCTGAATAATTTGGTTTCGTCATCAATTAAATGTCTCATTATCAGCGTACTAAAACATCCCTCCTTTCTTCTTTGAACAAACATGTTATGAACCTTTCTACGCCTTTTATGCAATAATGATAATACCAAAATGTCATCATCCGCTTCTTCTTCCATAAGCAACTGTGCTGCCATCACAAGTTCACGTGTAATCATTTTAGGACGGTTTTTAAAAAACTACTGATTGATTGGAGACTAACCGAATACTGACGCTATCTACGAATACAGACCACCAGAGGCGATTAGACGTAAGTGATTAAACGCATCGTTTAATCGCCTCCATTACTCGCCCAAAACAGACCGTACCTTTAATTGTCAACAATATCCCAAAATATTTATTACTGATGACAGTGAGTCAGAGAGACAAGCTATTGCCTTGGTTTGGCCAGATTCAAAAGCTTTGTTATGCCGATTTCACGTGTGTCAATCTGTCTGGCGTTGGCTGTGGGATAAAAACAATGATATACTTAAAGAACATAGACAAATGTTGTACAAACTCTTTAGGGATATCTTAACAGCATCATCAGAGTTTAGTGCATTTAAAGCCTATTGCCTTTGTATAGGAGAAAGTAATGACGTTCCTGAAATGTCTGCAGTAGTTTTGCGTTATCCAAAGTGGATAATATATATTTCCAATTATTGGAAAAGACGGGAAGATTGGTCGCTTGCATTCAGAAATTTTTTGCAGCATGGTCATCACACTAACAGTTTTAGTGAAGTCAATGTTAGACTTTTTAAAGACTTTGTGTTGTTAAGAGACAAAGCTTATAATGCAGTTTCCTTGGTTGAATTTGTTTGCACAGGCACAGTATAAAGAACAAGACAGTAGGTTCACTCTCTTGCGGCCGTTTGAAGTAGGGACTTCTAAACAGTGCCGACTTTTTTTACGCGGTCGTAAATCATTATTTAGTTTCGACGGCAATCCTTTACGATACGGGGGGTGTTTGAAACATTTTTAATAAGGAATATTTTCGTACATCGCGGCGGGCAGCGTGTAATATATGGAATTTTTTGAAATTAAAGGCACTTTGTATTATTGTTAAAATGAAATTGAAAGAATATTATTAAGTATCTCTTTTGAACAAATAACTATAAGAAAAACACTTGGTAGATAGCTTTAAAATTAAGTTTATTAGAATGTACACAATTAAATCTTAGCTTTACGTTCCTTTCATGCTCTTTTCTTAACTGACCAAAAAACTACCTATCTAATATTACATACACTTAATTAATAATAACTTCGTTAATATACCCATTTTTTAAATATTTAATAAAATTTACATAATAATGTGATAACAACACTCAGCATATGGAACTCGGTAACAGTGAAATATAAAAAGGCAGTTAAATAAAAAAAACTTATTAAATGCCTAATTATTTGCTTTTAAAATAGGGGATGAAAGAACAAACCACTAAAATTCAAATAAAACGAAAATAGGTGTTTTTTTACAACCTAGAATTCATATAAATATGCAAAATAAATATAGTTTTACATTGGGGATTATAGTACATATCAATATTTTGAAACTTAAACCCTTAAAAACCACCCTTAATGACGAAAAAAATGCAGTTTTAAGTATGGTTAGACGGTATAAGTGGCTAAAATTTATATCATTCAAATGATTGCAATGCAACTAATAATAAATCGGATAGCTTTCACTATTAAAAACCACCACTAATAACAGAATATTACCAAAAATTTTGCATTTTTTCAGATTAAAATCACGATTTAAAAAAAATATGTACTCTAAATCGCTGACACTTTTTGAACATATTATTGGTACCTATATATAGTCCATTGTAGAAGGCTACGCTTTAAGTTTTGAAATAAATACATAATTTTATATGATAAATTTTTTTAAAACTGCAATTATTTTTATTTTATTCCTAACTTTTTTAATTTATATGCTAATGACTTATAATCAAGTTTATTTTTAAAGTTTTTGATAGTTTTTTTTTTTTAATTATTTCACGTTATTATTTTACGTCATTATGTTTTGTTATCTAAAAAAAGGGGTTATGTTCACACAGTTGTATCTTAGCGCCTATAGCACCTAGATAAATCAAACAAAAGCCAATCTTTTGTTTTTAAACCAACTTTTGTTTATTAGATTTTTTTGTAGGATCTCAATTTTCCTAGATATTTAAGAAATACTGAAGAAAAGCATGTATTTTTTTCTGTAAACTAATCCATTTTTATTTTTAAAAAAATGTATATCCCCTTTTACTCCTGCAGCCATCTACGCAACATATCGCCGGCATTTTTAAAGTACAAAATTTCCGCACAACGCTATTATAGTTCTAATATTGAAGACGCCCCTGTATAACGCAGTCGCCACCGGGCAGCAAAAAAGAGTAGCATCAGAAAGCGAGTGAGAAAGGCAACATTTTGGGCGGCGCTTAGAGTGATCCTTCTATTCTAGTTTATGTTCGGTGGCACAGGTATGGAGAAATATTACATGCTTCGTGATTATTCCAACAATGGACAAGTAAAAACGGTAAGCTTTTTAAACCGATAAAAAATCAAAAAATCGTTTTTTGACGCCACTGGACATTCGGTCTGTATATGTTCGACCCTGGAAAGCCAACTTCACACCGCTCGACTGTAGCCTGTAATAGTTGTCATTGATTCGGTAGCATTCGTTACCGGTCGAGTATAGCCGACAACTAATCAATGAAGGTGTGTTTCTCAAATATCGGTATAAAAATTTCATCAACTTTAGTAGATAAATAAACAAATTCGGATTGTTTGTGCGATAAAAAGCCTGAGCCTGTTCTTGTCTTTGTCGCTTTGTAAAATGGCGTAAACTGCTCGTACCGGCAGTGTTAAATTTACCAGTAGAACTTTATCAAAAACAGTTCAAAATGAGTTCCAGTGGACAGTCCAAATTAAAAAAGAAACATTTCAGGGTAAAACACCAAAAAGTGAAGCTTTTTAGGGCTAACGAGCCTTTTCTGAGTGTATTTATGTGGGGAATAAATCACACAGTAAGTTTGTTAATTTTTAGCTTAATTAGGTGAACATGAAACCAGTTTTTTGTTCCTTACTAATATTTATTACTGAAGGACCAGATATCTAATTTACAATTTTTATTGCTTTTTTATTCTTTGGGTTTTTCCTTTTGAAGAAAAAAATTAAGACTGGACAAGGTTTTACTTCAGTTATCAATACTGCATGTTCTTTATTCATGTCATGTACATTATACATATGTAAATAATTTTTTACTGAAAAACAATTTTCTCATTTAATATGAAACTCATTTACATGTTATAGTGCCTTTGGCCCTGAGGATATTTACTACTTTCCCATTATAAAATTTCATAGTATAATAACTTAATATATGTATATTTTACTTAATATTAACTTAATCTCAATAGGTAAAAAAGCCTTTACAAAAATAGCTGTTTGTTCAGTTTTAATTTGTCTCTCGGATTTTATTGCTTCCTAATAGAAAATCCTTTGTTTTTATGATTCTTATATCTTCTCCAAGTATTTGTCCTGTGTGAAAAAAGTCCTATGGGTGTCATGCCAGTAGTGCCAATTGCCTTGTACTTTCTTTAAGATGAGAAGCATACCTTTTGACTTTCCCCATATTTTTTAAAAAACTCAAGATAGCCGATTGATGTATTTTAGCTCTAAGAATTTGAAAATCACAAGACCTACCTCATAAATGTTGTATTTTTTATTATGTTTTGGATTATATGTCAATTCTATGTTTCTTTTGTTTTCACAATTTTCATTTTTTTTTTAATTTTGTAATGCATCCTATATTAAGGAACAATTGTTTTTTTAATACATGGTGTTACAGTATAAAATGCTGATCCTTAAGGTGTTAATCCTTAGGTGATTTTAGGAAGAAAAGTTCAAATAAAGCTATGTCCTAAACTCTAATAATCTCTAAAACTCTAAAATCTTTTGAGCTACAGAGTGTTAAAAAAAACTACAGAGAGTTAAAGTGTTGTGGTGGCCACTTTCAACAGCTAATCTAAACTTTTTTTCATTTTTGTTTACATATTGTTTTTTTATTTTAATGGTAACATAATGGATTATAGAATAAATAAATTTAATTTTTTTTGCTACTAGATTGGCCATACATAAAAATGTTTTTTTTCCACGGTAATCACATGTTGGACAAAAAAGAGTCAAGAAATCAAATTAAAGTTTTAAAAAAAGCTTCTATATCAAAAAATGGCTATTGATACTCAAAGGGTGTGTGCTAAATTTCATAAACATATCTAGAAAGCTATTAAACTTATGATGAAGAACCAATTTTTTTCTTAAGATTTTAACACACTGTAGCTCAAAATCTAAGAGGTTTAGGACTTTATTTAAACTTTTCTTGTTCAATGGAATTAAGGAATAACAGCCTTAAGAATCAGTATCTTATTTTATAACATCCTGTATAGGTAGATGAGAATTAAAATTGATATTATAAATTTATATTGCCCATGCAGACATTGCACATCTAGGTGCTGTAACTAATGTTTAACAGAGACTAGTAATTGTATGTTTGATTAAACTAGGTATATTGTTTGTGAATTGTGGTATCAATATCAATAAAACCAATAATCTGTTTTTCAGATATTAAACCTCAAAAAGCTTATTATAGAAGCATTTTCAGCCTAATTTATTCATTAGGGTAAAAAACCAATTACAGATCCTCCCAAATTCAAATCAAAGGAATTTCATTTTTTTTTTTGTTAAAAGTACATGTGTGTTTTTAACATTTTCTTTATATCACTTTCAATATAACAATATCTTTGGGCCGATTTTTTATAAAGGTTACTTTTTGGATTTGTGTAATTCAACAAATTTGACTAGGCATATAATTTTGAAATATACCTTTAACAATTAAGAAATAGATTTCAAAACAAAGTTTGATACCTCTTAATTCTGGACTTCTAGGCAATTTTCTGAAATTGAATCGAACTTATCTTTTTTGAAGAACAGAAGCCAATTTATATATGTAACTTTTTATAATAACTAGATTTATTTCAGATTTTTAAAAATATAAATTTTTTAAACACAGAGTTTAATTTAAATACATGCAGTACTACTTATTACATGTACAAGTCACAAGTAACTTGTAGAGACTGACTTAAAACAAGATACTAATCTATTGCAATACATCCTGTAACAATACTATGCAGTTATAACAGATCAACATTACATACACCAATACATTATTAACCTATATTTTACTGCAGCATACAATATTTAATAACCATAAGTCCAATGGATTTCACCACCATTTTAAAATTATTCTGACAAAGATACAACAATGAAAGTAAAAGATTTTTAACCATTATGTACAACAATTATAGAAAAGCCATCTTAATTCATGATTATTTTTGATCCATTGACGTAAATGGGAAGGGATCTTTTTGGGGTTTGGTAGTATAATAGTACATATTTTTGGGTTATTATTAAGTTTGATAAAATTGCACTGCAGGCACCATCCCATATTCTTATACAATTATTCAAGAGAGATTCTACTAGAGCTTGATATGCTACCTTTAACAGTTTAAGTGGCATGAATTTTTGTAGTTCATAAATCATAATGTAATGTAATGTAATTTATAAATATTTTTTTCTATCTTTCTACTTACACTATCGAAAAAGTAGAGAAACTTTTTAAAATAAGGTTTTATTTGAATATGCCGAGAGTAAGGCAATTCTATACATAATGAAAATCAACAATATTTTTAAATATTTTATTTTGCTAAAGTAATAAAATATATAATAAAAATTAAAGAATTTATTTAATTAAACAAAATACTCTACAGACAAAAGTAGAGAAACCAAATTTTGTTACTTAATATTTGTACATAAACTTATTTCTAAACTAATAAAATTAATGGGTATAGAGTATCTTTTATGGGCAATAACCTCGCCACATCAGTTTGGCATGAATTCCAAAAGTTTCGTAATGGTTTCTTCTCCAATAGAATTCCAGGATTCTTAAAAATGATAATAAAACTTTTATTATCATTTTTATTGCTGATCTGATATAGTCTTATACGCCGTTCTAGATCCTGCCAGAGATTTTCAGTAGGGTTAAGATCTGAACTTTGTACTAGAAAATCCATAAGCCCAATCTTTCTAAAACCATTCTTGAATTACCTTTGACTTACATATGTTTAGGGTCGTTATCCTGCTGATATATCCAGGTCAATGGTAAATTATCCTCAGAAAATGGTAGCATTACATTTTTCAGAATATCTAAATACAAAATTTCGATCCATTACTTTCTGTAGCTGAAAGAATTTTAACAGTTTTCTCACTCTTTATATTGGAAACTGCAACACTCATACATAAGTCCGTTAGTCCACCATCCTGCACCAGCCATAATACTTGTCAGGTAAACAACTTATTTCTTCCAATTCCCACCTCCTCACTTATGAGAAACTCTCTTATATTTATTAGTTGTAAAATATTTAATCATGTTCCTTTTTTGATTAGGACTACTGTTACAGACCTTAAAAAGTTTAGGAGAGAAGTAAAGAAATTAATCTTACCAAAAGCTTAGTAAGGCATTGAAGAGTATTTTAACAACTCATTTTAATATTTAAAATTAATTATATTTCTTGAACAGATTTTTTTTATTATTCTTGTTTTATGTTGGATCTTGCCTTTTCTTTCCTTCTTTTTTAGTTTTTTCTTTGATTATATAAAATATGCTTCTATGTACAATCAAAATCGAATATGTATCCTGTTTTTATCCTGTATCCTGTATAACCAAATAACTACTAGTATTATAAATTCTAGGATTAGGAAGCTTTTAGCACAAGTTTGTAAACTTAGCAAATAAAGTATATTTTGACTTTGACTTTGACTTGACATAATAGCCTTAATAACATGTAATGGTCCTATACTGTACCCACAAAAGCAACCCCATATCATGCAGGATCCATTACCATGCTTTACAGTAGGCTTTGTCTACTTTAGATCAAATCTCTTGCCTTCTGGGTGATGTACCCACAATATTCCATAAAACCCAAATAAATTAAATTTAATTTCATCAGTAAAATTAACTTTTTTCCAGTTGTTGGTTGTCCAATGAAATTAGTTTTCTGCAAAGTTGAGTCGGGTCTTCTGGTTCTTCCTGCTGATTAGAGGTTTTTTAGAGGCTCTGAATTTCGTATTTTAAATTAGAAATTGTCATGCTTATAACAGATTTATGCAAACTAAGCATTTTGCTTCATCATCGGAATTTCCCGATGCGTTACTTTCTGATGAATTAATTTATATACAGGCTGTAATTTTAGGTTGTTGAAGACGAGTAGAAATAGACTGTCCTGTAGTTATTTCATGTTAGAAGTTTTTTACATGCAGTAAAAGGGTAATAAAAAATTAACCCTGTTTCTGTGTTCTGTATTTAACTGTGTTCTGTGTTGAGCTGAACTTGTCTAAGCCATGTTGTTAATACTATCTTTAATCAACAAACACATTATTCAAAAATGGTATCAAATATGTAAGTAATATTTTAAAATGATAAGTTACAATGGTAACGCAATATGAGAAGTTTTATAGTTTAAGGCATGACAAATTTTACTTCTTTTGTTAATGTCAGTCAAAGTTTCTGTGGTTTCTCAGCATGACCTGAATTTTTCGACAGCTTCCATTTGTAAACATTAAAGACATTGTAAAATCAGATGGATTTCTATGGGGATTCTCCACCCAAAAATGCAAGCTACTATCACAGAAGTTTATTAAAAGACATTCTCTTTTTGATCCCTTAAACTTACATTAAAAAAAAATTAATGTGTAAGCTGACAATTTAAGAAACTTAAAAAAAAGCTCAGTGTTACATTCGTTTTTAATAATCCATGGGGTTTATTATTATTATATGATTCAAAGAAACCCTTTAACCCATAACGATGTTAATATAAAAAAATGTGAGCCTGAACATACAAGGTTTTGCTGAGGAATAAAAAGAAGTTAATTGGCAGTCTAGATCTAGCTTTATTGTTGGAAAGTAGAGCATCTGTATTATAGATCTATTACCAAATTTTAATAAAATACTGTTTTTTTTTTAGATGCAGTATCTTCATCCACAATGAAAATAAAATTACTTTTATGTATTTGATAATTTTGACAAATTACAAATTAAATATCAGATTTACTTTTTACGCACTAGTGTGTAGTCTAAAGCTAAACTTCATAAACCCCTGTGAGTGTGTAAATTAAATAGTTCAAAAGATGCCAGTTTACTCTTTTTATTTCATTCATTTTTCTCACTCTGTAAAAGATATTTCTACTTTTTCTATTCCATTTGGCATACTGACAGATTTGTCATTTTTTTTCCACAAAAAAATCATGTTTTTTTTTTTTTAATTTTTAGATTAATGAACTGATGCATGTAACAATTCCTGTGATGTTATTACCAGACGATTTCAGGGCATATTCAAAGATCAAAATTGATAACCATCTGTTTAATAAGTAAGTGATTTATTTACTAATATGCACATTAGATAAAGTCTTGTGTTAAAAACAGAAGTTTGCCTACAATTAAATACTTTATTATATTTTTTAGGGAAAATATGCCATCACACTTTAAAGTCAAGGAATACTGTCCAATGGTGTTTCGTAATATTAGAGAGAGGTTTGGCATTGATGATTTAGATTACAAGGAATCACTAACTAGGTAAGTTATTTTGCACAGGTGTACAGTCTAAAAAATCAATAAGAAGGACATGCAAGAAAATCCTATACAATACTTTAGCCTATAGCTGCTATTCCAGATAAATTTTTAAGTATATAATTATTTTAGTACATTAATAACAAAACCAACAAACCTCATACACAATGAATATCTAAAAATAAAATTAATTGTTGACGTTGTGTTTTGAAATGCATAATTACCACTCTTGTAAAAAAATAAGTAAATTATAGGTACCAATAGTCGGCATGTCTAATTTATTGCTAAAAGTATAGTTACCTTTTTTAATCATAAAAATAAAAATACATGTGACATTATTTACAATAGATTATACAATGTTTTTAAATGACTGTGTTGTACTAGCTTGACTAATCTAAATAAGTTATATGCACGATTTCTTTTTTAAATCAAATTTAATTTAATTCAATATTAGATTTGTCCTTTTATTTTGGTTTTGCATAATTGGCAGATCATACAAACATAATAAACACAACTCAGAATTCTAAATATAGATTAGATTTATTAATCTATTATAAGGATGTAATTGTTCATATTTCCTTTACTACCTTTCTTATCTTGATATATTGCTTATAACAGGCAAGATGATTTTATTTTTGGTTATAGTATAATATACTATTTTAAGCCTGTTAGTCATCAAGAAATAGGCGTAAATATTTTTAAAAAATCATATGTATACATACAGGGTGGTCCAGTTTAAACGTCATTAATTTTAATACATGATAGAGAATTTAAAAAGAAATAGACTTTCATTACAAATTATTTCTCAGAAATGTTTAATAACCAAGATACAGGGTGTTAAAGTTAAGAATAATTATGTAAAATTTGGGTATTTTTATAATTAAACTTACGTGAGTATTGACAATGCAGTTCATTCAGCGAGCTCCACCATGTATACAGCAAGAGATTGAGAGTACCATGAAACAAAAATGTTTACGATTTACTGTACTGACCCATCTAATAAAGATTAAGTTTACCCACCGGAGTCCCCTTGATTCAGTCATGCCAATAACCATCAATATAGTTACTTTATGTTTGCTTATAATTTACATATATATCTTCTTCGACGACTAGCTAGTGTCCCCTAAAATAGTTAAGGCTACCCCAGACGCTCCACTGCCGCTAAGCAGTAAGCATCTCAACACTCGGAAACTAAGATAACATATACCGAGATCTTAGAATCCAAATGTGTCAATCGAGAAGACAAGTGAGGGCCCTCTATAACTCACAAGACCAACTCGAAGGAACTGCGCGCTCAGAGGGCATCCCTGTCGATTGCTACACAATCGACCATAACCTGGTAATACCTCGCTAAACAGCGACAAACTCTGGTATACCATAAAACTCTAGCCATGGACTTATACAACAACAATATAAAATATTACTCACATGTCGACATGATTAACCAGTGCACAAAACAATCACAACCATTCTAATATCCACCTAGTGGACAAACACCACCACACCTGGTCAACTATGACCACTCTATATACATGGCTCTTTATAAGCCGAAGTGCTAGCACTCACTGACTCTTTTACTTCTTCTGGGTCTCTCTCAATCTCTGCTTATATTATTATTTATGTTTAGGGTATAGATTTTCAAGGATGTACGATAATTCTCGGGCGGTTGAGACACTTATAAATGAATACAGGGTGTTTATAAAATATACGTTTATTAAATATAATTAATTACTTTAGGATATTTTACAATTATTTGTTTATTTATCATAACTTTTAAACTACCAGGTTATTGTAGTGAATTATCAAATACTGATGGAGCCAATTTAAAAAAAAATTGCCAGTGGCGTAACATACGGAGGTACTTGGTCCTTTTTTGCCTCAAATCTCCAAGGTGATAAAATATTTTTTTATAAGAAGTCATCTGTTGGATTCGTCATTTAATTTGGAAAAAAAAGTTACTCTCGCAAAATTCTGATTTAAGGCACTGTTTTTAAAATATCTTAATTTAATTGTTCAGAAATACCTGCTAAAATGTTGTAAAAATTTATAAAAAAAATGGAAATCGGGTTTGGATTTGTAAAAAAGTTGAATATAAAAAAGAATCAAAAGTTACCTTAAGTCATTATTTCATTTGACAGGTTTAATTTAAGATTCAAGCCTAATTTTTTTTCTAAAGTTTTTGCAGCATTTTAACTGGCGTTTCTGTATAATTAAACTATGATATTTTAAAAACAGTGCCTTAAATCATAATTTTGCAAGAGTTGTAGCGGGGGTTCTTACGTACTTGCCGTATGTCTACCCTCTAACTTTTGAGGTCGCAGGGTATCCGCCAACTCCCCTCACTATTTCTTTGTACAGTTATAGGAGAAAAAGCTGACAAAATGCCTCAGGCGCCACTCTAAGTAATTAAAGGAGCTTAGAGTCCCCTCTAGCCTCTCGGGTAAGCCTTTAGACAGTGGAGAAACCAGGTAAAGATTAAAAGTAGACTGTCCGGTTATAATGAGATCTTATTGCTCTTAATCATTATTATTACAAATATTAATAAGTAAGTAACAGTTTTGGTTGCTTAAGACTAAGTGTCCTTAAAATCTAACAATCCTCATTACCTATTTCTATGATTACAAGCGCAGGCAGTTATTTGGGAAAATGTACTGAAAAATTCGGCACTCTATTAATGACGCAAAATAGTACGATTTAAGGGATTTATGATGTTTTGTACAAGCGGTTACGGATGACATTCGTGAAGCAAAGCCGGAAACTCAACACCAATCAAGCGAAGCAATCTCAATCAATCGGTCAACATTTACCCCTGCTCTGTTATTATACGGATAGTAATTATATTATCACGGACCGGGTTATTACTTGTCCTTCACCACTTTGAAAAGACAAGTAATACCCAATAAACGCGCCTAGTGCCTGCCCTACAAAACACGAAGAAAGATAGTCCAAGCACTACTTTTCATCAATAAAATAATTAACGGAACGGTACGGTCGCGGACAGAGCAGAAAATAAAAAGTCAACAATAAAAATTATCAATTAAATACAAAATGAATCCGCAGTGAGTGTTCCTCTGGTTCCAAACAAGAATGTAACTTTTCGCGAACGGAACTAATGAAACGTTGGTTTAATTACCCGTTTACTACCTGCCCTACAAAACACGAAGAAAGATAGTGTCCAGGTAGTAATTTAACAAAAACGTGCTGCTGCCTGGCCTTCAAACACGAAGAAAGATGGCCCCAAACGAGAGTTTCAAAAATAAATTGAACGGGACGGAACGATATCAGCTTTGTTTTGGTTCCGATTTTGGGATGATTCTAGAACTGCGCAGAACTCGTTGCGCCGTAAAGTAAAATCCGGAATCGCTCCCGTTTCAATTCTGCATGGTATGGAACCCGAACGATTGACGCACTGACAGTAAATAGCTGATTCTGATTGTTTATTTACTAAACACAACTTGTTTTGAAATTTTGAATATTGCTTATTGCTTTGGTTTTGGACCTTTTTAAAACTCTTTTAAACATTAGAACTGGAATAAAAATGTCAATAGATTTAAAAAAAATTAATAGATAATTCTTAGGTTAAGTGAAATCTATTTACAAGAAAAACAATAAACATTAACAAAGCATAAAACTTATTTACTTCTTCTTCATCTTCTTCCTCTTCTTCTTCTCAAATTTGGTGAAGTCGAGTAAAATTGTAAGGATATATTTTTTGCGCATGTGCGAACTGCCTGATTCTGAATTGATCCCTACTCTCGAGCAGGGATTTTTGGACGATTCTAGGACAATTCTGAAACGGTCCAAAAAAAAACCAACACACCAAACTTTCAATTCGGAATCAATTCTAATTTAACCAAAACGCATAAAACAATCTGCGCATGTGCAAAACAATTCTAGGACGATTCTAACAGGAACCAAAACAAAGCTATCAATAGCAACGGATTCGATAAAGATCTTAATACGCGAGCTTGGAACCGGCCGGTAAACTGTCAACAGGTGGCTCTTACCTAACCCAATTCACACTGTCAACGTCAAGACAAAGTTTTAATTAATTTATTTATTTTATTTATTTAGCAGTTTATTTCCAACAGGCAAAGCCCAGTTACAGGAAAATCTACAATTAATGTTTTGAAAGTGTTAAACAAGTATTAAATTACTATAAATTAAATAACAAAAAGAAAGAAAAATAAGGAAAACTTAAATTACTATAGTAACATCATGTATATATCAAAATTAAAGGAGATGTAAATTAACATTAGAATGAACAAAGAAAGGGATTCATGGGACAAGGGAAACAAGGAATTATGGTAACTGTTGGTTTGTCAGAGGCAAAACTAGATCCTTTATGGAGCATACAAATATGTCACAGGTTGGTGATACTGAATTAAAAATTCTGCACATTTGATATACGGGATTCTGAAACCTAATGTTAGTTCTGGCGCGATCTGAAGCAAAAGTGATATTTGCTCTAGAAACAAATCGTAGTACATGAAATAGAATATCGTTCAAGAGAGGAGGAGAATTTATTTGATTATTGACCAACTTCCATAAGAATGTTACAAAATGAATTGTTCTCCTCATGGCCAGAGATTGCAGATTAAATCTACCTAACATCAGATCATGATCATGTCCCCTAACAGGATATATTCCATCCTCACGAAACATAAGAAATTTTAAAACCCTTCTCTGAACACTCTCGATGTAGCCAACATGGCATTCATAGAAAGGACACCGCACCAAGAAACCGTATTCCAGTCTTGATCTAACAAAGGAAAAGTACAATAGTTTTATTGAGTTTGAGTTGTTAAAGAGTTGGCTGTTTCGAATGACAAAACCCAGAAGTTTCAACGAGGAGGTCACTGTCTGTTCAATATGTGGCACAAATGTGAACCTATCGTCGAATACAACCCCTAGATCTTTAATAGAAGTACTTCTACAGAGGATTTGATTGCCTATATTGTAATTAAACAAAACAGGATCCTTGGTTCGGTGAAAGGAGATCACACAGCATTTCGAGATATTAAGACATAACTGATTTCGACTGCACCACCCCCTAATTGGGTTCACAAGTTACTCTGTAAGAACAAGGAGTCCAAGATACTATTGATACACCAGAATATTTTCAGATCATCAGCATAAGCTAGTCTAAGGCAGGAAATCAGTTCTATAAGATCATTAATATAAAAGATAAAAAGAACTGGGCCGAGATTGTATCCCTGTGGGACTCCAGAACTTGAAACAAAGGTATTAGATCTGCAACCTTCCACCTCAACAAACTGTAGACGGTCAATAAGGTATGACGAAAGCAACGAAATTAGCCTTTCTGAGAAGTTGAATTGCTTGTTCAATTTTTCCAGCAGAATGCTATGATTTATCTGATCGAAAGCTTTACTGAAATCAGTATACACCACATCAACCTGACTTTTTCTATCGAGGGCTGAAGAAATAAAATGAGTCATATTACAGAGGTTAGTGAAGCACGACCTTTTAGGAATAAAGCCGTGCTGATCTATAGAGAGTAGTGATTGAACTTGGGGAAGAATTCTGTTATAAACAATAGTCTCAAAAGTTTTGGAAAAATTGCCAAGTATGGAGATAGGTCGGTAGTTGTCGATTCTGTTTATATCGTCTTTTTTGTGAATTGGTATTACTTTAGCACATTTCCAGATGCCTGGAAATTTGCCAGTTTTCAAAATAAGGTTAAAAATATGACATAAAGGCTGACAAAGGACAAACATGCAGTCTTTAGCCACAAAACTTGGAACACCATCTGGACCGGCTGTCAACTTGTTTTTTAGCCTTCGACTAGCAGCAATAATTTCCTCAGTGGTAATTGATGGAAGAATGTCAATGAGGTCTGAGGAATTAGGAGGATAGGTTTCTGCGAGGTTGATTGGATCTTTATAGGCATTCTGAAAAAGTTTGGCAAAAGCTGGCACAATATTTTCTGTTCCTTGAAAACAATTACCATTGGCATCGCACATGATAGACGGAAGTGAAGAGTGACCTTTCTTAGCTCTAACGAAAGACCAAAACGATGAGGGATCAGTGACAATGTTCTCCTCGGCTTGGGTCACAAATGAGTTATAGGCCTCATGGGCTTGAGATTTTACTGTCTGACGAAGCCTGTTGTATCTGGAAAGATTAAATTCAGTTGGAAAGGATCTATAATCACGATATGCTTTTTCCTTCTTAAAGATATTAGAAATAATTTGTTTTAAAAACCATACTGGAAATCGCCGTCGTCTTCGTTGTTTTAAAGGTGCTGAAGCAGCAAAAGCTGAATCAAGTCTTTTGTAAAGTTCCTTGCAAGCGCTGTCAACGTCAGAAGACTGCAAGACGGACAACCAGTCTGCATCAAGCAACAAATTATACATGAGTGGAAAGTCTGCTTTTTTGAAGTTAAACTGCTGTAGATTATTTGAGCTTATAGAAGGATTATATTTAAGAGGGGAAGCCGATTTAAAAGAAATTGTCAAAGCAGGATGATGCAAATCTTCGTCAATAAGCGGTGATATACTTTTGATGACACTGACGTCGAAATTTGAAAAAAACCAAGTCAAGAAGCCTATTATTAACATTTGGAATATTGTTAAACTGCTTAAAACCAAGGATCTCGCATAGGTTGGTCAAAAGCTTGCACTTGACACTGCTAGCTTCGGTTGTCTGATAAGACGGAACATTAAAATCTTCAACAATCATAATGCGTTGTGTGTGGACCAGATCCAGTGACATAATTGTTTCACACAAGGTCTCAAAGTCTCTCTTGGTCGTGCAAGGAGGGACATAGATTACAAATAAATAAAATACAAAATAACCATAAGTGAGCTTACAACCTAAAATATCTATAAGTGGTGTGAAGTTAAGGATGTCTTCCAAATGTAAATGTAATGTAAATATTGAAAATATAACGGTATTGAAATACGGAAAAATTACTGGTACTTCGCTCGAAAGGTATGGTACGACCTTACTGCGACGAATGTGTCACCTTGTTGGACCTGGAACCTTTTTATACCCATCGCAGGAATTTGGATGCCGACGACTCACGATCATCCTCGGAATCAATCGTGGGATAAAAATTTAATTGGGAAAACTTAATGAAAATAGAATTTTTCCTCTGAAAAAATAGAATTTTTCTCCTGAAAACGGTACGGATTTATAGGCTATGACCTATATATACCTTGCCACACCAGGCATGCACCTTCATTTAACAGGACTTCTCAAGGTAGGTAAACCTTGAAACTTGCAAAATAGAACATGTAAACAATGCAACAGCATGAAAGGAAAATTTCATGAAAATAACCGGAAAACTGGGAGCATAGTGATGAAAACCCTCTCAGTTTTAGGCATTTGTGGTTCTTTATTATCCTAAGAATAACCAGGGCTAAAAACAATGAAGGCCAACATAGTCAACGGAGAACTAAGTATAACCTATAAGAGATCGAACCTTTCCAGGATACTATCAGGCTAGAAACCTTTAAGTTGGTTTCTTTATGTATGTTTACAATTATAAACCCCTCATGACTCACAGGTAGAGCTTAAAATGTATCTTTTTGTTATGTAAATTATAAAATTGGAGGTTAAAATGTTAACGCAGCAAGATTATCTAAGTTGTCTTATAAAAGACTGCCTGGGCTTACCCTTATTATAAAATAAAGACAAAATCTTGTAACTTCGTTACAGAGTAACTTTTATTTCCAAATTAAATGGAGAATCCAACAGTTGACTTCTTATAAAGAAATATTTTATCATCTTGCAGATTTGAGGCAAAAAAGGACCAAGTCCCTCCGTATGTTACGCCACTCGCAATCTTTTTAAAAATTTACTTCGTCAGTAATTGACAATTCACTAGAATAACCTGCATGCGAAATTTAATTAAAATTATGCTGGTAGTTTAAAAATTATGATAAATAAATAAATAATTATTCTTAACTTTAACACCCTGTATCTTTGTTATTAAACATTTCTGAGAAATATATTATAATGAAAGTCTATTTCTTTTTAAATTCTCTATTACGTATTAAAATTAATGACGTTTAAACTGGATCACCCTGTATAGGCACTAAAATAAAAAGACTCTTTCAATTACTTAAATTTTGGATGACAAAACTTTAAAATATTATAGGTCCCAACCCTTACCAGATGACTCTGCTGGCAAAAGCGGAGCCAAATTTTACCAAAGCTATGATAAAATATTCATTATAAAAACTTTGACTTCAGAGGAAGTGGAAAGAATGCATTCATTCCTTAAACACTACCATCCTGTAAGTTCTATTAATTTTTCATTACTTATCTACTTAATTCTTCTATCTCTCTTTTAGTATATTGTTGAAAGGCATGGTAAAACTTTATTGCCTCAATACCTTGGAATGTACAGGCTAACGGTTGATAATGCAGAACACTACATCGTCGTTATGCGAAATGTCTTTTCAAATCATTTGAGTATGCACCGAAAGTTTGATCTTAAAGGTAAACCTGATAATCAAAAAGAGTTTCGAATGTATTAAAAAAAAAATAATTTACAGGATCGACAGTAGATAGAGAAGCCTCTGAAAAAGAACGGGAAAAGGAGCTGCCTACATTAAAAGACAATGATTTTGTAAATGAACAGATGAAGGTGAATATTAATGCTTGGTGACTTTTAGACCTTTTTTTAAATGTTTTTTTTCTCAGGTTTATATTGGTGAAGAGGCAAAGGCAAAGCTTATGGAGACATTAACTGCCGATGTGGATTTCTTAACTAAATTGCACCTAATGGATTACAGTTTACTTCTTGGTAATTTTTTCTTTTTATTTCTTACTGTTATATATTAAGTAGAGGGAGCTCTCTGTCGCATTGTTTATAATCTATTGGGTCACAACTTTGTTTTAAATCAGAATTTTCAGGTTTTTAGTTAAAAAATGCTTTTTTCTTTTTTTATAACTTAAAAAGGTGTTGACTACATTGAAGTCGCTCAAAGTCACCGTTTTGGTGTTAATAATTGTTCGTTTAATAGCGAAGAGCAGCACCTGAAAGTATTCACTTCATCATAATCAGATCTTCACACAGAAAAATCAAACGGAGTAAAATCGGGACTTCTATAATTGAGTTCGTATAAAATCGAGGTCAAGTTTGTTGGTAGTTCGAATGGGCGTAATGAATTACACTACACCGGACATTAATTTTAAATTAATGTTGTAAATTACATTCAGATACTACATATGGATTTTCTAATTCCTATGCATGTTTATTTCTAAGATTGTAGAAGCTCTACTCCTAAAATAAGCCTCTTCAGCTTATTAGGATGTTAGATTTACATACCTTGAGGATATTTGCTTTTTTTAAGTATACAAATACTCAAGTTTTAATTCTTAATTCTAGAGTAGAAGTTATTAAAATAAAAATATACTTCTTGCTGATTACAAGTTTAAAAGTAAACTTTAAAATTAATAAAGGCTCTATTTGATCAATAATTTTTTTTTTATAATGTGAACGAAAATTTAAAGCTTTTTAATTAGAAGTGCCATATCATTAATTTAAGATTCCAATATTTTTAAATGCAATATAAGTAATTTTAAAATAAAAGGACGGAATTGTAAATTTAATAAATACGTATTCTTTTATTTAAAGTTTCGAGATACTCAAATGTATCTTGATCACCTTATAATAAAGTGTTCATATCTTCCATTCAAAATAGTATTTGTTTTTGGTTTAATGTTATTGCGAACTTCTGATTGTTTAGAAGTAATTTTTTTATTCAGGGAGTCATTTGCTAAAACAATTTCTTGTGCTAATTTAATGTTGATGGCTCAGTTAAAGATATACTCGTATTCACTAACAAAAACAAAGGTAAGAACTCCAAGTGAGACCGTGTTACTAAATATATCTAACTTTAGAAGCTACACGTATTTCGCTCCTCCTCGGAACGTTATCAGGGCTAGAAATAAACAAAAAGTTTTACAGAAAGAACGCTTATAAAATATAAAAAAACTTTTTACCTAGACCTTTACCTACACAGATCGCATTGTACATCCCACCATCCATCACATCTGTAATTTTCGAGCAATTTCTGGATCAGTTTACACTTTTAATATCAAAGGTAAACCATAATGTAATAATAGTGGGCGATTTTAACTTGTCTGATTTCTCTATTGACTCACTTACAGGTAATCATGTTAGTCAAAAGTCTATTGCTGTGAATAATTTTGCTAACACTTTTAATCTTGTTCAGTGTAATCACATCCTAAACTATAATAACATTGGATCATTTGGATTCTTGTTTTATCTATCATTGGATCTTGTTTTATCTAACTTCACCTGTACTGTTTCGCGTAGTGACGTGCCTTTTGTCTTGAAGGATTTGCATCACCTTGCACTGGGAATTGATTTTACTGTCTCAGGCCAACGTGTCCATAATTTTCAGCTTAATAAAAACTTATCTCATTCTTTTAATCTTAGAAAGGCCAACTTCCATCTCCTTTATGACTCGATCCTTGAAGCTGACTGGTCTACTGTGTATTTATCCTCTAACGTTAATGATGCATGTGGAGCACCCTATATGATATATTGAATGGCATATTTGCCGCACACATTCCTCTTAAGCAGCAGCGTAGAAGAAGATTTCCAAATTATTATTCTCGAGAATTGATTAAGAACATTTATAGGAAAGAAAAGGCTTTCAAGGACTTTAAAATGTACAATTCTCCATTCTTTTGAAATAAATTCCATTCTCTTAGACGCCTTATCAAACTACAAATACGTAATGAATATAAGTTGTATATATCAAACACTTTTATGAGGGTGGACATTTTGCTCATGTACTTTAAGGTCGAAATTGTTTATCGAATTAATTGGTTTTTATTTCATGTTGTCGTCCATGGATAATTTTTAGAATGAGTTAAAGATACTTTAATTTTTTTTTTCGAAAACAAAGCCAGATATGAAGATAATATAAGATACGAAAAAGTTGTATTTTTAGTTGCTTAAATACAAAAATAAATAAAAAGCTGCAAAACAATTAATTATTGGCCTTGTTTTTTTCTCAACAATAAGCATGTGGTGCCCACTGACACGCCACTGGACCTAATAATTTTAATCTAGTTACAGCTAAATAAGCGTCTTATAACTTCAAATAACTGCACCAAATTTCAACCAAATCGGTTTAAGGATAGTTATAGTATTTTTAAAATACCGTTATTTTTTTGAACCTTCATCGCCCTGTATCTCAGAAACAAAGCAACTCCCGACATACGTTCATAGGAACTTTTTTTCATAAAACGACCTAACGATTCACCCTGTATAGTTTCGTACCGTAGTTAGGAAACACCCTGTATATCTGTTTCTGCTTTTTATTTTTAATCCAAAAACTAACATCAATAAGTTAAATTAACATTATTATATGTGCGAAAATGCGTGTAAACTTAACAACAGAGAATCGATGAATATGTTTGTAAATAAAACATCCCCCTTGCCTCTGTGCACATGTTGAACTCAAATAAATGTGTTGTTTAATAATTCTAGGGACGGAGGTTTCGGTTTTTTTTTTTACGATTCCTAAGAACCTTTCTTTCTACGTATTGGCATTTTCTTGTAGGAGCTAATTTTTGTCAGTCAGCTCCTCTATTAATTTTTTAAGATACTCGATAATATAATTTTTTTCCCTTGATTCTCTTTTTAACCTCATTCTTCTTGGCCATTTGCCAAACAATTCGTGTATTATCACTGAAAGCGACTTTTAAATCTGTTTTTTCCTAACCTACCTAATAGCAGAAAATACAACACATGAGTTTAGATATACGGGGGGACATTTACTTTTGTATTCGACAACAATAAATTTGGGCGATTTCAATATGCAGTGCTTTCATTTCAAAACAAGCCAACCTTAGGAACTTCTAAAACAAAAAAAACACCAATTTAAATATACAGGGCGACATTTACTTTTATATTTGACAAAGCTAACCTCACTTTGATATGTCAAATGGGAACATTCTCAAATATAAAATTAAGTGTCCCCCTCTATATTTAAATTGGTGTTTTTTTGTTTTAGAAGTTCCTAAGGTTGGCTGGTTTTGAAATGAAAGCACTGCATATTGAAATCGCCCAAATTTATTATTTTAGAGTTATTTTCGTTTAAAATTTCGGTTAATAAGCACCTTTTTTATGTAAAAAAATTGAAAAAGATTGTTGTCATATAAAGCCTAAGAATACTGAGATACAAAAAAGTTGAGACCTAATAAATTACTAAAAACATCACTCCTAATAAAAAATTGTATCTCAGTGAATGTCATCTTTTGGATATAGGTATGTTTTTTTTTATATAAAAGGTAAAAACACAAAATCTACAACATCACAGAAACATTTAATAAAATGACAAAGGTTACATGTTTCGCTCGACTAGAGCATCATCAGACCTATAATAATTAAGATGATGTAACTCGAAAAACGGAAAATTCAACAAAAACTTACCATAACACACATAAAAAAACTAACATATAAGCTTACAATAAAGTGGCACTATCTATGTACAAAGAATTTGTATATATATATGTTAGGTGTTTTGTGTATGTTATGGTAAGTTTTTGTTGAATTTTCTTTTTTTCGGGTTACATCATCTTAATTAATATAGGTCTGATGATGCCCTAGTCGAGTGAAACATGTGACCTTTGTCATTTTATTAAATGTTTCTGTGATGCTGTAGATTTTGTGTTTTTACTTTTTTTAAAAGTGTATGACCAGCATCTTTGGGATAATGGATGAATTTTTCGAGTTATAGGTATGTGTGATTAAATCGTGATATTTTTGCATAAGAGGGTGGATAGATTTTTCCATGGATTAGTGGATACCATGTATCAATAGCGAACCTGCTAAGAACTATTGCGTGATTTTTTCGAAACTGTCCTTTGTTTGAAACCGGGTCCTATTTTAGGCATCCACGAAGTAGAACGGGGCGAACAAGAATTGCAAAGGCAAAGAGAGTTAGAAGCTGAGAACCCTCCCGACTCTGATGAAAGCGAATCCGGATCCGGGTTAGAGAACAGGATGGGTCAGATGGGATTCAGTACACCTCCGGACTCGCCTAACGCAGTCTCTCATTACCTCAGGGAGCACAGTCTCCAATACGAAGGTAAATTTAGTAAAATTTACCAGTACATTAACACTGTTTCAGGTGAGAAAGACTGAGATATTATTTTTTCTGTTTTGAGTGCTTTTTGGGGCTTTGTTGCTTATTATGGGATAATTTTAGAGTAAATTGATTCAGTTATATTGTTTACATGTTTTGTTTGATGAGTATTTTTATGTAAGTATATAAAATATTACATTAAGAGTCGTTTTGGCTTTTGCTTGCTAAATTTATACAGACACTTAATTTATATTACAAGGTTGTTTATTAGTTCAAGAAGTATGGTTTTAATATCTTGTTATGTTTTTGACGTTTACAGCTAAAATTTTCGCAATAATTTAAGAAATTAATATAAACTTAAGAAACTATTACTTTTAATATTTCTTAGAATGTGTTCCAAAATCCTTTTAAGGGTTTAAACAATTTATTAATTTAACGAGCTTTCTGTTACCTTTTTAACCATTTGGAATACTCCAAAGGGAAGCACTTTAAAATTTATCGCCTTGCAGAAATCAATATTTATAAGCTGCTATATACAGGGTGCTTCAGAACTATGAGTTCAAACTTCTAGGGGTTTTCTCAGTGCAACAGTAGAAAACATGAAGTATAAAATAAAACAGTGAGTCCCCCATGTCCGGAAAAGTGAATGAATTGCCTAAATAGGATTTAATGCATTTAATTTTTGCCTTTTGTACATATCACAATATTTGTTCAAAAAGTCTTCCTCCTGGATTTAAACGTCGCACATGATTTCGGCGGACTTGACTAAAAATTTGATACTCGTTTTGAATGATTTCAAATGCTACTATAATTCGTCCAATTAAGTCTTGTTCTGTTTCTACTGGAGTTTCATAGACCAAAGACTTTACATGTACCCACAGGAAAAAATCTAGAGACTTTAAATCGGGTGACCTGGGAGGCCAAAAAAGTGCTCCATTTCTCCTGGCAATGCAACGGTGCCCAAACTGCTGAGCCAACTCCTCACGTACTTGTACAGCAAAGTGAGCCGGCGCTCCATCATTCTGAAACCACATTTGCTGTCAAACGTTTATTGGAACATTTTTAAGAAGTTCGGGAAGAGAATCCTTCAAGAAACGCCGGTAAATTGGTCCTGTTAACCGCTTAGGTAGAAGGTATGACCCAATTAAATAGTCATCAACAATTCCTGCCCATAGGTAGATAGAGCAACATTGCCGATGTTTCCTTCGAAAAATTGCATGGGGATTTTCTTCGTCCCAAACGAGGCTCTTCTTACCATTAAAAATACCGTCTCTTGTGAAATGGCTTCATCGGTACACAAAACACAGCGTAAAAAGTTTGGAGCGATTTGATGAAGAAGCCATTGACAAAATTGAACTCTCGGAAAGATAATCGACTGCAGTAAATCCTTGAACTTTCTGGAAGTGAGAAGGATAAAGTTGTTGCTTGTATAGCACCCGCCAGACGGAAGTATTACTCGTATTCATAGCAATGTGACGTGTGCTACTTGATGTACAACTTGTTGGCAACTCACTGAAGTACCTCTTCTTCAAATTTGTCCGTTATTAAGGTTTGAGCAACACCTGTTGCCTGTCTCGTTCGGGATAATGTTCTAGATAGAACCGTGCTTCTGCTCGTGCATTGCAGCTTGTTGCTCCGTATGCCAAATGCATATCCGCCAATCTTGATTGGTAAAGTTCTCCATTAGTTAGTTTAGTTAAATTTTTGCAAACTTACAACAATATTTTTACAACAAACAAGATAGTATGACTAAGGCGATATGGAATGCAGCTACAAAAAACAATCTCTGTTATCGTTTTTAAAGAGAAGAATACACAAGCCCCGGTAAATTGTTTAAAATTATTGGCTATAAAATTTTTAAACATTGATATTGACGTTTTGAACAATTGTTGTGCTGATATAATATACAAAAGATAAAAAATAAATGCATTAAATCCTATTTAGGCTAATCGTCTTTCTACATTTTAACGTGTCTTAGAGCCGTACTGACACTTCTCCGGACATGAGTCCCTATACGCAAATGTTTTCTTTTGTTGCACTGAATAACTCCTAGAAATTTGATACCATAGTTTTGAAACACCCTGTATAATATATTTAATACCCATGTATTAAAATGGAACAAAAAATCAAATGTTAAGTTGTAAATCAATGAACAAAATGTTAAGTTTGAACCACTCTAACTTTTGTTAGGAAAGAACGGCATGCCTCTTGCCTCTGAACATTGCGCTTGCCTCTGATTTGGGTCGTACTATAAGACGAGAAGTAGGACAATAACAAGCCCAAGTCACAATTTCAAAAGACAAATATTCTTTTTTGTTCTTATGCAGGTTAATACTTTGATTTCCGTACCCAATACAGCAGTTTGCCGAACGTGTATATCTATAATAATGCAAAAATCTAACATTGAAAAAAGTAATTATTAACTTACAACATAATGGCTATAAAACCTCTTTCGGCGAATGAAGATGGGTCTCTGCTAGTCACGTGACAGTTTCTATCTGACCAGTCATCTGAAACTACAATGCAGCTCTGATATATTGTTTATTAATGGTTATTACTGTAGAATCTTAAAGCAAACTTATAGTGGCATGGCATTTATTTTTAAATAAACCAATTTTTAAAAGTTTTTTTTTACGTACTTTCATTACTGCTATATTAGCTGCACCCCAAATACATATGCTATCATTGAACCTCGACCAAGCAGGTGACTTACAAACACCCATGATACTCTTAAGATACAGAACTTAAACATAAGTTTGGAAATTTTATTATTTTATTTGACACCATTAAGATGCTGTCAAAGAAAACTGCAAGACAAGCAGATTTTATCTTCGGAAACAAAAAAAAAGTCGCACGGTGCTAAATCTAGTGAGTATGGTGCATGTTCGAGCAATGGAGTGCATTTATTGGCCAAATACCGCTATACAGATAGCACGTTATGGGCAGGTGCGTTGTCCTAGTGTAAAATCCACGAGTTGTTCTTAAGAACTCGTTCTCGCAGTGTTACCAAAACGGACAAATAGTAAGTCTGGTTCAACACTCTGGCCCTCTAGAACCCATTCAGTCATCACGATACCGTTAATGTTAAAAAAAAAGAACGATCAACATTGCCTTGAATTTTAATATGGACATCCTTTCCGCGATTCAGGCATCTTCCAACGCATCTATTTCGTTTCAAGATCGTATTGAAAAATCCAGGTTTTGTCGCAAGTTGCATGTTTTTCATCAGTCCGGGATCTTTTTCTAAGCTTTCAAGAAAATCTGGGCAGACCTGTTCACAAGGGCTTTTGATTAGGAGTCAGGTTTTTTACCAACTTCGCACATTATAATTATGCAATGTTTAATTCCTCGACTAAGATTTTTTATTTTCTTTATTGGCATTGGCAACCCGAATGATTTCCGAGACTCATTCGACGATCTGGACGCACAATTTAGTTGATTTTGGTCACTGTTTCCGGAGTTGAAACAGTGACAGAGCGACCTGGGCGCTGGTCATCTCCAGTGCTCTCTCGGCCCTCACTGAAGCGCTTTCACTCTCAAAAACACACGCTTCCTGCAACAATTTATAGTACTCAGTATCTTTTTCAATTTAACGAGAAATTTGAAAAAAAAAACATGTTTTCGTTTTAAACCACTTGTCTAAACGATATTTTTTAGTATTTTTACATTTTTTGGTAGCTTTAAGTATCCATGCATAATTATATAAAATTGTTTATGTTAGTCAATCAAGGTGTTTGCGATAGATTTTAAGCTCACGTTTGTTACAAGCTCGCAAGGTCGTAATTGGCAACTAGTTGAAATTATGATTACGTTCCTCATCTTGATTTTATAATTACCACGAATTGTTATCTTAAGATTGGTATAAATAGTTAATTTTTGTGAATAAAGCACTATTGAGTTCTACACCCAGTAGTCTTTCATTGCTCGACCTACAACGGCCAAGCCACCTTGTCTTAAACCTAAAGTGACGCTGCTCTAGGGTAGTAGGGGAAAAAAAGGTTTAGGGAAAAGCCCTAGATTTTTTCATGGTCTTTCCAATGTGGTCTGTCTGTTGTCTAGACTGCACAAATACTATAATAGTGACGAAAACGTGTTTTGGTACATGAATAGAGAAGATTTTTAGCTATTCAACGCACGACTCGTTTTTTCCTCGCGCTTCTAAGGCGCCCTCTAGGAGCCCAGTCTCATTATTTAATAGCCAGATAAACAGAAAACCTAAACATTATAATATTTTTTAACTTTGACTTGCACATATTATCAACAACCTAAAGACTACATTTGGTTTATATGTAGTTCTCCTGGCAAAATGGTAATTGAACTGTATTCGTTTTCTATACCATTTTTACTTTATAACTGTAATTACAAACTTATTTTAATTTCATCTTATTACCCGATCTTCAGTCTTAAATATTATTAATTTCTTGCACAAATAAATAGCCTTGTAGATAAATCAATGATAATTTTCCAATACTACTTAGCATTGTTTTTAGGAGGTATTATTCCCGAATTAGACATCTATGCCATACCATCTTGCGAGTCAGCACCCGTCAAGGAAATCTACTTCGTGGCCATAATTGACGTGCTGACACACTACGGTGTAAAAAAACAAGCGGCAAAGGCTGCTAAAACCGTCAAATACGGTTCGAACGTCGATGGGATAAGCACCTGTGATCCGGAGCAATATGCCAGACGATTTATCGATTTTATGAGCAAAGCTATCGAATAGGGCTGTTTTTCTTTGGCGTTAATTGAAGCGGCATGACTTACGGAGCAAAGGCAAGTAAAATAGAACTATTGGTTTTTGGCACATCATTTATAACAGTTGTTTTTTTTTCTTGTTGTTGAGTTCATTTTCTCCACCTGTCCGTTGCTTCGAAAGTGTTATGTTACTTTCATGTGATTAATTAGATGGATATAAATGGTTTTTTCAATTTTAACTGAGAAAATTTAGTAGGTGGTAAAAATCGCTTAATAATAACTTTTGCAAAATTCGTGATCAGAGTTTTATGATAAAAACAGTTTTTATAGGTTAAAAAGATTTGCTTTTCGAGAAATAATTAAAATACTTTTAAATGCATGCCTCTTTACCTAAAACAAGGTTTAAGTAGCAAATAATTCCGTTTATGTTAAACTACAATTGCATGAATGATTGATTACTTCCAGATTTATTAAAAACAAACAATAGAGGGTTAATCAAAAGTCCTGCAAAAAATTCATATGTCTTTAACGGTTTTATTTTTAGCAAAACAGTGAAACACGAAAAAACACTTTTAAAGTTTGGCGACCTTTTTTGTCTATTTTGGACCTTGCTGTTTCAACCCCTTGAGACTCTTGGAGTGTAATGAAGTAATATAATGATTAAATGGCATTGCTAATAGACAAAATTATCGATTTTGGACTCAAGAAAATCCAATCTGAATACACGAAGCACATACCCAGTATCCTAAAAAAGTTAATGTATGAGCTGGCATTTGCAACAATAGAATTTTGAGGCCATACTTTTTCGACAATAATCTTAGATATTTAGATTTTTTGTCGTTTGATTTGATTTTCTTCTTTAGTCTCCACATTTTGGTGTTAATGTTCGCAGGCATCTTGAGGCATGTTATTTTCCGGACCGTTGGATTGGTCGATGAGGTGCTATTGAATAGCCACCTAGATCTCCTGATTTAACACCGCTGGATTATTTTCTTTGTCAAGTTAAAGGAGGTGGTCATTTTCAAAGCATACATCATCGATAAATCACGGAGGTATGCCCATTTTGTGTTTACTTTAATATACGTCTCAATAAAAAGTATGTCAGGGTCATTAGGAAAATCGAACTTAATGGCTTAAACAATGTCAGCAGGTAATAAAAATTATCTAATGAATACTCTATTTAGTAACTTTAATTTTTACAAAATATACTGTCGAAATTATTCCGACGTGTTTTTCTCAAAAACAACTGATTGAAGAAATATGAATTTCATGCGGGACTTTTGAGTAACCCTGTATGTTTTATAGTAATGGAGTTCACTTTACTTACATACGTGTAGTACTCAAGTCACAAGTGACTTCTAGAGATGGACTTAAAAAAGATATTGATTTATTGCAATACATCCTGTACTAACACTATGCAGTTCGGCACGGTATTACAATTATTGTTACAAAGACACACAATTAAATTATATTATCCATACAACCATTAATAAAAATGTGTCGCTCACAAGACGAAAAGTCCACAATGTTAAAAAATATGTTGATTTGTAACAGATCTTGTGATATTATTTTGCAGAGGGATAATTGTGTAAGTGTTACTATTTTTCATGTAATTGAATAGATTTCTTCAGTAAACTTCTCTCGTTGCTTGCTATATTACGAGGGCGGGTCAATAAGTCCGTGACTTTCCCGGCCTTTAATGGAAATGGCAACTCTGCACCTGTCAACAGAGAACTGTCAGTTGACGCCTGTCAAAATTTGAACCAGCTGCGTCATTTAGTTTGTGTTTGACAGCTGTTGATAGCAGACTACCACTCGTTTTGAGAAGAAAATGGAAAAAAGTGAATTTCGTGTGCTCATTAAACATTATTTTTTACGGAAAAAAACCATCACTCAAACCAAGGCTAAGCTTGATAAATATTATGGGGACCCTGCACCATCTATTTCCATGGTAAAGAAGTGGTTTACTGAATTTCGATGTAGCCGTACAAGCACGGAAGATGCCGAACGTTCTGGACGCCCAGTCGAGGTCTCTACATCCAAAACAATCGAAAAAATTCAGGATATGGTTTTAGCCGATCGGAGATTGAAAGTGAGAGAGATTGTGGAAGTCATAGGCATCTCACATGGTTCAGTAGTTTCAATTTTGAATGATAATTTGGGTATGCGAAAGCTTTCCGCAAGATGGGTGCCGCGTTTGCTCACAATCGACCACAAACGCAACCATGTGACAATTTCCCAGGAGTGTTTGGCGTTATTCAACCGCAATATGGACGAATGTTTGCGTCGTTTCGTCACCGTGGACGAAACGACGCTTTTTTATTAGGACATCGTGATATTAGCTTTAAAAATGTCGATGAAAATATATATTTTTCCAAATGTGACAACAATGAATAATTGTTGTTATTGTCAATGATATTATTTACTTTTAATATTTGTACCCTAAATATACCCTTAATATTTGTATCTGGCTAAGAACTATCCTTAACACAATAAACACAGAATAGTAATACTTTTCTTATTATTATGCGAATTCACTGCCATGATATTAAACTAAACGATAAGCAAACTCGCCAACCGGCGCTCAATCGTGAATTCACGTTCACAGGTTATATTCACAGTGAATAGAAAATCGCGTTAACAGTTATACCTGTGAATTCAAATTCACGACTTAGCTCAAGTCTATTGTTCCAACAACTTAGTAATTAATCATTTCTAACAATTGTAAGTTTCTAATATGTCTGCCTTTTTCAGGTCTGCCTCACATCTGGAGAGAGAAGATTGATAATAAACGTGTCTAATATTTGTATTTTTTTTTGTTTATGTTTATATTATACAGATTAGTTTTTTCTATTTAATACTTGGCAAGGTTAGAGTGTTAATGTTTTACAGTAATATTTGTAACTCCTTTTTTTATTTTTCTTTTCTAATAGAAAAATTAGGGTGTATAATAAATAATTTAAAGATTTAATCTGAAACAATGGTTGTGTTATAGGAAAAGCAGTATTTAAAAGATTTGATAAGCGGACAGATCTTAAGAATTCTAAGATATAAGTACTATACTATTAAAAGTACAGCTTATTAAAAAAATGGTGCAAAAAATTAAAGGAATCCCTTTGTTGTTGAAGTTGCATTAAAAAAAAGAGTGTTAACCGGAGTTTTCATTTATTGGTTATAGTTTTGGACCCATCAAACGATTCTGTTGTACACCCTATATTATATTATCGCTTCATATTTGTTAACCATATTTCAGTTTCAAGACAAATGGTCCATTATTGTTCTAGATTTTCAAAAAGTTGCCTTTTTCTAATCATACTAAAATACTTATGCCGAAAAATCTTACAATAATTAAAGTATATATATTAGTTAGCTAAAATCCTTAAAGAATTTATAAAATTTCTTTGAAGAAAATATCAGTACAATACTAGTTAGAGTCGTGTTGATGGATAACGTAGCTTAAGAATGCTAAATCGTTTCTCTTAATATGAGATTTGTAGTTTTAGACTTCGTAACACAATTATAATGGATATTTGGTTAGTCACAAAACATGTTTAATTTTATTTTTTTACAATAGGTTCGTAGTTCCAAACACACCAAAAGAATTTAAACGCATAATTTGTATATTTTTTTGTAAAAGGGTGAAGTAAAGGGTTTTAAAGTAAAAATACCTTTTATGTTAACTCCAGCAATATCATATCTAGTCTATACATTTGACCGCAAAGCTTAAAAAGCACGCGAAAATGTTTTTAATATTTGCGCCACTAAGGGTAATTGTTAAGTCTTAGGATAGTTTGCTTATGCTCGAAAAGCAATTTTTTTACATCTAAGGAGTTTAGCATAATTAAGAAATAATTTTAAGAACGTATTTTCATTTAATTCTCTATCAAGCGAAAAACTTGCTAGAACTTATATAACTATGGATGTTTTTAATGAGTTTCCTTGAAGAACGTTTTAAAATTGAACTAAAAATGTCTAAGTAACTTATTAAATTCAACATATATTTAGTTCAATTTACGTAATAGTTCTTATAACAAGTTTTATTTGAATGTTCTATTAAATAAGTGCTTTTTTAATGTCTTATGAATATTTCACAAGAATTACCTTATTTCAACCGTAAAAATACTTTACTCATTAAAAATAAGGGCACTACTGTATGTTTACTAAGGTATACTCATATTTGTACAGGATGGTTTTCCTCCAAATATACTTTATTATAATAATTTTTTAAACTTTAAAATGGCTACTGTTTATGGCACCCACCTAGTGCTATCAAATTCCAATAATTGGCTCATTCCATAATGTAAATAAGTTATAATTAATAAATAAATTCCTTTTATGATAAATTAGATTTGTACATAATTATAAGATACTGCATCTTTGTGATGTCATATTTACAAACTTTTGTATAATTTTATGTTATATTTTGTATTTCTATTTGTTATTTTATTTGTAATATGGCTTATATCTAAAATATACGATTTGCAATTTTAGTTTTGCTTTTATTATTATTTTTTTTCTTAAATTTGCTCTTTATAACGTAGATTAACTATCACTACTATAGCATCGGAAGGTTCTAACTATATTAATTATAAACACTTTTGTATTCCTTGCTAAATTTTTCAATGTTTAGAAACTTTTTAATAAAAACTGTGACTGTTCAACAACAACTTGTTTTATTATGAAACTTATTACAGTTGTACCGGGTGTACAACTAAGAGAGGTCGCCGGCCATATCTCAGTAACTAGTTATCCCTCAGCATAGGGGAAAAAATATTTCTTATAAAAGTGGCAAAGAGAAATTGTTGGAAATTATTTACAAGTTCGTACGATGGCCGCTAGGGGGCGTAATAGAACATTGAAATAGAAAAAATTAGTTATATTGAAAGTGAATCCTAGAGAAGAATGATGCCATTTTGAAGTACGATAAATTTTAAACATTTTTTATTTCAAACTTTTTTTTTTAATCTGTCAAATAATAGGTGGGGGAAGGGTTGAATATTTATATCTAAAATTGTTGATAACTTTTGATTGGCTTAACCAATTTTAACGAGCTTGCTTTTGTTTTCAAGAATAACTATCAGGCTTTTATGTGGTATAATTACTTAGCCGACTTAGTTGTTTTGTTGAGCGCTAGAGGGCGGTTTGTGTTATTTTGGACTTTTTCAGCGATTTTCTGGGAAATATTAAATACAACGATGTAATTTTTTTCATTTAGGCTAAAAGGGCATGAAAAACATAAAAACTGGCGCAAACCGCATTTTGATATCTTATTTTACTCCGAAATTATAAATGAAAATGTTTTTGAACAATGAAATCTGTCGCCGCGCTGGCATTATTGCGTCACATAGTTAATAGTAAGCTTTGGAAACAAATGAATTTGATAAACATTTTCGGGGCCACCATAAAACGTTTATGATCGATGTCCAATGTAACGTCGAAGACAGTTTTTAAAAATGCCAAAAGTAATTCCAAACGACATAGCTTTTGATATGCTAGCAGTGTATTTTGAGTTAATGCGAAATGCACGCATTGCAGCCCGTATATACGCCCAAAGATATCCTGACAGAAGACACTATAATCATAGAGTCTTTACCGGTTTAGCTACCAGGCTAAGAAATAATGAAATATTAATTATTCGTGGCAATATTCAACGAAGGCGAGGGCGCATAGAGGCAAACGTTATAAATATTTTGGCATATATTGAAATAAACCCTCACATAAGCATCTGAAATATTTATAGAGAATTGGAAATGTCCCTCGGTACAGTAGAAAATATTCTGAAAGAGCACAGGTACCTATTTTTATTTGTTACAACACTAATAAGCATCCTAATATCTTATATTTATTGGTTTTTACTTAGACTTCATCCATATCACGTGGTTCTGCACCAAGCGCTTCTCGAAAAAGACTTTGATAACAGACTCCATTTCTGTCATTGGCTGTTGAACATGGTTACAGAAAATACCTGATTTACCTCGAAGATATTATGGACAGACAAGGCATCATTTAGCAGTGATGGTGGTGTAAACCTGCATAATCTACATTATTGGGCAGAAGAAAATCCCAGTTTAATCCACGAGACTCAACACGTCGATTTGGAAACAAGAGAGCAAATAATTTTCCAAAATGATGGTTGCCCTGCACATTTTGCAGTTCAAGTTCGCCAATACTTAAACAGGCAATATCGTTTGTGGAAAGAAGAAGGAAGTATATTTCCTTGGCCTGCTCGATCCCCAGATCTGACTATCCTAGATTTTTATCTGTAGGGAAGGATTAAAGATTTAGTTTTTTGCCACCCCGCCCACAACACAGAACGACATGCAGGATCGAATACGCAATGCAATAAATTTCTTATCCACATCAGAAATCCAGACAGCGGTTCTGTCAACAACAGAACGACTTCGGCTGTGTATTGAAAATGAAGGAAAACAGTTTAAGCATCTACAAGTAAACGCGAACCAATCGGCATAGATAAAGATTTTTGAAAAGAAACAAAAAAGTTAACCTAATTTTTAGACTTAAATATAAATAGCGTTGTTATATCTCGATCACCTTGTTATTAAAATTATTCGATTATCAACAATATCCTAAACTTTAAGCGGACCCTGGAAAATGGGAACGCAACTGGACCCTTACGCAATCTGAAAAAAAGTTAATCTGTGGCTATTGTTGCACAATAATTGATCAATTTTGTGGGAGTATAACACGTGCATTTGATCTACCGAATTATGATATTCTGTTAGTAATTTTATCCTATTATAGTTTTGAGGTTATCACCCAGGCTTTAATTAGGTAATTTTTATGTAATAGGACACAAAAAGTCACACTTGATGGTAAATTCTCAAATCTTCTGTCCATTTTTGTTGGCGTTCCTCAAGGAAGTGTCTTGGGTCCTCTTTTTTTACGATAGACAAGGCATTTTAGTAAATCTTTTAAGTTTTGTAAACATCATATGGACGCTTATTACACGCAAGTATTACACTCATTTAGGCCGGAGGATGTTGCAGAGAAAAATTTTAGGCTTAATTTAGATCTTCAACTCTATATGCAGTATCTGAGGATCACTTACTAAAATTAAATCTCTTAAAGTCAGTGACCTTACTTTTCTGCAGCGAAAAACTTCGAGAAACCTTTTCTAATGAATTAAGTCTTACCATTGGACAGTCTATTATCTTTTTTAAAAACTCTTCAAAGAATTTCTAGGGTTAATAATTGATAATTAACTTAAATTTGATGAGCATGTTACATCCTGTATTAAAAAGTCTTACTCCGCCCTAAAATCCTTTCTCCCCTCCTACATTCTTTAAAAAGTAAAGCAAAGGTTGAATTGTGTGATGCGCTAGTGTTATCACATTTCAACTTTGCTGATAGCGTTTATGGAGCATACTTAACAGCCATTCCAGCAGTTTTTCATTATTCCATTATTCGTTCATTAGACGGCACTGCAGCAAGCAGTTGAACAGTTGCGAGCATTCACCAGTAGCAGTATCTACAGCGTGAACCACCCACTTTACTTATTAACCAGAGAAGACTCCAAAGGACAAACTGCGGAGAAAAGCGTCTACTCGCCCCCTCATTGTCAGTGGAAGGCTCAACCAACGCCGGAAGAAAAAAGAGGAGAAGCAAAAAATGGACCTATCCGACGGATACCTAACCGATAGGTCAACGAAAAGCGAGGACTGCAATAGATCGAAAAGCAGAGAAGAGAGAGCGGGGTAGGGCTTCGGGTGACTCCTCAAAATAAAAAAAAACCCGGCAGAATCCTGCATCGATCCTAGATTGTCCAAATCCAAACCCCGACCTGGGAGCTGCAAAAGCGCCACCTCACAGTGCGGAGCTGAGGCAAAGTGAGGAACGTAAAAGGAAACTCGAGGAAGAAATTCAGGAAAGAGATTTGCGAACTGAGAGAAGGGAAAATAAGATTTACGAGATAAAGCTCAAAAACTCGCAGCTCACCGAGACAGTACATCTACTAGAATACAAGATAAACTCGATGACCTCAGAAAACCATTCTCTCAAGACCCAGATCTCCGACTTGAGTAGAAAACTCGAGGAGGTGTACCATAACATTGACTAAAACTTTAAACTAGAAGAAGTAGAAGGCCCACGGACCTCATCAGGTTCCTCGTCCCGAAAGATCAAGACGCTGTGTTTGAGATAGAAAACCTTTTGAACATTAGGGTCCGTGTCGAGCGGTTAAGGACACACACCATCGAGAACAGGAAGCAAATTGGGCAGTGTCATCGTTGCCAAGAATATGGACACGTCATGAGCAATTGTAACGCAAAACCGCGTTGTCATAACTGCAACGGCAATCACTTCAACTGTGACAAAAACAGAGCAGCCCCGGCAGAGTGTTGCAATTGCGGTGGAGACCATCCGGCGAGTTATTGACGCTGCCCAAAAAACCCCAATATAAAAAATGTAAACAAACAAAAAAGCTTCGCTGAGACCTTAAGAAAAACGACCGACACGGATTCTAACACCAGGAGGGCGGAGCCAAAGGATGGCACTTCATTATTATCACATATGAAACGTCCCGAGTTTCCTATCAAAAACACAAACCTCTTAAATCTGCTAAGTTTGCCTGATGAGATGTTGGGAAAAAATCGACAAGCTGATGGCAAAATTAGAAAAGCTTAACTCAAACCCGGCGATCAAGCTTCTTCTAGGAGTTGAGGTATAAGTCCTGACAGTGTGCATTCGTTTCCTTCTTAGTGTGTTTAAATCCCAATTCCCCACATAAAACCCAATCCGAACGCCAAATAACCCAAAACAACGCTGAAAAAAAACACCGTAAAAGACCGGTTACGTTTACACCTCCGTCCGAGCTTTTCTCATCAGCCAAAAGTCCCGTATTCTGTGGGGGCTTGGCTGCTCCGCAGGCTCGCGTCCAATAACATCACACCCAGGCCTTATAAGTAAATGCAACCAAACCTTATCCCTATCAGGCGATTCATATGTCCGAGCGAGTCAAAAATCCAAGCACCTGGATGCGACCCAGAATCATAAAAAGATGGCACCTAATCTCGATGAAAGAACGATCTCAAAAGACCGAGCAAGTTTCTAGGCCGGAAATAACAGTGCAAACAAGAAGGAGCATACTTAAATACAGCTGAAGTTAAAAAAGTGCTTGTATAAGATTTACATGTGTAATTAGACGATGGCAGCGTGCTTCATAAGCTCAGGAAGCTTAATTGGCTTTCGATGTACAACAGGAGAAATTTGCACTCAGCTTGTTTTTTTATAACACTGTTAAATATAAATGTCCTATTTATCTTAATAAAAAAGTGTTTTTCCGTACTGATATTCATAACCTTAACATACGTAGGAAGCATATTTTTACGATCCTCAAGCACAATAAAAATCTTTTAAGGAAAGATTTTCATATAACATAGCCTCCACCCTCATTAATTTTGATATTAATGAATTTAATTTATCGGTTGGCAGTATTAAAACTAGGATCAGGCAGCAACTTCTTCGGCAACTTTAGTTATCTTTCATAGATTCATAGGTGAGTTTGACTTCCAAAGAAGAGGAAAGGGACTTTATTCTGGAGTGTATAGAAGTGTACAAAAATTTGCCAGCCCTGTGGAATGTGAAGCCGAAACTATTTTGTCGTATAGTAATCGACAAACGAAAAATACGACCATTTACTTGGCAACAATATGACCATTTACTTGGCAAATACAGACAGAAATATCCTGAAGCAGATAAGGGTCAATTAGTAAAAAAGTTTAACTCATTACGTACCAATTTCCGAAAAGAGTTGAAGCGAATAAAGGATACCTAGTGAGTGGGACAGGGACCGATTATATAGTGGAACCTACTTACAAAATAATGTATGCATGGTCTGTTGAAAATCTTGTTGAAATTTTTTGCCAATGTGTGGACAGGAATTGTGAATGGAAAACTTGTTGGACCATTTATCTTACCAGACCGTTTGACGGGCGATGTTTATTTGGACTTTTTGCAAAATAATCTGCTTGTTCTGTTAGAAGACGTGCCACTGAATATCAGGCAAGCTATGTGGCTCCTGCAGGATGGAGCACTTGCCCATTTTAGACGAGAAGTGAGCGAATTTTTGGATATAAGTTACCCAAATCGGTGGATTGGCCGAAATGGACCAGTTGCATGGCCACCAAGGTCGCCAGACCTAAATCCATGTGACTTTTTTTGTGGGGGTATATGAAAAGTTAAGTTTTCAAGACGCCTATCGACACACAAGAAGAACTAATAGAACATATTGAGCAAGCTGCGGCAACAGTTAGACAAAAACCGATTTCTCTATTGCGTGCTGTTACGGAACAGTGGTTACGTCGAGTAAATCGTTGTGTTGAAGTTATTGGTGACAATTTTAAACAACTTATTTAAATTAGAGAGGACCGTATTGGACTCATTTTATAACATTTTGGCAATGCATTTTTTTATTTTTCCGAGTTCTATACACAGTTAAAAAAAAAGTATCAACTTAAAAATCACCCTGTATACCTATTGCTAGTTTGCCCTCGGCTTTTTTTACTGAGTCTAGTTGACATTCTGGCTTAAAATGCAATTTGGTATTTCCCAAAACAATCGTTGCGTTGTTGTTATGCCGTTTGCTATTTGCATGATTTTTCAAATCAAAGTATTTATTTCCAATTGTGGTCATACAAAATTTACACTTTGCCAATTTACCGTTGGTTGTCAAACCAATAGTGCAATTTTATTAAACAAACCGGGGGAATCACCGAACACGGCTTGTTCAAATATTCAGAGGGCGCTCAACACCAGCGCATTGACCGAAACGAATTGAACGAATTTCCCGCTGCTTAGTACCTACAATTTAGCATGGGCGTCCGAAAAGTAAGATAGGAAACATATAATTTATTAAACCGCCAAAATCCGCTTAATTATAAAATTAGGGTAAAAATAATTCTGCTAAATTTAGCGGCCAATCCGCTAAGTTGGCACCACTGTCGGTTACTGCCGGTGCAACCCGGTGTATCGACCGGTGAATTATGAAAAGCGCCTAAAGTAGGACGGTGGTCACATAAGTGACAATTTTGACAAGTGACAATAACAATTTTTCAATTTCAATGGCTGGTTGCCTGGGGGCAATCAAAATGTTGTTTTTTTAATGCATTATTTTCTTCAAATAAAGTTATAGATAATTCACACCACCATAATATTCTTTCGGCAATGGCTAATAATACAGGAGTATGCAGGACATGCTTAACACTCATCCCCAACAGAGAACCTTGCCATAACATTGATGAAGAAAATACAAACCTAACCAATGTAAAAAATATCCGAGAAATGATTATGTTGTGTGTTCCGGAAATGGTAAATATTTTATAGTAATAGAATGTAGTATAAGGGACAGTCTGTTTTGCCATCTAATAGAACAGTTATGTTTTCTCTTTACCCCCACTGGTTCTTTCTGTAATAATCTGGATTTGTTGGGAGTCAGCAACCCCCAAGATTCAAGTTAGTTTTAGAAATAACTTACTTTTTCTTTAATTATTAAATAAACTTCCTAAATTTGTCTGTTTTATTTATTTTCTTAAAATTAATCTCCGTAAAATATGTGCCATATTCCTTGTCAAAACTCAAAACAGAAGTTTTCTCAATTTAAATTCTTATTTAAATTTATACTGCACTGGTAAACTTGTGAAACCCTAATTAATACCTAGTATTTAAAATAATATTTAGAAGATAAAGGATAGGATATTTGAAGTTTATGTAATATGATTTAATTACCATTATTGCTAAAGAATTCCTATATACAAATCTGACTTTAGAGATGAAGTTGAGAACTATGGCCCAATTACTATTTCTAAAGTTTTTGAATTAATTATTTTTCAGCATCTGGTTGCATTTATTTATGTCAACATGGGTTGTTCTTGCCAGAAAATCCCAGGTTAATATTTATGCAGATATGGAGAAAGCTTGATAGAGTGAGATACTACAATTTTAAAATTTTTGTTGATGTATCTTCATATATTTTATGCCTAGTTTAGTCAGATCTCAGTTGTCGTTTCCAGTATCTGGAAATTAAAGGTTTAAAGTCATGTGTCTTTTAAAGTACTTATGGTATTCCATAAGGCTCCAATTTTCCAATCCAACCACTCATGTTTTTGGTTGCTATCAATGATATGGTTTGCAATATTAAAAATACAAGGGGTTATATTTGCCAACAACTTTAAATGTTTTGTTCAGATTTAATCAAAGAATGATTGTCAGAAATTGCAAACTTTGTGATGTAGAGTTGGTGTGAATTAAATAGCTTCAGTAATGACTGACAGCAAATTAATAAGCTTAATTAGCTGTTAGTAAGTGTGCTTGTCATTCACCCTAAATGGTAATCCCATAATTTTTAATTAAACCTTAAATGGAGAACAACTTCAAAGAGTACCCCAGCAGAAAGATCTAGGAGTAATTTTTGGAACCACTCTTTCATTTTCTGAACACATTTTATCTAGAGTAGAAATTTTCAAAAAATCTGTATTAATTTATTACTAGAACCACAGAGGAGTCTTCATCTTTTTGATAGTTTGGTTTTGCCAATCTGAGAACTATATCTTGTATATACATTTTTTTGTTTTCCTTTTCTTTTCTTTTAGTCTTACTCAAATTTCAAGATACTGCTAATTTACTCCAAAAAATGTTTTATTTAGAAGATAAATACAAAAAGTTATTTAAAGACTAAATTGAACAAAGCTTTTTATTGTCAGTCATAGTAAAAGCTATTTGAATAGTATAAAAAGATTTTAACTTCTTTTTGTGTTGGTGTTTCCCTTGGATTTTCTTCATCACTTTCATCTGAAATTTCCATAGATTATTCTTGTTCTTGGTTTATTGCACAGCTAACAATTTCATGATCTGTTGGAATTTGGCTGATAATCAAGTTTTCATCAAGATTTGTAAAATCATCCTCCTCATTTTGTGCAAAATTCTCTGAGGCTGGTCAATACAATTTTTATTTGTATCAAGTCCAATTTTCTTCCATAAATTTGAATTTACTAGCACTCATAAAAATTATCGTTTAAATCATCCACTTTTTTTTATACAGGGTGGTTCAGAACTATGGGATCAAACTTCTAGGGGTTGTCCAGTGCAACAGTAAAATCCATTTGAGTATAGGAACCCATGTCCGGAAATGTGTCACTAAGCCACTACGGCCCTAAGACGCGTTTAAATTTAGAAAAAATATTAATTACCTAAATAGGATCTGATGCATTCATTTTTACCTTATGTATATGATACCATCACAACAATTGTTCAAAATGTCTTCCTCCAACCTCAATACACCAATTTAAACAAGATTTCGGCAGACTACACTAAAGATTTGATCCTCATTTTGAATGATTTCAAATGCTGCTGTTATTCGTCCAAAGTCTAGCTCTGATTCTACTGGAGTTTTGTAGACTACAGACTTTACATGTCCCCACAAGAAAAAATCGAGCGACGTTAAATTGGGTGACCTAGGAGGCCAAGAAACTGCTCCACCTCTGGCAATCCAACGGTGCCCAAACAGCTGAGCCAAATACTTGCGTACTTGTAAGCGACGTCACGTGTGCTATTTGATGGTTCATCTGCAACTCGCTGAAGCACCTCTTCTTCAAATTCAACCGTTCTTACGGTTCGATCAACACCAGTATCATGCATCTTGGTCTTAAACATGCCTGTCTCAGCGAGCCGCCGATGAACCGCAATAAACTTTTTGTATCCAGGATGCTGTCGTTCGGGATAACGTTCATGATATTATTATAACCGCGATGCTGCTCGTGCATTACAGTTTGTTGCTCCGTATGCCAAATGCATATCCGCCAATTCTTGATTGGTAAAGTTTTCCATTAGCAATAAATAAGAAGACTACCACATTCTTGCCCTAACTAAAAACTTGGCTGGATCCTACAGTCAACGACGGTGAATTCCTTAGCTCCAACTACTGTGTGTATAGAACGGACCACAACACTAGTAACAGTTTAAAAAGTAGAGGCGGGGGTGTGCTCCTAGCAGTGAGCAACACCCTAAAATCCCATCGTTTGCCAACAACTGACAATTCACTTGAAGAAATCTGGATCTCTGTGCGTCTTGGTGATGGCGAGGATTATTGCATTGGCTGCATTTATGTCCCTCCTTCCATGGATCTATCTGTGTATGCAGCGCATTGTGCCTCTGTTACCAAAGCTTGCGAGAGCTTTAATAATGTTCTTATTGTTGGTGACTTTAACCTTTCTAATATTTCATGGTTACCTAGTGATGATCATTACGGCTTAACCCCAAATAATGTTACATCTGATGAAGAAAATCTTTTATGTGACACATTCACTTTTCTAGGTTTAATGCAGCTCAATGCAGTGGTTAATGATCATGGAACAATTCTTGACCTTTGCTTTTCAACTTTTCATTCCACTTTAACAACTAAATGTAATGGTTTAGTCGGGTCAGATCCTTACCATCCTGCTCTTGAGCTGCAAGTACCCAATAGTAAGTCCAATTACCTGGAACTACCTATAACATATTTTTACAACTTTAATCAAGCAGATTTTGTGTCTATAAATAACTACTTTTCTACATACAACTGGATGTCTATAATTGTTAACTATAACTTAAATACCACTGTTGCAAACTTCTATTCTGTTGTTTATGATTGTTTGAATCTGTTTGTGCCAATAAAAAAACACTCTCCCAAGAAACATTATCCACCATGGTTTTCTAGAGAACTAAAAAGTCTAGTTATTCAGAAAAAAATAGCACATAGAAGGTACAGACAGTCAGGATCGAATACTGATTACTTAAGTTTTAGTGTTCTGCGCTCAGAATGTCGTTCATTATCTAGTGAATGCTACAGACACTACATTGAGAGAGCCGAAAATGCAATAGAGAACGATAGCAAGACCTTTTGGAAATTTGTAAGACTTCAGTCCAATCAAAGCGATTCTACCGTTCCAGATGAGATGTTCCTTCATGATCTCAGGGCCGATACTGGTATTTCTATTGCAAATCTCTTTGCCACCCACTTTTTATCTGTATTTAACAAGCATACTAACCCTTCTAATGCCTCTGACGGTCTCGATACCTCATGTAAATTTAACCATATCAACCACGTGTTCCTTAGTGCTACTACAATTGAAACAGCATTAGCTAAACTGGACAGCAGAAACGGAGCGGGTCCCGATGGAATTCCAAACAGGCTTTTGAAAGAATGCAGCCATTCCCTTTTCCTTCCACTTTTTCATATTTTCAATTTGTCCCTAACTTCTGGAACTTTTCCAGAGAACTGGAAGCTATCTCATGTATGTCCTATTTATAAATCTGGGAACAAGAGTGACATAACTAACTATCGTCCCATTAGTATCCTCTCTGCAATTCCTAAGCTGTTCGAGCACTGTGTAGAGGTGGTTCTATCTGGCACATTTCAGGAAATAATTGGAGATCAACAGCATGGATTCACCAGAGGTCGTTCTGTGGATACAAACTTGTTTGTTTTTAGCAACTATATCTTCAAATCTTTTGCCGACGGTAATGAAACACATGCGATATACACGGACTTTAGTAAAGCCTTCGATAGGGTCAACCATAATATTCTTATCTCTCATATTTCAGATCTCGGCATCAGCGGTTCTCTTTTACTTTGGATCAAGTCTTATCTGATGGATAGAGAGCAGCGTGTTAAAATTGGTGGTTTTTTGTCCAACCCATTTTTGACAACTTCAGGGGTCCCTCAGGGCTCCCATTTGGGACCATTGTTATTCAGTCTCCTTATCAATCACCTCGGCTCCCTACTGGAGTCTGAGTTTTTGCTCTTCGCTGATGATTTGAAAATTTTTCGGCGGATTTCCTTCTCTCAGGATCACATGGTGCTTCAGAGAGATATAAACAGAGTGTTTTCCTGGTGTAAGTCGAATGAAATGTCATTGAATGTTAAGAAATGTGGGTTTATGAGGTTTACTCGTTTAAGGGTCTCCCCTCCTTGTCAATATGTTATTGATGGTATCCTCTTGAAGGAGCTTGACTCAGTCAAGGATTTGGGTGTCTTTCTGGACCCGAGTCTTACTTTCTCCCACCACCTCGAAAATACTGTAAATAGAGCTAATAAACTGCTTGGTTTTATTAAAAGATCTTGCAAAGACTTTACTAATGTGTCAGCATTGAAGACACTATATATTTGCCTGGTGAGATCTCTTCTCGAATTCTCCAATATTGTTTGGTCACCTCATTTTCTGATTCACATTGAGAGGCTTGAAAATATCCAGCACAAGTTTATCAGGTTTGCCAGATATACTCTTATGAAGTCAGGCCTGGATCTTACCTGTTCAGAGACCATGTCCTACCTGAGCATAAACTCCTTATCAAGTAGAAGGCAGTTCTTTGATGTTTGCTTTGCGTTTAAGGTTCTGAATGGTATTGTTAGAAGTCCGGAATGTCTGTGCCTTTTCTCTTTGCATGTATCTTCTTACACAACACGAGGTCAGGCGCTTCTCCACATTCCCTTTTGCAGAACATCCTATCTACTAAACAGTCCTATAAATAGAATAGCTTCTACAGTGAATAGATTTGCAAAAGATCTTGATTTTTTCAGTACATCTTTAAATAAATTTAAGTCGTCAGCTAGGGTTAGCACAGTATTGTTTATTAGTGTTTATTAGGTTTAGCACAGTATTGTTTATTAGTATTATAGTTTTTACTTAAGACTACTGTTAATTATTAATAAGTACTTGAAATGTTATATACGTTGATGAATAAATAAATAAATAAATAAAATAAAAAAAATGTTTAAAAATTGTAAGCTATAAAATTTTTAAACATGACATTGAGAATTGACATTGATAAGCGTTGATTTTAAACAATTGTTGTTATGGTATCATGTACAAAAGGTAAAAATAAATGCAGCAGATCCTATTTATCCCATAGTTCTGAAACACCCTGTATTATATTTTATTTCATTATGCTCGATCATCCACATTTAGTCTTATACACAACAAATTTTTTCTTGTTCAACCTTCATGTCCTTGTTCTTGTTCCGGTCTTTCTAAATACTTTCCATTTTCTTTAATTTAGACCAATATCTTGAAGGATTCTTTAGGTTTTTTCTTATTGGATTCCAATAATGACAAATAATTTTGACCATTTAATTTGTTACCTACTAGGGCCAAGAAGATATCTGAAATCGACATTGTATACAGGCTCCAATATCGGAGTAGAAGTAGTAGAGTAGTAGTAGCTCTATTACTCAACTGGGCTGTATTGCATCAATAATTTTTTTCTAACAGTTGTTTTCTTCCCTTTCCTGCTGGGCATCATAGGTTTAATTTTGGATTGTTAAATATGGAAACGTTTTCTGCCAAGTTTTCTTACTCTACTATGGATCTACATTTTTTCTGATCAATGTTTTTCTTAATAAATTGTTATTTGTCTAAGATGAATCCCCTGGAAAATCCTTTAGGATTCGACCAAGTAATTTCATAACTTAGGACACCTAAGAAATAACTCTTTTTATTCCATCTACTTCCTTCCATGCATGGTTGACTCTTGCCTTGCAGGAAACCTATAGGATGTATGTTCATTTTTTTTTAATTGAGTCCCATTTAAGGTATGGTTTGTGTTTCTGGGGGTGCATGCACACATTATTTATTTAATAGTGTTTTTGTTTTGCAAAACAGAGCGGTCCGACGTCTGTGTAATGTGAGTATGAGAGAGTCTTGCAAACAGCTATTTATCACTCATAAAATCCTAACCCTTCCTGCCTTATTTATATTGGAATCTGTTTGCCTCGTTCATAAGAAATTTTGAAATGTGAACACAACTAATAGGCGAGCTACTGATGTGCTCTTGCCTATGCCTACAAGTTCACTGATCAAAAGAACTTTTATATTTGATGGTAAAAAACTCTATAATCATATTCCTGCAGATTTGAAAGGTTTAGGTAGCTGGAGACTTTTTAGAAAACATGTTAAAAAATTCTTAGTTGCAAAGGGCTATTATGAAATAACTGAATTTTTGTCAGATTTTAGTCATTTTTACCTTTTTCTTGCAGGACTTTAGGTATATTCTTTATATTTTTTACACAATATCATTTCACCTAATTTATTTCTGTGATTCATTTTTTTTTTACAGTTTTACATTTAATAAAATTGTATTTTCGAGAGTGAATAATATCTGTTTGTGTTATACATATTGATACTCTTGACATTACATTAGCTTTGTATGTTTTGGTTCAGAGTCTTGGAGGAGTATTTCTGAAGAATGGGGATGTTGTTGGTTTTACCGGTATAGGTAAACTGTGGGGGCCAGCTAAAACTACCCGTCTTAGCTGCTTTACCCACTTAAAATACTCGGATACAGGGCAAATGATAAACTACGAATTCCTCGAACTCAGAACGTAATTTATTCATACTTGAGTTATAAATGATAAAGAAAACAAATAGACACTTCTTACACAGTTATTGGGAGTATTTAACAAACATTAAACTTAAAATTTACATCAGTAACCGCACGATTACAGAGGGCCAAAACACGGCGGCCGCGCGACGTTACTTAATCGTTACCGAATCGATGACAATAGACGACTAACTTATTGTCCGGGGAGCGGGGAAATAACAGCGCGTAATTATAAATAGATTGACAGATGAGCGCTGTTGCCACTACACTTAAACTAAATATGAAATTAAGGGAAAATAATACTGTCCCGAACATTCTCCCACCTGAGAAATATTTTCACATAAAGATTTCTCACAACTCAGGAGAGACAGTCAGCAATAAACTATTATTATACTACAGTCTACTTACAGTCAGTCAAGAAAATCACAAATACCTCGCAGGTATTTTGCTGACACGTCCACACCGAGTCACTTTCACTGCCTCAGCCGACCTGTTCAACACATCCTCGGTTCTTCCACTCGCCTCCTCACTGTCTTGGAACGCTTCTGGTGTAGTGGATTCAGGACCAGGAGTTGCTTCCACATCTCGCTCCATAGTAATACACTCCAGCGGGTAAAGTCGTTGCAGGGGTCTCAACAATTCACCTCTGGGAGTTTCTAACCGCACTAAACGCACTTGACCATCTTTACCCGATAAAAGTTCACTAACCTTACCCATTGGCCAGTCCGTTCTCTTAGAATTGTCATTACCGATTAGCACTACATCTCCGATCCGGACTGGACTGCACTTTGCGTTTTTGGATAGTAACTTCAATTGTCCCATATATTCGGTGCGAAATCGCGCGCGTAAATCATCTCGCAAACGTTGGATATGCCTTGCTTTGCGACACAAGGAAGCGCGGTCAACAGAATCACAGTCAGGTAAACCCCAGTCGGTTTGTTCGCGCAAAAACAAAGATGGAGTAAGAGGAGCCAAGTCCGTGGAATCCTCGGAACAATATGTTAACGGTCGAGCATTGACAACAGCTTCACAGTCACAAACCAAGGTTAACAATTGTTCAAAGTCCAAACACGCGTGACCCAACATTTTCCGTAATAGCTGTTTAAGAACTCCAATCAACCGTTCCCAAAACCCACCCCACCACGCCGCTGTCGGGGGGTTAAACTTCCAAACGATACGTTGCACACTGGTATCGCGTAAAATCGAGTCCCAATCAAGAGCCGATAAAGCGTTTTCCGCACCAACGAAATTAGTCCCGTTGTCGCTATAAATCTTTTTAGGTCTACCGCGCCGAGCTACAAAACGACGAAACACTTGCAAAAACCCCGCGGTCGAAAGCGACGTGCATAACTCCAAATGAACCGCGCGGTACACCGCACATGTGAAAAGACACAACCACGCTTTTTGTCCAGTTCTCAGGAATAACGGGCCAGCAAAGTCCACGCCGGTGATCTCAAATGGAACTGCCAAACGCACTCGATCCAGAGGTAACGGTGGTGATTGAACAACCAAGGGTTTTCCATGCTGTCGTTTGCACACTACACATCTGGATATGACACTTCGAATACTACGTCTTCCTCCCATAATCCAATATTTTTCTCGTAAGAGACTCAGTAGACCTTGGGTTCTAACATGGCAAGACTTCGTATGCTCGAACCAAATCAAACTCTGTACTAAAGGATGCTTGGCAGGCAAAATAACGGGAAATCGGAAATATTCAGTATCTTCCCTGTTAGACACTCTTGATTTCAATCTAAGCACTCCCTTTTCATCATAAAATGGTTGAAGATTGCTGATATTTTTATCATCCTCTCCCAAAAGACACTCTTGCTGGATCAATTTAAATGCCAAGGTCTCGGCAGCCGTAAATTCTTCAGCACTTAACTCACCGCTTTTCTTATTATCTGAATGCGTGATGTTATAACAAAACCGGAGAATCCAACCAAGCATCCGTATTGTCTTGTGATAATTCGAAAAGTAGGATAAATTCCATTCACTCTGGATATTTAAATCAGCAAGGGCTAATACCAGCTGTTTTCGTCGCTCCTGTAAAATCTCCTCTTCATTGTAGTTTGGGTTTTCCAAAGGCCATTGGTCTGGTTCCTGATAGAGCCACGTAGGTCCCTCCCACCATTTAGCTTCAAATAATTGCTTTGGAAAACAACCCCGGGAAGGCAGATCTGCGGGATTACAAGCCCCTGGTATATGTCTCCAATGTTCCGCTATGGTTAGCTTTCGGATCTCCATAACCCTATTCCAGACGAATGTTCCCCATTGATCTTTTCTTTGTATCCACGATATTACCGTAGATGAATCGCTCCAAAAATAACAATGTGCGGTAGTATTGAGATTTTCTCTGACATTCTTAAAAAGTCTTGCACCTATTACTGCGGCCAAAAGCTCAAGCCTTGGTATCGTCATTTTCTTTAGTGGTGATACCCTAGCTTTACTTGCTAACAGAAAAACATTGACTTTTTGGTGCACAACCACTCTCAAAAAAATCGCACATGCATAAGAATCCTTGCTAGCGTCACAAAAGGTATGTATGCTGACATCTTGTATATTGCTCCCACCAGTCAAAGTCCATCTTGCAATTCGTATTTGCATCAGATATGGTAGTTCTCGCACCCAGCGTTTAAAAACTTGTGCATACTCCTCATCCACTGTTTCATCCCAAGTCAGTTGCTTTACCCACAGTTTCTGCAATAATAATTTGGGAAGCAATACTGCTGCTGACGTAAATCCTATGGGATCAAACACTTTCTGAGTTAACGATAGAATTTCTCTCTTAGTGACCACTAAATTGTCAACATCAATTTCCAAAAAACCTGGATTAAGAGTTAGAACATCTTGGTCGGGATGCCAAATTAAACCAAGTACAGGGCAGGGAACAGATTCTTTTTCTAAATTACCAATTCTCGTGTGCTCCCACCCTCTCAATTCGAATTGTCCTTCTGCCATGATTGCCACAGACTCGCGAATAAAGATAGCTAAAGTGTCACCATCTGGCACACTTGTGACACAATTGTCCACATAAAAGCTGTGCCGTAATCTCTCAATAGTGTCTCGTGAATAAGAACTGCTTCTGTCACCTTTTCTGAGGAATTGCTCAAGATGATACTCTAATGTCACACCTAATAGAAAAGGACTGCTATTCACTCCAAATACAACTCTCCTGAATCTAAAAATAACCTCATTGTGCTGATCATCTTCCCACAGGAACCTTAAAAAATCACGATCATTTTCATGCACGCTGATTTGCAGGAAAGCTTTGCGGATGTCCGCTATAACTCCTAGTTTATATTCTCGAAATCTTAAAAGCAGCGACGGTATCAACTCCACAAGATTCAAACCCTTCTCTAGACAATTGTTAAGTGACGGTTTGTTCTTCTCATGCGCAGATGCATCAAATACCGGTCTCAACTTTGTGGTCATACTGCTGTCTTTGATTACTACCCGGTGCGGAAGGTAATGACCTTTATTAACGTGCACTTCCGGGTTAATCCGTTCGATAATTTTCTCTGCTTCCCACTCTTTAAACACTTGGTCACACTGTTGAAAAAGTCCATCTCGTCTTAGTTTGGTAATATTGGACTTCAATCTCTTTTGAGCCAGACAGTAATTAGAAGGAAGGGGAGGGTGTCCATCAACCCACGGTAATCTAACCTCATATCGCCCTTCATCGTTGATGCGAACTGTTTCAAGAAATAGCTCCTTAGCTGCCATCGCCATTTCTTCTTTAGTTCTCTGCTCCGTAGGCTCCTTAATACCGAGAGTATCCAGTTCCCAAAGTTGTTCTATAGAGGCATCCTTCACAAAGAGATTTAGAGTTGTCATAGCAGCACCTATATTTCTCTTCACATTAGTTACAACCTTTCCTATGACAGTCCATCCCAACCTAGTCTCAATCGCCATCAGACCACAAGACAAAGACTTTTGATTTCCCTTATACAAAATACCAGCTACATCTGCTCCTAACAATAGCTCTATGGGCCCGGCATCTTGGGAATCGGAAAGTTGAATACCTAGGTCTGCCAGTTCATCTGACCATTGACCACTAAATATTGGAGGTATATTACTACATATAATAGGCTGATCCAGAGCCTCCATGGAAAACACAAAGTTTTCACCACTTAATGTAATATCATAGCATTGATGGTCATAACCTGCCTCTCTACCTCCAAATAAACAATGAATCACCTTTTCAGAGCGCTTGGATTTATATTCGAGTTGAGCAGCTGTTGACTTCAAAATATAACTCCTCTGGGAACCACTATCCACTAACGCCCTCACTGTCTTGTACCCATTTAAACCTTTTAGTTGGACTCGAAGGGTTTGCAAAAATACATAAGTGTTAGTGTAATTCGCCAACGTCTGATCACGTACAACAGTTCTCTCTTCTCGAACGTCACTGCTTTGACCACCATTATAGCATTTTTCCTGTTTGGAAGCGACTTGATTGACTGACAGACTAGGACACATCAAAACAAGGTGGGATTTTTCACAAACAACACAATTGAAACGCCCTCTACACCTTCGAGATTGATGACCCACTTTCAAGCAACGGAAGCAAGCTTTCTTACTGGACAAAATATTTTTCTTTTCCTCTAGTGACATTTTATTGGCTTTGAAGCAAGAGGCACTTTCATGAGATCCGCCACAAAAAATACAACTGGCAGCATCGCAATTTACAAGACCCGCGGCAGTGGAAACTATGTCACCTCTAACAGACTTTCTTTTCTTAAAATTATCGGCATTAGAACACAATCTGACATCTGACATACGTTCCGTCAAACCAAAACCGTCTGCGGCCAAACTAATCCTCTGTTCATTCTCCACCTCACTACTGAGGAATTTCATTAGACCTTTTAACCTCAACTCTAACACAGAACCACCAGGATCATCAGGGACATCGCTTGGAACACTGGTTACTGAAAAGGGTGAACGCTGCCAAACTCGAAGCAAATCTGGAGGTAAACATGACTCAATCAACGGAAAAAGTAAAGCTGAACAACTTTCCGTTGTAATACCCAAAGTCTCGAGTGCCCGCAATTGTGTCTCAATTTTATCATGGAGCATAGTAATATCCACCTTTTGTTTTCCAGTAGCGCTACCCAAAATTAATTTAAGAAGTTCCCTGATATAGACCTCAATCTGCATGTCTTTATTGCCGAACCTACTTTGCATACAATCAATAATTTTGACATAATTCTCGCTTACAACTGGAAAACTTTCAACAAGCTGTCTTGCTCGACTTCCTGGGATTGTCGTCTGCCACAAATACTCGATTTTGTCATGGTCATCAATGTCAGAGTCACTATGGATTTTCTGGAACTGGCTCCAGAAAGACAACCACCCCTGAACACTACCATCATAAGGTTTTAACTCGATGCGAGGTAATTTAAATTTTCGCTTACCTTGACTTTCTCCTGTCATCGAATTTACACTAGGCACAATACGGGTACTAGACTCTAAATCGGCATCCACGAAAAGTTTTTCACACCTTAGGTTCAGTTCACAAAACCGTTTGATATACATATCACAACTGTCCACCTCGGTAGAAAGTTCATCTTCCGATGCGTCCTCCAATAAACTCTTAAAAATCGCACTATCCCGCACTTTTAAATCTTCTGCTTTCGGTTTTAAAGTCTCCCATAAAACACGAATAGCCTCATTATTTTCCTCCGAACGGGGGCCATCTAACAAATTCGTGAGTTCATTGGCTGTTCTCGTGAAAGATCCACGGTAAACTTTTCGAGCCTTTTTCTGAGCTTCTAGTTCCTGATCCATGGTAACTAGTCAAAACCACGTCTCTTAACTGTGAAAACTCAAGCGTCGATTTGCCACTGTAAGCCGAGGTCCTGTCACGGTCGCCAAAATGTGGGGGCCAGCTAAAACTACCCGTCTTAGCTGCTTTACCCACTTAAAATACTCGGATACAGGGCAAATGATAAACTACGAATTCCTCAAACTCTTAAAACTACGTAATTTATTCATACTTGAGTTATAAATGATAAAGAAAACAAATAAACACTTCTTACACAGTTATTGGGAGTATTTAACAAACATTAAACTTAAAATTTACATGAGTAGTAACCGCATGATTACAGAGGGCCAAAACACGGTGGCCGCGCGACGTTACTTAATCGTTACCGAATCGATGACAATAGACGACTAACTTATTGTCCGGGGAGCGGGGAAATAACAGCGCGTAATTATAAATAGATTGACAGATGAGCGCTGTTGCCACTACACTTAAACTAAATATGAAATTAAGGGAAAATAATACTGTCCCGAACATAAACCATATTCATGGAAGCAGAATGCCTTTAGGATGATGGACCATAGCATGCTAAATAACCTTTTTACATGTTTGTGTATATGTTTTTCTTTTTTACAGCTTTGTCAACAAATTTACTTTTATGACAATAAAGGATATATTGATTGATTGATTGCAGTAAATATTTCTTCTCTTTCTGATGTATTTTTATTAATGTATTTTTCTCTTTGCTAGTTTACTTTTACTTTATTCCTTTCTTTCTGTATTGGTTTCTTGCATAATATTTCTAATACATTATGTCTGTTTTTCATGTTCTATGAAAAACAAAAAATAATTTGACATTTGACCTATATCTTTATTTTAGTAAATGATCACCCAATTCTAAAATACATCAAAACCTTTTTGATTATTTACTTGTAGTTTACTACACTGTTCATTTATCAGACATATTCATATGGCGTATAGCATAATTGGTAATTATATTGTGTTGCAGCTTACTTTTGAACTGTCCTTTTGAGACCTTGATTTCGGGACATTCACACTTAAGATTAACTATACCATTAAAATTATCATTAAAACTTCGATCTTTTTAATAACAACTTTTTGACATTTATGATATTGATAAGTGCCAGAAATCATTGGATTATAAGTTTCATTTCTTTTGAGAATCTAAGGTTACACACTCTTCTGACTGATGACTTGTTAATTAATTTGATGTGAGTAATGACATTCATTAATGACAAAAAAGTGCTGAAAATACATTAGTTATATATATAAAATATTATAATTATTATAATTATCATTATAAAACATCAGATATTTTTTTTGCACATTCTTATCCTTCTATTTTTTTAAAGAGGTATTCCTAATAAATCCTTTAGTAAACACCACTTATTAACAAATATTTCTTTTCTTAGGACCTATATGTGACAGATTCGTCTTCAGTCTGTGAACCATGCCTAAAACATTTAATAATGTTGCACAATTTTAAGAATCGGTGCCTTAGAGTTGAAAAGGCTATTCAAAACTATGTTGTTAAAACCAATAAAACAGAAAACGTTGATCTTTATGACGTGATCCGGAATCAAATGCAAGATGCTTTACTACACAAGAAATGGACTACTGAACGTATTGAAAACTACTTGGAAAAAGTAAATGGGTCCATTTTAAATAAAAAAAATGTCTTTCCAGCTATGCAGAACATTGAAACTGCGTTACCATTAAATCATGCGTCTGCTATTTCACCTAATGTATTACCAACAGGGGATACTGAAAATCCTTCTTTAGACAGAGTTTTAGATAAGCCCATTGAGCAACCAAGAATATCTGTAGTGCCCCCTGAACGCCTTATAGAACCACCAGCAACTTCCAAAACAACTTTAACAAAATATATAACAGTCAGGAAAAATTTAATGCCTGAAACTTCAGCTCTACCACCAATACTACAGCCACCGACACCTAATAGTGCAATGAATTTATTATATAGGAGAGTAAATAAGCCTTCAATTATTCGTTTTAATAGACCACGACAAGTACAAGAAATAAGGTATTTTCGAGGGGCTTTTTTAAATAAAATAAATTATGCAAATATAAATGAACACATTGCAAAAGGTTCTCATATTTACGCGCCTCGTACTTACAGTCGTAAAGTACCAAAGACCTCCAAGGACCTTCAGGCTGTGATTCCGTGTCTTTCGCCTGTTCTATTAAATGCTGAAATAAACAATGAATATTTAAATAATGATCCTATGATAAGTAGTGCATTAGTAGGAGTCTCTCCAAAACATAATGAAGAGGTAGTACTTATGCCTAATACTGTAAATGAAACCATTCAGTCTTCTTCACAAAAACAGTCAACTTCTCAAGAACCTCAAGAAGAAATACTAGAATCTAGTGGAGGTAAGTTATAAAAATGCTTAATTTATTTCATTGTGGCACACATACATATTAAAACAGATTATACACCATCTGAAAAACGTCAGGGAATCCCTTAATAATTCGTGATCAAAAAGTGCCCCAAATAAAGTGAATCCTTTATAGATTTGTGTCAGATCTATTTTATAGATATTCTTATATCTACATCATAGCATTATATAAAAGGTATAGATGTAAGTTACCTTTTATTCATTTTCCGAAACATTTTTTACAGAAAATTTAAATACGCCTTCACGAAATATATGGTATGTCTAAATCCACTAGTTTAAAAGATACATTTATTAATATTTATGTGAAAAATAGTCATTGAAGGAGGTCACTCCTGGAATGTTTTGGCAATATGCTATTTTCTAATAAAAAACATTTGCAACATTTTCTAACAAATTCGGAGTAATGTTTTGACATTCTCTTCTTATTTTCCCTTTTTGTTTATTTTTTTTGCAGAAATGTTAGGACACTTTGTAATTTGAAAAAAAATGAAAATAATAGTTTCAATAGGATCTCCTCTGATTTTAGCTTAATTGTAAGTCTTTAGATATGTTTTGATAAGTTATGAAGGATGGGAAGAAGGGGTATTAATTGAATGGCCAGCAAGAAGCACCGATTTCACGCCTGTAGGTTACTCTCTTTTGGGACATTTAAATAATAGGTTCAAATTCAAAACGTTTATTTGCCAATATCAAAAATTACAAAACAGTTGTTGACTTATGATGTAAGTGAAGTTAGCAAATAGGAATGCATCTCGATTATAAAAACCGTTTCTCAAAAGTACCTCTGCAAGAGGCACTTTTAAGTGATACATCCTCAAGAAAAAGCAACAAAAAAGGAAACAAAATAACAAGAAAACTAAAAAAAAACCCTACTAATATTTCTTCGATACTTTTTGATAGTGAGAGCTTGAAAAAAAAATACAATTTATTTATATTTATGTACACAGGGCAGGGGTAGGCAGCGAGTGAATCAGGGAAGCGCAGGAGAGGAAACACATCCAATATATATGAATATGATACAGGTATATCTTGTTAAATGCGAAACGAAAATGTAAGTGAAGACTTGACCCAGTACAGCTACATGAATATGACACAACCTGAATGAAAAGAGACTGGAAAAAATTCCTTTTGACATTCATTTCAATACATATTTAATTATTAGGCATCATACTGTGACTGCATAAGCATATTTCTTATGTACTTCTTATACTTATAAAGAGAATAATCTTTAACACAATGAGGCAAATTGTTCCACAAATGAACTGCAACGTAACTAAATGATTTTTGAAAAGCTGCTGTTGTATGCTGAGGAACCCTAAAAATATTAAACCGTCTGGTATTATGGTTGTGTTCATACACATTGAAGAGTTTTCTTAGATATGGTGGGTTTCCCGACTTTAAAATTCTGTATATGAAAGAGTACATGTGATATTTGCGTCTATTTGACATTGAAGGAATAAAATGATTGTTAAGATATGGGGTAATATGTCTTCTGTAGCAAATATTAAAGGAAAAACGCATACAGGAATTATGCACTTTTTGAATAGAAGATGAGACTGCCGAAGTAATTGCATCATTGTAAATTACATCACTATAATCAAACAACGATAATATTAAAGAGTTGTACAAAAAATACTTGGTTTCACTCGGTAAGTGACGATAATACCCAAATTCTTTGCTTCATTAACCACCGGTACTACTGTATTGTCTATTTTAACCACAAAGTCTTGAGAAATAATATGTTCTATGTTATTTCTATTGGATCTTAGAAATAAGAGACACGATTTTGAAGGGTTTAGTTTCAAATTATGAGCCTTAGCATATATATGTAAATTATTTAAGTCGGAATTAAATTGTGTTTGTGAGTGTCGTAAGGAGTTTAATGAGAACGATGTATAAATCTGAGAATCATCTGCGTATTGTTGTAGCAACGTATAATGAGAATAATAAGGGTCCTAATAGAGATCCCTGAGGTACCCCAGTGGTAACAGGAATAAATTCAGATTTTGAGTATAAGGGATGAGAATCAATCTCCACGCATTAAAACCTGCTGGTCAGGTAGGATCTCATGAAAGCAATACAAGTATTAGACAAACCAAAGAAATTTAATTTAGCTAGCAGCATATCATTATTTAGAGTGTCAAATGCCTTACTAAAGTCCAGCAAACATACGGCTGTTACTTGTTTCTGTTCTTCATAGTGCCTGATATCATTCATAAGATTTACCAGACAAGTAGATGTACTAAAATTTTTCCTAAACCCGGATTGACATTCAGGTATAATTTTATAGGAATTTGAAAATGTAGTAATTTGATTATACATGTGTCTCTCTAGAACCTTAGACAAAACTGGTAAAATACTAATAGGGCGTAGATCTTTAGCTTCTTTAGGGTTTGAGACTTTTGCAAATGGTTTAATGATAGCCTTTTTCCACAAGTCTGGAAATTGATTTTCTAAGATGCAGGAATTAATAATATTGAGTAGCGGTCTGCTACAAAATGGAAAACAAGCAACAACATCTCTTATTGCTATTCCATCATGACCTACTGAATTAGTACCAATTGATGCTATAATATCTTTTAAAGTGGTCCCGTCTATAAGATTAAAATTTAGTGAATTGGGGAAATTGAAAGCTTTGTTATTTTGATAAAAGGAATTTTTTTTAGTGTCATTCAATTTATTAGAAGTAGCAAAGAAGTCATTGAGTACATTTGCTTCAGATAATGCGGCAGGTATATTGTAATCATTTTTTCTTTGTATAATATTTCACTTCTTTACTGTATCCCAAAAGGGCTTTCCAGAAGTTTTAGATAAGTTGGGAAAATAATCATTTTTCTCGCGTATGATAGCGTGTTTAGTAAAATTGTTTAAATTACGATAGTACTGAAGGCAGTTACCACTTCTGGTAACTTGGCTTTAATTTTTTCTGTACTAAAATTAAAAATAGCATAAATAAGACAATGATCAGAAATCACAGTTGAAATTGGTATTGAGTCGCATCTTTTAACGGAGAGCACTTTACTGCTTATTATCACATCTAATAGACTACAAGAATTATTATAAGTTACATGAGAAGAGCGGAAAATATCGATAAACTAATTCAAATTAAAAATTATTCTATATTCATGAAAAAGATTTACATTAAAATACAATTGAACATAAAAATCGCCTAAAATTACTTAAGTAAAATGAATTATACAGAGTAAAAAAAACTTTTATAATTACACAAATATTTTTGTTTAAAGAAAACCATAATTGCATACCTACATCTAAACAAATAAATATATATAAAAACAATATAAATAAAGGAGGGAGTGTAGATCATTCATCATCACCTTTTAATTAGAAATTGATACAATTTAAAATGACAAGTTGAACAGCTATTCTGTAGACCTACAGATCATATGTGAATAAAATAAAGTAAGACCAAAGTACAGCAGAAATCTTGAAAACTAGCAGGATTATAGTTAATATAAATTTTTGAACAGTGTATATTTTAATTTATATCAATAATTGCTTTACCAAATTTTTTAAAGCATTCTTGTTTGCTGTTTAACGTTATTAGGAACTTCTAAAAACTTTAATGAACAGTGAGAGTTTTAAGCCGTCTGATACGACTTGAATCAAAGTTCTGGACGGTTCTGACTCCTCTTTTTTGTGCTATAAAGGCCCTGTCTAAATAGCTACTAATTATTCCATATTCAATGATTGAATATGTTTACATTATTAGGCAAATATAAGATAGTCAATAAATTTTCAGATATTGCCTATAATGTCTTTCAAGTTTGACATAATGGATACTCCTTAAATCTTTTTTTATTTGGAGTTCTGAAAATACTGTTTCTTAACTTTTCGAACTAAAGAGGAGAATAAGAATAAGATGCCAAAACATACTCCGAATATTATGCCGACCCTGGTGGCACCGTGGGCAAATTTTGATTGTGTGGTCTCAGGATCGAATCGAAAAGTAAAAAATAAGCAAAACTAATATGGGCAGCAGCAGATAAAAAAGTTGGAAAAAACAAACTTCGAATATGCTCGAAAATATTACAAATGCTTTCTATTATTTATTAACCATATAGGTCGTGAATCTTAATATTTTCTGATAATAATAAATTTATAGAGAAACATTTGCTTCGTCTTTTAGTACTATAATGGTAAAATAAACAATAATAATTTTTACATTGAAACAAGTTATTTTATGAACAAAAAATTATAGAGTACTGTTAAAGTTTTGTAGGCTTTCATTCTCGCACTCAGTTACATAAATAAAAATTCCTTTTATAGGTATCCTGCCTTCAACTACCAAACTATCAGAAAATCCTGAGGCGCCGCCTACAGACGTGATTATCAATATTCCATCACGAGGAAACGAAGTCCTAAAACGAAAACTAACACCAGATCAAGTAAAAGAGGAAATTCTGTCAAAACGCCGAAAATTAGTGATAAAGCTTGAGAGGAATGTTCCTCAACTACTATGCCGCAAAAAACTGATTGTTAAAATTGAAAAGACACTTCACGAATGTACTTTTTGTAGTTTTGCCTCAAATAAACCTGAAGAACTAAAAGCACACCACATGTATTTGCATAAAGTATGCATGCTTTGCAATTTTACGTGTAATGAGTAAGTAATATTCAATTATTCTTATTATATTAAAAGATTTAAACCAATTTTTCTTCAATTTAAGTAAAACTGATATTGATCGACACATTGATAATATGCATCCCACTGAGTTAAGAAACGCCCTTGACGCTTATAACCGAAGAACTTTCGAGTTTAGATGCAATCTGTGTTCCTACGAAGCAACATCATTACCTAATTTAAAAAAACATCGTTTCGCAGTGCACTTTACACCAAACGACTTAACTGGATGTAAGTTAAGAAATCTGGGCGTGGAAAAGTGTTGGCTTAAAAAACTTTTTTTTTAGTGTATCATTGTCCATTTAATGGTTGTGAAAGTGTGTTCGTCCAGTGTGTTGACATGATTACACACATCGAAGGTATACATGACATGGCCATAAGGCGACAATGTCCTCTTTGCAATCATAAAGCGAAAAGACCATATTATGTAAGATATCACTTAGCTGGTCACTTCACAACGAACCTTGCAACGTGCAAACTATGCCTAAAGTCTTTTAAAACTCAACTGCATTTACGGACTCACATGCGAAGAACGCACAAAAATGATCAACAAGGAGAAATTTTAGGTACGTAAACTTTTTTTAGTATTTTATTGCAAGTCACTTGCTATTTAGAATTGTGCATGTTCAAAAAAAAATCATAAAACATAATTTACCCTGCGTCAGATAATATGAAGTTATTTTATGGTTAGTATTGTAATGGATTGGTTCGTTTTTTTTTGTAGTACTACGGAATAGCTGAGAATTAGTTCATTGCCAATGATTTAAGGAACTTATCGGTGAATTTCGAAAACAAATTATTTGTTTTTATTTAATAATTTGTAGTACGTACATTGCCACATTTGTAAAATATAACAGAAAAATGTTCCAAAGGGTGCAGTCAATCTGATCAAATTGATTCATTTTTTGAGACAATGTTGGAATAGCGTTTGCTGTTTTCATTAAGCGTAGATGGAATAGTTTTATTTGTATACTAACAAAATGTTAACGAACTCCGCACAAAACTTAGATAATGGATTCAAAAAAATAGTCCATTTTTCTCAAAGAGACCTTTTTTAATAAGGTTTTCTCACAATCCTTTCAGTAGTTTCAGCGTCTACAAGTTAAAGCCCATTATTAGGCAGCCTAAGGCTACAATAAGACGTGTACTTTATAATAACATTTTAGCGATTTTAATAAAATATTGATACTTAAAATTTAATTCCGGACAAAGTGCGCCAACATCAACAACGCCATTTTTGGAAATAGGGTAAGTCAGGGAGAGATGGCCAGCTTTTTAAAAATCTTAACGGATCGACATAAAATTTAAAGCTGAAACCCAGAAAAGTTCATCAAGAAGTGTATCAATCAATATGCGATTAGTTTATGGTACATTAAACTGGTAAATTAAGTTACTTAGTTAATTTAACTATTCCAGAAAAATATATGTGAATTGGCCATCTATCCCTTATTGTACGGGTGAGATAGCCAGGTCGTATTTTTGCTGATAGGGAGAGATGGCCAGTTTATTTTTTTTCCATTTATCTTGACTTTTCTTTACTTATCATAAAAGAATTAAAGAAAAATAGGCAAATACTCAATAATAGATAGTACTTATATATTGCTAGATTGCAAAACAAATTTTATTTTTCAGAAAATACTCAATAAAACTTCTGGTAAATGGAAATATAAAATAAAAAAATTCTAAAAACTAAAAAGCGTCCGATCTTAGTTCCTACTTATTAAACATATTGCCACATTTCATACACATGTTTGAGAAACTGGTACACTGATCATGTAGCAACGGCTACACGAAACGCACTGTATCCAATCGTCCTTCCTTTTAGTTGCAAAGTAGTTTTCCAGATATCCAACGCATTCATTTTCATCAAAATTGTCTTCTTCGCCATCGCTTTTTAAAACCATCTCACCTTCTGACTCCGAACTCGAACTGAATCTATTTGATTTTTGTGGAATCTTATGTGTGCATTTTTTCTTCGATTTAAACATCTTTTTCTAACAGCATTAATATTTTCCGTTGTAGTCAAAACAGCTCCTAGATTTTTCGAAGCTCTTTTAACCTTTTCTGGTAAAGTTGGAACCGGAGAAATTTGTTCCAAAAGTGTACCAGGGGTAACATCTGTTTTGGACGTACTTGGTATCGGTGAGGTTTCTTCGCGTGTCTGCTGAGAAGTTGTTGAAAGTTCGGTAATTAATTGTCCTTTCTTGGCTATTTTAATATCTGCTTGAGCACTTGTAGGTGGTTGCGGTTCACACGCCAACGGCTGAATATTATTGCATGTCGACCTTTGTGAATTTTCTCCAATGAGATCTGAAACTGAAAAGGCATGGTCCGGTATTGCAGAAGGGTTAAATGGGTAAATTCCACAAGATTTAAATCCTGAGATCGCATTCGATACTGTGCACGCTCTTCCCCAACTTTCTGAAAGTATTTGTCCTAGTTGTAGTCTGGTTAATTTTCTTCCAGGGTTAGCACGAACCCACTGGTGACAAACATTATAAAAATATAATTTTAATGATTTAAATACAGCCCTATCTAGCGGTTGCAAGTAATGCGTTGTGTGACTTGGAAGACACAGCAACATTACATCATTATCTCGGGCTACTTCGAGCAATTCCACTGAAGTGCAGTGCGAAGCGTGACCATCTAAGATCAGCAAGACTTTACCAGCGGGCTTTCGTGGTATAAAATGGTCTTTAAGCCATTTTTCATATTCTGCTTTCTTATATTTGCCTTTCATTATACAATAGGGTGGGTCGAAAAAAATTTTTTTTTTGTTTATTTCCTAATAGCAAAATTATGTTGTATTATCATTTCAAGAGCAACCATTTAAAATATTATTGAAATATTTAAACTCTAAGAGCCCGCGCAAGGCCGCCGCATTATCGTCAAATTTGTAAAATAAGGTAATACCTTGCAAGACACTGCAAGTCTTCCTATATTCTAATTTAAGACGTTTGCTTTACAGTTAATTTATTTTATTCTTTTACAGGCCTTTCATGACCTTGAATCTATTTTTAATACGCAATGCATGCTGTTTAGTCACTGCAGCCAATCGCGCCGCGGTCACTATAATGCTACATTTAGTGTGAATTAATCTCTGAACGCGTACGGTCGTGGTTATCTGTTTTGTTTATCAGAGCTTTACTTCGCGCTAATTTCTTACCAAATAGTATGAAAAGTAAAAGAATAAAGTACAAGTGTCCCATATTTGGAACTATTGGTGAACTAAAAGAAAATGTGTTACCAACTTTCCAAGATGTAATGAAGTTTTACGAATGGACGAGAATACAACTTAAAATTCAACAAGGAAGTAACAAAGAACCGTCTTTTTCTCAAATCGCAGACATAGTGGCTCAAAAAATTGAAGATATTTGGCAAAAATCATCTATTCCTATGGTCTCACACACACGAACTATTCAGATTTTAAAAACGTACCACGGAAAGTGCAAAAATCACATTAAATCTCTAAAAAGGTTGACAGAAGAAAAGAAAGCCTTGTTTTTGCGCCAAAGTAAAGTTTTGTTTGATATTTGTTCCTGTAAATGTAAGGATCTTCTTCATCTCCGTAAATGCTCGCGTGAGTCGAAGGTACCCAAAGAAGAACACGCATTTTTGCTTGACCAGAGGGGCGAAAGAAAAATGCTTATCGGTGGAGTAGATCTTGTGCGCACTTTAGAACTGAAAAAAAAATTGGAGAGAAAACGTAAGAGTTTAAAGCCTTTTAATAAACTCATTCCTAGTTGTGATCAACCACAAAAAGAAGTGTTTTCCTCTGCTTTTACGGATTTTGAGGAACGTTATGTATCGCCCGTAAAACACAACGTAGAAGATTTGCCATCCACTTCACAAACCTCCAAAAAGGAATCTGTGAAACGTAAACGTTTTCCGACGCTATCGAAAACCGCTGACCGTTATGGTGTTTCTGATAGAGCGGCGGCTGCAATTGCTTCGGCGGTATTACATGACATATCTTCTGATGTAGAGGTAATAGATCAATCTAAATTAAGAAGGGAAAGACAAAAATTACGGGATACGCTCTTGCAAGAACAAACCAATTTGCAGCTTCCCGCGTTGTACTTTGATGGGCGCAAGGACAAAACTTTAAAAGTCATGGCAAAAGCAGGCAAAAAATACAGAAAGGTGGTAGTTGAAGAACACATTTCTGTCCTGAAAGAACCCGGTTCTTTGTATGTAGGTTATACTACACCATTACATGGTACTGCCAGAAGTATTGAAAGGTCTATTAGTGCACTTCTACAATCAAAACGTATTTGTTCTGACGAATTGGTGGCTATTGGTTGCGATGGGACAGCAACTAATACTGGAAAGAACGCAGGTGTAATTAGACTGTTTGAGAAGAAGCTTCAGCGACCACTACAATGGATAATTTGCATGCTTCACTTAAATGAGTTGCCTCTGAGGCATTTGTTCAACAAGCTAGATGGTAAAACAACTGGTCCACATTCGTATAATGGTCCTATTGGAAAACAGTTGGAAAAATGTGAAATAAATACCAAGTCAGCTACCAGTAATTAAAACAGAAGATTTAAGCATGGACCAAAAGTATTTGTACGCGATAACCACAGCCGTAATCACTGGAAACTGCCCCAACGACTTAGCCCATAAATCGCCAGGGAAAATTTCCCATGCTCGCTGGTTGACTACAGCCAATAGAATATTGAGACTTTATGTTGCTACAATACATCCGACTGAAAATTTATGTCACCTAGCACAATTTATCGTCAAAGTATATGCCCTTGTATGGTTTCAGATAAAAACACATCCTTCTTGTAAAGATGGGTCCCGCAATTTATGGAAATTGATACAAAATTCTCGATATCTATCAAAAGAGCTAAGAGACGTAATAGATCCAGTCATTCAACGAAATGCATATTTTTTCCATCCAGAGAATTTACTCTTAGCCATGTTAACAGATGAGCAAAAGAATATTAGGGAATTAGCTGCCAGAAGAATATTAAAGGCACGAGATTCATTGGCACTAAGAAGACAACTACGTATATTTGAAGTACCGGCAGTAAATTTTAATGCTTCGTCTTATATTGATGTAATAGACTGGCAAGAAATAACAACTGTGATCCTCCAATCCTCCGAAGCTTCTCAAATGATGACTTAAAAAAAATTGTTGCATCAAATGGTGACGAAGATTTAATTTTTATTAGACTACCATGTCACACACAAGCGGTAGAGCGGACGGTCAAATTAGTGACAGAAGCATCAATGTCTCTTGTGTGACAAGAAGTCAAGGGAAGGCCTGATTCATGCTAAACTCTCATCTAGGAAAACAATGCCCAAATTTGAAAGTAAGCAAGATTTTCATGCATAATGGCATGTTATTAACAAGACTTTAGTTGTAATTTTGTGTGTTTTTTTATATTTAGCATTAACGATATGTTTCTACCATTAAATTCCTAATGTTTATAAAACTTATTATAATTAAAATTCTGGATTCACTATCGTCATGCCCTGAAACTATTTTGTCTTTTTTATCAAAATTTCAAAATTCATGCGCGGGCTAAAGATAAAAGTTAAATTAACTTTTTTTTTTCTTTTGTAACTTGTTTTTGTGCAATGCATAATACAGCTATTAGAAATTAATAAAACGATTTTTATTTTTTCTCTATATAAAGTGACCCACCCTATTATACAAGCCGGCGGAAGAAACATGCCTTCAGCATTGCAACACGCGATGTAAGATATTGTTTCCCCCTTTTCAGTACACGTGGTCATAGACACACTTTTAGAACCCTTTTCGGCAACAACAATACCAGTGCGGTTGACTAAAAAAAATGCTACTCGGCGAACATCATCAATACATAAAGGAAAACCAGATTTCTGCATTTTTTTCAAATCTGTTGCTAACTTAAGTTCGTTGGTTTCACCCAGAAGCGATTCGGGGCCCATGCGTCCCTTAGGGGTATTATTTTTTTTCAGCCTTCTTTCCAGAGTCTTTCGTGATACACCATGATTCTGCGCAGCGGCATTAACCGATGACCTACTTCTTACAGCCTGTATGGCATCCTTTAAATCATTTTCACTCCAGGAGCTGGTCGATGCCGATTTTCGTTTGTAGTTTGTTGGCATTTTGTCTGAAACAGACGAAAAGTAATCATGACATTAAGAAATTAAGCCCGCGTTCTGCTCGGCTATGTTGGTTTTTATTTTCCATAAGACCATTGCAAATTATTTGGAGATCCCGTTCAACATCCACGCAAAAAGTACGCATCAGATTTGGTTGAAATTTGACACGAACGTTCCTAAAAAGTGTATCTCTCCCAGGGGTGCGATTTTTGATCTTTTGCCTTGTAGATTTTTAATCTCGTTTTAAAAATTGATGTATTGTTGGTGGCCTAAGCCTGCCGAATATTGATTTTTTTTCGGAATTTATTAACTAAACAAGTAGACAAAAGATGAAAAGTTCCAGACCTGAAATTGTAGATAACCCTTTTAGGATTGTTGTTGTAAATGAATTTCAACCAAATCTGATGCGTACTTTTTGTGTAGTTTGTTGAATAGAATCTCCAAATAATTTGCCTTGGTCTTATGGAAAATAAAAACCAACAGCGCCGCCCATAACGCGGCCTTAAGTTTAGATTTATCGAATAAAAAATGCATTGAATATTGGCCATCTATACCAAAAACAATTTGGTCATCTCTCTCAATTGTACGGTAGAGATGGCCATCCCTACAAGCCTAATTTATATTATGTACAAGCTGAATAAAGACTTTGAGGTTAGGAACATATTTTCGTTTATATTTAACTGATCAACGCCAAAATACTACTCTGCGAAAAATTATAGTCTACTAAAACTATTTATGAAAAAAACTCAACTGATGAGCACAATTCGGCCCGGAAATCGTCACTGTTTTCACGTTTGAACGCAACTGACTGCAGAAAGTACCGTTCGCGGATATAAATACGTTTGCTTAGTGGAATTTTCCGACATTGGCCATCTAACCCGGACTTACCCTACTCTTTTTCACTGCGTCAACAACTTCATGGGAACATCGCGGAAGTTTTCGACTGGGACGCTGGCAAGTAGATACAGACCTATGTTCAAAGAAATTGTCGGCCAAACTACGAATTGTCTTGCCAGAAGACGCCGAATATCTCCCAAATTTAATACGATACGCACGCACAGTTAAACCAAACAATTTAGACGCATTCTTTTGTTGTCTATCGTGACTAAAATGATATTAAATGACCTTTTAGAATATTGAGCCTCTGTCAAAATATGGCGGAGTCATTCAATGTTGAAAAAGGGAAGATCTTGATGGGGAACCCTGTATACAGATTGGTGAATGGATCACTACATATATAAAGTTCCTAACAGGCAACATGTTGCAACGCCGCGATAGTACGCTGGTGTTCGCGGTTCGAGCTCGATTATTTAAATGCTGTGCATTGCATATTGAAAATTAAAGCGTTGTTCTTATTAAAATAAAATATAAACTCTAATAAAAATAGAATGTAGGAAGGGGTATAAACAGCCATAATGCTAAATATTTAAAAAAATTAAAATGGCGCTCAACAAAAAATAAAAAAACTAAGACTCAACAGTGCAGTCTGCATTCACACAGCAGAATGAGGTCTGCTTATTGTGCCGTGACGAAAATAGCAAATCAGATGATCGGTATCCGCTGCGCCGCTTATCAACCAGAAAGTAAGCGAGAAGCGGTGTTGCCATTTGTAATGGCTATGTGTAGTCTTCTATTCGCCAACCTCTATATTATAATGTGAGTAACTAAGGTAATATTGCTAAATACGAGGGCTGTTCAATAAAGAGTCAGACTCTCGCCACGAGCAGCTGTGTAATACAGGTGGCGCGATCTCATGGTGGTCATGGCATGAAACTACTAATACCTATTTACAGTACAAATTTGGTAGCGATCTGATCATTAGTGCTGAAGTAGTGACATTGCGAAGAAGACGCGTATGAAAGTCGCCTCTAATATTTACAATGTCCTGGATATCGAGAACAACGTTACGCGATTAAATTTTTGGTGAAATCGAACAAAAACTCACGAAACATATCGCGTGAGTTATAGTTAGAAAAGTTTATAAAGAACCGGTGACATCAACAGGCGGCAAAATCCGCGCATCTCGTTATTCTATCGATCGGGTCAGATGACTATGTCGAGGTCTGAAGACAGTGGAGGCGGCACACTTGTTGAAATTATTAATATTAATTTGTACTAGAGTTTAAATAGCCCTAGATTTTTAGTAGGTATAGCTAGCGATATTATAAGTGCGTTTGATTTAGTTGAAATACCAACTAAGAATGCATATATTTGAATTTAATTGCTCCGAGATTCGTTTAAAAAAATGTAGATAAATTAAAATTATATTTTTTAGCATTGTGATGTGCCCATAAAAAATCTAATAAAAAATAGTTTTACTTACAGGAGGATGCAGTTCGCTAATTATTTTTAAACCAGGACTTCAAATAGGTAGCTGAAAATTCTTCTTTATTCGCATTTTTTTTAAGGATTAGGTATTTTAAACGACTTGTGTAAAGAAACAAATTGGTATAAGCTTAAAGTTTTATTTCATTATTTTACATATTATATATTTTTATTCACTATCAGATAGTGTATTACAACCTAAATCAGATTCATCCGATGAAGACCATTCGATCTCTTCATCAGATGAGCCTGTATTTACTGTAAATTTTAAAGAATCCAATGCTTTATCAAAAAGGTTATGACTTTCGAAATATTGTTTTTCTATGTTGTCTATATGGTTGCAAATATTTATCCACTCATCATTCGAAATTTCCGCAAGTGGAATTTTTGCATGCCAATTCTTAACAGTTGCCCAAATTTTTTCTATCGGATTAAGGCTCTGGGTGGTATGGAGGCAAACGTAACACAATGTGTCCATGCTTTTCCATTAGGTCGTCCAACTTGGTTTTTACAGGATACTTTTTTTATTTTCAGACACTATTTTATATAACTCTAACGTACGTTGTCTAAAATAATTATATACTATTATTGTAAGTTATCAATACAATAAAAATTAAAATTTGAAAACATCCTACAATAAAATATGAATTTATATTGTTCACTTACCTAACATTTTTCAAAGGAATAGTAATTCCTTGCTCTGCTTCTTTTTTAATAAAAGCTGCCACGTTAGAAATAACCTCTCTCCCTTGGCTGTGAATTATTTGTCCTTGTTTGCCTACTTTCTTAGGTGACATCTAAAAAAAAAATTAGAAAGTAAAAAAATTAATATACACATGCTCACTCTAGGCTGTATATATATACCTACAAGTTAAATACCTATTATTTTGTTACTTAAAATCAAAGTATATTTTAAATAATATAATTTTTAACAGTAATTAATTTTCATTTATTTATTTTTTTAAATTATTAGACAATTGAATAATTTAAACCAATTTTACTTACCTTTTACAATAAAAATCGGATAGTCTAACTAAAAAAAATATAGTCTATTTCACTATTATACTTAAAAAAAAAACACAACAGATTTTAAATGCCTTATAACACGATTAACTCACTTCCCGTACAAGACGACACTGAGTAGGCCTTCAGGCTACGTCATAGGCTTTAAATCCCCGGCAGGTACAAAGAAACGAAGTACGGCGGCTGCTTTGTTCTTGTGGTTTCTTTAATAAGAAGCGAGAGAAAATATATTGCGGTCGTCTTTTCTCTCTGCCACCGGATTTTCTATCGATTTTGTGTTGAAAAATGGGTTTGTGCGCATATTGAGCAGCCGGTTCTTTATAAACTTTTCTACCTATAAAGAATGTGTACGGTGAAGCTTGCATGAAAAAATCCACGTGTTTACAGTGGCACGCTGCCTTCCGAAAAGGTAGAGAGAGCTGTGAACTGGAAGGCGGTCTAGGAGCGCCTGTTACTGCGCTTCGTGAAGAAACGATAAACACAGCTGGCTATCTAATCGCTACCGACCCGCATCTCACAGTTCCAGAATTGTCTGCTATACTTGACATTTCGTTAGGAAGCGTGCATACAATATTACATGACCATTTACACGTTTCGCGTGTGTGCGCGCGCTGGATACCACGTCTGTTGACGCCTGAACAAAAACAACGCCGAGTTGAAATTTGCGAATACTGGTCCCAATGCGTTTGTACGGATGGTGATGACTGGTGGAAAACGATTATTACAGCTGATGAAAGTTGGATATATGAGTACGACCCAGCTACAAAACAACAAAGCTCCGAATGGATCAAAAAAGGACAAAAACCACCGAAAAAAGGACGAGCAGTAAGGTCCGCCGAAAAGAGTATGGTGATTACGTTTTTCGACTACCGCGGCCTGGTCTACACTCATCAGTGTCGGTTGCCACCCAAGAAGGGTATTGATGCGACGTATTACATATCCGTATTGAAGCAGCTCATTAAGGATCACATCCCCAAAAAGCGACCCGACCTTGTTGGGAGATGGAAAAGCGACCCGACCTTGTTGGGAGATGGAAACTTCATGATGATAATGCCTGGCCTCACGTCGCATACACCGTGACCGAATTTCTTGTCAAGAAAAACATTCCAGTGGTGCCGCACCCTCCGTATAGCCCTGATTTAACACCGAACGTCTTTTTTCTTTATCCCACTGCAAAAAAGGACCTGAAAGGAAGGCGTTTTCCCTCCGGAGATGCTGCTGTTAAAGCTTTAGAGGCGATTTTTAACCGCATGACTAAGAAGAGCTTCGAGGACGCGTTTTTGGAGTGGCAGCGGCGCTGGAATAAATGTATCGCCTTGAATGGTGACTACTTTGAACGTGACAGAATGATGAAAAATGGCGTTACAAAGCGTGTTTTTTTACTATCCGTATAATAAAAAAATATTTTATTATAAGAAATAATACCATTCTGTAGCTGAACTATTTGAAATGATTTTTTTTGTTTGTATAATCTTATTAGGCCTACTTCTAAAATTATGTATTGGGTATTATAATAAACGCCGTGCCAACACAACTAATTCGTTAATAAACTATACATATACATGTATTGTGCGCCTTGTTCGGGATATTGATGCTTCTCCGAATTAAGATTCTCAGGATGTGTCGGCACTCGGCAGTCGGGCGAGGAGTAAAAACAGTTGTACGAAAGACAGCGTAGTGTTAAGTATGCGGTTGCATCCTGGCCGGTGTTACGACTAGTTTATTAATCTTTTCGTAAATTTAATAAAAATACAGTCCACTTTAAAACTCTTTTATTTCGAGACGCAACCTGAAGGTTTAACATATTATGGTCCTTCGAGCCGGATGCAACCCCTTAACGCTTCCATACATCAACTTACGCAAGTCTAGCAACACAGCTAGACAACTTACGCGAGTCTAGCAACACGGCTAGCAAACCTCGCGAACTTAGCAACACAGCTACAAAACTCAGCAACACAGCTGGACAACTAAAACAGTGTGGTCGTACAAGTCATCAGTGGCATCGCAGCAAATAAGCAAAAGCAACTTGGTAAGTCGTCACATTTCCTTTCTTTACATTGTCTTTTTTACCCTGTTGCTATCTGGTATTTTACTGTGGTAAAGAGAGTTCAAAATGCATGGGGATAATGAAAATGAGGCTAGCGATGAAACTTTGGCTAAATCTAAACTAAAAAGGGGACAAATAAAATCCCAATTAACGCGATTTACTACTTTCTTGGATAGATTTGACACATCCTCGGATAATTTCGAAGAGCTTGAAGAGCGATTAAACCAAATTAGCTTCTGTCTTGAAACATTCAATAATATTCAAGATGAAATAGAATACACAACTGGAATGGTTCAAGAATCAGAACGCGAGGAATTTGAAACTAGGTTTTTTAAAACTGTGGGAAGGGCTAAAAAAATACTCTCAGACTCCCTTAAAAGACAAAACACATCTGTAAACAATGTTACAAATAATGCAAATATAAGCAGCACGGGTATAAATCCAAATATTGATTTACAAACGTCTGTTAGGTTACCACCGATAAATCTAACAGATTTTTACGGATCTTACGCACAGTGGATGACTTTTTATGACATTTTTAATTCTCTTGTTCACTCCAACACATCTCTGAATGATATTCAAAAGTTTTGGTATTTAAAATCAAGCCTCAAGGGTGACGCTGCCCAGCTAATTCAATCATTAGAAATGTCGGAATTAAATTACAGCATAGCTTGGGATTTGCTTAAAAATCGTTACGAAAACAAGAGATTGATTGTTCACACGCATTTAAAAAATATTTTTGAAAGTTCTACACTAAGAACTGAATCCCGTGCTCAACTAAGAATCCTTTTAGATAATTTTAATAAAGATTTAAGAGCTTTAACTGCTTTAAAACAACCAACTGATACATGGGACACACTTCTCATTTATATTTTAACCTCAAAACTAGATTTAGCTACTAAACGCGATTGGGAAGATCTATTAAACAAAGAAAACATTGACTTTCCTACTATTTCAAAACTTACTGAATTTCTAACTAAAAAATGTATTTTCTTAGAAACAGTAGAAATTAAAAGCAAATTTGAAAAAACACCCCAAAATAAACATTTAAACCACCTTTTAACTGATACAATTACATGTGCCTTTTGCAAGAAAAATCACCTTAACTTTCGGTGTGATAAAATATTTTCTATGCAAACAAGGGAACTTTTTTCCGAAATTAAAAAACATAAATTGTGTTTTAATTGTCTAAGACCTTTTCATGCTAATAATGAATGCCTTTCGTCGGGTTGTAAATATTGTGGCAAAAAACATAATTCGTTATTACATTCACTTTATGACACCTCTTCTGGCAACCCAGTAAAGGATCAAAACATTAATTTAAATAAACGAACTGAGGCTTTATTATCAGTTCAGGGCCAAGGCCAAAATGACACAGGTATTGCGGCTACTCAAACCGAAAATAATCAAAATACACCAGTAATCGAACCTCTTATTCAAACTTCTTCTAATCCGTATTTAAACATGCATAATTTCTCTTTTGAAAATAAACAAATTATACTAGCAACGGCGATAATTAAAATAATCAATGCTTTCGGCAACGCGGTCGAAGTTAGAGCGATTCTTGATAGTGGATCGCAAAGTAATTTTATGACTTACGGATTGGCACAGCGATTACAATTAACAACAGAAAAAATTAATATTCCTGTTGCCGGTTTAAATAATGCTTGCAATAAAATCTCGAATAGAGTATACGCTACATTTAGTTCACTTCGAGAAACGTATAAGAAATCTGATACTTTTTTTATTGTAAATAAAATCACTGAAAGCTTACCGCAAGTTTCATTTGATATATCAAGCCTAAACATTCCGCAGAATTTTGAACTTGCCGATAAGGACTTTAATTTATCGCGTCCTGTTGATATTTTACTCGGAGTTGATATATTCTTTGATATCATGTGTAAAGGCCAGCATAAATTGGGTCAAAATAAACCGATCTTACACAACACTAAATTGGGTTGGATATTAACGGGCACTTTGATATTTGATACAAATAATAACGGGAGTCTTTTAATTCAAAATTCACAGCGTTATGAAGTTTGTAATTTTTTAGTGACTAATAACGATTTAAATAAACAAATTGAGCGGTTTTGGATTATAGAAAACTTAGAATTAAATCATAGAGATTTATTACCGGAAGAATTGGCCTGTGAAAAACATTTTATTGAAAATTACAAACGCGTAGATCAGGGTCGTATTCAGGTCAGTTTGCCGGTAAAAAATAATTTTGTTGATCTTGGCGATTCGAAACATAATGCAATAAAGCGATTTTATGCTCTTGAAAGACGCTTACAAAAAGATAATAATTTTAAAACTGAGTATTGTAATTTTATGTCGGAATATGACCGATTAGGGCATATGTCACTTATTGATAATGAAAACATAGATACCTCCGAATTAACATATTATTTACCGCATCATGGCGTGATTAAAGCTGACAGCACAACAACAAAGTTACGGGTTGTTTTTGATGCGTCGGCAAAAGGCTCTACAGGGGTTTCTTTAAATGATGTATTAATGACAGGTCCTGTTTTACAAAAAGATTTACTTTCTATTACTCTGAATTTCCGGTTTCATAATGTGGTGCTTGTAGGTGACATTGAAAAAATGTACCGTCAAGTGCAAATATGCGAAAATGATAGACAATTACAGCGTATTGCATGGCGTCCTAGTCCACATGATGAACTTAAACACTACACGTTAAACACTGTAACATATGGGACTGCATCAGCTCCTTTTTTAGCTATCCGATCACTAAATCAAGCAGCAATTGAGAATTCTAAAAAATATCCAAATGCCTCTAAGGCTATTTTAACATCATTTTACGTAGACGATTTATTGACTGGGACGGACTCTATTGAACACACTATTCTGTTAAAAAATCAAATTTTGGAAATATTGAACGAAGCTTGTTTTCCATTAAAGAAAATTTACTCTAATAAGATTGAAGTTTTAAACGACTGCGATCAAGGTCAACTGGAAAATTATGACTTATCCGAAGATAAAAACCGTAAAACACTCGGATTATTCTGGAAACCAAAGAGCGACACTTTAAGCTTTTCATCTAATTTCCTTAGTTGTGAAGCGAAAACCAAACGCGAAATTTTATCGGTAATAGCAAATATATTCGACCCAATGGGTCTAGCCGGTCCTGTTACTGTGAGCGCTAAAATCATAATGCAAAGGCTTTGGCAGTGCAAGGTCGGATGGGATGAAACTATTCCATCAGACATTTACATACTTTGGAAGCTATTTTTTTGAACAATTACCTTACTTAAATGTAATTAAAATACCTAGACAAGTTACGATTTCAGATTATTCATTAATTGAAATGCATGGCTTTTGTGATGCCAGTGAAGCGGCATACGGCGCATGTGTTTATATCGTAGTTACAGATATTACCGGAAAGCGTCATTCGAATTTGCTATGTGCGAAATCGCGCATTGCTCCACTAAAAACGGTATCTTTGCCACGATTAGAACTCTGTGGAGCTTTGCTTTTATCAAGTCTAATATATAAAATACAACATTCTCTTGACATTGATATTCCAGATAAATATTATTGGTGTGATTCCACTATTACATTAGCATGGATTGCAGGTGAACCAAACTACTGGAATACCTTTGTCGCGAATAGAGTTGCTCAAATTCATGAATTTAGCGATAAACAAAATTGGAGACATGTCGGTTCTAATGAAAACTCCGCCGATGTTCTATCACGTGGTTTAAATCCACAAAAATTAAATGAATGCATTTTATGGTGGAACGGACCCGATTTTCTAACAAAACCTAAGTCTTTATGGCCAAGTGTAGCACAAAATATAAATTTTGATAAGGTTCCTGATAAAAAAAAGGCTATGCAATTTTCATTTCTTAATCAAACTTTATTTTCTGATCAAACGATTTTTGAAAAATATTCAAACTTTCAGAAATTGTTACGAGTAATGGCTTCTGTCCTTAAATTTATCTTTAGAATTAATCCAAAAAATAAGAACAAGGAAAATGCCGATTTAACACAATCTGATTTTATTGAGAATTCATTGAACCTTTTAATACGGATGGTGCAGTATGCTGAATATGCATCAGATATTAATTCTTTAAACAATGAACAATCATTAAAATCAAGTAAACTAATTTCTCTTAATCCTTTTTTGGATAATTCAGGCTTACTGCGAGTAGGTGGAAGAATTAGACATTCTACTCTTCCACCTGATGCTAAACATCCAATATTGTTACCTCCAAATCATAACTTTACCAAACTATTAATAGAATATGAACACAAACGTAATTTACATGCATCTACCCAAGCACTCTTGGCTATCATTAGAAATAAATATTGGATAGTTCATGGAAAGGGTGCAATTAAACGTGTGATCAAACAATGTCTTGTATGTTTTAAGGCAAAACCACCTTATAAAGTTCCCATTATGGGCGATCTTCCCCAAGCTAGGCTTGTACCTCCACGACCATTTTTAACGGTTGGCTGTGACTTCGCCGGTCCTATAATGATTAAAGATGGAAAATTAAGATCTCGTAAGGTTGTTAAGGCATATATTTGCATTTTTATTTGTTTTGTCACTAGGGCAATTCATATAGAATTAGTTGGGGATATGACAACACATTCTTTTTTAAATGCTTTAAAACGATTTGTGTCACGACGCGGTTTATGCAAGGATATATATTCAGACAACGGGAAAAACTTTGTCGGGGCTAATGTGGAAATACAAAAGATGTTTCAATCTGTCCAGGAGACATTAAAAAATCGTGATGTTTCCACATTTTTTGTAGAAAATGACATAAAATGGCATTTTATACCCCCTCGTTCGCCCACATTTGGTGGTCTTTGGGAGGCCGCAGTCAAATCAGCTAAATTTCATTTAGTTCGAATGTTAAAGGAAGCTTATTTGACTTTTGAGTCTTTATCTACAGTATTATGCCAAATAGAGGCAATCCTTAACTCCAGACCAATAACTCCCTTTTCCCATGATCCCAATGATCTTACCGTTTTAACTCCCAGTCACTTCCTTATTGGCGACTTGCTAACCTCCATTCCACAACGAGATGTGGCAGATATTCCTGTAAACCGACTGGTCTTGTACGAGCGTCTTCAAAAAATAGTCCAGCACTTCTGGAAGAGATGGTCAACAGAATACTTGACTTCTCTTCAACCACGAACCAAATGGAGAAGCAGTGCAAGTTCCATAGTTCAAATGGGGTCGCTGGTGCTTCTGCGTGACGAAAATTCTCCTCCACAACAATGGGTGTTGGGCAGAGTTTGTGAACTTCATCCAGGCAAGGACAATGTTGTGCGCGTAGTGAGCGTGAAAACAAAAACCGGGGTGTTTAAGCGAGCTGTGTCCAAAATTAGCGTGCTTCCGATTGAGACTGAATAGGACAAACAATGGTGGTGAATTATGAACTTTGCGTTTTTCTGTTCATTAGACATAGAGTTGAATTTAATTGTTAATTTACGTTATTTGCATATAATCAATTAATATTAAGTCCATATATTATATTATTTTATTTATACTTATTATGTTGGTTTACTTCTACTGTAACTTTATGTATTGAAAGTATCCTTTCAAGGTGGGCGGGATGTATAATCTTATTAGGCCTACTTCTAAAATTATGTATTGGGTATTATAATAAACGCCGTGCCAACACAACTAATTCGTTAATAAACTATACATATACATGTATTGTGCGCCTTGTTCGGGATATTGATGCTTCTCCGAATTAAGATTCTCAGGATGTGTCGGCACTCGGCAGTCGGGCGAGGAGTAAAAACAGTTGTACGAAAGACAGCGTAGTGTTAAGTATGCGGTTGCATCCTGGCCGGTGTTACGACTAGTTTATTAATCTTTTCGTAAATTTAATAAAAATACAGTCCACTTTAAAACTCTTTTATTTCGAGACGCAACCTGAAGGTTTAACATTGTTCAAGTGCCAGTAAGCGTGTGATCTGCATTTGAGGAAATTTATATAGCTTGGTTGTTATGACATCCTATTCCGTGAATAAATTTTCTTTAATTTTCTTAATAAAGTTTTTAAGGGAAACCTGTATTACTTTATTATATTTGTGCTATTATTATCTTTCTGATATAAAGTAGAGTAGTATATTAAGTAGAATAGTATTTTGAAAGAATAGTATTTTCTACTTGTGCGCTACTATAACATTACATATAATGATTATAATTTTGTTTATTTTACAGGCAAGGAAGTTAATCGACCGGAAGGTAATTTTGATATGATCACTGATAAAGACGAACGAGTAGCTCTTAGCACCACACTACATCAATCTGATTTGAATTCACCTTCTGAAGAACAGAACGTTGAGGAAGAGCCTGATCTTATGGAGTTTCTTTGCCAACAGTCCATAGACATTTGTTCCGATAATGAAGATAAGGAGAAGTGTGAACCTTTTAAAGAGAGTGATGTAGAAAAAGAGCGGAAAGATACAAACACTGAAGATCTTGAAGAATTGCTGGATGAGCACATTTTAAATACGAAAATATTATCGGAGCAAGAAATGCTAAAATCTAAAACGCCAGATCCCTTAGATTCTGAAACTGATAACATTGCTATGGTGGATAAAGCAGCCATTCCGCTAGAAGAATTATTAGACCAACATTTCTCAGAAACATCTGCATTGGAAAATGCACCGATTGATCCACTACTTGACAAAAATGAGGTCGATAAGTCCAACATTGTAGAAGATTTAGAGACCTTGCTAGATGACCATAATTATAGCGCTAACCCTGCATTGATTGTTGTCGAATCCTCAGACGATGAAGACATTGATTTGATTGTACCTACATCTGCAGTTATTCCAATGTCTAACAAAGCAACAGAATCAGGTGACACTGCAAAAGATATTGAAACGACAAAAAATAGTTTAAATGAGTTAAATAAACCTTCTGATGATACTAAAACGAATGTTCCCGATTCTGTGCATAATGAAGGACTTACTGACCAGAAAGTTGATGTTGAAAATGACAAAAGTTGTGAAAAAGCGAGTAGCAGTAATCAGTCAACTGATTGTGGAAGTCATTTAGAAGTTACTGTTGCCTCATCTCCTATGGAGGAAAATAATAAACAAAGTGAGATAAGCACTGCCGACACAATTAATGTGCCTCCAGAAATTTTAACTAAGGAATCAACAAGCACTGGATCTACACAGACTGGCGCCTTATTAACAAGTAGCATGGAGAACAGTGATTTAATTAGTGTTGATAAAAACGAGACGATTATATCGGATAAAGGTGTCGAAACCGTAAGTAAGTAAATATCCTAAGTGGATTCTATTTAAGACTGAACTAAAGAGTAAAGGAAATAAATTTGAAGTTAATGATGGTAGGTACAGAAAATAATGAAAAAAGTAAGCTGATAAAAAGGGCAAAGTGTATTATGTATTATATATTAGTTATGTTTGATTACACTATATTTTAATATATCTTTCCTGATGGAAACCTCTGGAAAGTGTCAAGACTTTGCTATCATCGAAGAGATTAAACAGGGCAGACCAAAAACCATTAAGTTTATCCTTCCTTAAAATCTTTCGGAATAAAAATTTCAAATAGAATCTCTCGTCTCATGGCAAAAAGGAGAAAATATTTTCGCTGATTTAATTTAATTTTTTAAGATCCTAGAATTTCTATTTTTATACATATAACTTACTGATTTGCCTGTTAGAGTAAGATAAGGTAAGTCGGTGATATTTTTATTTAAACGTGAGCAATTTGTATTTCTAAAGATAATATAATTTGCTTGACCTTTCTATCCAAAAGTTCAATGTTTTACACAATTTTTGCATTTACAAAAAATGCTAAAATAATGTCAATTTTTACCGAAAAACATATACTCAAAAAAATACCAATCGGTTAGGTAATTTGGTTGTAGGTAAGTTTATTTGGTAATAGTGGAGAGGTATTTTGGTGATATGAGATTAGGACCAGTAAAAAATAAAATTATTGAAATCGTGTAAGTATAATTCATAAGAAAACATTGCGTTATTAGTATATATAACAAACATTATTCTGAGTCAGTTGAACGATGCTGATCACAACCGTCGATAACTCACATAAAGATGTCTTCATCGTCAGATCTCGATTGACAGTTTGTGTGATATGGTACGCAGCAAAAAGCACACTGTCCCCTTAACGCACCATTTTTGGCTTTCTCATCCTCTCGGTAGCTAATTCCACAGACACCACAATACCAGTCATCATCGTCGTCTTGATTTGGAGTTTTCTTTCGATGCACGCTTTTTCGTGTTAGAGCCTCTGGAGCTTAGTACTCCTGAAGGTCCTGGTTGTGGCTGTGTTGGTATGTGAGGATCAGTTTACCATTTTGCACTGGAGTCTCTGGTTTTAACCCGCGGTTTTACTTTGCTCGCTGCACTTGCAGAAGGTAGTAAAAATAAATTGTCCATAAATTGAATGTTTCCAAAGGAGGATCAGAAGGAAGTATATCATCAAATCTAGCGACTGATTGATTTTTTCGAAGAGTCTCAGTTAGTTTTGATGGGGCTATAGCTTCGGGTGAGATAGCATCTTTATTCAAAGTAGAGATTCCACTTTTTCGAAAGGCGTGTTCAATATTAGTGGGGGTAAAACTTTTAATCATTGCTACAGAAAATATTTCGTTGAAGTTATAATGGCTAGGTTTTTCACCGTTTTCTTTTTTCATGTAATCTTTTAAGCAGTTAGTCCAAGCGGATTTTAAGGGACGATAAACGCCCACATCAAGTGGCTGGAGCAGATGGCTTGTGTGTGCTGGAAAGGTGAAGAGATGTATATTATTTTGCTTTGCTAATTCTAAAACAGCCAATGACAAATGTGAAGCATGAGAGTTCATCAAGAGAATTATGGGTCTTTCTTTTTCAAAAAACTTGAAAAAACTTGTTCAAGCACTGGAACCATTCCAAAAAAATATATCCAGTATTTATCCAGCCTTTCGGTGACAGTTTTACTAATGAGTTAGGTATGGCTCCACAGGCTAAATCAGGGTTCCAACGCACACCTTTGAAAATTACTAGAGGTGGTATAAAGGTGCCATTGTCACAAATGCAGCCGAGAACTGTAGTTGTTTCTCCCCTGTCTGCGTAACTCCTTTTGTAAACATAACGCTTGCCTAGAGCCGTCACAACTTTATTGGGTTTAACGACAACCCCGTTTCGTCACAATTCCAAATTCTCCCTGGCGTATTTTTAATGTCCAATTTTAAGTTTCTAATTTTGTATAGAAATCAGCAAGCATAGTGGGATTTGCCATAGAAGCTCGATATGCAGCTAAGTTTTCTGGCACACGTAACGTTAGCCCATATCTTTTTTTAAAGTTTGTCCACCACCACTTGCTAGCTAATTCATTATCCGCATTTAAAAAATTTTCACGACCAACCGATTTTGCAACCGAAAAGGCTAGTTTTCTAATATTGTGGACAGTAAGACCAAATCCTAACTCTTGCATGGCGATAATATAATTAAATATTCGAACTTCCAAGTCTGCCGGTAGAGCAAAGGGCCATCCCAACTTTGATAAGTCGTGGATAACCGGATGACCTTCTGCATTTTCAGTTTTCGTCAAATATCTCTTTAAAGATGTCCAAGCAATCTTCATGTCTTTCGATGATTTGTATATGGACACACCTTCACGGACCATTTGTGCTGCTTGCACCATATCTTGCTTCTCATAATTTCTGTACTTTCCTTTGGGCATTTTATCTGCCATCTTATGGTAGGTAATTTGGTGATAGATAGGTATGTTGGTGATACCCTGAAACAAACAACTTATTACATTTCGCAAAAATGCACTAAATTTACTAACGTATAAAACCCTAAAATCCATTTAAAGTCCGGTAAGAAGTCGAATAACAATTTTATTTAAACGTCTCTATTGCAACCTCACAGTTTTGCATGCAAAATGTCTAAGAAAATGGCTAACTTACTTAAGCCGTAACAGGAGCAAATGATATTTTCAAGTCAATATGATTACAGTACATTAAAGAGTAGCATATAGGATAGAATTCTTATAGGATAACACATACATTAACACTTACCCTCTAAATTACAGCTAACACAAAAAAAATCAATTTATATTACAAAAATTATCAAATTTAACGAGTTTATTTACCGGCAGGAATGGAAAGTTTTGCTAGACGTAAACAAATGAAACGAAGCGCGGTACAGACCGTGCGGTATAAAGGGGATATTTCACAGAGCTGTTTGACACGATTCGAGACCCGTGAAGTTAATGAACAATTGTTAGAAAACTATCACCAATTTACCTATACCACTAAGATACCTTATCTTACCCTATACTGTGTTTGCCTATATCGCTCACTGGAGGAAAGTGACGTAAGATAAAAAGTACACATTTTGCACACATCAGAGTGGTTCTAATTTTTATATTGTTTCAAAATTGATATTATAACTAAAGCGTTTTACATTTTCAGCGCTCTATCTTTGAATGAAAATATAACAAATTATGAAAATGATATTAAAATGACTTTATTTTTATTTTAAAGCATATTTGTTGGCATTAAGTTTTAAAAATCATATCAGCCAAATGACCCTTGGTTTCGCAGAGTCATTCGAATCCTCGAAATCCAATTTACGATGATATTCTGACACAATGGCCCAATCTCACCAATGGTGCGAGTTATGTTGGCTTTTCGGGCGTCAATCGTTTGTGGCTTGGCCGCATATACTCGAGATTTGACGTATAATATACATAATATATATATTTGACGTATTTCTAGCCCCACAAGAAGACATCCCACGGAGCGAAACCTTCGAATCTTTCACGTAATAAATTTGCAGTGCCGTATGGCACGTAGCGACATCCTGTTAAAACCACATGTTTTGCAGATTCGTCCCATTCAATCTTGGCCAAAATAAATTAGTTATCATAAGGGAGGGTATGATGATCGATCACCGTTTACAGTAAAGGCGATTTCTGCGTTTTCAAAAAAAAACATGACCGATTATTCCGCCAGACCAAAACGGGCACCAAACAGTAACTTTTATAGAGGGCAATGGAACCTGATAAATGTTTCCGTTTATAGCCCCATATGTGACAATTCTGCTTGTTAACAAAACCACTTAACCAAAAATGGGACTCGTCAGGAAACATGATTTTTTGCCCAAATGCTGGATCCGCGTTTAACTGCACTAGAGGCCAGTCAGCAAATATGCAGCATTGTCTGTGGTCGTTGGGTTTTAGTTCTTGAGTCAATTGGGTGAACTGCATTTGGGTGAAAACCAAGATGCAAAATTCGCCAAGTTGATGTTTGAGTAAGTCCAAGTTCTTGCGCATCACGTGGAATTGACTGTCTTGGGTTCTGACGAACACTTTCACGGACTGCAGCAATATTTTCTACTGCAATATCTTCTGTTCCGATTATGTATAGACGCTTGGTCTACCACCGATCTGGTTGTTTCGAATTTCGTTATTAGACGATGAATTGTTGACTCTGCAGGACGATCGTGAATATCATACATTAAACGCACTGCACGGAACGTTTGGCGAACTGAACACTGATTTTGATAATAATAAGTTTCAACGACTTCTATGCGTTGTTCAATCGTGTAGCGTTTTATAGTAAAATGTACTACTGACTGAGTACTCTGCCGAAATTTAAAAGCTGTATCATTATTGCCTTGGTCATGCGCTGTTTATAAATTTAAAATTTTTTTTGATTAATAATTTTTTAAAACTATTATAGTTTTATCTTCTAAGGATAGTCACTTAAAACATTGAAAGGCTAGAATTAGTATTGCCATGGGACTATGGGCACTTTGTTTGCATCTGAAAAAGAAGCTGCTCCTGTAGTTTCTGCTACCGGTATCAGATCCAAAAAATTATCTTCTATTTTATTTTCAATTTCCATTCTAACCACTAAACACGAATGTTTGTGCACGAGTTATCTGTCGATTCGTCAGCAATTAAACAATACTTATTATTTTTGATGAGCTCTATCAAATACGACTTTTGTGAAGATTCTGTTAATTTTTTAAGAACCCTAGTTATTTTGGTTCTACCTGCTTTCATTTTTATTTTGCTATATCGGAATCGGTACACACAGCATTAAGGTAATTAATAAAATGTTCAGCAAACATACCAGCAATATTCTGCTAGTTTCAGCTTCCTGGACTGCTTTTTTTATGTTTACCGAATTCTAAGTGTTTAGAAAGTTGCACTTTTCCTGCGGCTATATTTATGTCGCATCTACATATTTTTACACCTAAAACAAAATTATTTTTGAATTCATAGATATATTTTGTATAAGAAGCCACCTAACTAAATAAATATACCTAACGACATAATGTTAGTCAACACTTACCAGGCATAATTAGGTCCTTTCTTATTGGGTCAGAAAAATCCAGGTGATTGGGTCCATTCTTTTTTAAACTGTTGTTTGTAAATCTTTATTTTCTTAGCGGCACTAGGGCCAGGCAAGTTTTGAGAACTGTCACTATCACTGCTAGTATCACTTACAACCATTTTTTAAAGTTTATTTCAACTAACAGAATATAAAACGAGTCAAAACTGAAATCCAGTCTACGTATAAACGGCGAAGTAAATCACACAAAGATGTTTAGGTGCATTCGGGGAATCCCAGTTCGGCCGCACTCAACCATGCCAATTTGCAGATGCGAGGTTGCATTTTATGATTGTTGCATGATCCAACGATGCCAAATTGACAAATATTGGGATACATTTTTGTTTGTTAATGATTGTTTTTGTTTATGGGTTTCTTGCTATATTTTTAATAGCAAGAAAGAAAATCATAAACAAAAATATAAGATTTTAAAGAGTTTTTTTGGCATAGCAAAAGAACCTAAAAAGCATGAGATTCTTAGGCAAAATATTGAAAACATGAGATTTGTTTAAAAAACATGAGATCTCATGCAAAAACTTGAGACCTGGCAACACTGTTTGTCAAGATGTCATTTCACAATATGACATCAGCGTTTGCCTGCGGTGTTGCTATTTTAAATTTTTAAAAACGGTTTTAGGAATAAAACGTTAATAATTTTTGTTTGTTTTAAAGATGTTATTTTTGCTCTTAGAATAACATATATCTATTTCTACTTTTAATTTTTAGTCCAAAATCTAACATCAATAAGTTAAGTTAACATTATTATATGTGAAAATTTCCTTTTTTGAAAATGCGTGTAAACTTTGACAACAGAGAATCGATCAATATATTTATAAACCAAACACCCCCTGGCCCCTGTGCACATGTTGAACTCAAAGTTGTTGTTTACTAATTCTAGCTTTTCAATGTTCAAGAGCACAAACAGGAGTAAAATTTCGAGGGAAACCGAGTTCGCCCGACGTCGGCACGACTCGAATAGTGAGCTTCGCGCCAAATTTGAAATCTAAATGTTGTTGTGTTTCTTATTTTAGATGTGTCTACAATTACCCCAGTTTACATTTACCCCAATTGACCCTATAATAAAGTTTTGCATATTTTTTAAGTTAATCTAGGAGTGTATAATAATATGCAATAACAATAGTTTTGACACCATATATTTTAGAACTTATAATAGCATTTCTCTTTTCTCTATCGAAAAATGACTGTTGTATGAAATAATGGACTAGGCTATGGTAAAAATACAGTTCTACAATGCTTCACGTTGAAGAATTGTTAAAATTATAGATATTATGGATATTAAGTAAAATCTGTATTGTTGTGGCGAATTCATAATGAGTTACTTATTTTGTTGGGTATTCCGTCACTGTGTCACACTTTTCAATACTTAAGCCTATGAGATAATATTCTCTAAATTGATTTTTTCTATAATTGTGATGTAATACCCAATAAAATAAGTAACTTATTATGGATATTATTGTGACTTCTTTTTCATTAGGTAGACGATTAAGCTTATTGTACTGCTCTAGTGGTGAAGAAAAGTATTACGACGATGTATATTTATAAAGAATCTTTGGTATAGTAAAGCTTAATATTCTATTAATATTTTTATGATATGCTTTTTCTGATGTTTTATTTTGAGCTTGATTTATTATCAACTTTATTATCAACTATTTTTTGTCTCATATTGAATTTGTAAATAGTTTTTTTTTTCAGTTAGTCCCAATAGTATACTAACCACGGGAGGGAAATAACTGTACACCCTCGGTTTTGCTTTGGGTGCACTTTTAGATGCTCTTGTTCGTAATCTATTTAAGTATTTGGGCAGATAATTTATGAATTTATTTATTTTATATAAACCTTGAGAAGAAGGTACATTGGGCACTGTTAGGCTTTTATCATTAACAACTTTAGTTCAACTGAAATATTTTAATAGATTTAGTAAATTATTTGATTAAATGAAAAATTCATATAATTACAAAATTTGTAAAATAACAATTTATGAAGTTACTGCTAAACCGTTATGAAGAAATATTTTTGTTCTTTCAAAATACATATTGTAATAAAATTATGATTTGATATAATTTTTGTAAAAATATATAATTATGTATTAAATATTTGTTTTTAGGCCATTTTTTTTCAATTCTAGTAATTATAAGCAGTTTTTGTTGATATACTTTTATGACAATATATTTTTTTTTATACACACACTGTTTTCATTACTGCCTGCGGTTCGAAATAAGAACAATCTGGGATTGAGAAGAAGAAAACCTCTTTAAAAGGAGAGAAATATTATTTATCACAAAATGTATATTTAATATTTTTTACTCATAAAAAGTTGAATTTTGTGTTAAGCTAGAAGATAACCTGGTATAATTTAAGTTAACATAAATAAAAAAAGTTAGTTAATTATAGAGCAATTCTTTCCATACATCAAACAAGCAGTCTCAGGTATAAAAATTGAAGGAGAGTAAGTAATTTTTTCTTAATATAAAATAAAATAAGCCTACCCTTCAATTAAGCCCACAGAGATATCGAACTACACTCTTCTGTAAAATGAACACAGAAGTAAATAAAATAAAGAAAGAGATTCGTTGAACCGGAAGCAAACCCCATAAGTGAGCATAAATTAAGGCAAAGTAAACATTTTTAGCAACGCACTCTTATTCAAGTCCGCGTTTAGAATACTATAGAATTTTTTCTTTAAAGAAGTGCGACCTCGTCTCCTTACGGATTTAATTCCCGTTTTAGGAAGGAAAAATATACAAAAACAAGCAAAGTACAGCTTCTTGATCGGAAAAACCAGGGCTTTGCACTGAACAGGACACAAAACACCTATAATTCAGGATAGAGGCGAATCTTTGGGTAGCTCTCGTAAAATCAGCACATGCATCTCAAGGCCATTGATATTCAACAAATGCCCAAGTGAATTAACTTTATTACTGGCTCTCTTGACACATTTAATATTAAAATCTCCTGCAACAATTATCGATGATGGGGGTGAAACAGTACTTAACAGCAATTCCAACTTAAATAAGAGAATATATAACCGAACATTTAAAACAGAGCTCTCTACAGATACTAACAACAGTATTTACCTCTTTAAAATTAACCAGGAATATGAATCGGTTTATTCGTTCTTAGTCAATGTTCTGTTAATAGTAAAATAACAGGATAGCCAAGACGGTCTAACACTAGCTCATTAATTTTAGCTCTTACCGATGGCATGTTATAAAGTGCTTAATTTATAGGGGTTAGTCCTAATAAAGAATTACCACAACTCGAGGTATTGACTTTGGGTATAGAGTTTTCATGGTGCTCCATAGTAACTTCTTCAATTTATTTTCCTTCTAAGTTTGACACTTTTCGTTTTAAGGTATTTATACAGCTGGACAAGGATTGTGAAGTTTTAAAATGATTTAGCTTCAGATCCATTTATTACAAATATCCACCAAGGATATGTACACTAAATTTATAATTAAATAAATAATTCTCTGAAAATATATTATCTACAATACACTAAATGTAAACTGTTTACTGAGGAGTTTTAAAATTAAGATATTCCTGATGTTGATCATTGGTTTTTCCATGATATATTGAAAAATATTACACAGGGCGGTTTGCCAGCCTTTATTGTAGGATAAATAAAGCAAAACATGTGATATTTCCTCCTATTTTATATCGACAATATTGAGAATTCATTTAAGAAAGGAGTCATATAATTTCTATAAGCACATACAAGGATTTTGGAGTTTTTCCATAATGCCACTCGGTAATACCTATTACCAGATTTTACCAGAAAAGAAAATAGAATTATTTGATAAACTATAAAAGTGAAGTTTAGCAAGCAACATAGTGTGACTAATAGTATCAAAAGTTTTTCTGAAGTGAAGAAGGCACAACCAGTTATTTTATTTTTGGTCCTCATTCTCTTATTATTAACTTACATTATAAACTAAGTTAATAAGACAAGATGTTGTTGCTCTCTAATTCCCGATTGATAATCATTTTTATTATAAAACAGAAATATGTTTCTCCAAAATGTTAGAAATCACAAGCAAACTTATAAGCCTTAAATCTTTGGGTTCGGTCGTTTATAATAATATTAATATAATAATTTATTATAATATTAATATTTGATTAAAATATTTGACCCAAATATTCAATCAACGGTTCGATAGAAGTAGATATTTTGGTTCAAAATTTCAGGAAAGTTATTCTAAAGTATACAGGAATTAATGACACTCAACAACTCAACACTTATTGATAATTCAACTTTACCTACAGAGCCAATACTAATAGAGATTATTAATTTATGAAATAAATTGCTTTTGCCTTTCCAAAAATTGTAAAATAAAGTCTGCTACCTTAAAGTAGTATTGTAGTATCAGTCAAGTTGCTACAACTTGCAATATATTTATTAATTAATTCAGAGCCAGCCAAATTACGAGGTATTTTAGAATCTGTATGTAAAAGATTTAAGTTTTTGGTAGTGGACAAAAAGATTTTACAGGTCATTGTTAATTTTTTTTTTAAACTCGATAACATTGAAAGAAATTGTCTGCTTTATGTATATACATATTATAATATATAGAGAAGCCGCGCTAATCCGAACCCGGCCTAATCCGATGATCTCTGAAATCCGAACGGCCAACCTCGCTCTCATCATTTCGTTAGTTAGATCTGTTTTTTCATATTATATTAACGTATTTATCTTGGCGACCCTAAAATTGCTCAGAAATTTGACACTTTTTTTTAACGGAATTCACTGGCACAATAGGGCAAACTCTATAGCATTCGAGTAACACGAGTAGTTCCAGTGCTACATAAGTGACTGTAGATAAGTTCTGCAACTTGTAGTGTTCGAGAAAGACGTTAGGAGTTGATTCCACATACTTTCACTTTCACAATATTGGTAAATCAACCGTTGCTGATATTAAAAAGAAAAATAAAGATATTCGAGAGTTTATAAGCCGCACCGAAATAGCGCTGGGAAAAGAAAAACCTTAAAGAAGCCAGAAAATCCTGCTGTTGAAAATGCACTTTTCACTTGGTTCCTACAACAACGAAGGCTCCATGTACTAAGCTCTGGGCAATCTCAATAATGCAAAAAGCTTGTTTTTTTCATGATAGAATGTTACCATCTAAAGACTTCAAAGCTAGCCGAGGTTGGCTCGATAAATTTAAAAAGCGTCATGGTATTAGACAATTACCAGGTTTATAAAGCTGATGAAACCTAATGGTTTTGGGGTGTCCTTCCAGGGAAAACACTGGCTTCTAAAGATGAGAGTTCTGCACCAGGCAGAAAAATATGTAAAGACCCTATAACGCTTATGCCTGATGCAAACGCTTTTGGAAAGCATAAACTTCAACTTTTTGGTATTGGAAAGGCAAAAGCAATGTGCGTTTGTTTTTACCATCCTTCCAGTATTTTATAGAAGCCAAAAAATGGATGGGTTGATGAACACATTTTCCTTGAATGGTTTAAGAATCAAGCTAACAATTTATAAGAAAAGGCTTTGATTTGATTGGACAATGCCTCAGTCATCCTTCGGAAGGCGAACTTAAAGATGAAGATGGTAAGATTTTTGTCGTTTTTTTGCCTCCGATGGCCTTGTACAGCATTGGTTTAGGCTATGGATCAGAATATCCTCCAAATTATAAAAATCTGCTATCCCAAAAAATGATCGAACTAGATTGTGTTTAAATACTTCGAAATATTTGCTTACGAAATATATTGTTTGCTTTATCATCTTGTTGGAACAATTTTTCTAAGAATGTAATTAAAAAGTAACCGCTATTCCCAGAAGTTTTCTCACTCAAAACTGAAGATTTTGATCCAGAAGATGACGTCCCCTTGAGTGCACTATTAAGCCAGATTACTGGAGATGTTTTCAATAAACGGGCTGTCCAGGATTGGGCAAAATGTGAGGAAAATGCTAAATTATTATCGCAGGAAATGTTTGGTGACAAAAAATAATATCTATGGAAATAGGAGATCAGGAAGAAGATAATACATCGGTAATTTAAACAATTAGTCACGCTGAAGTATTAAAAGCATTTAACAAGTGCATCCAATGGGCGGATGAAAACTGTATAAGTCCCCAAGATAATCTATTAAAAAAATTTTAATTTAAACAAAAATCTATACTTGATTATGTAAAACAAATATAATATGTACCTACATACATTTGTATAAAATTAAATACGTATATGTAGAATATATTATAACAATAAATAAATTAAATACAAGAATATATATATACCTTAGTTTTCATTAAAAAAGTATTGTCTCGCATAATCCGAACACCCCGCTAATTCGGACCCACCTATGTTTTTGGTGGTTCGGATTGTAAGAAATCCAGGTTCTGATCGACCAAAAATTTCAAAAGACATTCAAGATAGAGAGTTAGTTGGCTTTCTAAGAAACAATCCGTTTAAAACAACAATAAAAGCGAAAGAATACGCATTTTCCTGGTTCTGCTAATACAGCTCGTAGTAGGATAAGAAATTCGGAAATTAAAAGTTGCCGTGCAACAAATAAAATATTTTTGGTAAAGCAAATAAACAGAGAAGATTAGAATTTGACCAGCAATATGCACACCAAAACAACATATGGGAAATGAAAAAGTTAGAAGGACAGTCGAGATCGCCACCCTTCTAAAAAGGCACAATCATTGCTCTTTTTAAGCACTCTGGGAAAACACCAGCCATAAATGAAAAGTTAATTGACTCGGCCAAGACTTGCAAAGCAACAAGAGGTAAAGCAGAAAATATTTTAAGAGAAAGCCCATCCCAACCTGATGAACTCTTATTCTTAATATTAACCATTAACTGTTTAAGCTCTTCTACACTTGTGGGGGCAAAAAAGAAAGATTCGGCTACTACCACATTGCTGAGATAGCTCCCGGGATCTATTTTTTGTGAGAGATTGGCTGCAAGGTTACTAGCAATATCACAGTAGAAGGAATTGAGGACATTGGAATCTAAGGTACTTGGAATAACCAAGACATTATTTTTTCCCCTTAGCTCATTTAAAATCTTCTAAGACTCTTTTGCTCTGTTGGAGGAATTATTTATTCTCCTTTGAAAGTAGGTCTACTTAGCCATTTTGTTTGAGTTTCTGTAAATCTTGTGGTATCTGTTATAATAATTTAAAAATGTTGCATTGTTCATAGCGTATTTCCTAATGTAAAAAAGAGAGCGCATATTTTTCCAGATACTCGTAAACCCTTAGTATACCAAGGTTTTCTATTTCGTTTCTTAATATTGACAACAGGAAAAGCAGTGTTAAAATTGTTTAATACTATTTGATGAAAGCTATGCAGTGGGTTAACAGTAGTCAATACATAATTCCTACTTGACATATTGCAAAGCAAGGAGAATTTGCGGAAATTAGCTCTATTAGTATAAAGTCTATCGCGTGCAAACTTATTCTCATTAGCTGCACTATTAAGCTTTACTAATCCCACTATTGCCTCATGGTCAGACAGACCGGCATTGATTGTTGTACACTGATTTTCGTGTTGGTTAAAATTCGTACAGAAGTAATCTATCAGTGAGGAAGAAAATGCTGAAATCCGGGTTGGCTGATCCACGTGCATCTTAAAATTAAATGAGTTTAACAGATTAAAAAGCATTCGATTTGATCCATTAGATTTGTCTAAAAAATGTACAATAAGATCGCCAGTCAGAATCAACATTGTATTAAGCAAAATTTCACTTAAGAGGATCTCCAACTTTTCTAAAAACAAATCTAAATTACCAGATGGAGATCGATACAATCCTAAAATAAACAAATTTAACTTACTGCTAAATACAATAGAAAACTCGCCCACCTTTTCAATCAATAGATGATCAAGTCTGTCAATAGTAATAAACACAAATTTAGTTAAAAAAGCTTTCTCTAACATAATAAGAGTACCACCATGTGTATATTGCTTGCGTGAAAATTTGGAAATTAGTACATAACCAGGGATATCAATAGGCTCGTCAGACCTCAACCAGTGTTCAACAAGAATTAACACACTAGGAAAGTTAACCGATTCTAAAAATAGTTCCAATTCGCTAACTTTTGAACGCACAGATTGAACATTAAGAAATGCTAGGGAAACTTGATTATGGTGGGAGTTTCTATTAAAAAAGAAGATCCAATAGCAAGGGTGTCTATAGATTGGTCTAGCTGAGGCGTAACCGAAGACCTACCTTCGATCAAGGGTGTATCGCTGATTATCCCACTATTGCTAATACCTAAAGATGCTAATACTACTTTGGATGACAGAAAAGTATTTTTAACATATAAAGATAAAAGTTTGCACATAGATTTGGCAGAGTGACGGTACCTAAAATTTTGTCTGACATCAGTAATTATTCTCACAGAAAAGTTACGGTTACAGATGAAAGAATTAATAAAATGAATTGTATTGTAATATCTGCTTTTTGAGCACTTATTAAAATCGCATTTAATACAAACAATTACATTAGTTATCCTGCCTATTGATAGCAAGGATTTTATTTGGGAAAAAGATGGCAATGTACAAGAAAATCAAGACAAACAACAACAACATCATTCTTGGTATAGTTAACAACTTGGTATATAAAACCAATTCCATAAGGTCTGGGCTGTAACATTACTAAACACATAACCACAGGTGTTGTATGACGAGCTCAGAATACCTGAGAGAAGAGAAGAGGAACCTCTAGCACTAGAATCACCATAAACTAGTACATTTGATTTTGCTCGTGGGTTGAAATGCGCTTTTGCTAAGCAGTTTGTAGATTTTGACTGAAGATTTGTAGTCGTCAAATCTTTTAAGTTACTGCTAGCGTTTCTATTTAGAGACAGGATATCCTTCTCCACTTCAAGAATTTTAATTGGTGTTAACATGTGCGTATTAATACAATTTAAGCTTTCAATCTCTATCTGCATACACTTAATCTTGTTTTTGTGATATTCAGTTTCCTTTTTAAGCATTGTAATGGTATTGATCAAATTTTGATTAAGATCACTTAGCTCTTTTATCTTCTCTGAAAGTTCCTCATTTACCCTAGTATATGAATCCACTTGTAGCTGTACTTCTTTCTCTTTAGTTTTTAGATTCTGAATTTCATTTCTTAACCCATTAGTTTATTCATTTGAAGTTGCAATATGCAAAGAAAAATTAGCTTCTGCCTGTGAAACCTCGTCCTCAAATACTTGACTATTTCTACGCAGTCTCTCTAAATACTTCCTGTCCTTTCCTTCCAGCTCCTTTAGCAAATGTTTAATTTTTTCGTCATATATCCTATTTTCACTCTCTCTTTCATTGTGACTATTTTGACATTGCTCTGAACATAAAATTTTGTAAACTCCTATTTCTACCACTTCTGTCATTCTTTCCAAACAACTTGATCCTTAAAACAGAGTTTTAAGGATGAAAAACAGAGATTATATTTGTGTAAATATTTATTTTATTTATTTATCTTAATAAAGCAATCAAAACTTAAATAAATATACTAAGGCCCTTTCTTGTATGACGGATGCATGAAAAATCAGCCTAACTCATTATGAAAAACTAATATCTGACAGTTGCGACGCATAACATATGATTTTTGTTTACAATATTCACCGGTTTGTTATGAATGTGTTTGAGCTGAAACTTTCAAAGAGCATTTTCTTATTAATTTTGTTAAAGAAAATATAATGACAACTCAAAAGATTTCCTATTATAATGAAATCTCCATGATGATGTATGGATTTGGAGACAGCCACCAGCCTGACAAGGATACAGTAAATTTGGTTGAAAGTATAGTTTTGAACCAGCTCCAAACTATTGTCAAGGAAGCACAGAAATATGGGGATGGCAAAATAGTAAATGCTCAGGAGTTAGTGTTTTTATTGAGGCATAATAAATGTAAAATGCAGAGGTTTGTCCGGTAAGTACTGTTGTATCAAAGTTTCATACATATTCATAAAAATTACTAATTAGTAGGTTATTAGGTTTTGGCAAATATGAGATTTAAGCATTTTCCTTCTCCCAATTATACTCTATTTCAGAAGTGTGTAGAGCAATAAAACCTCATTAGGTATGCAAAAGTGGTACCTGGTGATCCACCAATATTTTATGCCACTACCTTAGTTGGGTATTAGTTTCAATGTAAAATTCTTTCTTTTCGTTGATTGCAGGTAGTGCCACCCGGTTTTGGGTCAATTTATAAGTTTTGTACATTGTTACCCACTGATAAACATTGAAAACGGTTCGCCAAAGGCGTGCAACTGGGACTTGTTTTTTACCTTATAATTAATGTACTTAAATGCTATTTTATTTTAGAAAGTTACTTTTGTTTAAATGGAATAATATATTTTTTTCACAAATTTATTGAACATAATATGTAGAGTAAAACAGTTGAAAATGTCACTTTTGGATCTGGCACTTTTTGAACAGTGTATAACAATTTTAAATTATAATAGATTGTAGTCTTCTTCGTCATCTGACGAACTGTCATCACCTCTTGACATTATAATTAAAGGATCGACTGTCTGATCGATGAGGTTGTCAAGATCCCACATTTTGTTCTCTTGCTTAATTACATGCTGGACTGCTTTTCGCCAATTCTCTGGTGTCGCTTCCGTAATGGCTTGATCAAACAGTAGCTTAACATCTTTCATTTTAAAAGTCGTGTTTTGTCTTGCTACAAATCCTTTTACCTGCGCCCATATCAGTTCTATAGGATTTAGTTCGCAATGATATGGCGGTAAGCGCAGTACAGTTATATTATATTTTTCGGCTATATCTTCCACGGCGTATTTCATGAAACGAGTTTTGTGTAAGTTTGCTATTGCCAGCAGTTCTTTTTTTATCAAATTTGCTTCAAACGCAATACCTTTTGCAGTCAGCCAATCGATAATTTCTTGCTTTCTCCAACTTGAAGTTGGCGTCTTCTCTATTCGCCGTGAATGATAGCTTGCGTTATCCATAACCACCACCGAATTAGCCGGAAGAAATTTTATCATTTCACCAAAATAGTCCTCGAAAACGTCTGAGTTCATGTCTTCATGGTAATCTCCTGTGCGAGTCGACTCAAAGGTTAGCAGACCTTCTTTTAAAAATCCCTCTTCCCTTCCAATATGTGTGATTATAAGTCTTTTTCCTTTTCCCGAAGGTACTTTAATACCCGTAGACAGGCCTTCTATGAAAGCTTGGCGAGCACTGGTTATATTTTTGTCTTGCCACATTTTTTGGACTATATAACCTTCGTTAATCCACGTCTCATCAAGATAAAAAACTTTCTTTTGCTCCCTGCGGTACTGCTTGATACTTCTCAAGTATTGTCGTCTCCAACAAACAATTTCGTCGCTCTCCAGTAAAAGTGCTTTGCGGTTATGCTTTTCCCAGGCAAAATCCATATTTTTTAAAGTTTTCCATAAAAGTTTTCTACTTATCAACGGAATACTGTCATCTCGGCCAAGCTCCATTAAAATTTTGTCTAGGGTGGGTATTTCCTTTTTAAAATAAAAAGAGTGAACTTTTCTTCGAATTATACATTTAGCATTTTCATCAAGGACTTTTGTAGGTCGTCCTGGCTTTTGCTTGGGAGATTCCACTTGACCTGCTACTTTTCTTTCTCGCAACAATTTGAAAATGGTGGACTTTCCAATTCTACTCATTCAAAAACATTTTTCAACAATTTCTTGCACAGTAAAACTAGGGTAATCGTGTTTTATGCAATCATGTACATTTAAAATAATAACTTTTTCACTCAGCGATAGTGGAGAATTTTTAGTACATCTTTTCGTTGGACTGAATACCTCAATTTTTTAAATATTGGGATAATAATATTGTGATTACACTACAGCGTAGCAGTGACTACTAACGTTTAAAATATGATTTAAAAGTATTTATAGTCTGTATATATTACCTGACCCCATTTTTGCATGTTACAAAGCGTTAAAAGATAGGTACCTATACAAAAGGATTAAAAGTATTTATTTAGTATTTAATCTCTTTCAAAATAAAGGCATTTAATCCGTGAAAATTAAATTCATAAATATTATAAGTACCTGCGCCTATGAACTACCACGAAATATAGCCAAACAGAACGGAATTCCCTAGTTTATTGCTCTATACACTTCTGAAATAGAGTATGGTTACTATTTTTCTCCTTAGTTGGAAAGAGGTAGCATTTTCTTTTCATAAAGAAGGATTTATGTATAAAACTCTTATACTATGTAGAATGATGTTGGTATTTAAGTAGTGGAACTTTTAAAAACAAGTCTTTAGAGTTATAATATTTCAAGATCTGGTTTATACCAAGACTAATAATTTGGCCAATTTTCATTATTTAGGTTCATTATTTTGATTAATAGGTCTCAGTAATATTAAGTAGACTTGTCTGGGATTTTACCTTAGTTACCTTTTTTCCCTTAGATATGTAGAGCAGATCTAATTGTTAGATTACAGAATTTCTCTATAAAATACATTTTATTTAACCATTAACATTTATTTTATTGCCTTTAAAGTAATAAAATATAATAACTTTTAATTTTTTTAAACATTGTCTAACATCATGTTCCCAGAATCAACTAATGCATGACCAAAAAAATCTTAAATAAACAGATTATAAAACCTTAAACAGTCTATAATTTTGAATTATAAAAAGTTTATATAAAATGAAAGTCATTTAAAGGTTGAGGTGCATCAATTTTAGTTGCATACCTAGTTTAAATAAGAAAAGCAGGCTGCTTAGAATAGCACAGCGCCTTAGAAATAAAAAATTAAATCTTTGGATTAATTGATGGTATAACCCTTGGTCACATCCCCTTAGTAGAGAGTATATACCAATAATTTTAAAGCATAGTTTTCTTAATAACCTGGGTTGTCTGTCTGTATGGACATTATATAGATGGGGAAACACAACATTGCTGCATCAAGCAATAAGCCTGACTAATCTGTTAAATTCTTTTGTTAACCTTGACAAATATTGGAAAGATTAATATGACATGGATTGCTTTCCTGACAGGAACCACTCAATTCTGGACAAAAAGTAGACTTATAGCAAGTCTTATAGAAACCCATAGTTATCATTTTTTGAATGATAGGATCAACATAAGAACTATACAATATTAATTTAAAGAACTATTTGATATTAATACTAATAATAATGAGCCGATAATAAGCCTTCCTATTATTTAGTATATTTATCAGGTAAAATTTTCAGCTTTTGAAAACTGAAAAGTTTTCTTGGAATTTACAGGGAAAAAGTTCCCGTGATTTACCTGAAGATCTAATTAAAATATGCAGAGACGAGCTAATTACCTTACTGCCTTCATATATTAGAAAAAAATTTTTAATAAAGCTGATGAATTGAACAAAGCCTATAGGTCACTGGGAGCATAGTTGAAAATGTCACATCTTCATCACATCAATCAGTGCACAAATTTAGTTAGTTATAAAAGCTGAAAGAGGCTTATTATGATGGCTTTAAATTGCAGGATTGTGGGAATATAAGTTAGCAATGAGATATAATTTTTTCTTAATATTTTGAGAAGTATTAGCAGATGATAAATGTTAAATTACATTTTGAATTTTATTGAAATAACAAGAAAAATTTAAAGCACACTAATTTGGCTTATTAAACTTTGCAATATAGTCAGAACATGCTCGGCACATACACATGGCATATCAGCATTTTTTTCTCTCATCACTTATCAACTTAGGGCATCTTCAATCTAGGTGATTCATCCCAGATATTATAGATCTCAGAAGGATTAAGCTCGGTTGATGCTCTTCCGGGTTCTTTCTTCTGCTGGTGGTTGTTGTAATAAGTAAGTTACCCAGTGACTTTTTAATTATTCTTGATGTTGCTAAGAGAATAGACTTTTCCATTTGTTTCTATGAAGTTTCGTCTAAATCGAGTTCGTTGAAATATTTTAACATCTCTATTTTATAGTTGCCATTGTAGAAATTATAATTGATGATATTGTACAAGCTGCATGCATTTGTCTCATAATTCGGCCTTCAAGGTCTCTGTATTTTGTTATATTTTCAACATGCTTTTCTAACACATTGTTATAGCTGGGAATGCTTACTTTGCTCTTTAATCCTTAAGCAGCCTACAGTCCCAATAGGGCTTATTCGAGTCTTTTTCTAAGATAGAGCTAGGATTGTCTGTGTATTATGGTACTTTCTCCATTTTAGATAAATTTAGTTTAATTGCTTATTACTGCATCATGACATTCTTTGTTAAGGGGCGACAAAGATTTGGCACCCTCGTGTGATATGCTGGATAGTTTCTGATGTTTTTACTCCAACCATCAATACAGTTTTGATAAGCTATGGCTGGCTTCTGCGTCTACTTCGAATTGTTTTTTATAAAACGTGTTCTTCGAAGCGGCAGTGAGAAACACGAAAAAATCACAGAGAGCTAGATCTAGTGAATATGGTGTTTAGTCTATCAAATTAGTTTTTAGTTAAAAGCTTGCTCATAATGGTAGCTTTGTGAGATGGTTCATTGTCGTGTTACAAGTTCTTTTGAAACAAGTCTTGCTGCGATCTGTTCCATCTTCAAAATATTGATCAAAATCGTACGAATTGACTCGTGTGAAAAGTTTGGTTCTTCTGCTAGCCCTTTCAAGCTATAAAGATTTTTTAGCACCAATTTCTTGACTTCAGCGATATTTTCCTGAGTCGCAGTTCTTGAAGCGCTCGCGCGATAGAAATCTGCTTCACGACCACTTTTGATTGCTTTGCACCATTTATACACTTATGTTTTCGATAGAACTAAATTTTCGTATATGTTACAACCAACAATTTCAATTATTCTGAGGAAGAAATTTTGCTGGAAACACAAAATTTAATGGAAATTCTCTACCCAACAAAACCGTCCATTATAAAAATCAAAAACTTACATGAGGTTACTAACAAAATCTCTAGTTATAAACAAACTAATTATCACATAGAGCCCTAACTTGGACTCATTAAGTCTTATATTGGTGCTCACTTAGTGGCAAAAATCAATTTTATAATATGCTTACAAGGGAGTTTTAGAAATTCCAGGTAGACATTGGACAGAATATAACTTCTGTAATATGTTTCTTCATTAGATAAATATAAAAAGAGAAAAGTTGTTTGATTAAAAAAAATTATAGTAAATAACAAAGCAATTATTTTTATTTTTAGCCAAATTTAATAATATAGATTTTTTTAGCGAAGCTAGCCATTAGTTATAGAATAACTTTAAGTATGATACTGGAAAGAAGAAGATTAAGAGTAGCTTCTGGAGATATTGAAAAATTGACAATTTTTTAAGTAAAATATTAGAACTTTATACCTTATTCAATAATAAATTATAGATTAATTAAATAGCCAGAAATATTAAAAATTATAATCTGCCAATTACATAAGAAGTCTATTTTATTATTTATTTGTCATTGATTTAAACATAGTGGCATAATACCTATTTAAATAAGAACACACAATTGGCCAAACGAATAAGAGATATACCGACTCTCTGCTAATTAATGATAACCACATACTCGAACTACAAGAATATTGGTTATAATTTAACCAGCAATTATTTTTGGTGGCTAATCAAAATACAATCTAGTAGAATTAGTAAACTCTTATCTAAATTGTTTGGATTTAAATAAAAAAAAGTGATAATTGAATAACTGGCGCCTTCGGCTTAATTCAAATTAAGTTTAAAATATTTTACTTTTTAAAAAATTGGTTATTCTTTGTACCATCTAGTGCTAGATAGCTTACTCTATTTTTGTGATCATTATGACAAACATAATTATTCTGATTTTTTTATATAGCTACCTAAACAATAAAGAAATCACCAAAGTAGCGTATGGCAGCACAACAGCAACCCCAAATTTTACTCCTAAAATAGACGAAACTCCCTTCATAGAAATTGATCCAGAAGACCGTCCCAAAAACAAACTTATTGAATTTATTGAGTTACTTGATGAGACTGGTGAGTTTATGGATCTCTCAGAAGAGGACGAAGTTAAAATGGAAAGGATGGTAAGGGCAGACAGAATATCCCAAGAGTTAAATGAGGAGAAATATATTGAGTTTGCAAAGGCCAGGTATATTATATTTACACTATATTTTTCTTAAAATCCTGATGAAACTTGAAAAAATTTTACTTTAGATGCAGTTCTTTTAAAGTAAAAAGTCGAACAATGGCAGAAAATATGAAGCAATGGATAGACCCAAAAAATGAGACTGTAATTAATGCTGATGCTTTAGACGTTTTAAGTTATTTTGCACATGAAACTGTAGCAGAGATAGTGGATTGTGCGCTTTTAGTTAGAGAAGATGCAAAATCAGGTTATACAGTTTAGTGTTTATATAAACTTATGGCATACTATTTAAACCTTTTTGCAGGCACTGATCCAGTAAGACACTTGCCAGGTTCTTATTATTCAGCTGTAATGTTTAATGGAGCACATAGATTTGAGGAAAAGAAGCCAGATTATACTAGAGTTAGTATATATAAAGAATTTACTCTTAATTGTTATACTTATCACGTATACCGCTTCTAGGTCCATAGCGGGCAACTTCCAATCAGCGTAGCAGAAATTCATGAGGTTATGAGAAGAATATACAACAGACAAGCGGGAAAACTCAATTTTGGAGGAAAAGTTCCAGAAACGCATTTCTTATTTGCCCTCTAATTATGCCAAGCTTGGAAAATTTAGAGAAAATGATTAATGCTTTCTTAAGGAAAGCGAAGGTATATGGCAGTATGTTATACATTTATACCTGTTATATTATATTTAAACCTTCAATAAAGAATTTCAGCAGGATCAGGTGGACATAGGTAGGTCAACTCAAATAGTGAAAAAATTTGCTACATTTTTGTATTTGTTACAAACATTTTATACCATTTTTTATTTATTATTTTGTAAAGTGTATTAATAAATGTAAAAGAATAAAAAGGAGTTATTTATTTTTAAGTTTATTATTAATTCTATACTCTGCCCCCATGTATAAAATCACATCTTTGACAATAGTCCTTGTCGTCTGGGACAATTATTTGCATTTTCTGTTGCGCAGAATTGTTCAAGTGGCACCTCCAGTACTATGTAGAACGGCGTACGACTTTTTACGACTTTTTCAATCAAAGTTGTCATATGGACTGTTATTTTGGGGTAACTCGGCTGACTGGCAGAGATCATTTAAGTTGCAAAAATCAGCACTCAGAATTCTAGAAAACAGAACAGATTGTTGTAAACCTTTATTTAAAAATCATGACAATGCCTGGCCTCTACATCCACCAATGTCTGATGTTTGCTAGAACACACTCTTTTAGATTTAGCACAGTAAATAGTAGGCACCTATATGACACCAGACATGAGGGAAATCTCTTACTTCCACAACACCGGCTTAATCTGACCCATAAGGGCTATATAACTAATGCCATAAAACTTTTTAATGCAATATCCGAAACCACAAAACAACTACATTTAAATAGATTTAAGCAAGTAACGAAAAATTTGGAGATTGAAGTAAATTCTTAAGAACTCCAAAATAAATTCTTAAGAAATTGTTCTTTTAAACATAAGGTTCCACTAGCTAATCACACTGATTACAAATCGGTCATGTCTGTTTTCTCTTTGGACCCACTTGAGTAAAGGTGTAGTAATTCAGACTTTGCTATTCAGTTTTATTTTTAAATTAATATCCGACACGACTGATAATTGTAATTATCTTTTAAATAGGCTGAATTTTCGGGCGCAAAAATTGGCTGATTTTGATAGTAGCTCTTATGGACAGCACAATCCCATCATTAGAATGCCACGTTCTTTGGATAACTATAGTCTTAACTTGCACGTTTCTTTTAGGAGTTCTCTAAAATTTATTAGTGACTTCTGACTTTAACATGTTTCTTTAAATTAATTTGTAACATTCATTTATGTCACACTTATTCATGATGAAGCAAAAAAGGGAAAAATTAAATTTATCCAGCAAAATAAGCCAGCAACTTTTATTTAATGTCCGTATCTTATCTTCATAACTAATCACATATTAATAATATTTTTTTTCTATAATATTTGACTGATACACACTGCATTTATTCTTATGGACCAAAGATCCTTATTTAGGATTGTTACTTTAGGAATCTAAAGCAAGAATAAGCTCGTCCGTAGGCCCGGAATTACTCGTATTTCTATACACCTCTTCACAATAATTATGAAGAATATTTGGTGAAATACATATGAAACACCAAATCATTCTAATTCTGATACCATGTAAATTTTTAAAAAGTGAGAATTTTTGAATTTCGCGCATATTATCTAACTTAGAATCAAAGACACTTGCGATATTCTTCATATTATCTAGATACAAATTTGGAGTTTTTTGATATAGCTGCATCAATAAAATAATTAGTTCAATTATCAAGAGTTGCTGAAATATTAAATCGCATATCTCACCCGTGTCTTATATATTTTTTTTTATTTTATTTTTTCATCTATTGATTCACTGTACATATTAATGTTTAAGTCAACATAAAATAATAACATATATTATTTGGTTGCAAAAATGCATACCGCAGAATTGTTTATTCCCACGCATTCCCTTTACTTAATTTCTTAAAAGTTAAGCGTAGAATAATAATGGCACCCATAAACTTTACCAGTTCTCAATGTCAAAGTAAAGAGAAGTTATGTATATACGTAAATATTAGCAAAACGTTTTTTGTCTGGAGGTGAAGCGTTGACTTTTCATTATCATAAAGTGCATTTTAGTTTAGTGTTTATAAATGGACAAATACGGTTTTTCGTAAAGTAGCTTTAAGCACAGTCAAGTTGCATTATATAATCCCAAAAATTTATTATTACAAATAACATTGCATGCATTAACATACATTTCCATTTTGGTTGGGCTTGTTTTTTTTTAAATAAATTTTTATAAAAGTTCCTTTATATACTGTTAATTAAATCTTTATCTATCGACTTAATCTAGGCTACTGGATTTTGTCCTAAGTATAAGTAAAGCGGCTATTGACCTGACTTTTTATTGGATTATACATATATAAGGTCAACAACAATAGTGTATTATGATAAATTTGCACCCATACAAATATTAAAAAAACCGACATGAGGAGGAAAATTGAAATGTATTTTTGTTTGTAATAATTTAATCGGCAAATATTTATTTATGACTTGGTACTCTTACAAACACAATTTTGCATATTGCAATTATAAGGAATCAAAACAACTAAAGATTTAAGAAGTAACGGAAGAAAATCAAAATATGAACGAAGCATAAAAAGAATATAAAACTTCAAACTAAGGTTAAAATACCATCGCATTAGCACATCTCCTGTAATATAAAAAATCTAATAGCAGAGAAAGTAAGAATTTAAATTGCTTAGTATTATTGTAATCAAATAAATCCATGTTGTATACATTCAATATCATGCCTCCTATATTGTTTAAAGAATGTTTAACTTAAAACATACTACAAATTCAATATGAGACACTTTTTTAGCTCGATTTATTTTTTCATGAAATGCTAAACTGTAATTGCATGCAACTGAGCATGTAATTGAAATGCAAACTGTAAATTTTTGACTTTTGAGTAAAATGATATAATTTTAAAATCTTCGAGTACAGTTCCCATATAGGGGAAAGGTGTACACAATTATTTATTTTTGAAATTAATTTAGAAAATATGTTACCAAAAACTTATTCTACTCCCATAAAAACCAAACTAGAACAAAAGGTTTCTTTTGTCCGTGTGTAAAATCTATTTTTTTTTATTAAAAACATAAAAAAAGCAAAATGTGTTATTTTGTCCACCCGAATGGCTTAATTTTCAACAGCAAAGTTCATAAACATATATTTTTGTTTTAACCATATTTCTTCTTCTCTTTTTGACATCATGTGCGGTTCTGTGTAATATAAGCAAGTGCTCTTCAGTAAGCGGGTAAAAAACCATCCAGGTAGAGTGGTCACCCAATTTAAAATTGGTTCTTTATTTAACGAAGCCAATCAATGGAGCAAAGTCGGATCAGTGCAAAATGCTGAAAATCCATTTGCCAAAATTATAAGAGTTCTGTTTAACCTGGATATTTCCCCGGCTTATATTTACGAAACTTTAGAAACCACTAGTATTCCACTCAATAAGAACTCTAAATAAATAATTCTGATTCCACAGCTATTCGAAGTTGCCTAAGTCTGACACATAAACCAATAACAGAGGACAAAGTATCTTTTCAGTCATTCCATTTAATCTAAGCCAATCTTTAGTAGGTTATTTTATATCTGGACAATGGAAAAGAAAGCCTAGAAAACGCCAAGGTACTGTAACAAAGTTTTCAGTCTTAACTTTGGGTTATATGTGACTTGTAATTATAAAAATACATAGATTAAACAATTTAAGAGGTTTCTAGACCGGATAATACCCAGTATAGGTTAGATTTCGAATAGGTTGTACCCAGTCCTACGTAGACTGTGTTGTGATTCCTGGTTTTCGTTGTTTTCAGTCCTGGTTATTCTTATGACAGTGAGGAACAATAAATGCCTAGAACCCACAGTCTTTCATCAACAGAGTTTAAGTGTTTCAGTTATAGTCCTAAATATTTCTTTCATGTTATATACACTGGTTTCATCTTTTTTTATACAAGTTCTAAAGGTTACGTACTTTACAAAAGCCTGCTAAAAGAATGCACATGACTTAAACCTTGTCCAGTTTTCCATAATTTTGGAAAACTCCTTTGAGTTTTTTTTTCTTTGAGTTTCCTCAATTGCATTTTTTTGACCCGAATACTGGTCTCAAAAATGGTTCGTAAACGTTCGTGTTGTAAACATTTGCTAAATTTCTGCTGTGGATATAAAGGCGCCAAGTCCACCAGGCTGGGTCATTCTGACTGCGAGTCTCATTACGATTCCGGTTTCGAATCTCATTTAGATTCCGGTTGCAGTCTCATTCCGTTGCATATAGAGACATTCATTGCAGTAGAGTCGTACCGTACCGTGCAAGCAAAGTACACAGTATTTTCCGTTTTTTTTTCACTAGTATTTCTTTTCATTGTTTACATTTGTTTTTGACAGTTAGTGAATTAAGGCTGAGTTTCTGGCCTTGCTACTTGTTCATTGCTTTATTCTCTAATAACCCCAGTTATCATCCTAAAAAATATATATGTTATTTAAGAAAATTATTCCCTAAACTCTTCTGAGGAATGATTTTCATAATAAATATTATATTATATTACAATAAATATTGTAATAAGTTGTCATAATAAATATTGGATCGCTACCTGATTTCTACACTGCTTAAAAGATTACCCGAGAGGCCAAAGAGGACTCTAAGCTCCTTTAATTACTTAAAGTGGCCCCTGAGACATTTTTTGTCCATTTTCCTTCTATTTCTCTAGATAATTGTAGAGTAAAAAAAGTCAACAGATACCCTGAATCGCTAAAGTTAGAGGAAGTCCATTTGTCTTGTATGTAAAATTTAATTTACGTACACGGAAAGAGACCCCGGTGCAGTACGTCTGTACTAAATTCAACCCCAAATTTAGAAGAAGCAAAGAAGAAGAACCAGCTGGTGGAAGTCATTAAACCGAGAAAAAAAGAGAAAAGCAACTAGAAAAGTTCTCCAGGAATCATAATCTGAAACAAAAAAAGAAGCTTTTTTCCAGAGACAACGATGATATCTCGGAATTCCGGATCCAGCTTTGCTCCACTGATTGGCTTCGTTAAATAAAGAAGAAATTTGAAATTGGGTGCTACCGTTATGGTTTTTTATCCACTTACCAAGACTTTAGGCTATAATACTTCAACGGTCCATAGAAAGACACATCCAAGCAGTGCCATTGGATTTTCCAAACAAAAGTGCTTCTAAATACTTGTGACTTGAATGGCCGTCAACAATTTATAGAACTTAGAATTTATAGCCTTGGTGCGTTTTGGGAAAGGTTCCAAAATGATTAAAAAAAAACTGGGCCTTTCATCCATCCAGACTCTTGAGCTAATAACGTTCTTCGAGGAGTAAGATCCCCTAATCCTTATTTACGGTTTTCAGTAACGAAAATCAGCTCTGGTGGGTCAGGTCTGGTTCTCTAGTTTTTATTTTCTCGTGCTACTGTGACAACCACTTTACGAGGACGTTATACCATTGATACAAACTCATATGAGTCATAAATTTTCCAAGATCCTGTTTTTTTTACGCATGCCTTCGTAATGTAGCCTGGGATAAATTACGAGTATATACTTTTGAGGATGTAAGCCATCCTATTTCATTATTTATTATTATTGGGTTTATTGTTGAGGTGTGGAAGGCTGTTTGGACAGAATTAGTGGTTCTGTAAGCTACTGCAGGGTTCGGGTGAATTGATCCTCAAGCAAATTTGCAAAGACCTCAACCTTTTGTTGCATGTTGGATATCTTCGAGTTGTTGTAGCTAAAGAGAATGGAATTTTCTACTTCCGTTAAACATGTTTCAAACTAAACGGATGAGCTTCAAGGGATATTCAATATTTTTGTCACTATCGTCGAGTTTTTGCTACCACGACCAAAAATGCTGTTTTATAAAAGGTTCGCCTGTTCTAATAGCGTGTTTTATAAGATGGTTTCGGTGTGTTATTTCCTTTCTTGTATCATCTGAAATATAAGTTCTGAGGCAGCTCTCCCTTACCCGATAAAGCTTCAGAGATGCTTTGTGTCAACCTGTTTATAGCTTCGTCAATGATTGGGAGGAAAGCCATATTATAACAAATTGAAGACATTCTTCATCTAGTATTATCATTTATTCATATTAACAAAAACATCGTTTTCAATTTTTTTTATTTTTTTAATTCGTTCGTATTTGCATTTTGTGCTTCACAAGATTTTAAATTTTTTTTGCACTGGCATTCGTCATCTGTGGTTGCGATGTATGCCAAAAAGTCTGCCAATCTACACGCATAGCCATATTCGTTGTCAAACCATGCGATTAATTTGAAAAACCTCTCGTTCAGTTGTACGCTTGCTGAGGCATCATATATTGCCGAACTGGAACATTCTATTAACAAATGAAATTTTATGAATAAATAGTTGTCATTACATAATTTGACAATACAGTGCATCCCAAAAGTTATGTCTAAATTCATTTAAAATTCAGGGGTGTTTTCGAAAAAAAACGCTTGGACCTGTGAATTTTTATTTCAAGTTGCGCATTTTTGTACGTGAAGTTTGTATACACAGGGTTGCTCAAAAATAAATTACGACCATCAACTTAATTTTTTCAAATGAAAGCGCCTTTTTTTATTTCATTTTTGAATTTCGCGTGGAATTCTACGTATGTTTCATGCATCATGTCCTGTACCTAAAATCAACAGTTATCGAAAAAAACACGACCAAACATTATTATTGAAGTTCACCTTACGAGTCACCTTATCTCTGAGAATTTTTATACAGAGCAAAATTCCATTCATTCGTGTTTTTTTATTGTTGGCTGGTGACCGTGTATTTTCATAGAAACTATATGACAGTTGTACGCCAAACAGATATTGTCAAGTGTGAAGTGTATGAGCAAAGTTGCGGTTTTCACAATGGCAAAGTTAACGGAATGAGAACAAGTAGAAATTCTGTGCATGGTTGGGTTTGGTGATAGAACACGTACTCAAAGAGAAACTGCTCAATTATTCAATGAAATCCATCTTGATCGTCCTCCGATATGCCAAAAGGTGGTGATTAGAATAGAGGCTAAATTTAGAGAATTCGGTCATGTTAGAGATCTGCCGAAATCTGGTCCATGCACTCCTCTGTCGCAGATTGGGGCAAATTTACACATGGCGAAATCTATAGTTCACCCAATAGTTAAAAAGCACAAATATCACCCCTACAAAGTTATTCCTGTGCAAGAGTTATTTGATAACGATTTCGATAGGCGAAATGAGTTTTGTGAACGCTTACAAAACATGTGAAATCTAAATAATAATTTAGTAACAAATATTATTTTTTCCGATGAAGCCACGTTCTGTTTGAATGGTAGTGTGAACAGACAAAATTGTCGATATTGGGCAACAGAAAATCCGCTTGGATGATGGAGGTAAACACCCAGTACCCTCAAAAACTAAATGTGTGGAGTGAAATAGTGCGCGGAAGAGTAATAGGTCTTTTTTTCTTTGAACAGACTTTAACGGGACAAGTGTATCTCTTTTCTCCAATTTGAATTAGTTCCAGCATTACTAGCTTTATTTCCAAATCCATTGGACCCAGACTATCCTGACGAAGAACTAATTTTCCAGCAAGATGGCGCTCCTCCGCACTATGCTGCCACTGTGCGTACATTTTTGAATGAAACCTTTCCCAATCGGTGGATAGGAAGGAGAGGACCCATCGAATGGCCTGCTAGGTCGCCTGGCCTAACACCAATGGACTTTTTTTTGTGGGGATACCTTAAGTCGAAGGTATTTGTTAATAGGCCAAATAATCTAGACTAGTTGAAAGAGAGAATTCGCAAAGAAGTGCGCGCCATAACTCCGGAAATGATTGAAAATGTGCAACGAGACTTTATTGATCGCCTTGGATATTGTCAAGCTGTGAATGACAATCATTTTGAACATTTAACTTAATTTTTGTTCTTTTTTTATTTGTTACATGAATCGTCTTTTTTTCGATAACTGTTGATTTTAGGTATAGGACATGATGCATTAAACATACATAGAATTCTACGCGAAATTCAAAGATGAAATAAAAAAAGGTGCTTTCATTTGAAAAAATGAAGTTGATGGTCGTAATTTATTTTTGAGCAAATCTGTATATACAAAAATGCAAGAACTTGAAATAAAAATCGACGGGTCCGAGCGTTTTTTTTTTCGAACACACCCCTGAATTTTAAATGAATGTAGACATAACTTTTGGGATGCACTGTATGTAGAACTTACTAATAAAATCTGAGGAAACAAGTTCTTCTTCCGTATAATCAAGAATTCCATTTAACCCACATAGGGAGGCTTGTTTCATCTCATCGTTTATTTCTGATAATTTGGTCTTCTTACATACTCTTACAGTAAAATCTACCACTGATCCTATAGTAATGGGAACTTTCATTGTTATACCTAATAAGAAAGTAATTTTTTTTTACAGCCCACAAATAAATTTTTCCTAATAAATTTATTAAATGTAAATTGGTTGACATTTGACATTTAGTTTCGACAAAACTGGGTTATGTTCTATTGTTCTATAGTGTCCGAAATGAATAATTTTCGGTGTTAGGTCAGTTCATAACACTAAACGTAATTTATATACATAATACATTTCGGATTTTTTAATTTTGAATAACTTCATAAAGGAAAATAAAAATATGACGAAGGTTCCATACTAAATTATTACGTTATAGCATAAAGCTGCTAATACAAATGCGTACAAATGAAATTAAAAAGTCTATAACGATTTTTTTCTTATGATACATTATAGCGGTAATCAGGTGTTATTGTCGCTGGACTTTGATTTTTCGAACAAAAAGAAAAATTGGACTTTGGTTTTATCACAAGTTTATTTTATAAATTTTATGTATGAAATAAAATATATTTTTTTATTATTCTATAAAACTTTTGTCTTTCTTTTCCTGAATTTTGAAAGAGACGAAGGTGCTTGAGCATAAGATCATTTTGCAGAAAATTGTTTGCTTAATAGTTAATTCAAGTTTATTGGATGATTCATATTTTTGCACGAGAAAATCAAAACCGTTTTACGTCATTTTCAAAACACTGCAAAAAGATATTTGCCAGTATTGTCATAATTAACTGACAAAACTTCATAAGATTTAGATAAAAGTCGGAAGTTAACAAGAAAGTCACTAATAAATTCTGGTTTTAAGTCGAATTTCTTGTAAGTGAATTTTTTATAGTTTAATTTAAGTATTACTAATATAAGTATTACAATACGTGAAGTAATTGCGCTATTTTAACACGCACTAATTGTTTAGATTTAAGGGTAATCGCCATTAGCCCGTGACAATACCTTAGTAGGGTGAAGTGGGGTAAAAGTTTTTGTTTTTTGTACTTTGACATTTATAATAATTTTGTGAGTGCCTTTTAGGAATTTTAATTCCCTATTACTACTGCTTATATTAGTATTTAGTTGTAATATTTTGCTCCCTTAGGTAATTTTCGGCAAGGATGTTGATTGTGCTATCAGATTTGATTTTCGATACTTAACAAAAAATGTATGCCAGCAATTACATTTACCCCACGTAATCACTAAGGTAAGTGTAATCACTGAGACTGAGGTAAATGTTATCACTGACTACATTATTGCCCCAGCCTCCTCCTTCTTGAGTTTTTAGGCTATAACCTATCATTTTCTCTATTGTTACAGGCTAAGACTAATATCGAAGAAATAGTGTAAATACTTACCAAAGACTTTAATTAATTGTAAAGACAGTGTGGAAATCTTTAAAATAGGACCGATCTAAGACTAGTTTATACAGTTCCTAGTGAGTTCCTTCAAAATGGTTAGAGTGTATAAAAAAAAACAAGACCCTTCTTACAGTGCTGAACTTTTAAAAGATGCGATCAGAAACATCCAAGAAAATCGTATCAGTATTCGTGGTGCTGTCCAGAGGTATCAAATCCCATTTTCCACTCTTCAAAAACACCTACGAGGAACCCGAGGATCAAAAAGCACGTCCAAAGGAAGACCCACCGCAATACCTGCAGCTGATGAAGAAAAATTAGTGAATGCCATAAAAATCATGGAGAAGTGGGGTTGGGGGCTCACCAGAAAGGAAATCTTAGAATTGGTGGGAAAGTATGTCACGAAAAATAATATAAAAACGCCATTTAAAGATGGAATACCTGGCGCAGATTGGTTCTTATCCTTTAAAAAAAGGCACAGGCTATCTTTAAAAAAACCATAAGGACTGGAGTATGCCAGAAAAAAGCCAATGATCCATTTGTGATTGAACAATATTTTGACATGTTAAAAGCAACCTTAGAAAATAACGACCTGCAAAATAAGCCTTCTCAGATTTATAACATCGACGAAACTAGTTTTACGCTCGATCCAAGTAGAACTAAAATTGCGGGTCAGAAAAATGCCCCTGCTTCAAGAATAACCACCGGGCCTGGAAGAGAGAGTACGACAGTTCTCATGGGTGGCAACGCCAATGGGGATAAACTGCCTCCATTGATTGTTTTTAAGGGAAAAAATCTATGGAGTACCTGGCTGGCTCCCAAGGAATCTACCTTTCCAGGTACTTCTTATGTTGCGTCACCAAATGGTTGAATGGAAACCGAAATCTTTGTAAACTATTTTACAAAAACTTTTATTCGCAACGTTGTATCTGAAGGACCAATCCTACTTTTGTATGATGGACATTCAACGCACTTAGACCCAAAACTTATCGAGGCGGCTGCCAAAAATGATATAATTGTACTTAAATTACGTCCACACTCTAGCCACCTATTGCAACCCATGGACCTAGCGGTCTTTAAGAGCCTTAAGTCACGGTGAGATTCCAAATTAGCGGAGTACCAAAGAAAACATGTGGGTGTTAAAATACCAAAGAAAGATTTTTTGGTACTTGTGAGCACAATTTGGAAAGAAACAGATCCAGCTTTACTGACATGGGGCTTTCATAGAGGAGGAATATGCCCATTTAATAGATCTATCATCGACCGCTCTAAATATGATCCAGAAGCTCTATGAAGATATGAAGAACGTTTGAGAAATCGCCAACCTGCCACAGAACAACCTCTTAATGAACCCAGCACAAGCACCCATGAAGAGCCATCGAGAGAGAAACCAACCACGCAGCAGCTAGCATCAGAACCGCAACCAGAACCAATAGCAGGGCCAAGTAGACCAATACCAATAGCAGCACCAAGTAGCGGTTCTATATCATTTGAAGAATTGTTGCTGGAAACAGTAAGGCAATCGCCTTGCCCTAACGAAAAAGAAAGAAGAAAAAGGGTAGCTCCGGGAGCTGAAATTATAACAGCAAAAGAAAACAGAAAAAAAGAAAAAGGCTGAGCAAGAAAAAGAAGATGAAAGAATAGCAAAAGATAAAGCAAAGAAAGCGAAAGAATTAGCAAAGAAAACAAAGAAGGAATCAAAAAAAATAACAGCAAAACATCAGAGCTCTTCACATGAAGACGAACCGCAAATTTTAAGTGACAGTGAATCCGACGACGTCATCTTTGAGACTTATGCAAAAGGAAAGTGAAGAAGCATTAAAACAAGACTTTTTGACAAGATTTCTCAAAGGGGTAGAAAACCTTAACATTGGAAATTGGGTTTTGGTCTCATTTAAAGGAAAGAAAAGTATACTTTTCTATGCTGGTCAAATAACAACGCTTGATGAAGAATCGCAACCTACCATTAAGTTTTAAAAAAAATCAAACCGAAACGCGCATAGTTCAGTGTTTCACTGGCCTGAACAAGAGGACCATCACTTAGGGGCTGCATCAGATATAGAGCGAGTTTTACCAGAACCCACTTTAGGGCGAAGAGGAGAACTAACTTTTCCAGTATCCTTTACCTAATATAACGTTAAATAAATAAAAAAAACATGTCACAGCCTGTTTTGCTCAACTTACCTACGTAATATACTTTTCAGAAAATCTTTGAGTTTTATTCCCTATCATTGCTCCACGAAAAAAGTTCATAACTTCCTTATAAATTAAGATAGGTATCAAGCAATTTTTTTAAACCAGAATTTTTCATACTATAGTACACTTGCCCCAGATCCATCGGCAGAGTAAGCATATGGCAGTTAGGAAGTGACTACACTTGCCCCATTCTCTGGGGCATAATCAGCTGACATGTTTTTTTTTATTTTGGTTTATAAAAAAACAAAAGCAGACAAAAAATAAATAAATATGACATTGATTTAACAAAGAAATAAGCTCTGTGCCTACTAAAAATGAACCAGATTTCTCTTTTGGTTTTTTTGTAATGAAATTTTAAATTGCCACTATAATTTTTTTGATTACACTTACCCCACTTCACCCTATATATTTAATATTTGTGTTTATAATTAAATAGAAGCGTAGGAATATCCTTTTCCATATAAATCATAAATTTTAATTTTTTTTTCTAAATGGTGATTCACAGATTTTTTTATTTAATTTTTTTGTTGATTTATGTAAGATTTCTAAAAATATGAAAAACTAATCTAAAAATCATTGGGTCGTAAATTGCTCAATCACCGGGACGGACTAACCATTAATAAAATATAGTTAAAAAAAATATACAAAGATTTAATTGAGATCCTTAGCAAAATCATAATATATTATTAATCAAAGTATATTAAAGTGAAAACGAATAATTTTTTGATTCGAACACATCTTTAAAATCCAACCCAATTATTAACTTATTAATTTTACTGGTACCAGCATTAAAAACTACTACCGAAAAAACATGATACAATATGAGAATAGATCGATCGATAACCCTGTAAAATATCTATGGAAGTAATTTTTTTTTTAATGTACAATGTACCAAAAGTCTTTGTACTTTTGTACATCTTGATGCATAACTTTTAAAATAAATATGTTATCGTATTTATAAATATTTTTTATCAGTTCTAAGTTGATCAGTAATGTCAAATCACTATGGAGATTAACTTTTGTTTGCATTAAAGCCGTTTCATGCATTTATTATATAGTGATTTCATTTCAAAACGAAGCATTCTTAAAAAAAATCGTATCAATTTAGATATACAAGGGGACGTTTAATTTTATATTTGACAAGGTTCTGTCAATCACCTTCTCCATTGTAAGCAGCATTAAAATGTAAGTATAATGTATTTAATTTTGTCTGGTACCAGGTACATTTAAATTATTGAGAAAATACTCTGACTGAAAATTTGCTTTATTTTAGCAATGACAATTTATTTAACATCTTTTGGTGATTGTCGTTGCAGGTAAACTTAATGTTTATATATTTTTTAATGTTTAAAGAACAACTAATAATTTTCTTCCATTATTATAAGAAAATATTAAACTTAAATGAACTATAAAATAAACATGAAATACCATATTTTATGAATTTATAATAATTCTAATTTTCTCACACAATATAGCAAAAGTATGTTTTAACAATTAACATAGTATTGTTGAAGACTATTGCGACATTCTGTTCTCGCTGGACTCATATTCCTACTTTAATCATCATAAACATTTTAAATTGGTACTTTTTAGTTATAAAAGGAATTGCTTAAGATGATTTTTCTATAAATGATAAAATAGTCTCTAATACTGTTTATCTCCTTTATGGATAAGAACTATGTTTTTAGAAAAGGAATGAGATTCTTCCAGTAATTTTCAAAGAGCTTGGTTAATAAGGTTCATTGATCTCCTATTTTAAAGGTTTTTTTTTTCACTTAATAATGTAGGGTTTAATTGGTCAATAATTTTGATTGTTTTTGTATTCTTATTGATACTCTTATAGGATATTTGTCCATTATTATTCCTGTATTATACGTTACTTTTATTGAGAAAATCATTTTTTTAGTATTACACTTCAGTTATTACAGATTATGCACTCACGGTATATAAACCTGCTCGGTCTTTAACATCCTAAATAATTTGAAGTTCAATTTCATAAGGGTCTTCTACTTATTTGATAACCGCAGAATGAATTAGATATATCATGATTTGAAGCTTTGATTTTTTTTTGTCATTTTTGGTTAAAAGTGATGTATTTAAGTTTGAAAATAAAATACGGAATCTGAAATGGAAAATAACAAAAAGAAAACATAAAGAAAAAAAAAGTATAGCAATTCTAAAATTAAAATTTCTGTTACCAGTAAATTAAAAAAAAAAAATACCACATTTTGATTTTTAGCAATATTTAATATTTGTACTATATAGCAGTTGTTTATACAAAATACCAAATAAATAATTTTTCGGAGAAAAACGTTTAAATAAATCGACTTTATCCATTATGTGACATTTTACAACTACCTCTGGAATAAATCTTAACTTTCAAAATATACATTTTTTTATATTTAAAATTTTAGATTATATTTTTAATTTCATTCAAATTTAAAAATATAAATTATTCATTCAAGGCATGATAAATCATGCAGATGATTATCAAAAAAGAGAATTCTACTATACGAACCTGAAATTTTTTCTTTTAGATCTGGTATAATCCCCCCAATGCCTTCGATGCAACATGATTTATCTGGTATTATATTTAGTATAGAGCACCTTCCTATACGCCAGGACTTATTAGACATACCGTCTAGAAGGTTTTGTTCGTTTGTGATCGCATGGACTACAGTTACAAATCCTATAATCATAGTGGAATAAAAAAAATAAAAAACCAAGTTAATTAGAGACTCAAATATAATAGTTTTTTTAATAACTACCTTCCCTTATTCCAAATTTTTCGTGCATTACTTTTACAAGTGGTGCCAAACAGTTTGTAGAGCAGGAAGCCATAGAAATAACCTAAAATTCAAAATATATGTATTATATTAGGATTTTTACTTTAATCAACTCTTCTTTCAATGCTCATAACGTTTAGTGTTTTCAAATAGGCTATTAAATTAGTGAAAATAACAGTAACATGAATAATGATCCAATAATACAAGGTATGCAGTATCATACATGAAAATTTTTAACAATAACAATTAAATTATCTTACAATTAAATATTAAAATATAAGAGAAAATAGAACTATTGGACACAAATGCTTTGATATTTTGTTGTTATACAATATTTACCCAACTCTGGATTGTGATTGCACCTATCTGGTCTATCTATATTTTACTGGTAATGCATTTTTACCAAGGATTTTGTTTGTTCCATGTTTCTTGTATAATTATGATTTTAAAGCAATTAATTCAATTTTTAAGACATTTATTGCTAATTAATTTTTTGTAAGCCAATTAGCAATTTTTTGGAAATATTTCCATTAGTCAATCAATCATTAAGTACGGTCAGCAAAACTTATAACTTTACACCCAGTTTCAAGACTGAGACGACTTTATGTATGAAATGAATAAAAGTGGTTCCATAACAGTGCCTTGTGGAACCCAGCATCTTATTTTGCTCATTTTACTTTTTATACTAATTTATACGCATCATATCTTTAATATATTAGACAAGATTTTTGAGAATAGCTTACACCATACCGCAATTAGTTTTTACCTTTGTTGTGCAGAAAATTCTGATGATGTGATATATGAAGAATATATTTTGGTAAGGGAGATTATATGGCAATTAACGATTGTCTTGCTGGGATAGACTGGAATCAATTGTTTTTGGGAGAGACATCTATTGATGTCATAGTTTCAATTTTCTATAATGTAATCTACTTCTCGATGGAAATGTTTATTCCTCTAAAGAGGTACAAAAGTAATTTTTTTCCATCTTGGTTTTCCTCAGAGCTCCGTAGTTTGATCATAAGAAAGAAACAAATTCACAAAAAGTTTAAAATTAGTGGTCAACAGCAGGAACATGATGAATTTGTATTTTTGAGACATCAATGTGAGTAAGTACTTAAGAGAGTTGTGCTTCTTACAGACCAATAGCATTGCTTTCCACTCTCTCAACAATCATCGAGAAATTGGTTGAAAAGCGACTTACGTCATATCTAGCTGAAAAGCAAATTATAAGATCGGAGCAATTTGGGTTTCAAAGTGCCAAGGGAACATCAGATGCAATCTTTTCATTCCTTGAGTCCTTATTTTTGAGCATGAACAGTGGTGATATTACTGCAGAAGTGTTTTGTTACTTGACCAAAGCATTTGACTGTGTTAGTCACGAAATACTGCTGTGGAAGCTTGAGCGGTATGGATTCAGAGGTCTGGCTCTTCAGTGGTTTAGGTCTTATTTGCATACTAGAATGCAGAGCGTTTCTGTGGATGGTGCCTTATCAAGGGAGCAGCTTGTGACTCATGGTGTTCCTCAGGGTTCAGTTCTTAAGCCACTTCTATTCCTCATTTATATTAATGAATAAATCTCAGATAAATTCATTCAGTTTGCGGATGATTCAACAATTTTATGGCATGACACGAGTGCGATGAATCTAAATACCACAGTTAACAGAGATATTGTTGAAATCAAGAAATGGTGTGATTCCAACAAACTGTGTTTAAATATTTCAAAAACTAGTGTTATGAATTTTAAATGCAATTTAAATAATGTGTTTTTGGAAAATCACATTCTAAACAACTTAGACAAAAATAAATTTTTAGGTTTATTCATTGATAATAAAATAAAATTTGAGGGCCATATCACGCAATTGTGTAGAAAAATATCAGCAAATTGTTATGCTCTTAAAATGGTCGCAAAGGAGGTTGATTTTGACATGGCGAGAAATGTTTATTTTTCTTTAATTAAGTCCCATTTAAGGTATGGTTTGTGTTTCTGGGGTGCATGCACACATTACTTATTCAATAATGTTTTTGTTTTGCAAAAGAGAGCGATCCGACGTCTATGTAATGTGAGTATGAGAGAGTCTTGCAAACAGCTATTTATCACTCATAAAATCCTAACCCTTCCTGCCTTATTTATATTGGAATCTGTTTGCCTCGTTCATAAGAAACTTAAAAATGTGAACACAACTAATAGGCATGAATATAGCAGTCGACGAACTATTGATGTGCTCTTGCCTATGCCTACAAGTTCACTGATCAAAAGAACTTTTATATTTGATGGTAAAAAACTCTTTAATCATCTTCCTGCAGATTTTAAAGGTATAGGTAGCTGGAAACTTTTTAGAAAACGTGTTAAAAAACTCTTAGTTGCAAAGGGCTATTATGAAATAACTGTCGTCTGAATTTTTGTCGGATAGAATTTAGTCATTTTTACCTTTTTCTTGCAGGACTAGGTATATTCTTTATATTTTTTACACCATATCATTTCGCCTAATTTATTTCTGTGATTAATTTTTTTTACAGTTTTACATTTAATAAGATTGTATATTTCAGGAGTGAATAATATCTGTTTGTGTTATACATATTGATACTCTTGACATTACATTAGCTTTGTATGTTTTGGTTCAGAGTCTTGGAGGAGTATTTCTGAAGAATGGGGATGTTGTTGGTTTTACTGGTATAGGTAAACCATATTCATGGAAGCAGAATGCCTTTAGGATGATGGACCATAGCATGCTAAATAACCTTTTTACATGTTTGTGTATATGTTTTTCTTTTTTACAGCTTTGTCAACAAATTTACTTTTATGACAATAAAGCATATTAACTCTATCAACGCAGGATGTTTACGGGGTTATTACTTCCTCTAATAATAAGCACTGCGCTGGACCATGAACTCAGCGTATTTTATTGGCACTTCAGAATTTCGCTTTACACCCAGTTTATGTATGTGAGTATCTGGGACCAGTAAGATGTCCTGCAAGATTGCCTGATATAACAGTGCTTGATTTTTTTTCACATGGAGATTGCTCGAAAATGTGTTGTACTGTAGGTCATACAAATTCGAAGAAGAGAAAGAAAAAAGAATTACCACAGAAATGGTCAAAAGATCCTATAAAGAAGTGATGGGACAATTTGGTTTTGTATGCGAGAAAACGGTGGCTTATTTAAACACCTAGTTTAATTTAAAAATATTACTTGTTCGTTTGCAGTATTCGCTGTATGATAAAATATCAAAGTCTACTATATAAAATTTCATTTTTGTTAATTTTAATTATTATTTTGACTGAACATAAACATGTTATATATAGTTGAAGAGCATTTCAAAAAGGGGAATTTACAAATGCAAAAATTCAATATGATTTTGGCCTATCTCAACATAGTGGGTCAAGATTATTTATTACTCTATTGTCAAATTCCCACCCTGAAAATCTAGTTGTTATATCTTTTATAAAAGATTATCTTGATATAAGGAAGAAATATTCGTTGCTATTTCGAGTTCAAAGAAGTAAATGATACATTATTTATAGAAACTTGATTGCGCTTGGAACTTTTTCCCCAATTGCTTGTGTATTTTTAACACAATATCCAAATGGACATCATTTTAAACTGAACACCCTTTATATCTAGGTGATATTCTAGCATATATACATTTTTAAAACATTGCAAACTTTAATTCTTATCGGAAATTTTATACGACACATTTCTTAAAAACCCACTTGTATTTGTTGCACTAATCGCTAATGCAAAACACATACTCTTCGCCGATATTTTGTATAAATGCTTACTTTTTCTGATGGATTATATTCCATGTGATTCACACCCATGACAAACATCGATATGTCCTTCGAATTACCTGCAACGATAATTTTTTTAACTTTTCCTGTTAAATGTTGACTTGCAGTTTTTAATGTGGTATTTTTGCCTGAACAATCTGCTACATAAACTACATCAGATTGGCTCCAGGGAATCTAAAATAAAAGTATATATAATTATATTTTTTTACGTTCATTTACTACCTTTTTACTATCTGCTTCTGCGAAAATCAAAATTTTTTCATCGTTAACGATTAAATGCTTTTCATCGTAGCAAACTTTTCCGTAAAACCTGTCATAAACTGAATCGTATTTTAAAATATACGCGGCATGTTTTGGACTTTGCAGAGCTGGATCGTTTATTGCCATTGGTTTCATTTTTATAGGTTGTCTTTCCAGTATAGCTTTTAACAGTGATTTACCAGTTCTCCCGAAACCGTTTATTCCCACTTTAGTCATGATTTTGAACCCACAATTTAAAAAAAACGCCCCAAAAAATAATGATTTTTAGTGTGACGATCATGTTATGTCACATTTTTGACAAAAAAAGGTACATTCAGATTTTAGTAATTAGCTGTATAATTTTTCACTTTGTTTTTCATCTAGAGTTCAAAATGAAATTTTGCTTTGTTTTGCCTCTTCGCGGTCTAAAAGCTTTTGCGCAATTTTTGTTAGTTAACGTTGTTTTACGTTCAAGTCGAAAAATGGAAGGTGATTAAATTAACGATAAAATAAAAAAAAATTTAGCATGGTAAAAAGTACTTACAGTAAATTACGATGAGATCTTTGATCACAAGAAGGCTTTTTCTCTTAGAGAAATTAAAGAAAAGGGGAAACAAAAAGACATAACAAAAAATGGAATGAAGAATCTGGTAAAATATTCGAAGAAATAGCTAGAAAGCAGAACAAAAATAGATAAAATAGATCAGGCTGTGAAGTCGTTGAAGGAAATTTCAAGTAATAAATACGGAAACCTGAAAAATGAAATGGCTGAGCTATAATATTTTGAAAAAAATTATGATTAGCTCTCATTATAAAATTAGTTCCTAAAAGTGAAACTCCAAATACGATAAAAGTTATGTAAATAAAATAAATCTAAAAATAATTATAAATCTAAGGCAATATTAAGAAACTAAATTTGACGAAATTACGTGAAGTACATCAAACTGAGTAAAACAATTACAAATAAATTCTGCTAAAATATATCTAAAAAAAGTAATATATTTATGCTACGGCTAACAGAAGAACCTGTAACAATTCTAAGTATAATACCAGTTAAATATCTATACGTCCTCCAGTCACAATAATGAGGAACATAGAATGGACTCATTAAAATTAAAAATACGTCAACTATCTAAACGTCAGCAAATTATGGCATACATTTCTAATTTGGTAAACCTAACCCTTAGAACATTGAAAGGCTAGAATTAGCATTGCCATGGAACTATGGGCAGTTTGTTTGCTTGCAACATTTCTGATGCAATGATGCCAAATAAAAACACACTTTATAATATCATAAAAATTTGTCACTTATTTTGACAGGCGCAAAGCAATATTATTCCTCTTTAATAAAATATGAAGCTTTTTTCTCATAAAATGTGATAAGATACTCTATAAAACAGTCAACATTCAAAGTTGTAGTGTATCAAATGAATGTAGATAACGTATATTAGAGAGAAAGGCAACAACATCGCAACGCCGCACAGTGCTCAGAAATGCAAGAAAACCGAGCAAAACTTGAAAAATCAAATGTTACCATTCGAGGTAAAATACCTCTACATCTTGTCTAAATGGCGTTAGGTTCCTAAATTTGGGAGAGTCAGGTGATTTTATTGAATACCTGATGATAGGTGTATCTCGAAAAGTAACCTATTCGAGAATAGTCTGTAACTCAGCTGTTCTGTAAGTTTTCCAGCGCTCTGGAAAATCATTGTACAGATTCGAGCAATTGTGTTACAATCATCACACGACATGTAAAATGATCGTGAAGATGTGTACAAAATTAATGTGTTGATAAAATAATGTTTAGAATTTTCCGAGTCATCGTAAAAAAGGTGTAAATTTGACTGCTTCACGTTGCTGTTTTTGTATTAAAAAAAACTTTGTGTATCAAATTAGTTGTGATCGCGCGAGATCCCGCTAAGGTAAGAAGTATTTTCATTTTGTGTAAAGTATCGTGTACGAAATAGCGTTGACAGAATATCCTCGTTTTTTCCCCCTCTCCCCGTAAACGAATATTTTCTAGACTCGCACAGTGGTTCAAAACACCTGGAAATCTGGCCATAAATCGAATTGTCGGTCGATTTACTTGAAAATTTGTATCTCAAGGTTTTTGGGTTTTCGTTAAATTCGATTTTGACATGAGAATCAATAAATTCAACATGGCGGATCCAAAATGGCGGATATTTCTTCGACAAAAAATTGGATTCACATCAAATCGCGCTAAAGGGGGGTTTTTATGCTCGTTGAATTTGAATTGGATATCAGAATTAATATATTCAAAATGGCGTACATTTCTTCAGAAAAAAATTAGATTCACACCAAATTACGCTAAAGGGGGCTTTTTATGCTCGTTGAATTCTAATTTGATATTATTAGACTTAACACATTCAAAATGGCGGGTCAAAAATTTGCGGAATTTTTTTTTCCAAAAAATGATCAGATTAACACCAAATTACGGTTAAGAGGGGTTGTTATGCTCACTCAATTCGATTTTGACATTCGAGTCATTATTGGAACACTTCATTTTGGAATGGTTCTGTTAATTATGAAATAAGAATATCTAATAATAAAAGTATATACAATTATGTTTGAAATAATGTTGATGTATAATAGTAAAATAATGATTACAATACAATACAAACTGGTTTTTTGCAAAAAACTCCATCATTTTGTTTCCGCCGTTTTGACTTTAAAAAAATGAATATTATTTTCGAATTTGGCGACCTAGAAAACGTAAATAAAAATTGATTTAACATTAAAACGCTGTTTTTTATACAAGTCGGCCGTCATTTTGTACCCGCCATTTTGAATTTCAAAAAATAAATCAAATTTTCGAATTCTAACCTTGCAATGTTCTAAGACCTTAACCTATTCATAAAAATTTTAAGTTTAGGAACCTTTAAATTCACGATCATCAAGGCCTGATGAATCAAAGAGAATATTCTGTAGGAATTAGATATAGGAATATTTGGAAGCATCATATCAATAATTCTAGACTGTGGCACTTCTTTTCTAACAACTAGTCATATAGAATCGTTGTATTAAATGTGAAGGCAAATTAACAGAACTGTATAAAGTAAAAATCATTAAGAGTTCAATGAATTTTCACTAGCTGTTGTTAAGGGAACTATAAATGATCATTTGTGATATTTTTAAATATTCAACAGATGCAAGAAATCTACAAAAAAAAAAACAGCTACCACTTAATAGAAAAGGTACAAAAAACTATTGTTTTTTTTTAAATTAGCCAATGCTCCAATTCAACAATTGTAGTTAGATCTAGTTATTATAAATAAGAATAAAAATAGTAGTAGAAATAGTATTAATCGTTTCTATGGAAACTTGCGGAATTTACGGTAAAAAATTACTTCAGATACTATCATTCATTACCGTCTGATGGCTTTAGTCCTGGCAATCGTCAAGGTAATAGGGAAACTTTATCAACCAGAATATTTTATTATATTATTTTAAAACACCTGGAGTCCACCAACATCATTAGTGACCATCAGTATAGTTTTCAAAAACACAGGCCTAATGGTGTTGCTGTTGGCCTATGTCATGCATGTTTGGATAGAGACCGTTGAGAAATATGGTCCTGTGAGAAAAATAAATCTCGTGAAATAGCTTTGAATAATTTAAAGGAATTTGATAGGATTTTGCATAAAAAAGTCTGGTTTGCTTCCTCGAGAACTGATCCATCTAGGCAGCCCTTGATGAACACACCTTGCAGAGGTTTTAAATTAATGTTGGTGTCGCTCAAAGGATGCATCTTGTCACCTACCCACTTCTTGTTATACATCAACGACATTCTCAGCAAAACTTCTAATCCATTTTACAGCTTTGCTGTTGACAGTAAATTCGTGTCGCCTTCCTTTAATTTGCATAACCACATGTTTTCGGCCAACACTTTTAAACTAATATACTCTCTTGAGTATTTCTCTCACATATGGAATTCTGCACTCAAATACTTCTTAAAGCTGCTTGATTCTATACAGAATAGGGCCATATGTTCTTATATGAAATTCAGAGATACGCGGCCGACTTGACTCTGTTTTTTCGATACCATGCTCTACCGAACTGGCTCATATTATTCCACCTAGAGCTATACACGCAATATCTACTTGACAGACAGATGCTGAATATGGGGCACATCTGCAGACACGCAACGTGGCTCTATCGGGACTCCTTTCTATGGAGAAGTACAAGTCTATGAAAATTTCCATAGCACGTCTTTTCCGAATATTACAACTTTTAGAACATTAAAATAACCATCAGTTTACGCTGTTGTGCCAGTGTATTCCGTAAAGACGTAAAAAAGGAAGTAAGATTTAATTGGAGAAATATCTTACTGATGTAACTGCAAAATAAAAAATAGTCTTAACTAGTACTGCAGCATTATAACAGTTTACAGCTATGCCTTTTAAACCCTGTAATGCTCTAGGTCATTTTGAAAGACTAATGGATTCATGCCATGTGATATGGATTAAAGAAATATGGATTGATCATATTATATTTTACTTATACTTTCTTAATATTTTAAGAGCTATAATCGTCCTCAGGACTGCACACTGACTGCCTATCCACAATCAGTCAGGTATGTTTATCGATTTATGAGGCAAAAAAATTCGTTGATCTACACTGCTATCATAACATCTATAGTAATAATGTTATGGTCTGAGGCCAAAAGTCTTAGGCCAGAAGATAAATTAGGTTACTATTTGTCGAAAATTAGATGCTGCCCAAATAATGGCATGTTTCAAAATGACTGGAGCTATATAATAATTGCACCACCTTTGGAAGTTGTAGTTTCAATAAGGTCGTATTGTTTACTTATTTGCTTACGATTAGACAGAATGCAAAAGTTAGGCTGCATCTACTCCGATGGTTCCTAAACTAAGAGAAATTCGGGCTGCAGATATACTGCAGACTTTTAATTAAACACAATGCAAGCATTAGATAGTATGCCAAGTGTTCTTCAAACAGAATTATATGGCGTCAGAATAAATAATTAGTTGTTCTGATAACAATACTCATAAAACGGCGTACACAGGTTTTTGCGCTGCCTAGAACTTGTGCAGCAATGCAATTGCACCTTTATGTAAGCTTCCCAAAAAACCGGGTAGAAGTTAGCGGATACAACCACATCAAGGGTAACCGGACTGCAGATATCCTGACTAAACATATTGCGGCTCTTTAACCACTGAGGGCAAAACCTTTTATGGGTTTGACTATGGCGAACATTAAAGATTTAGTAAAAACTCAGCTTCATATCATTTTAAAAAGGAATACTTATTAATGCAATTGCAATAGTTATCGTATCTGGTAACTGTCAATTAAATAGCCATTAATTTTAATTAAAAATATACACGGCTTCATTATGTAGAGCATGCAATCATATGAATGAAGTTAAGATAATGTAGCACATACTTTGTTTTTGTCAGCACGCAAATAAAATACTCCCTGTATTCCATTACTTGGAGAGATAAGATCAGCGATGTCCTCGATCTTGGCTTGGTGTGATTCGTTGAGCAGAGAGATGAGCTGATGGTAGCCTCTCTTGACAGAAGTGAATAATAGGCCTACCAAGACCCAAGTACAGTGGTGTTTTGCAACACTGATTGTAGGTTGAAGAAGCAGAAGGCAACACATTAAGTGCAGTCAAGAATTTCTACGTATTGCTATTGAAAGAAAGTTAGTTTAAAGGTTTAAGAAGTAAATCACCAAAAATCATTAAACGTCTTCTAGTATTTCCTATAAGTACAATTTCTTATAATAGGTTATAATATTTTGCTCTTTGTTCTCATTTCTTTCTTCCAGTATTTAAGGTAACTTTGTTCTGGCTCTAGTTGGAGATCTAAGTTAGATTCAACTGGATGCAACTGCGAAATAAAAAGCATTCTTACTAGTAGCAGCATTATGACATCTTACAGCTTTTTAAACCCTAGAATTTAGCTCTAGCTTATTTTAAAAGATAAATGAACTCATGCCACGTGATATAAATAAAAATTGGATAACAATTAAAGGGCTATTGAAATTACGAGACAGTTTTAGCACTAACCAAAATTCTTTACTTTACTTCCGACACTTGTTTCGCTAACGATGTGAGCATCTTCAGGAGAAGATTAAAACTAAAACTATTTATAAAAGGCCTTATACTAAAGATGTAACCAATAGAAAAATGCAATGAAACATGGCCGGATATATGGAATTGTAAGTTAAATAATAATTAATTTTTAATATAGGTTTTTCCGCGTATATACGCACAAAAAATGGTAATAATTCAATAGTTAAACCGTTATGACTAGGCAAGGAAAAAAATTCCACGTTGGCTCATATTCACAAAAAAATCCATTAATTTTAATATACTTAGAGAGAGTTTTATGATGAGTATGGTATTATATTTATCTTAGGTCAATAACAATTTTATACTAGATGGATAAAATTAAATTACTTATATAATGATGTGTTTGTAACAAAATAATCCAGAAGGAGCCGAGTACAAGTTCACGTAGAAATATTCATTATTAATAGATAATGGATTCATTCGTAATTATGGAAAATTTAATTTAAATTAGACTAAATGATAATATAAACTATATTCTGGTAATAATAATCTAATTAGATCTTAATTTGTAATTTTACTGTACAGGATGTTGGTGAAAACTTGTACTAGGCGGTGCAAAAGCAAAAGCAATGTTTACTTGTGTATGATGATTCTGGCAGGTTGATAAGTCGTAAATATTTTTTCCTATTAAGGATCAGGCATTGAAAAATAAATCTTTAAGACAAACAGTACCTAGCTTGAAGTTATAAATATAATACTTTCATAACTAAAAATCCATAAATATTATCATACTGGACAAGAGCATGAAAGGTCATCAAGACTACAAATTTATCAATAGAAACTCACAAGATTTCGCAAAAGGCATATGGTTCTCAAAGTTGTTTAGTTGCTATACTTATATGCTATTCAACTAGAGTAGAGTAAAATCAGATTTTCAGTCTTTGCAACATTTCAAGAAGATTATTTGCAAAATAGCAATTTTTAAGCCTTGAGACACCTCTTGCTATTTGCATGTAGATTGAAGTTGACAAAATGCTATTTTATCATTAGTAAAAAATTAATAAGTGTTTTAAGTGTGATACCATTACTCTCATATTAAAAAAAATTAAATAAATAAATAAATAAATAAATAAATAATGCCTTTATTTGTACTTTTCAATAGTGTACATAGGCGAAGTCTAGCCAAAGGCTAATCTACTTAACCTATTTAAAAAAATTTAAGCAAAATTATTTTAGATAGCACAACAGAAAGAAAAAAATTAACATTTGTAATGGTAACACTAATATTAATATAAAAATAAACAGATATACACCCATTGGTCCATAAAAATCAAAAAAAATATAAAATAAGAAATACCTACTGACAATTTAGCTATTCTGTTTTGTTAAAAAAGGCAGCTTTAGTTTTTTCTTGAAACCCGCTACTGACATTTCTTTTATAGGATTCGGAACAAGGTCATTGTAAATTGTCACCGCATTATACAGAAAACTACGACGAAAGAAGGCTGTTCGATATCTAGGAATTGACAACTTATTTATAAATCTCAGATTTGCTTCATGTAAATTTTTCCGAAAAGTAAGTTTTTTGCGGAGGTAGGGAGGAGTAGACGACGCTAGCAGGGCACAAAAACCGCCAATTGCAAAGAGAACAGATTTTCCACGCGCAGCCAACCAAGTTCACATAGCCTTGCAGAGACTCTATCATACTTTCTCAGTCCATAAATAAATCTGCAGCATTGATTTTGCAGCTTTTGCAAACGGTACGCAGTGATTTTGTCTAATCATGGAAAATAAACAATATTGCAGTAATTCATAATAGGTAATACTAAAGACTCACACAGTTTTTTCCTCACCTTAAAATTAATTATATTTCTGTTTGCATACAATGGCTTTAAAGAATAGTATAACTTTTTAATAACATTAGAAACGTGTAACTTAAAGCGCAATTCATTATCCAAAAGCAATCCAAGATTTTTTGCACATTTAACCATACTTAGCTGATTACCTCCCACAAAAAGCTTTAAACCGTCCAATGCAAATCTTTTTTTATTCTTAGAAGTAAAGCACATAACACAACACTTTGAAGGATTGAGTTTTAAATTATTTTGAGAGGAAAAGAAGGAAATTCTAGAAAGATCGTCGTTTATTTCATTTGATGCCTCCAATACAGATTCAGCTTTAAAAGAATGATAAATATGCATATCATCCGCGAACCCCTGGATCTGGCAGTATTTTACAACTTTAAACAAATCAGAAACATACATCAGAAATAAGAGAGGTCCCAAAACAGATCCCTGAGGTACTCCAGATGTTATATATTTGATATTTGAAAAAGTCTGATCTTCCAAGACCACCATTTGCCTTCTGTTGGATAAGTAGGATTTAAAAAACATTTGGGAAACATTATCAAAGCCATAATAAGCCAATTTTGCCAAAAGTAAATGATGATCCAAGGTGTCAAATGCTTTGGAAAAATCAAGCATTATAAGTGCTGTGGAGTCACCTTTATCCATTGCAGAAATTATCTCTTGGGTAACGTTTAGTAAGACAGATGTCGTGCTATGTTGTTTTCTAAACCCAGATTGCTTATGCGGAATAATATTATTGGAGGTGAGAAAGTCATAAATTTGCGGCTGTATAAACTTTTCCAAAACTTTAGCGATGACCGGGATAATTGAAATTGGTCTAAGGTCGCTGAAATTAGTTGGATTATTAATTTTAGCCAAAGGTGTTAAGAGAGAAATTTTCCACATACCCGGGAAATACCGAGCTTCTAGGCAACAGTTTATAATATGCGTAATATGTGGAGATAGCTTTGGACTACAGTATTGCAACATTAACGCTGATATTGAATCACAACCGTGTGCATTTGATTTTAGGCTTAAGACTATTTTAGAAATTTCCTCAACTTTGGCTAATCGAAATGAAAAATTTAGATCATGCTTAAACTGTTTGTTCTGAAAATTAGCAACTTCTTCGGGGCAACTACCTAACGGGCTATAAATTGAAGCAAAATAGTTATTAATTTTGTTTGGATCTCGGAGATTTAAAGGAATAGAACGATTAGAGATATTTTTTAGACTTAGATTATTAATAGCTTTCCATAACTGTTTACTATCTCTGATGTTCTGATGAAATTGCAGATAATTTCTTTTTTCTCGCCTAATCATTCCCACTACAAGATTACGCATCTGTCTATAATATGCCATTACATACAATATTAATTACAATAAAAATTACATACAATAATATTGACATACAAAATAATCTATTTAATTATATGATAGAATAATAACCTTTTAACACGGATTTCTAAAAGGTAGTCTATTAATACCATTGTATATATTTATTGAATCAATGTGGGATGCTTTGAGGCTGAAGGTTTTGGAGAAGTCTATTCCTAGACTTCTCCAAGGCTTTTTATTGTACAAGCCATGCAGTAACATGCATTGACAGTTATACAATTAAGGAAAGTAGACATTGGATTTTTTATTCTTAAGCATTTTACCCTAATCCTAGATAACTATAAAATTAGAAATAACACTGATTATACAAATTTTGACTTGATAGAAGGAGGACTTTTGAATGATGGATTAAATATTCAAATTCAAATATGCTTTATTGTTCTCAACAAAGAAAGTTTTATAAATAAAGCCTTATTGTGTCTAATAAAATAAAATAATATTATAATTATATAATAATATTACAATATATACAAAAGTCACATAACATTGAACATTAAATATGCACATATATACCTAATACTATTCTTTTTAACATTTGCATCTCTCCACTAGTTAGCTACATTATGAGTGTCATTAAAATATTCAAGTAAGTCCGAGTACATAAGACTTTTTTTAATAGTAATTTAAATTGTTTAGGTGATCTTGCTGCCCTAATGCTTCTCGGCAGATGGTTAAAAATTCTTATACCCTCATAAGAACTGATCTCTTGACTAAAGCAGATGTTGGTATAGGAAGACGTAAATTACCATATTGGCGAGTAACATATCTCAGATTTTGGGTGACTTTGAAACTTATGTTGTAGAGCAGTAGATAGTAAGAATACTCTCTTTGATAAAGCATGGCCGATAAGGCTCTCTAGGTGATATCTCGCATATATATATCACAGCACGTTTTTGAAGAACAAACAAAATCTGCAAAAGGTAGTTACTAGCGCTCCCGCAAAAGCAGATGCTATACCTGAGATGAGATTCAACCAGTGAGAAGTATACTATCTTTCCAATTTCCCCTTCAAGCTCTTTGCAAGCCACTCTAACAGCAAAACAGCCTGCAAAAACTCGATTGCTGAGGGACAGTAAATGTTCCCCAAACTTAAGATCCTTGTCAATAACTAGACCCAGAAATTTATTGACAGGGTACTGCTAGACAGGACAGTTGGCAACAAGAATGTTATCAAGGCTACGGTTATTTGTAAAACATAATAGCTTAGCCTTTTGTAGATTTAAAGTTAGTAAATTTGCCTTAAACCACTCAAATATAAGTTTAAGATCCGTCATTATGGCTCTTCGTAGGAGACGATATTAAAACCATGCCAGATAATGATTGTGTCATCCGCAAACATTTTTTAAAATAGAATAGTAAATTTTTCGTGGATACAGAGTTGAGTAAGGTCATTTATATATAGGAGAAAGAGTGTTGTTCCTAATACAGACCCCCGACGAATTCCCCAGTCGACAGTTTTTTATTTAGAAAACTTAGACCACACAAACACTCGTTGACAGTGACCTAGATATGAAGAAAACCAGGTTGCCTTAACGCCCCTGAAGCCATAGTGGAAGAGCTTCCGCTGCAGAATCCCGCGACTGACGCAGTCGAAAGCATTCGATAAGTCACAAAACGCAGCAGCAGAAACTCCTTCACTGTTGATCTGACAGTTAAGATCGTTCCAAAGGTTGTACTTTGCATCTTGAATGCTTTTATTCTCCTGAAAGCCAAACTGAGAAGCACTAAGAATATTCTTGGGTTTTAAAAAAGACACCACACGACTCCTGACCATTTTTTCAATGATTTTTGAAAGTGTGGACAAGAGCGATATGGGCCTAAAGTTTGATGGTTCGTCAAGATTGCCCGACTTATGAACTGGGATAATCTTAGCGGATTTTAAACAAGACGGAAAAGTTCATACAACCCATAATGTATTAATAGCTTCAACAAGGACATTCAAAGCTATATCTGGCATATTAAGAAATATTTTAGCAGATAGGTCATCCGCTCAGCTGAGTTTTTATTTTTCATTGAATGTAATATTTGTTTAAGCTCAGCCAGGTCTGTAGGTCTAAAGAAAAATGAGCCCTGAACCTGATTATCAGGTAAAAATAACTAATCGGATCTGCTGATGGCGGACCCAGATCTTTGTCGATTTTCTCAGCAGTTTCGATAAAAAAAATATTCATGTTATCAGCAGGGATGTTAGGGACAGCCTTTGAATGATTACTGTGTACTTGTCGGATGCCGTTGACAATCCGCCAACTTTCTCTCGACCTGTTTGTAGCCTTAGTTAGACGATTTGAATAGAAGGATCATTTGGAAACTTTTATTAACCGGCAATACAAGGTTCTATATAAATTGATGAAACACTGGACAATATATGAATTTTCTCAATGTATAAAGAGAACAAAGATTCATACGTGAAGTCTTAAGTCCCTTAGTAAACCAGGACTTTTGTTTTTTTGTTTAGTTTGATTTTCACTATGGGAAAAGAGGTATTAAAGAGGTGTACCAATTTCTGGTGGAAGCATGAGATTGGGTCAGACGAATCCATCACGCCGTCCCATCCAGCAGCCACACATGCATGATTAAATACCCCGAAATTCTTTTTGCTGAAAATTCGATCATAAGAACATATAGCAGTCTTGGGGCATATCCCCTCTTCACTAATTTCACAGATAACTGCTTCATGGTCTAAAATGCCAGAATTCACAACGGTGCAATTTACCGTATGTTCAAAATAGTTAGTGCAGATATAGACAATAGTGCTGGATGAGAACTGAGTAACGCGAGTCGGAGATGCAACATGCATTTTAAAGTTAAATAAACTTAGTAGATTACGTAGTATCAGTGCTTCAATAGAGCTAGAACTTAAGGATAAAAAATAATTAATTTTTTTTAAATAAATAATATTAGACAAATATAAAATTGTAAAATAGCCGATCAATGTATTTTAGCTCCGAATATTTAAAAATCATAATAAAAAACAATTACATGGAATTACATGGAGCACAAAAGATTTACTCCATAAATGTTGCGTTTTTAAAGGAAACTCCCTTTGTATTTATTATAACAGTTTTGGATTCTATGATCAATTATCATAAGGGTCCCATGTGTCTGTCTAACGGCTTTTAAGTTATCGATGCTCAAAAAGTCCCAATTAGTTCTTACTACAATTTTTACATTTTCTGAGCTAAATTTATGTGTATATGTATTTATGTAAATTTATGAAAATTTCTTAAATTTATTGGAAAATACGGGGAAAAATGTGCTTTTTTTCTCTTAGTGATGATTAAGGGTGACGAATTACCATATTTCAGCAATAAATAATCCAGGAGCTTTGGGGCAAATATTGGTTAATAAAAATTACAAAAAAAAGTCGATATAAGAATGAAAACGTTTGGTAGTTAAAAGGAAATTATCGCTATCTATAACTTTTCCTATTCTCCATTTCCCTCTGGAAATTTAAATGGAATGCTATAATTATTAAATCATACCCAAAAAATAGAATGAACTTGCAATAAGAAATGTAGAATAATCGACTCGGTTTTTTAATTATTAGTTTCGGAGTTGTAGCAAAAATACAATTAACTATTAAAAATGCAAGTGTTTCTAAAAATGTGTGATTAGGCAGATCAAAGAAACCTGTTTACTATTTTTATAAGTAGTTTATTTAGGCTTGCGAAAATAACCTTTCATGTTCTAAACTAATCGCTTATTGTTTAAAAATAACAAATGATTAAGAAAAATCAATCTAATAATGTTTATGATAAAAAGTAGTGGCACAAGAATAATTGCCTGGGTTACCATATAAAGAATTTATGTTTCCTCTGAGAATTTACCTCTATAGCAGATCTGCTGTATTCTAAAACAGACTTACAGAATATGGACGTACTCCAGCTTATCTACCAGGACGTGATGAAATACACAATATAGGCCTTAAAGAGGTCACAAAAGGATCTATTTCGGTTTTTTCGTTAAAACCCTCGAAATATTGTATAGTTCATTTTTGCATACTAATAGAGAAATTAGCTTTAAAGCCAAACCTATTATCGTTAAAAAGGTTCTTAGTTTCATAAAAAAAAACATAAGTACTCTAAAAAGTACACGTATTCGTGCTACAGGATTATTTATTATTGAATCTTTTGGAAAAACTAGAATAAATTTGGCTCTCTTAAAGACAGTTATATACTCGCTATTAGTGATCCATATATTAGAGAAATTATGGCTGGATTATCTTATCCCTGCCTTAAACGGATGGGTAGATCATCTGCAACTTTTCAACTTCAAAAAGGAACCTTTAAAATAATAGTTAAAAATTTAGCTTTTATGAAAAGCGATATAATGAAAAACTTTATTTTATTACAATATAATATGACATTATATGGTTAATGCACGACCTACTTTTTGTAACCCTTGAGTATACTTACAAACATACGACTATACCACATGCCACATGTCCTATAATTAACTTTATAGGACAATTATATGTTTGTATTTCTTTTTGAAAATAATTTTATCTTTTGTAATGAAAACCTTTGGACACCGACATAAATGACTCATTTCTGAAAACACCCTTTATATATAATACCCTCATTGAAAGTACTATATGTGTAATATGTGTTATGCGTCGACTATATTCTTATAATGTATAAATATTACGTCTTCGTATAATTTATTTACGTAAAACAACAAAAATAATCGGTGGTAAATTTATTAAAAAAATATTCCCAAATAAGATAACAGGAATTTTGAAAACTTCTTACTAACGAGCTATAATTTGGAATAATATTGCTAACGATTTATTAATTACGCGCTAATAAAAGAGACGACTTGTATATAGACACGTTTTATTAATAACATAATATATATTTTTTAACTTACAAAAAACAACAGTAAGAAAGAAATATGAGAATTGCTTAGAGGTGCTGAGCGGGCTTAGCCATGTTCTTTATGGCTTTTTTATAATTCAGAACTATAGATGTTGATTACTTGAATATTTAATAACAATTCTTTTATTCATTTCATAAACTAATCTAAAGGTTTTCGTACATAAGAATATCCACATTTCTTATTTTGTCTTTATTTAAAACTATGCTTCTAATGATTTCCAATCATATTCTATTATACTCTTGACAATGACAAAATTTTAAATTATTGAAAAAATAAATTACATATTTAAAGAAGACATGTAAAAGACAGGTTATAGATCAAGTTTGGTTAAAGATAAAAAAAGAAGAAAATGGAAATGTAAGAGCAATTGAAGCATTGAAAAGGTTGATAAAGCAAAAAAGAACACTTAAAACTGATGATTATTTTAGGACACTAATGACAATATTAGGGTACTAAATATAGCAAAATCAAATATTTAACCAGCTATATTGGTTGTATTATAAGGATCAAAATCTCTAGAATTATTGTAAGGAATTTTATAACGTAAACCATTATCTGAATAATTTTACTTAGAAAAAAAGATGGAAGGGTTATTTCTAAGACAACCTTGAATAAAAATTACCCTCGCATCTTAATGTTCTATCTGCAGGTTTATGGTACTTAATGTGTTAAATAAGGAGATAGGAGATAGATTGGAATTATTTTCATTGGCTAATATTTTCAGAGAAGTACAATATTTTAAGCAATAGGTAATATGAATTGATGAGAGGAAGTTCAAAATTGTATATGAATATAGACAAATCTTAAGTATTCATTAATCTCACTTAAGCCTTTGATACAGTAGATCATGTGATAGTGATAGCACTTGTTGGAAGCCTATAATATCTAGTAATTTATGCCAAGCTCTGTGAAAAAGCACTGAAAAATAAACGGAATATTATTTTCAAAGATGAAGGAATTTATTAAACTAACGGCCACTATTGATTGACCTTATTTTAATGAAGTAAAGCTAACTTTATACATTTTTAGTGCGATCTCCTAGAAACTACTTTCATATAGTTATTAGGTCATTAGATATAAACAGTTTTTAAATCTAGTTATAGACTTAAAAACTGTTTATATATCCTTAAATTGTTATCTTATAAGAGTAGCTAGAAATGCATACTATGCAGTCATTGAGCTCCACTAAAGATATGATATAGTATTTTGTAGGATATACCCTTTATATTTATTCGAGTTGAGTGCCATCATAAAACTAATTCGTATTACATGTCGCTCTATATTTTCATAAAATACTATTTTGATTCTCGCTATGCCATTATTTTTGAAACGACTTATTTCATTTATAAGACTTAGAGTAACAACTTAAACTTCCATCAAAACATAATCTTAGAAATCCTTTCACGTTTTTAATTTCCATTCCAAGAACTAACCTAAGGTGAGATCCTCTTTATTTTGTATTGAGGCAAGGGAATCTGATATATGGAAATAAGAAGGAAAAGTAAGTTTCAGATTGAATATAAATAAACAATCACAGGCAGATGCTTCTTACAATCTCACTGAAAAATTCAACAACAACTTTTAATAATTTTGCAGGTATTGCTAGTTTTTGTACAATTTTGTCAATTCACTTATTTTACATTACTTTTTAATTGTTTTGATGCAGCTTAGTTTCATCATTAACATATTGTATTAATGATAATCAAGTAAATTTGACGTAGATCATAGTAAGGTAGTTATAGTCTTACAGGCCTATAAGTCTATCCTCTTTTAGGTTGAAGGCAATTGAGAAATTATTGGACCAGTACGTCAGAATGAAGGTATTCTTCGTGAATCCGTTGCATATTTGTTGACTTCAATTTGCCTATAAGAAGGGCAAATTAAGGCTTTGATATTTAAGGAAATAGCTTTGGGTGCATTTATGGATATTCGATAATGCCGACTTCGCAATGGAAACAGCTTTCTTCAGTGGAGCTGATCCGGCGATAGTAAGTTGGGTCAGCTGTATGCCAAATCAAAGGTCGATTAGATCCTCACTCGAGTCCATGGACCCCAGTGTCACTGCGGTTAAGGGATGCCCATAAGACAGGATACTATCGCCTTATTTATGGTCTGCATTGGTAGAAAACCCGATCAGGCTACTTAACGGAAAAGGCTAAAGAGCATCGGCTATGCAGACGATATCTCCATAATATTCAGGGAGAACTACGCAGGGACGACTGCAGAACAAATGCAAGATACCCAGAACACGACATATGAACGATATACTATGGAGGGGCTATCTATAAACCCGGCGAAGACAACCATTAAAAGTTTAGTGAATATTCCTAGTTTTTGGATGAGTGGCACGAGATTGTTTTCAAGGAAAGGGTGAAATACCAGGGTCTCGTCTTGTATAGAAAACTCAATTGGACGGCAAGACTCTACTACTTGGTAGATCCTTGGGTCTCAGCCCTAAGATGACCTATTGGATATACATTCAGAGAGTGAAGCCCACCGTACTATATACAGCTCTGGTATGGTGAAGATAAATCGAGCAGAAGACAATCATGAAACCAACCTCAATACTATGCATTGACCATATGGACCCAGATAAGAAATACAGGATCCTCAAACCTACAAGGAAAGAATGGTAGATCCCATAACCACCGGTGGTTACAGAATAGATTGCAAATGTAGTAGACGGATGGATCTAAAGTCCAACCCCTCTAGCAAGTTGAACAAGGAATAGTGAGACCTAGAGCACACCATTTCATGACACTGGGCAAGGATACAATAATTTTCAAAGCGGAGCTATACGCGATATTGTAGACTGTAAAAATCCTATCAAAAAAAGGACTCAGGGGAATACAGGATAGCCAACCGGTTCGTTCCAATCCGGCCATAAGTGGGTGTGCGTATATGGTGTACAGCAGGCTCAATGACCTATCGACTCAGAATCAGATAATTCTGATCTAGGTACCAGGATATGAAGGCCACGCTGGAAACAAGATGATGGAGGTCTACCTAAAAAAGAGGCTGAGAGGAACACTTCATCTTTTGGGTTGAACAAAGATTTTCTTAAAGGATATATATCGTCCAGGATAAGGCGAGATTGAAATGACATCAATGGGTCGCTTCACTCCAAAAAGTTTCTGAGCTTTGACAATGGGAGGGGTCTAACACTAAACAGGAAAAATTACGGACTTTGGTAGGGCCGCTCACAGCCACACTCTTGCAATGGCTACCTATACAGAATAAGTTTCCTCAGAGATCTGTTAAATTCTGCGGTGGGGAAGTGTGCGGAGGTCGATGGAACACTTGACTGCAAATTAAGGAGCACTAAGCCATAGAAGATATATAATTTTACATATATATACGCTAAGTGAAGAGGATCTGCTGAACCTCATACTGAAGGAGCTATTGGATTGGATAGATAGGGACAGCGAAAGCCGAAAGCACAATAGATCAACATCTCGATCTTGAGGTCGCACTGTGAAGGACCACCCTGGACCAAACCCCATTGCATTACATTACATTAGACGTATCGGATCTGATTATATTTCTTTGAAAAAGGTTTAGCACTGTAGTCCCGAAATTGATATATTTATTGTGCATATCGTGGACGTACGGCGAAAATCCGCCTTTAAGTCCTCATAGAGTCGTTTCGAGAAAAATGCATTTTAAACTTTCAATATTCATGTAAAATACAGTTATAATTTACTAGAGTTATAGTTATTTTTATAAGTATTACTGGATATATTGTAACAAAGGACAAGAAAAATCTAAAATATTTCAAAGTTATTATTTTCTTTCTGACACAGGCTAATAAAAAATGGACTTGGAGGAAAAAAAATGGAGGAAATTCATATTATTATAAGCCGTGTTGCGTTATTTACGTCTCAAGACAAACATAATAAAAGCTATAAAAAAATATGAGGCTATATACTATTAGTATGCATGTAGGACCAATTGAATCCTAATTGAAAATTATGATTTGACCATCTTTTTAGAAATAATTCTACCAAACCCACAGACAAAATCAAAACCTTGTGTTGTCCTAATATCAGTCATCTTATAAAATGTGATCTTAACTATAGAAATTACACCAGAAGTAGGAAATGATGGTAGAAGAGAACACATTGTTATATTCGATCAAAATAGAGGAGAAAAAATACATAACGTTAAAAAAAACTAAAATGTTTGTAAAAATAAATGCTGTAATTAACGAAAAGACGGGCTTCTATTTATCAAGAACAATGATGAGAGAGTGCATTTAGTAATTCAGATACCTTAGTAAAATATCATTCTTGATATGGTAAATTTGTAGATAATATAAAGGTAATTAGTATTTTTATTCAAGTTTTTGGTAGTAAAAGTACCATGTACTAGATGTTGACTAGTTTTACAGAGGTTGATGGTGCTCTACTCACCTATTTATTATGATAAAATGGCTGGTAAGCCCTTTCAACAAAGATAAATTAGGTTCCTATTTATCTTTTTTTGGCTAATTTTCTGCTAGCTCAGGAGATAGACGAAGAAGATGATTTTGAAATAAGATGATTTAGAATTAATAAGTAAGAAGTACTGCGTAGCTGTTGCAATTTTCGAAAATTTGGGCGTTATGAGAGCGAAAAGGATCATAACTTAAAAAGACAAATAACACCAGAATGCAAGACAAAAATTTTAAAATTAAATAAATACGCTAGGAATGGAAAGAGGTCAAATGTATACAAACTACTGGAAAAAAGGTGACAAAAACTTAAAAAACATTAAAAGAAAACACAAGTCAAAAAAAAAACTAAAAATGAAAGCTTTACATGGATACAATTAAACAAAAAATAGCTGCAATTGGAAATAAGATCAGAAGGTACACTGAAAAAGCTTAGAGATACGATCAGAACAGAACATTCCAAAACAGCCCTAAGAAGTTCAACCGTAGCTTATTAAACGCGCCAAATCTACTGGCAAATAGTGAACCACCAAAAGAGGAGAACATGGTTGAATTCTGGACCAATAGGAGAGATGATGAGCGAAACTAATATTTGTAACTCCAAGAGAATATATAGTAAGGTATACTAAAGGCATATTGGTGGTAAAACTTACTCAGCAGCCGTGATTAAGATGGTGTGCAACATGCTATGTCGAATTCTCGTCGCCGAGTAAACGCTTGGTGATTGAACCATTAAATTGATTCCCGTTCTATTAAAAACAGAGGGCTCCTTACAATACCTAATAATTGCATAAAATGCACCCGCTTCCGGATTATAATGGTTCCGGATTATGATAGGAGATGATAAATAAAGATATTAAAAATTAAATACAGGAATCGTTTACAAGAAACGAACATTTCATGCATTTGTGTTTGCTGGATGTACTGTTTTTCCTGGTGCGTTGTGTCGTGGCTAGTAAAAAAAAACATGGAGTTGAACTAGTGGGCAGTTAAATTTAAAAAGGTTTGGTTTTTATTTCTTCGTCTTTTCAATCGTTTTCTTACTATAGTATACAATATACACTGTTAGTACCTAAGCACACTGAGAACCAAAAGCCCTTTTGATAGAATAATTTACTTTGCTAATATTAAGTTACTTAAAATTGAAGTAACTATATAAAGATACTGTAATACCCTGTAACAAATTCAAAAATGATATCTCAGTGCAGCGTGCTTTTACATCATTTTACATAATCTTAGGTCCATAGAAAAATTATATCTTTCTTTCTAAAGGAATCTGTTTAAATTTTTCAGAAAAAAATATAAAAAAATAGGCATAAAATTAACAATGTTAAAAACGAAATCGCGAATTTTATTTCAGACAAATTTATAAATACAGGAAACCGTCCGACCTTACCAGACCGACCACATTTTATAAGGAAACACATATTCCTCCAACCAGAAAAAAAGATATAAAGAATGGCTAGAATATAAGTTTTGTATTTTTAATAAATATTGTTAATAAAAAAGTTTACTTAAAAAAATGCATTCAGAATATATTACTTTTTTTAAATTTTTAATTTACTACAAAAATATTATTTGACAATTTTGTAGATTTTTTTTACAAAAAAACATAGAAAGTCTGAAGTAAGTCCTCAATAGCTTTTCTCATAGCTAAGTAATATTAAGTGTAAAACATTTTAAATAAAAAACATGATTAATTATGAACGATGAAAAAAATTTGAAGTTATAGCTCCTCAATTGCAAACTAAGTTTGTCCAGTTATATTATTCCAATTAGATTTAGTGTCAAAGTAATTAGAAATAAATTGGCAAGTAATTGATTCAATAGCATCAAAACTATAAAAACCTATAAAAACTATTCTTAAAAAAACTATAAAACCTATTTTTGTACCTCTACACTAGCATCGTCATAGTTAAAAACACAGGTTTGAGTTTAAGACTATTAAAATACTTAAGACTAGTTAAAATAATTAAATAGTAGCACCCATAATGGATAGACCTATAATGAATCTATTAAATATATGTTGATAATATAAGATGGCAAATAAAGATATTAAAAATTATCATACAGGAATCGTTTACAACTATGGTTTACAATATGGATATGGTTATTTATTTTGCTAATATTGACTTACGTTACAGAATTTTACCTACATTACATACTGCTTTTCTGAACAAGCTTGTAATAATATTAATTATTAAATTGAATGATTTTAAGAACATGATTTTTTTTAAATTTTTAATTTACTACAAAAATATTATTTGACTATTTTGTAGATTTTTTTTACAAAAAAACATAGAAGTCAAAACTAAGTCTTTAATCGCTTTTCTCATGGCGAACTAATAATAAGTGTAAAACATTTTAAATAAAAAACATGATTAATTATGAACGATGAACAAAATTTGAAGTTATAGCTCCTCAATTGCAAACTAAGTTTGTCCAGTTAAAACTATAGTATTCCAATTAGATTTAGTGTCAACTAATTAGAAATTAATTGGCAAGTAATTGATTCAATAGCATTAAAACCAGAAAAACCTATAAAAAAACTATACACTAGCATCGTCATAGTTAAAAACACAGGTTTGAGTTTAAGACTGTTAAAATACTTGAGTCTAAGACTTGCTAAAATAATTAAATAGTGTAAAATGGTTTTGGCTTTTTCTTTGGTTTTTTGGTCACCTTGCCCTGAAAAAGCCAATAAGAAAAAAAAACGTGTCGGCAAGTAGCACCCATATTTCTTCTAGTTGCTTAGTTATGGAGTACCCCGCCAAACCTACCCTTTATATAATTAAATACATTTAAAGAACCTATTGTCTTTATTTAAAGAAATGGGGCATCGACATAACTGAAAGCCAAGCTTTCTTTAAAACACAATTACAAGTAGATTCTTGGAATAATTTGTTCCTTTCTTTTTTTGTAGTTTTCGTTCACTCCTGACTAAATTTTACCATCCATTTATCATTTCTTCTCCAATTTCGCTTACTAGCTCCTACGTAATAGTACCCTACTCTTCCTAAAATTTCAATTAGGTAAAACCAGCTGATGTTAATACCAGTGGTCAAAGTGTGACAATGTGTGGTGTTTAAATCCGGCACCGTGTGTGATCTTGTTTTATTTATTGTCTAAACGTGATAACCATCGCTACAAAACCAACTTAGATTTTTGGGTAGTATATTGTGAGCGACAGTGGTACTGGCTTAACATTTCTATAAGCGCATCTGAGGCGCGTTATTTTCGATTTGGTTGGGTATCCCAGTTCGGCTTTTGTTAATAGATGGTATTCGGTTTAGAGTTGTTTTGTGATCATATTTGTTCTTAAAAATGGTTGCTAAAGACTACGGTAAGAATTATTTGTTTTTAGTGAAAAAATATTTAATTTAAATAAATTGACTGGTTTGCTTTTTGAGACATGTTTGGTAATTGGAATTTGGGTATTTTTTAAATTCAGTTTAATATTTTTAACTATTTTAAATTAATTAAAATGGTACCCTTCATCGATGTATTTATAACTTTCTTGTTCTTATAGTAACAAATTTCTTGCACTTACACATTTTAAAAAAAATATCTGATTACTATTAACATTTTCTTTTATATGTTTATTATTATGGCTAAATTTTACAGTTTCTAGCTTAGTAGATATTAAATTTGACACATTATATACCTGAATAGAGTTATAGTTTTTTATCATTATAACTAATACCGAAATAGTGCAAAAAATTCTATAAACAGTTTTGAAATGATGTGGTAAAACACTTAAGATGTCTTCAAATATTTTGTTTAAGAATTGTGAAATATAAAGTATATCCAATACAATGTGCGTTTTAAAAATTAAAAAAAAAATCAGGTTGTAAAATTTTTAATATTTATAAATTTATTATATATATTATATTTATAATTTTTTAAGATTTATAACTAATTTAAAAATCATATACAATTATTACATATCATATACATTATTGTATAGTAATTTTTTTATTTTTTATATCTTAAGGTGGGTTTAGTTTATGTTTGTGAAATAAGGAGACAAATATTTTAATAAAATTTTTTCAAAATTTAATATTTTTAACATTTTTTTTCTAGTAGTTTATTGAAAAAAAAGTAGTATACCTAAACTAGTTCTTTTTTTATATAGGTTAAACCAGCATAACAAAATCATAACAAAAAAATAAAAAAGTGGTTGAGGCAAAAAAAGAAAAAAGACTCTTTTTAAAAAAATAACTTTTCAAATACATGTAGTTTGTATTTATTTTTAGTTACATATTCATTATTTGCATGCGCTAGTTTATTTACTACTATAATTTCAACTTCTTTTAATAATTCTTAAATATATTTTTTTAAATTTTAATTATAAGAGGCCTCCCACATCGTTTTAGTTTTGTTAATATTCAAAGCCCGTATAGGCCCCTTCTAAGATTACCAATAATTATTAATAACATTTAAATAAATTATAACAGTATTGTGATGATCACATCGCATACTTCTTATTTTAGAGGTCTGACAAACATAGGATTTCCCGTTTGCATTATGAAATTGGCCATAAATTTTAATTTAAATGCAATCATAACTAGGAAAATCAATATTTGTGCGAATTTTTGCAAAGGTCATCAAATTCACGGAAAAAAATAATGTGGTTTTGAGTATACCAAAAATGCAATTATAGATTTAACAGAAGTAAAATAAAGTCGTTCTTTTAAAATCGCCATCAATCATGCCCTAAGGTCTTAGGTGAGGATTGACAGGTGGACCCACCATGCTCTTGTGTTAATAACCGCATTTACTAATTACCATACTATTGAAGGTCCAAAATATTATTTAAATTGGCAAAAAAGTGCAATTAACAAAAAAAGAAGTATTTTTGATCTTCTGTCTTAGTCTCAAATATAATATCTGTTCCACATGCATGAATTGGAATCCGGAAATTTACACGTGTTTCGCTCATATTAAGAGGATGATGCTCTTAATAGAGACCTTAAAAATCGACCACACACTCACTATCTTTAGAGGTTTAAAGTATACAACAAAAACAATAAGACCGCAAAAGTACTGCCCTTAAGAACTTCCTATGTAACTGTTACTGCTCCAGACCTTGCTCCCTTCGATTCTATTCCCTGTATTCTTAAATAAAGGTTGTTTGAAAATTTAAAAAAAAATCACAGCGTTATGGAAAGCTGTTGCAGTATTAAATTTATAAAAGTTAATAAATATCAGACACTAAAATTTGAAAACGATATTAGATAATAAATAATTTTCTTATTTCTTTCAATTGTTCTTTTTAATGATCATCATTTATTATTTTTAATTATGTATTTTTTTATCCGTATAAGAAGAAAAGAAAAAATTAAAACTAAATCACTCGAAGATAAGGTCATCGTTTTTGGTTAAAATTGATAAAATATGGAAAATATATTTATCAATCTCATTAAGAATTTACTATTGATAATATATGACCGGAAAAAATCTCTACCATATTTTATTAACTTTCTGGCAAAATACCAGAAATGTGACGAAAAAAATCGATTTGTTTATAGTTAGATATAATTTAGAATTGAAATTAAGTCTTCAAATAGGCACAAAATATAAAAATGATTTGGTAAAATTTTTGGTTTTCTAGGTAATTCTAAAAACATAATACATTTTGATAGCATTATATTGCATAACTTTGTTAAGTTTAACTGATGCTGATATATTCCTGCTTTTGAGATTTTTCTGATATAATTTGAATCTTAACCACGATTTGTATAAAGAGTGGCATCTCAAAAAAGTACCGTAAAGCATTACAGGATAGAAAAGATCGGCAAAGTTTGTTTCTGAGAGAAACAAGTTATGACGTAAAAAAAACATAGCAAAAGCATAACCTTTAACCCTCTAAAAGAGAGCTTTAGCCCTCGTTTGTTTTAAATTTAAGAATGGAGGTTAAATGAATAAAAAGTACTATTTTAAAAAATATGGAGCTTTGGAAGACCAACATGATGAAAAATCCAAAGATCCATTTAGTTTTACATCAAGGCCTAACCGAGAATGTGTGCGGTACATCGAATATTAACTAAAAATTTTGACATGAGAAAGCTGTGTGCAAGATGGGTGCCGCGTTTGCTCACACTCGAGCAAAAACAGTGTCGTGAAGATGTTTCAATTGAGTGTTTAGCGAAATTTAATAGCAACAAAGCAGAATTTTTGCGTCGTTTCATAACCATGGATGAAACATGGGTTCATCACTTCACACCTGAGACAAAAGAACAATCAAAACAATGGACTCAAAAGGGGAAACCGTTTCATCTGCAGGCAAGGTCATGGCGTCGGTTTTTTGGGATGCGCGAGGATTAATTTTCATTGACTGTCTTGAAAAAGGTAAAACTATTAACGGCGAGTATTATGCGAACTTGCAACGTTTGAGCAAAGAAATGAAGCAAAAACGGCCGCATTTGGTTAAGAAGAAAGTGTTTTTTCATCAAGACAATGCACCAGCTCACAAATCCGTTATTGCAATGGCCAAAATTAACGATTTAAAGTTTGAATTGCTACCTCATGCACCCTATTCGCCAGATTTAGCCCCCTCAGAATATTTTCTTTTTCCAAATTTAAAAAACTGGCTTAGATGTCTGCAGTTAATGGCTATTTCGAGGCGCAAGACTGTTCTTATTATAAAAAGGGTATCGAACTTATAAAACATCGCTGGGAAAAGTCTATAGAGCTGAAAGGAGATTATGTTGAAAAATAAATACACTTTTTTCCAAAATTTTCGTGTCTTCTTTCTTGGGTCGGGTACTGGGACCACCCTCGTATGTACAGGTGGTACGTGGGGCAAATGCTGTTGGCTGGCGCTGTATCTAAGGACCTGTACATTTGACATCATTGGATTTTTTAAATTTATTATAACAGTGGCCATGAGAAACATGTGGAAATAATTGCCAAGTTCCGTATTTAACCGCTACAAATTAAATAAGAAAAAGACTTTTGGAAGTGCACTAATCATTAAAATCGGTGTAAATTTTAAACTACCTATTCGATCTTAGCATTTCAAAATTGTTTTGCAAGATCAATATAACTGTTTTAAATGTCTGATATCGCTACTACTCTATAAAGCCTAAGAAAAGACGTAGAAGGCGCAAATTCTAATAATTCCAGTTTTTTATTCCACTTCAAAATTTGAATCGAACGGTATATTTTTGACATCATATTTAAAAAGTCCATAAAATTTGCAAAAATATTGTGAAAACCAGATAACGATATCTTTGCTGGTTTTAAGGTTATAGCTATATAATTAATGGTTTTTTCACGCAGCGAGTCAGAACTTATGTACCGCCATCTAGCGTTCGGCCTAAGCTATTAATAAGGTAGAGCCTGTTGTCATAATTAATTAAATAAGACTTATACTAATGTATCACAGAATCAAAGGAAGTTTATGTGATTTTATTAAGACCATTATTGATTACCGAATTTCTTTTTATTTTTAAATTATAGTTCTTTAAAGAGCCAATTTTAAAACCAAATATATTAGGTATTTAATGCCTCGATAGATATTTTAACTGCTTTCCATTATATTATAAACAAGCTTCCAATCTTCTTTGAGTGGAACAAACTGCTGTTTGGTACACGATATTTTTTAAATGACTCCATAATAAAAGTCGAGGCATGTTAAGTCGGGTGATCAGGCCGGCCACGGAAATAGACTTTCCCTTCCGATCCAGCGCCCTTGAAAGTAATTAAAATTGAATAAGTGGTTAATAATTTACACCGATTTTAATGATTACACTATCATTACCTTATCCCTATTATCGTTCGTAACCTTAAACCAAAATGATAAAGAATTTTCTATATTTTCTAACAGTTTTATCAAAAGTAACGTTTTTTTTATTTAATTTTTAGTAACCCCCTCTAGCGGTGAAATACGAAACTTGAAAATAATTTATAGAATTTTCTCATGGCCACTTTTATAATAATAAAAAATTTCCATAGTTTCCCGATGTACAGCTCCTGAGATACCAACCGCTCACCTCCCTTATTTTCCCACCCTGTATACTCTAAATAAATTAATAATATAAAAAATTCCAATTATATTTTTGTACCGTAGCTTTGACCATAAACCATACTCATGCAACATAAACAACATTTTTAAATAATTAAACAAATTAATGCGGTAATCAAAACAAAGCCGTAACCTTCCTTGCACCGAACTTATTTGCATTAAAAAATCATATAAGACCCGTAATGTCATTCACATTTAGACTGAATAGAATAATTATATACTATTGAAAATAGACACTTTAAATGAACGGCAGGATATCGGGTGCTTTTTTGATGTGATTTTATTGTCTCATATTAAAGGTCGGCAACGAAAATAAAATAAGTATACTAAACCAAGAATATTTAAAGTAACACATAAAAGCAGATGGGTTTCGGTGATTTATTTTATATTTAAAACAATTATAGTGAATAATATTTAATTGAAAATTAAATTATTATTATTTCGTATTTAAGACGCCCTAATAAAAATCTATTAATATAACAGTGTTTACCATCAGTTAGTTCTATGAAACGTTCGTGAAAGTAAATCGACAGGAAGTGTGAACTATCATTTTTAAATTTATCAATTTAAGGCAAATTAAGCATATTTAAAATGTGATCTAACAAACCGCACATAAACTAAATTTAATAGCACTTAATAGTAATTAACTATTTTAAAAAATTAAGGTGTGAATCCCAATAGTTTATTTACCTTCCCAGTCATATAGTCTCTGAACTCCTAAACATTAAATGGTAACCGGATAGCAAACAGTATGCCCAGATTCTTTGTAATATTATTCTATAATTTTTAATTAAAGATTATAAAATGAAACTACGGAATCTTACTCTTTTTCCTATAAAAAACATCTGAAGCCATTTATCAATAATCAACAATTATTATTGCACCAATCACCCAAATAAGTGTGACCTGTCAGAAATAACTCAAAATATCTCCTGGTGTGAATTGATATATGTGAACACTGGAAACTTGCTATGCCTCAGACAACTTATCATCTATTTATATTCCAGTAATATTAAGGCACTTTTTGCAATTACCATTTTTTTAGTGTAAACCTGCTGATGTGACAACAATATACCAGAGAAATAATCTATAAATTTGCTGTGCTTCCCAAGTTATAGACTTTTAGGGCCGTCAGCTGGCAAAAAATACTTTTTTTTACTATCGTGCGTAAAGTACTCACCTTACACACTTCCCAGGGTGTGTAAAATTTCAGTTGTTTTTACGCACTAGTACGTAAAAAGTAATTTGACGTTTCTTGAACATTTAAATTTGACATTTGGTATTTTTGATTTTATGTTTTTTTTTCTGTAGTAGAAGAAATTTTGTATGTTAGAAGTGTGTAAAATCTCCTTTTTTTGTTCATGGGAACTGTCTCACAAATTGTCACAATTAGAACAAGTTTCCCATTCATAAAATTTGTCACTTATCTTGGCCTTATCAGGCCCAAAACAATACTATTGTTCCTCTTTTATAAAATATGATAAGATACTCTATAAAAAAGTCAATGTTCCAAGTTAAATGGATGCAGATAACGTATATTAGAGAAAAAGGCAACAACATCGCAACGTCGCTCGATCGCATTGTTGATTCCACCGACGCAAGCAATCTTTACCAGTGAAGTCGTTAAAAAATATTTACATAATAAATATTTATTAATAATATATTATGCTTTAAATTATAAACAAGTATAGTCGCTTCGCTACTATACTTTTGGTCCGTGGGGACCAGTTTGGAACCTTTAGGTATAGTCAGTACAGGACCGTAAAGGAATTATTAAAAAAAACCACAAATTATCAGGTGTACTTAAGTCTGGTTAGTCGCATTCACAGAACTATAATGTATGTATACAATAGTCGCGTTGTATGTCAATATAGCGTGTTATATATCAAATATCTATCAACATAGCAAGAAATTTACAATTGTCACGTGATCTGAACCTTAAATATCAATTATCTGTCAAAATTCATTAATTGCATCCTAAATAAACATCAAATACTAAATTTCAACTCATAGGCATCAGCCTTATATATGGCAATGTTGCCATAAGTTCAAAATTTTCTTTCTATGGGTGTAGAGCAATAATTAAATTTTCTTCCTAAAATAAGCTAATGATAAAACTAGAAAAATGTCAAAGATCTGTATGCTAAAATAGATGAAACTGAAATAAATCATAAGCTAACAGGAAAATTATATATACATTGAGCAGCTAAAATATTGAACAAATTCAATTAAAAATTAGGTATTTGTTTTTGAAAGTAAAATTATACCTTATCATTTAAATTTATCACTTAAATTGAACGTTTGATTTTTATTGCATATGAAGCCTTGAGAAGAAATTTATAACTGATGCCAGATATTTGAAATTATCCATTTAAAGGTTTACAATCAGTAAAGTTAAAATTAAATTTAGAGAAATAATTGATGATCGACACTCAATAATGAACATAATATTAGAAGAAGGAGATTATTTTCTCGGTGCATCCTTTGAATTAGCTTCATAAATGACATGTCACCAAACAGTTTCACCTAATATACCACATAGGTTGTTTTTTGTCCTTTCCTTTTTTCCCAAACCCATACCCAGACTCCTAGTTGGTGGTTTGCTTATCCCCTAACCTCACTACGTAGACATAAGTAAAAATTAGATAGAAAAAAGGATCAATTCCTTTTCAAATAAAAGCTGAAAATCTTCATTTTAATACCCACTAAAGTAGGAGACATAGACATGGACGTATGATCTTGATATTCAGTACAAAGGTCCACCACGATTAAGGTGGACACAAGAAAAAGGAAGGAAAGTAACAGTTATACAAATGCATATATTGAAAATAATAAAAGTGTCGTTGATACGATAAATAGGCAAAATTTGAAGTAATTGAAAGCAGTTTGATAATTTAATTGTAGTACAGAGAAGAAAAGGAATATCTTCTTTTCTACTTTTATCCAATCACTTAATTTTTGATTCACGATATATCTCTGTCTTATGACATAAATTAAGTTCTTCGTAACTTGAATTTTGCATGAGTTATTTGAATTAATATGTTACCAGAGTTCCAGACAAGATAAAAGCTTTCTACAGTTTCTTTAGTCAAAATTTAAATTAAACTGCTCGAATACAACTATTTATATGACTTCTAAAAGTTTATTTGCTATTATAAGTAAGAACATTTTCCACATTGATTAAATATTTTTGTAAAATAAATGTAGTGACATTCTTAAATATTATTCAAAAATAAGTTTGAGAGTTATGGTTTTTTAATCAGGAATCAGACTTTTTGTTGCAATTAAATTTATGTTATTTAATTGCAATTCATTATTGATTATTCATCCTAATACATTGGTAAGTTTTTTTAATTTCTTTTCCCTATCATGTTCGCGTAAAAAATATTGATAATTAACAATCTGCACAGTACACTACAACAGGCAACAATTTTTAATACTTTTTCTATGAACGAAAACACCAGTTTATTATTAATTGAAAAAAATATTTACTATACATTTCCTGCATTAAATTTTAGAAAAAAAAAAACAAAAAGTTCCAGGCTATACGTTCATTTAAGTAATATGTCACTATTTAAGTTCAGCGTTCATTTTCGGTTTCAACGTTTAATTTGGTGACCTTTATGGCACATAGATTAAACGTTAAAAAATGAAAAAGAGCTTTTTTAAAAGTCTTTTTTTGTGAGTTAGTTCACTCTCTACACTTTCAATTATGATTTGAAGTTTTTATTAAAATTTAGCTATTAAGTTAATTTTCTTTTCAGTATCTTCGCCAAAGTTCTCGAAAAAAGTACCAATGGAATAAGAGTTCACCCGGTTTCCCACTAAATAATTTGCATTATGCTGAATATATAGCACTTATCTTCGAATACATCCAAGATCTTCAGAATATGATGAACTATGTCATAGCTAGAGAATATGGTCTAATACTCAATGTTTAGAAGAACAAATACCTGATTGTTATAAAAATTCGGTTATCCAATGAGAATCGGCATGCAGTATGCTAGAACGAGTCAAAAGCTATAACTATTACTGGTTATTATTTGTTTTCATAGACCACATAAGCTAGAAATAAAAAAGCTTCTCTAAAGTCGAGATCTTGTTCGAGCCTGTACTTAAGAATTCGGATGCTAATATGTGGTGTATTTTCAGTTTTAAACGTACATGGCGAGACAAAACTAGAAGTTTTTGAAATGTGGATCTAAGGAAGCTCCCAGGATGTTTATCAAGTTTGACGTCAATGTGGAGATTTTGAGAAAAACGAAAAAGAAAATAGATATCTTGTACGAAGTGAAAAAGAGAAAATGCAATATTTCGGTCATATTATGAGAGGCCTAAGATGTAACAACTTTTAATCCAAGGATAAATTGTGGGACAATGATCTATTGGAAGGCGAAAATTAAGTTGAATTAAAAACTTAAAAGAATATTCTCAAGTGAAATCACCTGATTAATTCAAGCTAATAGTGTCCAAGTATTGAAAAAATAGTTGTGTAATGAGATTATCATAGTGACGTGCAGATAAATTTTGATGCAATTGGGTCTTGGTCTAAAAATAAAAAATACTGTTCTGATGACAATCTTATAATCTTGCTCAATAAGGTGAATTTTATTCAAAACTTTAATCTAATAGCCATGACGTCAAACATTTTCATTCGTTCATATATTGACTTTAATTAGCTTACTGGCTCTAATTATATAGTTTTTCAATAATCGTTTCCTAGCAGCTATAATTCTGACATAATGACCAGATTTTTTTTGATTTGTATTTAAAGGATACGAAAAATGCAATTCTCGTTTCTCTCATAACTTTAATAGACTTAAAAAAATAATAATATGCTATTAGTGGGAATCGAATCCATTATAAAAATAATCAATCCACTTGTCATAACTTTTTTTCAACGATTAATATAGCGATAGATTGGCCACTACTTTGTAACATAGTTAAATTTGATACTAAAAAAATTTTTGTGCACCTTATAATATAGAATAGTTTATGTTTCTCAAACTATGGAAAACTCAATGCAACTAAAGTAACTTAATTGGTTTAAAAAACCACTTTAAAAATTGGTAACAGCTATATATTGCACAATTTTTTTTTCTTCGAGTTAACGTACTAGCCAATAATTATTGTTTTTTTTTGAAAGAATATTGTAAGAAGTTTTTTGTATTATAATATTTTATAGATATCATAATATTTTTTAGATATTGTTTTAAGTCCCCTTAAGGCTTTTGGCACCAGTGGCAATACTCAAAATGCCATTTACTCCAGTTAACCTCGTTAGAACCAATGAGTACAAGTTTGCATTTTTTTTAATTGGTATCTCTCCTAAGACAAAAATATTCTACTTTCTTAGTTCAATGACACACTTTATATATAATTATGTACTTTTTAAAAATGTAATATTTTAAGGATTACGTTTTTACAATATGCCATATTTTACACTTTAATAAACTAATAGTGAAGTTTTTTAAACATGACTTAATATTAAACTTTTTCTTAAACATGATTCCGATATAAACAATCACATTTAAAAAAATTAAACGTAGCACTCTGTTGCATAAACAGAAATTCGTTAATATTCACGCCGGATTTCTGTGATTACAAAAGATTTTGACAAATTCGTCTTTTGGTTTTGAACTAAGCGATCAGGTGGAGACATTGACCTGATTTTTGAAAATTCTTAGGGTATCTACCTTGATGCATGATTATATTTGGCGCGACACTCGTAATAGTGATAGACATGCTACCGATATGTACTTGAAAAAATTTAAGCACAAAAGCAAATTTAATGGTTATTAGATAACTCTCTAATTCATTTTTTTAGTTAGACGTCTTAAAAAATATTTGAAAACTAATATATTTCTTAATTTCTTTCAGATTCGGTTAAGAAAATTAATCCTAATTTACATATTAATTGTTTTTTCTTCTAGTGATCTTATTCTTCCGGCAGACTTAAAGGCTTATTGTAAAATTAAATAATTGATTTGTTTAACTTTAGATTAAACTACTCAATGTTGTTTTCTATTTATGAATCATCGATAATTTATTCCACAAGTGACTTTTGTCCTAAAATAAGATATACTTAAAAGCTTAATTTGTCTTAAAGGTTTTTTATTTATTTTGTTTGTAGTTACTGATGTGATTACTGATAAAGCATGTTTTTCAAGACATAGTGTTTTTATTTTCCCCAATGCAGATGTTGGAGAATAATAAAATCCCGAGAGAATAAGAAAAATAAAGCCCCAATAAAATCTTAATCGGCGATGATAAATAATATGTTTTCAAGTTTTTATGGAGACATGTAAACTAAACATTAAATTTTTCAGCTGTTTGTTAAATGTTTTTTTGTGTGTTATTTATGCCTTAACATGAGACCCTAATGAACACAAATTTTATGATGATATTCGATGCCTTTAATTATAAATTTCGTTGTATTAGGAGATGCTGTACTATTAATTCGCTCTTGTTTCAAAGCATAGTTGTTAGATTTTGTCACAGTATAAAAATAAAACTAATAAACATTATTTTTAATAATAGTTTAACTTTTGAGTGACCTGAATTTATTTTTTTGACGCAAGATTCTTAGATGGCGCCAGAGGTACTCACTACAAAACAATGATGTATGACCATCTACTTTCTTAAATTCTAATCTCCAGCCACCCAGAATTGAGCAGTTCAGCGGAAAAGTGGTCTAACTACCTTAAAGTAGAAATTTAGAAAATTGATATTTTGCCTCTGGATGAATTAAAAAATCACAGTAATATATTCTTTACTTTTTTGTACATATTTATAATAACCCTGTACTAAAATTTCATATGGTAAACATTTTTACTGATTGCGCCCATTAATTACATTATTGCTGCTCAATGTCATTCTTCCAGTAAGTTTTTTTCAAAAACATAGCGGAAAAGTGGTATAACTTGGAGAGTTATAACACTTTTCTTCGTAGAAGTTAACCAAATTTCACAAAACTGATAAACTAAAGAAAAATAATAGCTGTAGTATGTTTACTATGATATCTATTACTGATAAAAGTGTTCAAAAAATATAGAGCTTGAAGAGCAAAACATTACTACTACTTATCTTACAAACTAAACTTACAGTAAGGAGAGTAAGAACAAGTTAATAAACAGATTAATCTTCATCAGAATCGGATAATGGACCACTGTCAAAAGCATCTTCTTTTATCAGTAAGTCCAGGAAGAACTGCTGCTGAATCGGGGGAATCCACTGACGAAGTTCTATCATATCTTTTTTCTTAGCTACAGTAACTGATCTACACACTACGTACCATAACACTAAAAAAAACCTGACTAAACAAGAAAAAGCGAGTTTAATAGGACCTGGCGCGACATCGGAACAGCGTGGTGCCTTGACTTATACCACTATTCCAGCGAACGAATCCATTATGTTGAGAGGAATAACGTTAGGAAGCTCTTATCTTAGCTAAGTTAAAATTTTGACGTATGCCAGTTTTCGACTGAATATATTAGACCAGTAGAAACATAATTAATGGTATAACTCAAAAATTAAAAAATACTGACATATACCACTTTTCCTCTGAGCGGCTCAATTATGAATTTCTTAATAATATTAGTTTTTATAAGATGCTGGAGGATCGATTTAAAAAAAAACTATGGGGTATATCAGGAGGTATACGCATAGCAACTTAGAATTTTTTTTTTAATGAATAGCAGATAGTGTTAAACCTCAAAAGAAAAATTATTCCTTAACGAAGCGGTTATGTACAGAGTCGGCAAGAAAATTGTTTTTAGAAGATTTTGACCTATAAAATAAGAAAATATTTTTAGAATAAATATTTATAGACCTCATTACTAAGGTGGGTTGTATCAGACTTAACATAAAATTGAATTATTGATTTGTTCAACTTTATGAAAACTACCAGAATCTTCGTTACATACAAGTGACTTTTGCCCTTTAATGAGATAAACATTGCACTAACAAGCAATCATAAATTGCCGTTTTTGCTGATTTTGTTTGTAATTACTGACGTAATTACTGATGTAATTACTGATAAAGCACGTTTTTTAGGAGATAGTGTTTTTATTTTCCCTAATGCATATGTTGGAAAATAATCATGTTATTTACATTTAATGCTACCAACGTAAATTCACTCTCAATACAATCCTAATCGACGATGATAAACAATTAGTTTTTAAGTTTTTATGAAGACATGCAAATTAGAAATTATTCATGCCTTTGCATCGCCTCATTAAATGCTTAAATTATATTTTCAAATGCAAAATTTAGATAACTGCTATTTGCGGCTTTCTTGATATTAGGATATGCTGTAGACGAAAAGAAATACAAAATCACTTGGAAACGAACCTCTCTACTCGTGAACAATTTTGAATTCCATACATGCTATACACTACAATTCTCGTGTAATACTATACAATTAATTTGCTGTTGTTTTAAATTGTTTTTAATTTATATTTCTTTGAATAGTTCATGTGTTCGGCTGCTATACCTTAATTCTTGTTTTAAAGAATAACTGTTAGATGTCGTCACAGTATAAAAATAAAAATAATAACACATTATTCTTAATAAAGGTTTAACTTTTTAGATTTAGTGACCTTAATTAATTTTTTTTAAAGCGGAACTCTTAGATGGCGCCACTTAGGTACTCATTAGAAAACAGTGGTGTGTGACCGTTTACTTTTTTAAATTCTAATCTCCAGCCACCCAAAATTATGAGTTTCTTAATAACTTTATTAGCTCGTTGTATCTATGTATGTATGTATGTCACGGAATCTTTGAGCTTAATTTTTACTGGTTTCTAAAAGTCTGATTAACTTTGCACACATATCAAGGACCGATGACAATGCAATAATTTGATAACAGTTTTCCATTATCCTTATTAGATCTGTCTATCGTTGCATGGACGGCCAGCAGAATTTTGCTTAATTATACATTAAATTCATTGTATTTTCTATTAATCAAATTAGTCTACTTTTTCAGTTAACATTCATTTTATTGATTTTAATAATAGGAATATAGAAAGTTTGAACATGCCGCTGCCTCTGAAAGTATCCAGGTAATATGAGATGCTTTTAACAAGATAATAAATACTAGTTAAAAAAAAAATTAAAAAAACACGCTTTTATTGCTAATCGAACTAAAAAGTAGAAAATAATTTTTAATTACAAAGAGTTTTAATTACAGTAGTAGAAGGTCGGACAATCAATCATAATTAATACGTCAAATAAGAAGCATAATAAAATATAAGTTATTAACAGAATAATTTAAATCAAAGTTGAAATAGTGGTGTGCTCGATATATTAAATATGACAATTATTGTATTGGCAACTATCTATGAGAGAAGAGTTATGCAAATGAAGTAAAATGCACTTCCACACCAATGGTTATTAAAAATGTTAATTATTCATTTTTAACTATTAGAAAAAAAAACACGTATTTACTATTATTTTCCATAAGATCATAGATACCAACTCAGAATTTGTTTTTCAATGAATAGGTGATAGTGGTAAACCTAAAAAAAACTTCATTAAAGAAGCTGGGATATACAAAGTGAACTAGAAAACATATAATAACATATAATATTACCTATAATAATATTTTCAAGATAAATATACTACGTATACAGTGCATCCCAAAAGTTATGTCGAAATTCATTTAAAATTCAGGGGTGTGTTCGAAAAATAACGCTCGGACCCGTCGATTTTTATTTCAAGTTGCACATTTTTATACGTAAAGTTACAGGGTTATATGGTTACAGGATTATATACAGGGTTGCTCAAAAATAAATTACGACCATCAACTTCATTTTTTCAAATGAAAGCACCTTTTTTATTTCATCTTTGAATTTCGCGTGGAATTCTACGTATGTTTCATGCATCATGTCCTATACCTAAAGTAAATAGTTATCGAAAAAAAAAAACGATTCATGTAACAAATAAAAAAAGAACAAAAATTAAGTTAAATTTTTAAAAATGGTTGCATTCACGGCTTGACAATATCCAAGGTGATCAATTAAGTCTCATTGCACATTTTTAATCATTTCCGGAGTTATGGCGCGCACTTCTCTGTGAATTCTCTCTTTCAAGTCGTCTAGATTATTTGGCCTATTAACAAATACCTTCGACTTAAGGTATCTCCACAAAAAAAAGTCCATTGGTGTTAGGTCAGGCGACCCAGCAGGCCATACGATGGGTCCTGTCCTTCCTATCCACCGATTGGGAAAGGTTTTATCCAAAAATGTACGCACAGTGGCAGCATAGTGCGGAGGAGCGCCATCTTGCTGGAAAATTAGTTCTTCGTCAGGATAGTCTGGGTCCAATGGATTGGGAAATAAAGCTACTAATGCTGGAACTAATTCAAATTGAAGAAAATCGAGATACACTTGTTCCGTTAAAGTTTGTTCAAAGAAAAAGGGACCTATTACTCTTCCGCGCACTACTCCACACCACACATTTGGTTTTTGAGGGTACTTGGTGTTTACCTCCATCATCCAATGCGGATTTTCTGTTGCCCAATATCGACAATTTTGTCTGTTCACACTACCATTCAAACAGAATGTGGCTTCATCGGAAAAAATAATATTTGTTACTAAATTATTATTTAGATTGCACATGTAATGTAAGCGTTCACAAAACTCATTTCGCCTATCGAAATCGTCATCAACTAACTCTTGCACAGGAATAGTAGGAGTGATATTTGTGCTTTTTAACTATTCGGTGAACTATAGATTTCGTCATGTGTAAATTTGCCCCAATCTGCGACAGAGGAGTGCATGGATTTTCTTCCAAAGAAAGCAAAACGTCAAGTTGTTCATTTTCATTTCGAGCAGGACGACCAGATTTTGGCAGATCTCTAACATGACCGAATTCTCTAAATGTAGCATCTATTCTACTCACCACCTTTTGACATATCGGAGGACGATCAGGATGGATTTCATTGAATGATTGAGCAGCTTCTCTTTGAGTACGTGTTCTATCACCAAACCCAACCATGCACAGAATTTCTATTTTTTCTCGTTCCGTGTTTCTCGTGTGAACCGCAACTTTGCTCGTACACCTCACACTTGACAATATCTGTTTGGCGTACAACTGTCATACAGTTTCTCTGAAAATACACGGTCACCAGCCAACAATTAAAAAACACGAATGAATAGAATTTTGCTCTATATAAAAATTCTCAAAGATTAGGTGACTGGTAAGGTCAACTTCAATAATAATGTTTGGTCGTCTTTTTTTCGATAACTGTTGACTTTAGATGTAGGACATAATGCATGAAACATACGTAGAATTCCACGTGAAATTCAAAAATGAAATAAAAAAAATGTGCTTTCATTTGAAAAAATTAAGTTGATGGTCGTAATTTATTTTTGAGCCACCCTCTATATACAAACTTCACGTACAAAAATGCGCAACTTGAAATAAAAGTCGACGAGCGTTTTTTTTTCGAACACACGACAAATGGATTTAGACATAACTTTTGGGATGCACTGTATAAAGACTTCATTACTAAGGTTTGTTGGGTTGTCAGTGTTTATTGGAAAAGTAGTTCTAGAAAAGTATTATTATAATTACCAGAGCCAGTTAATTTATTGAAATCCATGTTGGGAATAACAAAATTGAATTCAGGATCCTTAAAATATAACCAAACCAATATTAGCTTTTCCTAAAAGTCAGAATTCCATTGTTTAAAGCTTCTGATACCAATACAGTCTTGATTAAAAAATATTTTTTTTTTGCTTCATTCAGCGATTCAAAAAATTTATTATACCTAATATTTCCACCTAAACAATTTGGTACTATTTGCCATTTTTTTGAATAATGATATGACCATAATTGGCGAAGGTTAGCGTGCCTATGAATATGCTTAAAACCTGGAAGCAATAAACTAAAAAGAATTAAAGCTGTCACACGAATTAAATTTTAAAATACTGTCTCGCTCAAACTCAAGATCAATGTTAATCGATCATTAAATTTTTACTACTAAAAATGAGTGTCCTAACCTTCTAATCATGTAATTTCTTAATAGCCAAAAAATCTGAAGGTTCGATGTGCCGATTTCAATGTTAACGATGGTTTATAAAAGAGATTAGCATTCGCACAAATCTACATTTTTATTGATTTCTGGTGGTTCTAGTAGGTAGGTGCTAATAAAAGCTTTATTCTATTAATAGATTATGGCTAAAATTTGACTGCCTAATAAAACTTAATCGATCGTGAATTGCTAAAAATCTAAATAATTTTGCATCAGGGATATAAAAAAAAACGCTTCATTATTTTTAAAACTCTTTGACACACATTAAAGACCGCAACGGTACTCTTTAAGATGATAGATAGGAAGAAAGTTATCCACTTAATCTCTTGAAAATGTTAAATAGTTTTTAATGGTAAGATCTATAATGTAAAAAATGATGTCACGTTAAAACATAGCTATACACTGCCAAATAAATACGTGAAATAGATATTTTTGCATTATTTCTATGCTTTAGATGTAATATTTTTATTAATAATTGGTTGAAAAGCTATACAAAATTTTTGAATAAAAAACAACTTCGATTTATTTTATTCCGATTCGATTAAGAAAAAATATGACAGCTGAGTGCTGACCTACCAGTATGTGCTACTTTAATAAAGAATGTACCATGTACCTACATACTATCAGTTAGACAGAAAAGTTCTGCAAAACTTAGATTATTATTTCGTCTCGAACCTATATTACGATTAATGATATTTTGAAGTTAAATAAGGCATATAAACAATATTACAGTAATTCAAATGATATAGTACTAATGAGCCACACAAACTGAGCCTACTTGGTGTATCAAAACTTCTCTCTGCATATAGAATATTTTTATTAATAAAGTGAAGGCATAATTTTTTTAACCTTATTAACAAAACTCCAGAATATGGACATAACTCTACAAAATATAACATTCTTATTGACAGCAGTAGTTCATATCATCTTTAAGAGACTCACCTTCTTATTACATTAAATTTTAAACTACATCAAGTTTGGTTAAAGTCATAAACTTATCTTACGATTACTAAATACTTGGTAATACGTGTTTCGCCTCTAAAGGCATGATCAGACCTGATCAAAAATTTCTAAAATTTATATTTTTAAAGAAAGCAAACTTAAGACGTGTACACTATGGACAGATTTAGGATACTCTATTACGGTTTCCTGTGTTTAAGAATGTAAATTTTAGATTAGAACTGCTAGTGGCCCCTTAATGCCTTAAGGGGCGAAACACGTATTACCCAGTAATCATTAACCGTAATATAAAATCAGGACTTTGATCAAACTTAATGTAATTTTGTAATGTTTTAAAAAAAAAGTCTCTTAAAGAAAATATGGACTTTTGCTGTCAATAAGTATATTGTATATGCACACAAAAGCCTTTGATACACTAACTAGGCTCAGTTTATGTGACTCATTAGTACTATCTCATTTGAATCACTGTAATATTGTTTAGATGTCTTATTTAACTTACCATGATCATTTTGCAGAAAATTTGAAATGCTTGCCTCGGGTTTATTTATGGTATTCGTAAGTGTAATTAAATTTCGCCGCATCTAAAAGAATCCGCCTAGCTTACTATAAGGGAAAGCTACCAGTTACATATATTTGGCTTTGATCTTTGAAGTCAGAGAAACTGATTTACCAGAGTACCTATACAGGAAAGTTAACATTCTTTCTGATTTTCATGCTGCGGGTTCGGTTGGGACTCGTCAAGGTGGTCGGTACTGCATACCGAGATATAGCAATAAATTCTTTAAAGATGTTTCAACTATTCAGCACCTCATGCATTAAATTCCTTGCTTTCTAGCATTACAAGAACTTCATCTTCATTTAGTTTCCATAGAAAGACTAGGGATTTCTTATTATTCCTCTGTATCTAGTGTTTGCCGTGGAAAATTAATCACCAGATGAAGCGCTCGAGTATAAAAGTGCTTAGCAATGAGTATTGTAGCTCTGTTCAAAATTGCAAAATTTATCAATCTGCTAATTTTTATAATTTAACTACATTTTGGTACAAGCATTTGTGATGCCTTGAAACAAATACAATTCTGCTCCACGCTAATAATAAAACATCCTTAGAAGTCAGAAATTTAAAAGAATGAGAAACTTGTGACTAAAAAAGCTAATTAGTAAATACAAGTATTACCTCACATTCGGGAAATAATTATGAAATAATGAACGTCATCTTGGAAATTGTATAACCGCACTATTGCCTGCTGCAGTGGAGAATGATTACACATATAACTTAGTCTAAGTAGAGACTTTCGTAAGGAAATCCGATACAACTGATCAAAAACGTTATGATATAAAATTACGATAACGTTTTCCCCACACGGGTATTTCTACTAGATAATGTCATCGATATTATGTTGTAGAGTTTTATCTGAAAAAATTGATGTTACCTCTTTTTAAAAATAGATTATGATCCTTAATGGCTCATGATAGAATGTACAATAGTGTTTGGTATTCACTATCTCTATAGTTTATTGAGCTTTACATTTATTTTAAAGGACTAGTATTATAAAATGAAAACAAATTTAATAGAATTTATAAAAGCTAGGCTATAAATAATAATGAAATTAAAATTATAAGCATAAATAATATCTGATAAAAAGGGTTCTAAAATGCTTTTTTCTAGGTCGCTCTATGGATCCTAAATAATAAAGGTTGTTAAAAAATTATAATTAAAAAACATTTTCTTTATTCAGAAACCAAATAAAATTTAATAGGGAACTTATGTAAGCGGATTAAAAATATTTGCTACATTGATTAATCATGTTCAAGTTGTCTTTTTCTTAAGTTTTTTTGGAAAGAATTGACATTTTGGATTCTACTATGGGTTCTCTATTTGAAAAATTGTATTTCTTTTTAATCCCTATTTTCTACTTTAATCTTCTTAACATTTGCATCTTTTACTTTAAGGTTAGCATAAAAAACTACTTTTCAATAATAAGATTGACCTTAATATTTAAAATATTCAACTAAATGTCAATATATCTACATCTTCTTTATCTCTTTTATCTCATAATAGCAAAAATTCTTCTATTTTATTATTCCAATAAAATATTACGTGTATGGTCTCCAAAACTTCAGTAAATGAAAATGTTATACCAGCTTCAAAAACATTATTTCCGCTGTTCTTGACCCTGATCCTATTGATGCTTTAAGAATAAGAACGGTACATTTTTATTATTGAATATTCATGTGGTATAAAATTCCAAATGAATATACTTGCTAATCATACGATTTGATTAGGATAAAACCTCTACTTTTATTTTTATTGACCTAAAACAATATCATAAAAATTAGTAAATTAGTGAAATTATAAAAAACCATTAAGAAAGATTGCTTGCGAATATGTTAATGCTAATATAATTTATAAATTTACAATAAAAAATATTACAGATGTATGTTTTTGGTTTTTTCAGGATATACCGCCTTTGAGAATGAGAAAAATAGTCAAAGTAACTATAATACTTCTTATTACATTGAAGACGTAATTAATGGCAACGTACAGGATAAAATAGAACTTACCCCAATTCAGCAGTTTTACGATGGAACCTCCATTTTTATTACTGGGTCTACAGGATTTTTGGGTAAGATATTATTATTGTCTGTTAAAATGAAATAATTAAAACGGAGAACTAGAAAAATTAGATATAAATTTATATAAAAATAAAACAAATATGGCTAAGTTTTACGTCCCTAATTTTTGAGGTACTTTTGTTATAATAAATAAGTAGTAGTGATAAATAATTAATAACTATAGATAAATGATTTCTGCCCTCTTTTATTGTTCTTTTTGTATGAAACAAATATCTTAGGATTTATTTATTGTTCAGAAGTTATTGGTGTACATTTAATATTTTTTAATTGAAAAAGTGCCGAAATGCATCACTCCTGAAATTAGAGGATTAGCAAGATATAATGTAGTTGTTTGTTGTGTCACAGATTGCTTTGAAAAATGTTGATAGAAAATATAATTTTTTTAATCGGTTGTATGGAAATATTGCCTTTGTCTTGAAACAAAAATGCACATGGCAATTTTTGGTAAAACCGGAAGTGACCAAAAGGAATTGAATGCATCCCTTAATCCGAACATAGTTCTTATATATAAAAACTAAATTTTAAATTTAAAAATATAAAAATTATAATTAAGTTTGCCATACTCGATGTGTATAAGGTATTACAGAGTAAAATACTAATCCCTAAGGTTGTGACACCTTAAGTGACTTTAATTTAAAAAGTTTAAATAAAGCCAAATCTATTAATTTTTGAGGTATACTGCGTTAAATTTAGAATAAAAGAAATAACTTTTTTTTCACAAAAATCTATAGAGGACTTTTCAAGGTTTTAAGCGAGGTCCGTACAGGATGTGGACTAGATGATTTTAGGAAAATTTTATGTGCACCGCTGATTTCACTAGTTTAAAAATGTTTACTTTTAAAAATGTACCTCGACAAAAAAGGAGTTTTTAGGACTATTTCTTTTTCCAAGAAAAGTTTTAGATTTTTTTTTGCAAAAACCTATTTTTTTGCGCCATAGTGCAGTTACCTGCAATCTCAAAAACTGTGCGTAATTTTTTTTGGTGCATGAATTTTGAAAAGCACATATGATTTTAAGCACAAACTTTGATTTTCTTAATTTGGCCACGCTTCACACGCATAACCACCACTTCCCTATAGTTTTGTCTTTTGTGGGTAACACCTACAGTTTACCCAGCTATATTTTAAATTAAAGTGCCCCGCTATTTGCCTCTGGAAGCTAAGAAAAATGAAAAGCGAAGATGTGGTTTTTCACATAGCTTTACGGCAATATATGATTTTTGTCAATTGAAGTCCAAGTTTTTGCAAAACAGCTGTTAGAATTAAGAAAGTTGGCATTTTTGACGTTTTTTTCCAAAAAATTGTGAATATTATAACGTGTTATGTAAATGAAGACAATTTGTCTGGCATATAGTATATTCTTGTTGTATATAGTTCAGAACAAAAATGAATAATGACAGCCTGTGCATTGAGTCTGGCTAAATAACTGTTCTAAGGATCGCTATAATTAAATTGAAACAATGTCCATTTTATACGAAAATCTGTAATTATTGTATACTATTTCAAACATTGTATATAAAGAACTCTTAACTGTTTTTCGGTAAAATGCAACTCTGTCGGAGCGATGTTGTGGGTTTGTATATATTTGAAGAAAGTGCCTGAAAGAAGCTATACACATATCCTAGCAGCTTGCGAATAATATTTTGGTTTCCCAATAAAAAATATAGAGAAAACGCGGACCCCAAACTTTTCCTTTGCTACATGTTTTGTAGGTTTAAATGAATTTAGCAAAGGCTTACTGTCATGCCTATCTTTTCGGTAAGTAACTTGAGTGCAGGAATCCTATCCATCGTGTACCTGATTGCTATTTTTGCCTGACTAAAATTCGAGGAGAAAAATATAGCAAAGCTGTATATCTCGAGGAATGTATCATTAGTGACAAAGACAGCACCACGTTCTTCCAACCATTGAAACGTAAATCACCAATACTAAAAGCAGACTCACTCAGCTCTCAAGAAATCACTTCTTTGGTTTCAAATGTCAGCAGTTTTCCAAGCACAGCGAGTCAAAAAAGGGAGCTAATAAATTAAATGACATTCAACTATTTATGTCGTGATCTCAACTTATCAAAAAAGAAATCAGAACTTCTTGCTTCACGTCTACAGGAATGCAGTTATTTTGAACCAGGTATTAATGTAACGTATTATCGAAGCCACATTAAAAATGTTAAACAATATTTATCAAAAACACAAGCTTTTTGCAGTAATTTAAATGAGTTGTTTGCTGCACTCCTAATCTAAACGAGTGAAGTCTATTCATTGATGGTAGCAAGTAGTAGTATAACGCTGAGTGATAACGCTATCTGTTACTACAAAAAGGCAATAAGAAACCACCGGTTCCCATTGCTGATTCCACAAATGCCAAAAAAAAACTTACGACGTATAGAGCTACTTTAATTGATTAGCTACAATTCGTGTAACTGGAAGATATACGAATGGTGTGACTAAAAAGTTGTCGCAATACGGACTGGTCTGCAGGGTGGCTATACAAAACACAGTTGTTCTTGTGTTTGGGACAGCAGAGCAGATGAAAAACATTTCACTTAACGTGATTGGGCGAAGCGTCTGGATCATGTCATGGGAAAAAGCAACGTTATTAAAAAAGCACTTGTTGAGAAAAAAAGTCGCTTTTCTCCCTTTGCATATAAAACTTGGTCTAATAAAAAAATTTATAGAAGCTTTTGCAAAAAATTCGAAAAACACAGTTTTTAAATACTTGAAAACCAAGCGCCCAATTTATTGACACCAGTGATTGTCAACAAAGCTGGTATATCAATCTGTCCAGCGATTAAGATATTATTTACGGACACAGGGAAAACCTCAATGCTATTGGTTAGTATAGAAAAATGTACCTACTCCAAAATTTATTAATCATACACATTTACTGAAAATTTGTTAAGAACTTCGTTTATGTCCACCCGTGCTCACATGCCTTTGAAAATACACTTACTTCACAGTTATTTGGGTTTTTTATTCCCAAATTTAGGCACTAAAAGTAATGAACAAGGCAAGGAATTTTATGAAGACCTTGCTATGATTGAAATGCGTTATGAGGGCTTCTGAAATCAAAGCATGATGGGCGATTATTGCTCGACCCAACTGTGTGAAGATTCCATGAAACATGACAAAATAAAAGTTCAAGAGTAAGCGCGTATTTTTGACCTTAATTATTACTGTCAAAATCACGCAAAAAAATTGTTTTTGAGCTCACATAATTTACGTTGTTGTAAAAAAATTGTTTTGTCCTAGAAAAAAGTCAACACTCGCTTCAAAAAAATTACGCTCATTTAATAAATGCAGGTCACAAAAAACAGTTTTTTTGCGTAAATTTCAAAAATGCTTCTTTGAAAACAAAAATATTATCTAAAACCAGTCTAAAAAAACGTTTTTTCGTCGAGGTACATTTTTCGTATAAACTATTGATTTCTTACTAAGAGAACTATATTTAACTAACAAATTTGATAGAAACATACTTTAAGGGTAAAATTCATTATTTTCGTACTTTTTCAAAACAGTTTTGATAATTAAAAAAAACGTTTTCCGGCTTCTCAACTTCACTAGATCACAACTATTCTAAGATGTTTTTGATGAAGATCCTTTATAGTCAGATGAAAGTATATTTGAATAACATTCTACCCATAAAATCTAAACTGTTTAGATGGAAGCAACGAGTGATGTTTAGGTAGTTCAGGAAGGCATTTTAAGTTCAGGGCATAAGTGGCATTATCTAGCAAATTTGGTGAACAAAGAAATCATAGTTAGTGAAATATTATAAAATTCTTCGAACATTTATTCGCCCTGCCATAAAATACAGAAAAGGCATATGTTGACTAATAAACCGCTTAACTACTAACAAAATTTTGTTTAAACTAAGAACTCTTGATATTTGTTTAAAACAGTTATACTACTTATTAGATGGTTTATGCGACCCTCATTTAATTAACAGTTATTTTGTAGCCTCAACGACCAAATCAGCCATCCCTTATCAAACAAATTAACTGGATCGATTACTTTGAATTCAATCCTATAGAAGAATTAATAGTATATAAATATATTATGCCTCTTAAGTCTAACGGTAGTAAATATAACTTGTTTGACACACATTATTAATATGTATATATTTAGATCAGGATGTATTAGTCTTTAGAAAATTCCCCAATCTTCGAGAAGATTCTTTGTAGTCGGATGAAGATATATTTGAATAACCTTCTACATGTAAATCAATTCGAATTTAGAGCTATAAATAATTATATAAGCTCTGCTATTTTTATTGACTCCTTTGATATATAAAAGCGTTAGAAATAATTATTCACAATTTAATAATTGTAACATTAAAATATATTGGCTTTATTGATGATTCCTTAGGTGTTCTTTTTCTAGTTCGGCACTTCCCTGATGAATGGAATATTTTTACTACAACAACATTAAATACTTTTCGCAAATTCAATAACACATTTTTTTATAAATAAGTATCAACAATAAAACCGGTCTCAATTTATTAAGATGAAAAACAAACCATTAAAAATTGCAGTTGAAACATTTCCTAAGATATTTTTAACTTAATTAAAACAATTCCTCGAAGATAAATAATATTTTAAATGCACAAGAATTTTTATAGATCTGTTTATTTTGGCGTTTCGAAGTCCGTAAGATTTTAATACGTTATTGGTTTGTTATTGTAATCTATAAAACTAATTCTGTTTAAATTTTGCATGCATAATTTAATTTAAAGCTTTAGCAGTTTGCGAAAGGTTATTGGTTTTTAAATTTTAAGGTTTCATAGCTGCAGCCAAAGTTTTTATTACACCCATTTTTTAAAATGATTATAATGGAAAAAAGTAATTATTTTCGATATAATTATAATTAAAATTGTCGCAAAAGCCGAGGGGATAAATTTTATTAAATTAATGCTTTATTAAATGTTAATTATAGTTTAGGTTTAAAAGGTATAGTATTACATCAATGGTGTTCAATTTAAAGAAAATATTTTTCCCTCAATTTATTGCTTATGAACTACCTACTTTAGAAAATTCACTTTTTTCTCTTCACAAGGTTTAAAATCTATAAATGTATAAATAGTTTTAATCTTCTTCCGAAAATGCTAACATCGATCAGATAGAAAAACAAATATGAAAAAATAATAAATTTAATAAAAATGAAAGCTTTATTAAAAAAAGAAATTCTTAAAAATCCTGAGAAATTGAACTTAATTAATACAGGTAAAGGCTAGAGAAATCTTGCCGCTAATATAATTAAAATAACAAAATATAATTATTACATATATGAATCTCTTAAATAGAAATGGAAATTCTTTGCACATATCCATTAAAATATCAATCTTTGATAAGAAAATTAAAGCAGACAGATATTTTGAACAAAACTTTTATGAAGTTGGTTAGGAGCTCGCTAGCAAAATATACCAAAAGTGAACATTTCAGTCAATTCTAATAATACACATAGTATATTTTCTCTCCACTAACTGAAAATAAAATAGCTAAATGTATTAAAGGATTAAATAACTTCGGATGCAAGAGGATTTCTTCTGACATACTAAAAATAGAAAATTAATTTCAAAAAACACATATCGTTAATTTAATTGCTGTAATTAAGACAAGTAGAGATAACATTTTATCTCAAAATCAATTTGATTTTATATTCTTACTCTCGACCGTAGATGCTGTCTAGATATAGATCTTAATAATAATAAAAAATGTGTGACTGCATTCCTGGATCTAACAAAGCATTTGAAACTGTACCTCAAAAAAATTACTCAATAAACGTCTTATGGTATGAGAGGATCCGAGTTAAGGGTCTTCTCTAGCCACCATGAGGATAGGGGCCAATGTGAGAGATTTGATAGGACATAATAATGGGAATACCTCAGGGAGCCTCCTTTAGTTTTCTTAGTTTACTGCGTGTGTATTGTGGTAACTTATGTTAATTAAAACTAAATGGACAATTAGTTTTCTATGCAGATGATACGGCAATGATTTTTAAAGAAGCGTAAGCGTTTAGCATGGTAAAGCGTAAAAAATTGCTAAAATAGGAATATTACGAATTAAAAACTGACTAAACTATAATCTTCTCCTTTAAAATATCGCAATAAACAAAATATATTACGTTTTCTTAGAGATAAATAGTAGAATCCATCCTAAGATATTCAATTGTAATTTATAAATGTACTTATGATAATTGCCCAAACTCCTTGCAAACCATTCAACATTCTATCTCAAAGATTATAATTACTCTAGTCAAGTAGTTTTTAAAGAGATTAATACTTAAATTTAAAAAATCTCTTGACATTAAAAATCTAAATAAATACAAATTTAGAAAGTCTCTGAAACGATACGTGTTTTTTCATAATCTTATATTATTAAGAAGACTCAGCTAAGATATTCAGCTCGAATGTTTTGTTGGTCCTTTGATGATACTCCTGTAACCTTTGAAATGGTTACATATTATTGCTAATGCCCTATACCATTTTTCAATTTTAATTTACACTTTAACATACACTTAAACTACAATTTTTTTTTGGCTTCTTTTTAAAATTAGTTTGGTTGATACAGGGTGTCCCAAAAAAGTATAGCCCATTTTTTTTAAAGAAACCGCCTAAATTTTTTTCCAAAATGGGAGTCTCATTCAACTCTCTCTTTAATCCTTAAAGTGTTTTGCCCTAAAATGCGGCGTTGCCTAGTTATTAACAGTTTAAAGAAATTTTCACGAAAATCAATGTTTCACTTAAATTTTAATATTTACCACCGACCTTTTTTATGCTTTTAAAAAGTCTATGTCGAGTCTTCGAGTCTTTGGCTAAGTTCATTTTATTTTTGAAATTATGAAATATATATTTTTTTTATACGGGATGATCAAAATCTTTACTCATCGATGCGCTATTTTTTTATATAGAACACCCTCTGCCTAGTAACGCATATTGATAGAGCATTCTATTATCTTCAATTTGATACCAATAGGTTTGCCTTTATGTCTAATCGTTTTCATCAATTCAATATCAAATTGGCATTCACTCCTATCAAATTAATTACGTCAAGAATACACTAAAACTATTAACAACATAATTAAAAAAAAAATATCACAAAAATTGCTCCAAATGTCTACCGTTTTGCTGCAAACATAAGTCAACCCTACTTGCGAAAGATCTTCGAACTGCACGAAGCCTAGCAGGCATAATACGTCTAAGAGACTCTTGTATACACTCCACCATATCTTCCCTAGTTGTGGGTGCAATATGATAAACTTCGGATTTAACACTTCGCCACAAGAAGAAATCCAGAGGCGTTAAATTCGGTGACCTAGGAGGTCATCCAGTGGGACCTATCCAGTATAAAGTTAAAAGTTAATTTTAATAGCCAACCTAGCCTTCCGCTTTATCTATTACCAAATTTGTGTGTGATATGTTCCCTGACATTTGCACTGAAGTGACCTAATGCAACCATCCAACTGTCGCTACCTCTGATGCTTTACAAAGTCAGGAAGATTTTGGATCAAGCGTGAAAGTTTCTCTCTTAAGAAGTTTAGAAAAGCTTCTCCTGTTAACCAAGAACAAAATGTTGTAGAGGGTCTTTCTCATTTATTGAGTCGCCCCCTTCTACAGAGATTAGGTAAAAAAGCAAAAAAAAATATGTACAAATCTTTTAAGGTTTTTTAAATTTTTAAATCCTATGTAAAAATGTTTTTGGTCTTTTAGTAATTTGTAAAGATTTTTCAGTCAGTTTTTTCTTATGGAACATTCTATATATGACTTCATATTTAAAAAGAGCCGAATTTTCTGATATCATATGGTTTAACTATTTTTAGTTAAATCGTTTTGGAAATATTCTCCACTTTCTAGATCTTCAATATTTAATATTTTTTAATATTATAAACTTTAAAAATATTAAATATTGAAGATCTTGGTAGGCGGTGCATTGTTATTGTTTAACGTTTCCAGGGAAACAAATAATTCAAAACACATTATTATTTTTGCTAATTGACCCATGAAGGTCACAGAGAGGTAGAAAAATGTAACATCGTTCGTACATTTTACAAAAAAAATGCAAAAACTTTCCGCGAGAGTGGAATATGGTCACAGCGGATAATGTGTTACCGGTTTTGCGATTTTTAAATGAGAAATATAATCTGTGGATCGGACGGACTGGGCCAATTGATTGGCCAGTGAACTCTCCAGACCTGACAGCTCTTGATTCGTTTCTGTGGGGTTACTTGCAAAATAAAGTTTACGAGTAGAAAATTGAATACAACAAGATTATATATATAGAGTGGTTATAATTATATTAATTTAATTTAAAGTTAAGCAATTATTAAAATAATGTATTTTTTTAAAAAACGATACTCAATATCGCTTAAGAAATATTAAATCTTAAGGTTTTATTGCTTCCACTTAAATCACTTATATTACAAGATGGCAAAATGATAATGTCTTCTAAAGAGGGGGTCAAAATATGGACAAAGATTGTACTATTCCACCCTAAAGATTAATGCTCCATTTGTGTTGAAAATTATTGACAAAACTCGATGGGGTGTGTCGTAAAAATAAAAGTTATGTCGCTTCACAAAACCATTTCCGTGGAAATATATGTTCATCATTGAAGAGCACAAATTAAAAAAAATCTCGTTTTCTGCTGCTTAATTTTGTGCCCATTGATAAAAGGTTATTCTTTTTTTTTATTATTTTTTGATGTAACTCAGATTTCGATATTTCTGTATTAGTATCTGGCAAATACGTTTTAACTTATTTATCTTACACTAATTTCTGGTGTTTCTATAACCGACATAGTGATTGCCAATTTGTTTTTTTCATTTAAAACTATAGTTTTAGTCCTAGTTTGCTTTTTTACTCTACGCTTTAAGTATGCATGAATCGTTCTTTAATTTCTTTTAAAACTCTATCATCAGGATGTCGGTTATTAGAAAATTTTTCCGCGTAAAGTCTTGAAGCCAAAAAACAATTTTCAAAGCATTCGCCGATAATGTAAATCATATTTACTAATTCTCGCTGAGAATAATTAATTTTGGCACAAATTTACTTAACACGAATAATAAGTAAACATTATAATTGTCACACAACAAAGAATAAATGCATCATGCCCAACTTTTTACTTATAAGAAATTTTTTCTTATTTTTAAATGAGATAAGTATCAGGAATTAATATTACTTGTCTTTAGTAAAGTTTAGGTGAAGTTACTTGGACAAGTATAAAAACTAAAAACGTTTAGCACGCGGCGTTTTCTTTATAAGGCATTGGCGTGTATATAATTTTTGTTTCTCTGGCTTAATATATATAGTAAAAATGTTATTTTACAACTAACAAAAACATTTATCAAGTCACGAAAAAGTCGTGGTTAGATTTAATGACACATATTTTTTACACAGTTTTTTTTAATTATTAAAAAAATTGTCAAAAAGGGTGGTTTGTTGAAACACAGGTATAAAATAATGTCGTGGCCGTGCTGCAATAGACTATTGTTATACTTGCCTCCGCTGATATTTGTTTCGATAAGCCCAAAAATTCCCGCTGAACAATGAATTTTCATTGAAATGAAATTGACAATAAAATTTTTGGGCTTATCGAAATCAAATAGAAGTGAAGTTAACTACATATTCATAATTTTGCACCCAAAATTTTTTACGTCCAAAAATGCTTACCTATTTAGCATCACTATCCATCTCTTTAGAACCGAATTCGTCATTGGCATGAATTATAATTGGATTAATTCGCGGTATCTATTATATCTAATTAAATTATTGTATTTAAGACTTATTAAACTTATATTAAAAAAAATATAATGAAAGGTTTCGTTAAAAATTTAAGCTCTAATAAATTTTGAATATGTGAATAAGTCTATTTTCTTCTTCTTTTCAATATTTGAGCATATGAGATAGTATTTTCTAAATTTTATCTAATTATATTTTTAATATAAGTGACATAATACCCAAAATAAGTGACTCGTTAATTTTAATGTCAAAAATTCAATTTAACCTTGAATCTTAAAAAACGGTACTGTATTTTTTTTTATTAAGCAAATATTAATGATATTTTTTAACGTACATTGTATTTAAAAATTATAATTTAGGTTTAAAATATATTCAAGTTAAGAATGACACGTGTTAAGAAATTGATACTCTCTTAAAATTTGATCGGTAAAACGATCATAAACTAACACATTATGAAATGCCTAAAAATATTTATCACATTTATTATTACTAGTATCAAAAGGCCGCAAAAATGAAATTTTTATTGTTCAAAAGTTGAGACGAAAGTAAATAAAACAAAACATCAACAGTATATAATGAAGAGAATAAATAACAACAAGAACTACAGTATAATATAAACGCGAAACCGATTTTTAGGGTGAGCCAAGTCTGCACCATTCTAATTTTAACACACTCACAAAATTCAAAATTGTATTAATTATTACTATATACAGATCTATACAGGGTGTTTCCTAACTACAGTTCAGTGGCGTGTCAGTAGGCACCACATGCTTATTGTTGAGAAAAAAACAAGGCCAATAATTGTTTTGCAGCTTTTTATTTATTTTTGTATTTAAGCAACTAAAAATACAACTTTTTCGTATCTTATATTATCTTCATATCTGGCTTTGTTTTCGAAAAAAAAAAAATTAAGTATCTTTAACTCATTCTAAAAATTATCCATGGACGACAACATGAAATAAAAACCAATTAATTCGATAAACAATTTCGACCTTAAAGTAAAGAGCAAAATGCAATCACTGCAAACGATTTGTCATTGAGTGTCTGACACGCTCAAAAATACCTGGAGTATCCCTTATGATATTGCAATTGACAATTATCCGATTCCTCAAGTCATTCACATCTAGAACAGGAGTTTTATAAACAAGAGCCTTCAGATGGCCCCATAAATAGTAATCCAAGGGATTCATATCAGGACTGCGAGCCGGCCAATTTTGAGGTCCTGCACGTCCAATGCAGCAATTAGGGTAAATGACATCGAGTTGCTGACGAGCAAGAACACTGAAATGAGCTGGAGTCCCGTCGTGCATAAACACATGTTGACTCTTACTTGTAGGGGTAATGTAATGTGTTTTGTGTTGCAAGAAATCCGTGTAGGATTCACCTGTTAATCTTGCCGGTAAAAAAAATGGGCCAATTAGGTAGTCACCAATAATTCCTATCCACGTTCCATTCCACGTTCAGCGAAAATTGTTGCTGAAAATGAGTTTCTCTAATAACGTGCGGATTTTCGTCGGCCCGAAAATGATCATTGTGGAAGTTCATAATAGCATCTCTTGAAAAATTTGCCTCGTCCGTAAATAAAATATTTGATAGGAAATTATTATTGTGTGCCATCGTATGAATCAACCACCTGCAAAACATTAATCTTGGATGAAAATCCCGAGGCAGTAGAGCTTGTACACGCTGTATGTGATATGGATGCAGGAGGTTTCTTTTTAGAACTTTCCAAACGGTTTTTGAACTGACTTCAAGCTGCAGTGGAATCTTCCTATTGGAAGGATCTTCTTATATCGCATCAAGTATAGCTTCTTCCAGTTCAGGCATTGTTATAGTTTCTGGTCTTCCACCACCCATATTTTTATTAAAACTCCCAGTTTCACATAATCTTGCATGTAAATTTCTAAATGTTTTTGCACATGGAATTACTCTGTTAGGATATCTGTCCTGGTAAATTCTTCGTGCTTCTTCCGAATTTCCATTTGCTAATCCATAAATAAAGTGCATGTCGGTCATTTCATGGTTAGTAAAATTATTCATGTTGGAGTAATGAATCACTGCTAATTGACAGCTGAATTTTACTTATAGCAATTCTATCACTGTCTGTATGGGTTATTTTGTTGTATTTCAAAAATCTGATAATAAAAATCGTAGAACTCGAATGTTTATTATCATAGTAAACAAGACACACAAGAGACCAAAAAGTCGTGCATTGGAGAATGGACATTTTGCTCATGTACTTTAAGGTCGAAATTGTTTATCGAATTAATTGGTTGGACGACAACATGAAATAAATGTTGTCGTCCATGGATAATTTTTAGAATGAGTTAAAGATACTTAAAAATTTTTTTCTCGAAAGCAAAGCCAGATATGAAGATAATAAGATAAGATACGAAAATGTTGTATTTTTAGTTGCTTAAATACAAAAATAAATAAAAAGCTGCAAAACAATTAATTATTGGCCTTGTTTTTTTCTCAACAATAAGCATGTGGTGCCCACTGACATGCCACTGGACCTAATAATTTCAATCTAGTCTTATAACTTCAAATAACTGCACCAAATTTCAACCAAATCGGTTTAAGGATAGTTATAGTATTTTTAAAATATCGTTATTTTTTTGAACCTTCATCGCCCTGTATCTCAGAAACAACTGAGTTGTATAGTTTCGTACCATAGTTAGGAAACACCCTGTATATTAATGCACGCATCTTAAGAAATGGTTGATTCCTCGCAACATTATTTCCACTTACAAAAGGGGTGGTCCAATAGCGCCCCAACAAGAAATATAAATTTAAATATTTTTTATACAAATTTTCAGATGGCACATTTTAAGGCTCAAAAATTCGAAACTTTGCCCTAAATTTTACCATCTTCGTATCTCTTATATTTACCGAGATCCCAATAGTGAGCTAGGAATTTGTGAACATGAACATGTCGTGAACATGTCGTTTAATATATAATATCTAGTAAAAAATTACGTTTATAATATTTAAGTTAATATTTTACTTATATTCGTTTATGTGAAGAAAAATATAAAATAACAATAATAAAATGCATAAAATAATCGCATTTCCTATTTGACTGCGCGACTCTGGCTAATATTCTCGGCCCATTCACAATTCAATCCCAGCAGGATCGAGAGAATCTCGTATCTTCGTCTGTTTCACGTTATCCGCGCCGAACTTGCCTATCTTTATCTGACAAATATTGATTGTTGAACGGGCCGGGCCGGCCGGGGGCACAGATGTAAATAGCTCCTGCGGAGGGGGCTGTGAAAGACTCGAATCGACCGTAAATATATACGGGAATCGATCGCTAAATATCGTAATATATTTTGCAGTTTATTTTAATGCGTATATGTAGTATGTTGATTGTATTTTGTACATACTCAATTTTGGAGCTTGACCAGGTAACTTCACCTAAACTATACTAATACTTTATTATAGTCATTATAACTATTGATTTTTTTTCCTCTGACTAAAAGGTGTTCGAAATAAAATTGATTAGAGTGACAATTACTTTGTCACTTTGTCACTCTAATTCCATAAAATATCTATTAATTGTTTTCGGTTGTAAGTGTCGTAATGCCTATGAAAAAATATGTTATTCTTCCTTTAAGAACCAATTTTGAGAAAACATTTAGAAAAAGCAAACTTGTTAATATTAAATTGAAGATAAAAGAATGCAATAAAAATGCGTTACTATAAACAAGATACAGGATGTTCCATTAAAAAAATTGCGCTAAATTGAATTGAAAATGTAATTATTTGTGTAAAGATTTTGATCACCCCATTAAAAAAAATGAAATTTCGGAAGTTAAAATTAACTTAGCCACGGACTCTACATAGATTTTTTAAAAATATAAGAAAACGTCGGTGCTAAATATTAAAATTTAAGTGATTTTCGCGAAAATTTCTTTCAATTGTTAATAACTAGGCAACGTCGCATTTTAGAGCAAAACAGTTTTAGGGTTAAAGAGAGAATCAAATGAGACTCCCATTTGCCAAAAAAATGTGGGTGGTTCCTTTAAAATCAAATTATGTACCACGCTTTTTTGGAACAACCTGTACCAACCAAACTAATTTTAAAAAATAGCCCATCTAACTCAATTAACATTCTCCTTATTAAAGGTTTTTCCGTTTTTCGGTTTCAAGATTTAGGTGCAATCAAGAACCGTGCTATTGAATGGACACATTGTATATTTATGCATAGTGGGGCATTAAATATTAGCTAAAGCCAAAGAGAGGCAGAAACCTTTCTTAAAATTGAAATAAACATAACTTACTGCTGTCCACTGCACCATCTCTATGTCATTTCCAAGACCTATCTTACCTGATATGGCCATACAACAGGAATATAATCTATATACAAAGTTGAATAGGCTTTTACCAGAGTCTCTTTGTAAAATTCCCAAGATTAGATGATATCGTTAACTAAACCGATAATCTTAGAATCCCAGTGAATATAATATAAAATTTTTTAAAATGTTTTTAAATTTTAATATTGTGTGTGTGAATTCTTTTTCTATCCAAATATCAAAAGTCAGTCCTTAGTCGCTCATGGGAATTTTCTTCTTTTATGTTGTGTTCACTTGCGTTCTATGATGGTCAATTTATTTTTAATATATATATGTTGTGTCCACTTGTGTTTTTTCTATATGTTTTATGCTGGGCAGAACATACTTTTTTAGTAAGTCTAATCGTTTAAATACTCTATTTGTAGTTAAAATACAGGGTGTTCTATTTGCTATGTGTGACTATTGCTATTTCCGAAACTATAGGAGATACGAGAGCGTTTAAATTAGAAAAAAGTTGGCAATTTTGATGTTTATTTTAAATCCTTGTACAGCGTTTCAAAATGTTTATTAGTTCGTGAATTATCGGGTGATTTATAAAAAACGCCAAATTTTATTTTAATTATTATTTCCAATACTATTGGTTTTAGAAACTTACTTTTATTTACCAAGTTTAATAATTTTTTGTGCTCTACCTTTAGTTTTTTTTATGACGTTTGGCATCTTGGCAACTGTGTTTTTTATTCCTTTAAAAATGATGTATCTTATTCATATGTTTCCCAACGTTTCAACGTATTAATAACCATCATCAGGAATTTTTTCTTAGTGCGGATCTGACTTTTTTAAGTGCTAAAAACCATTATACTTTTAAATGTTTATTCTATTCCTCATGATTTAAAATTTAATTTATTAAAAGCTTAAGCTTATTAAACTAGTTTGTGTTAAAGCCGTTGAACCTTAATCTAATTATGTTAAAAAAATTATATACTTATTGATATTATCCATTTAGTTTAATTGGCTGTGGCGGAAGTTTAAGTCTGCATTGTCATGGTTATCGAACAAAAATAATATTTTTGATAGAAGTAATCAAGCTTTAGTTTTTATTCATGTTAATATTTGTTGGATTGGTAATAACGGTTCTATAAATTTTTCCATAAAAAGTTTTATTACCAATCAGGTTTATTAAACTATGCCTCAAAATTTAGAGGATGTCAGTTTTAAAATAAGAAAAGTGTGCAATAAAATTTCAATTCATTCAACAACATTCAAAGAAAAATTGTAACCAATACGCGAAAATGCTTACAGAATAATGGTCGTCATTTTGAACATTTAGATTAATAACAATTTATTTCATAATTATGTACTTATTATTTAATAGCCTTTATTTATTTTAAATAAGTTCTGGATTTATTTTTTTTATTATTATGTTGTTGTAATATTTTTTTTTTAAAAACCATTTTGTATTATTGATGTTTAACATTTAGTAGCAATAATGTTATTTAGCAGATGATTATTGAATAAATAAATTAATGACAGCTTAACAAATTGTACACTCTTTAAAGGTTATTTAAAAAACCAAGTCATTTTGTGTCTAAAATAGAATTATTATTAATAATACCACTCGTATATTACTTTAGTGTTTATGAATATTTTTAAGTAACAACCAAAAAGATAAACTTTTTACTGTGATATAAAGTAATTAATTTGCAATTTAAAACAAATCAGTCCCGCATTAAGGAAAAATTCCTGATGATGGTTATTAATACGTCGAAACCTATGAATCAGATATATAATTTTAAAGGGAATAAAAAATGCTTTTTAAATAACTTATAAAAATGCAGGTCCGTATTTAAAAACAAAAAGTTGATAGCCGTTGCCAAGATACCAGACGTCAAATTTAGTGTTTTTTATAAATCACTCTTTTGCAACGCTGTAAAAGGATTTATAATAAGGATCAAAATTGGCAACTTTTTTCTAATTTAACCACCCTCGTTTCTCCTATAGTTTCGGAAATAGCAATAGTCACACATGGCAAATAGGACACCCTGTATATCATATCATACAAAATAGCAATAATTTAATATGTTTCTTTTAAATAGGTAAATTACTGGTAGAAAAACTCCTTCGATCATGCCCAACGGTTTCCACTCTCTATCTTCTTGTTCGAAGCAAGAAGGGCAAGAACTTAGACGAAAGGGTCGACGAAATGTTTGATGATGTTATCTTTAGTAGGCTAAAGAAAGAATGCCCTAAATTTAGACATAAAGTGATTGGCGTGGCCGGTGACTGTTCACTACCAGGATTGGGCCTAAATGTACAAGACAGAAAACTATTGGCTGAAGAAGTAATTAATTATTTATAACTTAAAGGAAAGTAACAAAAATGTAATATTTATTTTCAGGTAAATGTCGTTTTCCATGTAGCTGCAACAGTTCGGTTTGATGAAAAAATAAAAACTGCCGTAGCTATTAACATCAGGAGCCCAAGGGATTTGGTTAGATTGGGCAAAGAAATGAAGGGTTTAAAGTCGTTTGTGCATGTCTCGACTGTTTATGGAAACTGCCTCAATTCTTACATCGAAGAGCGGATTTATGATCCTCCGATTGATGGAAATAAACTTATTTTAATGACTGAAAATGTACCAGAGAAGATGTTAGATGAATTAACACCTAGGTAATATAGATTTATGTTAAGTTAAATTTTTTGTTGGGTATTTCTGAGAGCTATATCTCACATAGACCCTAAATGCGAGTATAATAATTTACTTGACTTTTCCTTATACCTAGGAACTCAACTTTCAATATCCTAGCTAAAAGAACTAACTTTAACCTATGTTAACATATTTTAAATATTTTGAACTAATGTATTTAAGAACAACTTGTTTAACGATTCTTTTACAATGAAAACTATATATTTCTCAAATTAATCAAATTGCTGTTTCTTACAATTTTCTTTACTATTATTGGAATATAATTACAATAATGAAGGTATATTTTTGTGTGACGGTTTGCATAAATCTTGGTCGCACACATTTCGTAAATTTCAATGGCAAACTATGGCAGGGTATAATTTGCAGGAGTCCTGCATGTTGTATAAGTATCGTATCGTGTGTAGGGCAACACAATCAATCGGCACAATGTGACCTAAATACGATAATCACGGTTCCGCATAATGTAGGGTCCCTGCAAATTTTACCTTGTTTTAATTTTTTTAAATTATTTTCGTAGAAGTATGAAGTATGAAGATGCTTATCTTTTTGTTTTGCAAGAATAATTACTATAGTTGGTCCTCATGAGTTAATGTAAAAATGGTAAAGCAGAAGGGAAAATAGGTCTGTCCATCAAATAAAAAAATGTTTCGAAGAAATAATTTACTCTGAGGTTCAACATATATAGAATGCTATTGAAAATGGAATCATTTTTTTGTCGAAGATATCGATCAATAATTAGCCACAATACAATAAACTCCGGTTTAAGTAAGTTCCAGTTTATAGTGCACCAGATCCCCAAATAGAAAAGAAATAGGCAATTCAAATATGGGGGATGTATCAGGAAATTCTAAATGAATGAATTTAATTTACTCATTAATTTTTCTAACAATAACCCATTCCTTCAGAGTCTTTTTGAAAGTCAGTATAAATAGCATCAATTTGAGTATGAACATCGTTTGATTTAGAAATATATAAAATTATCCCGTCTGACGAATACGAAACCTTTGATAGGGTTAAACAAAGACTGAACTAAACAATTTTAGAAATTTCTAAGATTTGGTAATTGATTAATAAAAGATGAATTTTTTGTATTTAAAGCAATGGATATATTGTTCAATGCAGAGAAAGCGCTATTGGTCTAGGGACGACCCTAGAGTAACTAACTAAATAAACTTATTTCTTTAAAATTTAACAATCCAAATAATTTGAGTTTTAAACCAACTTAATTCATTGGTGTTTCTGTTGCACTCATTTGCTGACAATTGAGTCGAGTTTCATGTTTCAAAATATTCTTTTCAGCCTTACAACGGAGTAGCTGGTCAAGCTTTTCATCCCTTATAGTCTGCTAAAAATAATGCTAGAATTGCCTGTATACTTTGAATTATACGATTTTTATTTAAAGGAAATATAAAAATATTAGAATGGCTGAAATTAGTTTAGTAACTACTTTCAAATCGTCGTCTAAAAACAAAATTGGCGGGAGTAGTCCCTACAGTCGCCTAGCCCTTTTGGCTGTACTTGCCTTCTGTGGTGTTTTATAAGTTCTTGATTGCTGTCACTATCCAGTTTTTTAGTTAAGACTTTAATACTATTAAGTTATTGATTTGATCCTGATCTTCCCGAATAGCCTTTAATGTAGCTGTGTTGGATGAAATAATGCTTAAAGCATCTGTTATATTCAATTCCTCCTTTTCAAAAGTTTCAGTTATAACTCTCATATTATAAAGTCGAATGATTTTAAAAGATGTTTTAATCCCATTCATACGACGTGCTTTCAGCTTTTAGACTTTGCCTGTCTATTTTGTTCTGCATACAATTTTATATTCGATAGCATTTTTAATATCCACTAATTCAGATCGAAGGTGTTTTGCTCTTTTTGTGCTAGAACTAAGAAATGCGTATAAGTTAAATGAATCTTCCATAATTGGACTTGCTGAGCAGCT